>NW_025963802.1:42603186-43813872 GCF_023055435.1 Haliotis rufescens
TTCAGTAAATGGATGTCCACCGGTCTCTGGCAAACGGTACCGAGGACCAAGATCTGATTGTAATGGGATTGCAAACAACGGCTTCGCATCGCATTCTGATGAAGAAATCATAACACAACCATAACATATAGGTACAATGGATTCGTTGTAGGCTTATCCCTCGTGGAAACGGTTAGATGTGTCCTCTGTGTGTCCGTGAACTCATCACCTGTCGACACGGACACAGAAGGTACGTCAGACCGTATTTCCCTCCTGATAAGCCTGCAACTAATACAATTTATTGACATATAACCCGTACATGGATGAATGAAAGTATTCAATGCAATCACAACTGCTCACGAGTCACCCGTCTCCATCCTCCAGGGCTTACATTTCGGTGCACCTGCACTAACCCCTGGATCCATTCCCGTGGTACTCGCGATCTCAAATTACCTGCCCTTGATTTCCATTAGCCAATTTGATTGGCTACGCTACTCAGCCTAACGGACCAATCAAAATTCGAGTCACAAACCAGCCTCAATGTTGGGTTGAGCATATCACAACATGGCGGCCAATCCCATTGATTACGAGTTTGTGAGAAATTTACCATTGAAAAAACTTACAGATGCGCGAAAGAAAGTCCTCAATGTTTTTGGAACAAAAGGATGTCTTCACACTTAGTCCCTCACCAATTTTCCCCCCTTGTCTCGATGTTTGATCGATCGGTAAAATGTTCATGAAAACCAAGGGCAGTTAATTAATATAATCTGTGATCGCAAGAACCAGGGGGATGGATCAAGGGGTTAGTGTAGGTTTACAGTAATGCGAGCCCCGGAGATATAGAAGATGTCCGTTGCCTTATTGGCAGAAATTCCGAAAACAATGTATGTTTGAATACCCTAAGGTAGTTCTATCATGTTGAAAGGTCAATGTCCTCTCTCTTCTTCAGTGAAACCACCACCAGCAGCTGGAAGGAACATAAACATCATCTATCACATGTGCATCTGGAAACAGTTGTCAGAGAACACCTTGGCACAATAAACATCTGTACTGATGCGTGTGGTGGCGAAGGAAGCATTGGAGATGCAGACACGTGCATGACGCAGTGGTGACATGTATTTTTATGTTATTGGAACCAAACTACAAATGAGTGACTGGAAATAACAGTTCTTGTTCTGAGCATGATGGCATCATTGACCATTACATACTTTAATATGTGCCTTTAAGTACGGCTGCAGTTGTCTTGTGCTTGGTAAGGTGGGATGGGGGTAAGTAGGTGTGTGTTTGGGTGGGGGTGGAGGGATTGTTAATTTTCCCAGTAATGGCACTGTTGTGGGTCAATCAGTCATTTTTTTAGAACCTAACAGCGAGCGCGGCATGAAATGGAGATTTGTTTGGTAACCACATATTGCGAAATATTAACTGCCCTTCTTGTTGCTTTTATGAAGGTGACATAAAACAGGGTGAAACATTTTGTTTATATTTCTTAGGTTCTCTTATCACCTACAAGTTGTACACGAATTGTAACGTGAAAAATACAACACCTCTCTCTTCCATCTCGATGTTTCATCATTCTTATGACAATCAGTGTGTATTTCTAAAGCACATGTAAAATGATTATGTTTGTGAGCGAAAGATGATTCAGCAACGGGTTAAAGGTTTCACAATTCTAAAAAGAGCATTTTTAGTATGTCTGTCTGCTACTATTTAGTATGTCTGTCTGCTACTATTTAGTATGCCTGTGTGTTATTATTTAGTAGGTCTGTCTGCTACTATTTAGTATGTCTGTCTGCTACTATTTAGTATGTCTGGCTGCTACTATTTAGTATGTATGTCTGCTATTATTTAGTATGTCTGTCTGCTACTACTATTTAGTATGTCTAACTGCTACTATTTAGTATGTCTGTCTGCTACTATTTAGTATGTTTGTCTGCTACTATTTAGTATGTCTGTCTGCTACTATTTAGTATCTGTCTGCTACTATTTAGTATGCCTGTCTGTTACTATTTGCGCGAAATGAGCCGAGTGGTGTCAACTGGGAATATGAGCACAATTAGCAGATTTTACGTGCGCTTCATATGTATGAAACGCTTTTTTAGATAGATTACGGTATATTTATATGTAACAATGGATTTCGCTGAAGTTGTTTTAATAGCAGGTCCTCACAACGATATGCGTATCCTTAACGAACGTATGGGAGAGTGGTACAAGCAGTATGCGAGTTTGTTTAATTTGAATTGAAACAGAAAGTTCATATGAAATGTATCATTAATTTGATTTAACATTTCCACCTGTGTCTGACCGCGACATTAAAACATCTAAACTCCCGAACGGCATCGTGCCGTTTTGAAGTGAGTTATTACCAAAAATGTTTAACACCTCTCTCAGCGACATGCCAACTATGTGAAAGAATTCTGTAAATAATTGAGTCTGGGCCAGACCAGTGATTTATATCATGAGAATCGTTCTAGGCGATTGGGATACGATTACATAATTCAACCAAGACACCGAACCTGACCACCCGTTCCCGTTAGTCGCCCGTTAGTCGCCTGTTAGTCGCCTGTTAGTCGCCCGTTAGTCGCCCGTTAGTCGCCTGTTAGTCGCCTGTTAGTCGCCGGTTAGTCGCCTGTTAGTCGCCCGTTAGTCGCCCGTTAGTCGCCTGTTAGTCGCCTGTTAGTCGCCTGTTAGTCGCCCGTTAGTCGCCTGTTAGTCGCCTGTTAGTCGCCCGTTAGTCGCCCGTTAGTCGCCTGTTAGTCGCCTGTTAGTCGCCCGTTAGTCGCCTGTTAGTCGCCTGTTAGTCTCCCGTTAGTCGCCTGTTAGTCGCCTGTTAGTCGCCTGTTAGTCGCCTGTTAGTTACGTGTTGCTGAATCGACGGGTGACTCATCAATGAGTGATGAGTAATTAGCCTTTTACTCTGGGAAATATGTTAATTATAAAAAATATGTATTCACAAATTTGTTGAATTAACAAAAACTTCATATCCTATTCTAGTATTAATAACAATCATAATACCTTTATTCTGAACTTGAAATTAAATTGTGAGAAATGACACATCGGCCTAGTCAAGAACGTACCAGTCTTACAGTTGCGCAGGTTTGAATAAGGTAGAAGAAATGCTCAATCTAATGGCCATGTTCACTGCCTGTACTGTACTGTCCTACCTCAATCTTGCTTGACAACGGTGAAGGTATCTCTACCGAAACGTTGCATCGTGACAGCATAAAGAAGTAGTAAGCCATGAAATACCATGTTCACTGCATGGAGATGACAGAGGCTTATAGTCAAACTGCTATCTGACGGGTATGTGTTCACGTGCGATGACACTTTAGTCTATCCTCGAGCAAAAAGCGTCGACCTACCTTTATTTCCCTCTCATCGGGGGAACGGGGAAGTTTGGTTTCGGTGTTAGGCCAGTGTTCACAGGCTGCATGACAGGCGCACCTCCTGGATAATACGTCAGTGAGTGAGTGAGTGAGTGAGTGGAGAATTTGAGTTATCGCTGATTTGAAGCCTCCGGTATTGAAGGCACACCAGCATCTTGTGGGGACAAAGCGAAATCCACTGCTTGTCATGACTACGTGGAGCCAAACCAACGAAGTGCCATGACTACGTGGAGCCAAACCAACTGCTTGTCATGACCAAGTAGGGCCAAACCAACTGCTTGACGTGACTACGTGGAGCTAAACCAACTGGTTGTCATGACTACGTGGAGCCAAACCAACTGCTTGTCATGACCAAGTGGGGCCAAACCAACTGCTTGACGTGACTACGTGGAGCTAAACCAACTGCTTGTCATGACCACGTGGGACCAAACCAACTGCTTGTCATGACCAAGTTGGACCAAGCCAACTGCTTGACGTGACTACGTGGAGCTAAACCAACTGCTTGTTATGACCACGTGGGACCAAACCAACTGCTTGTCATGACCAATTTGGACCAAACCAACTGCTGTCATGACCAAGTGGGACCAAACCAACTGCTTGTCATGACCAAGGGGGACCAAACCAACTGCTTGTCATGACCAAGTGGGGCCAAACCAACTGCTTGTCATGACCAAGTGGGACCGAACCAACTGCTTGTCATGACCAAGTGGGACCAAACCAACTGCTTGTCATGACCAAGTGGGACCAAACCAACTGCTTGTCATGACCAATTTGGACCAAACCAACTGCTGTCATGACCAAGTGGGACCAAACCAACTGCTTGTCATGACCACGTGGGACCAAACCAACTGCTTGTCATGACCAAGTGGGACCAAACCAACTGCTTGTCATGACCAAGTGGGACCAAACCAACTGCTTGTCATGACCACGTGGGACCAAACCAACTGCTTGTCATGACCAAGTGGGGCCAAACCAACTGCTTGTCATGACCAAGTGGGACCAAACCAACTGCTTGTCATGACCGAGTGGGACCAAACCAACTGCTGTCATGACCAAGTGGGACCAAACCAACTGCTTGTCATGACCACGTGGGACCAAACCAACTGCTTGACGTGACTACTTGGAGCTAAACCAACTGCTTGTTATGACCAAGTGGGGCCAAGCCAACTGCTTGTTGCGATTTAGTGGAGCTAAACCAACTATTTGACATGACTACCTTGGGCCAAACCAACGACTTGATATGACTAAACGTAGCCACACCAGCTAATTCTAAGTGAGAGTGAGTGAGTGAGTGAGTGGAGACTTTGGGTCATCTCTTCTTTCAATAACGTCTTGATATCGCTATACGTAGCCACGCCAAATTGTCATGAACACATGGATATTCTTTGTGGTTCATAATATTGCAAAGTTTACCGCAACGGAGAACATAATTCAACTTGGCCTTAATGTAATCATTTGAGATGCATTATAAAATAACCACAACAAAGAGAATAAACAGTTTTATTATTTTAACTGACGCTCTTATATTGACCAAAAAAACGCAATTTGTTGTGGCTCCGCGTATTTGTTCTTTAAAGTGCATGTTTCTGTATCTTACCCCCGCCGCACTTCCCGCAATACTTCATGCAGTTGTCCTCTACCCAGATTGTGTAGGCGGGGTTGGTACACGTCGACTTTTGGTACCTCGCGCAGTCGGGGGATTTGTCAGCGCAAGTCGGTGGTGGGGTTGCGACACCTGAATCATCATCATCGTCATCATCGTCGTCATCATCATCATCATCATCATCATCATCATCATCATCTTTGTCGTCGTATTCGTCATCACAAACATAATCGGCATCGTCGTATTCGTCGACATCATCATCATGGTCATCGTCGTCGGATTCATCATCATCATCATCATCATCGTCGTCGTCGTCGTCAATATATATATTTGTCGTCTCTATCAATTTTAGTCTCAACATCATCATTAATGGTATCGCCATAAATGTAAGCAACATAATGAATGTCACAATCGACATCAGGTGTCACAATTTTCATTTTCACACTCATCCTTATCAATACTAGTGTAATGACGAGTAAATACATTTTATCATCTTCGTCTTCTAAATGAATCAACATCACGATTACCATCATAATCCTCGATGTTATTGCAACAATAACCGAATACATGTTACATACATTAAAATCACCATCATCACTGGTATTGTTACGACAAATATTACAATCGACACAAACATAATGATCATAATCTCACCAGTACATATGCCGCAAAATGCTGGGCAGCTTTCCTTGGCCCAGTGGATATACTTTGGGTTGGTACACAAGTCTTTACCATACAGACGGCAGTCAAGCTTGTCTTTACATACTGAAATATACATAGTCCTCGGAACTAGCGGCGATACGGGTAGCATTCTACTGTAGTTCACCTATATAGTCTACATCTTTAAATGTAAACAAAAACTGCATCAAAGATACGATGTTTTGAACACGTTTAAGAACTGATTGACACATATTTTCTGAATTACTGGCTTAAATATTCAAATGCAATGATTGAAGTAAGTTACATATCATAAATTCCTTTCAGGTCATATATTAAATTTGATCCTCTGACTTTCCATTGTCCCCTTACAAAATACGCCCCATTATGTTGAAGATATCCACATACAGTTTCAATACATTTGTGTGAACTTTTTTTTTTTACAAAGGTTGAAGTATTTTTTTAAATGGTCGGTGACGAGAATTCGGAGAAGTAAAGGGTCTCGTCAAAATGGCTGTGCCACGAAGACGAATAATCAATAATCAATAATCACAAATAAAACTACACATATACTGATATCAGTAATTCATGCATTGGTAAAGTTACTTTTCTGTTTGATTTGTTAAAACAATTTGTGTAGCAGCGAACACATGTCTGAGAAGAACAACAGTTACTTTATTTTGCTCTTAGTGTTAATGAAAGTTATATACCCAAGTTGAAATAAGTTGTGCACAATTTAAATAAAAATATGTTGAAACAACACAGAAGATATAAAATCCACTGCACTCCACTGGACAGACTTGCGGTTTTTTCTTATGATTTTCAAAAAAAAATTATTTTCATCATTTAACTGGATTTGGGCGACAGTATCGAAAAACAATTAAAATATTTTGTTTAAGACGTCGATAAGAATTAAGGACTGACGCGTTGATGCCCCAGAAACATTTTACTTTTTAGACTTACGGCAGAAGTTACACATATAACAATTCTTTCACCTTGGTGGATTTCCGAAAATCGCGAAAATATAATGATTGTTACAATACAAATAGTGTTTACTCATATAGGAATAATTCGCTTTCGCTGCAGTACAGTGCCATTCCCCCTTTATACATGTGCTAAAATATCTCATGACATTTTAATTTTTGTTTTGTACAAAATATTTGTTAAAAAAATGGCAATAAATATCATATTAAAAGCAACAAATAGCATAAGAGAAAAAGAAGAAAAGTTTGACATATCTTCATTTAATACAATCTACTTTGTTTGGAAACACATGTTATAAAAGGACAACCAAACTTTACATGAATATTGCTGGAAGAATGACCTAATATGTTTACTTTCAAACTTCGAATCTGAAAGCAAACACATGTACAGGATGTTCATTTAGAAATGTAACTGCCTGTACAGAAAAGGCACTTGCATGATTTATTCAATGTCAATTTCGTTTCCGTTTACCAATGCAACATTTTAATGTACGGGCTACGATATCCGCCATTATGGATTGGTCACTTCGCTTTCGGCATGCTGTCGGCTTGTTTAAATCAGAGACTCGCAGATAGCGTATTTTAGTCGCTGTTTATCATTATATATAATAAAATAATATTTATGAAAACGTTGCGAGATTTTTAAATATTGATTAGAAAAATTGGTCCGGCTAGTCATAAAGGTCCTTTACAGACGTCCCGTGAAGATCCGGGTTAGAATAGATCTTCGTAATGAACAACCCATACTTGTCACAAGAAGCGACTAATGGAATCAGGTGGTCAGGCTCGCTGACTTGGGTGATGCATGTCATCGTATCCCAATTCGCCTTCGCGAGGCAAGAGCGTCCACTAGCCTTTTCATAAAAGTCTTGTTTCCACCAGGCTTTGATACAGGCTAGTGGACACGCTTGCCTCGAGACTGCGTAGATTGATGCTCATGAGTATGATGTCAATCACTGGATTGTCTGGTCCAGACTCGATTATTCACCGTCCGACGTCATAAAGCTGGAGTGCGGCGTTAAACAACACACAAACAAACAAAATCTTAGTGTTGACACAACATTTCGTAACAAATGACAACCGCCACTATTACATGCATTTAAACACTCACAACTCACGCACGTTGAGTTACACGCGACAACATTGACTTACATGAAGCAGGTATCGGAGTTGTCATTGAATCCACCATGCTCAGTTCGGACGCTGCATAACAAAATGATCACAGGTATTAAACACAAAATTGAATCTGAATCTGATTCTGCATGCAACGCGACCAGGGTATGTGTTTATTAATGTCGTTTACCGGTAGGGATTGGGTGTACATTAAAAACGTGCTGTGGCTAAAAGTTGCATTTGGCTGCACCTTTCAGATAGGAAAATGTATGTTTTCAAGCTCTGATTAGAAATGTGTTGTGGTTAAAAGGTGCATTTGGCTGCACCTTTCAGATAGGAAAATGTATGTTTTTAAGCTCTGATTAAAAACGTGTTGTGGCTAAAAGGTGCATTTGGCTGCACCTTTCAGATAGGAAAATGTATGTTTTAAAGCTCTGATTAAAAACGTGTTTTGTTTAAAAGATGCATTTGACTGCACCTTTCAGATAGGAAAATGTATGTTTTAAAACTCTGATTAGAAACGTGTTGTGGTTAAAAGGTGCATTTGACTGCAACTTTCAGATAGGAAAATGTATTTTTTAAAACTCTGATTAGTAACGTGTTGTGGTTAAAAGGTGCATTTGGCTGCACCTTTCAGATTGGAAAATGTATGTTTTAAAACTCTGATTTAAAACGTGATGTGGCTAAAAGGTGCATTTGGCTGCACCTTTCAGATAGGAAAATGTATGTTTTAAAACTCTGATTAGAAACGTGTTGTGGCTAAAAGGTGCATTTGGCTGCACCTTTCAGATAGGAAAATGTATGTTTTCAAGCTCTGATTAAAAAACGAGTTGTGGTTAAAAGACATTGCGTTTGGCTGCACCTTTCAGATAAGAAAATGTACTATAAATTGATACAGAAACAAAGTCCCCGTCCTCTGGAATATGGCCGTCCCTTTATCAGCGTATTTACTTACGAGAACAGAGTCTGCAGTAGTACCGACAATTGTCCTCTGCCCAGTGCTTGAACGATGGGTCCGTGCAGGACTTTGCATCATACTGGTCACAGTTTGGCAGGACGTCTTTGCACGGGGGAGGGGCCTGTGTCGGTCCTGTGGGGAGAAAGATTAATCAATATCCTGTTGACCAAACATGGAATCTACTCTTCGATGTATCCATCGTTCGATTGTTTGGTTCGTATGCTGCCTTCAGTGGTAACCAGGATATATAAATGGCATTTTCCACAGCTGGTATAGTGAATACTTTATATCACTGATTGTCCAATATGGAAATGTCTCCTTTTAAAGTTATTTGAGATACATACCTGGACCCGGACAGTTTTGGAAATTGTTTGGCTATAACTAGTAGCGACTTCTACCTATATTATGTATGTTTGTGGTTTAACACGCTCTCAGCAATATTCCAGCTATTCACGGCGGTCTGTAAATAATCGTGTCAGGACAAGACAATCCGGTGATTGATATCATGGTCATCGATCCACGCAATCATGGGATCGATGACATGCATCAACCAAGTCAGCGAGCCTGACCACCCGATCCCGTTAGTCGCCTCTTACGATAAGCATAGTCGCCTTTTACGGCAAGCGTGGGTTGCTGCAGACCTATTCTACCCCGGATCTACCTTTATTAAGAGCGATGGGACAGCCGGCTAGAACCCGGCGTGATGTGATAGAGATAGTGAAAGGCTCACTCTTTTTGGCAGTACCTGGCTTCATCTTTGTATGTTGGCAAAGGTTCATTTTTCATAGAATTGTATTTTCCATTCCGGAGACCACAATTGCTTAAATGGTTAAAACATAGCCATCGGCCACGAATTTCAAGAACGGCATTCATGACGGCTTTACGTAACAAATACCCACTAAAATGCTAATTTGAATAACACGCCAGATCCGTTCATTCAAGGTAGTGATGTATGAAGATTATTCCATTGTGGCATATCAAGGTCACCTGTGACTTGAGGTCTTCCAGCCTTTACGTATGACTCGATGACTGTCTTTAAGTATCGGGATACAGTTACCCATGACGTGGAACCTCTTTTAACCAGATCCAGCCAGAATGACTACAAAGGGGCATTACTCCTACCTCCATTAATCACAGTACGAAAGAGACTTTACTGTAGTATATATCACTGAGGCCAGATGTTATCAAACTTGGTTTAAATTACGAAACAACAAACTAAAAAAATTGAATAAAAAAGAGCAGTGTGTTTTCTATGCCGCCGATTAGAAATAAATTAAATGTTTTTAAAAAACTCATTTACTCTCCCTAACAATATAAATAGATTATTAAATACTTTCATCGAAACCTGCAAATAATTATCCTCAAAATTCCCGCCCACACATTTCAACATTTTGAGGAAACCAAAATCGATT
The DNA here is from genome assembly GCF_023055435.1 of Haliotis rufescens. Classification (NCBI taxonomy): domain Eukaryota; kingdom Metazoa; phylum Mollusca; class Gastropoda; order Lepetellida; family Haliotidae; genus Haliotis; species Haliotis rufescens. Next base: position 42,613,275 of record NW_025963802.1, read on the forward strand.
TTTGAAATTGGAATTATTTTTCCCGACATGCTGACCTGAATTTGTGGGCCAAAAATCCGTGAACTAAAAGGGTGTACACAACATTTAGTAAAGACGAGCTTCCAAGGTATCAAGGAGGCTTGTAAACTTGCCTTGACAATACTTGCAGAAATTGGCACAGTTTTCTTTAGCCCAGCCATCATAGGGAGCTTTACACGAATCCGCACCGAACAGCTTACAGTTGTCCAGTTTGTCTTTGCAATCTGTGGAAATAACAGTACATTATGGCTACATTTTTAAAACAAAAAACAGGTTTTTAGCATTCAGGCCACATGTACAACGTACAAAATTATATATATACGTTGTGTTTTCTTCACACAAAATCTTGGCTAAAACACAATTCATGATCATATTTTGAAGTATCTGAGAAAAGGGTATATGAATTGTCTGATGTGAGAAGGTGTGTGTGTGTGTATGTGTGTGTGAGAGTTGAGTTTAACTCCGCTTTTAACAGTATTTCAGTAATAGCACAGCACACGAGCACAGGTATGGTGTTGACAAACCTAGATATATTTTTGGGGCGAACTGGGATTCGCACCCACAATCATATGTTTCTGGCGTGTCCAAGGGACGCAACTCTGCACAGCGAATCGCGGCGCCTTAGACGACTGGGCCACCCGTGCCCCCGATGTGAGAAGGTATCATGCGGTTTATAGTTTATAGTAACAGCTAGTCTTTATCGATTATCATATACAAGAATCATATTCAGGTTTGTGCATTTTTCATAGTTGTTTTACTACAACTCATACATTGTGTGAGTATATATGGTGAAGAATTTCTATAGAAAAATGAGTAATAGTTTTATTTATTTTATAGTGATTTATGAACACAGTCAGAATCGCACATTAAAATGTCTTTTAGGCTAGATTTAATATGATATTTGTCGTAGGCTTTACGATGTAGATATTTTATGTTATGAATCGACTTCAACAGTTTTGCGTTTATGGAGGTTTAAATGTCAACACCGGCGAGGACACTGCGAATCCACGTACAGTAAACTACGGTTATAACGAACACGCTTATAACGAACCGACCGATATAACGAATTTATTTTTTAGTCCCGCCCATTTGTTGTATATATGCTGCAAATATGCTTATAACAAAACTACGGTTAAAACGAACTAAAATTAGTGGTCCCTTTGAGTTCGTTATAACCGTAGTTTACTGTAGTGGGTTAATTAACGCAGTGTGCACACCGGTTTATACGAGTGCCTCCGTAAAATAAAATTATATCGATGTCGATTCTTATAATTAATTAAGTCGACAATACTCACTTCACAGCTTTATTTACTTGTAAATAAAGAAACAAACATCTTTCGGGTTTGTTATTAGCACTTCACATTGTCATAATGGCATAATCCGCTGATCATGGGTTTGAAGTGTTGACGGTCTGTCAGCAACAGACCTGTGCTCGTGGATTTCATCAAAAGGTCAACCTCTCCAAGTTTCGTCATCTTAGGTTTTCCTCCTTCTTCAACCCATGAACAGCGGATCCTGTCACGGATAAGAGACGCAACCTTTCACAGTAAATGACTTACAATGTACTTCGTATAATCACAGATACACAATGTATAAACCATATGCGTGTCACGTTCAATGAACTCACGAACCCCCTCTTACATTTGTAAACGTATTAGCTTGAAGATTCATTAGTATGGCAGATTGTAATTTCAGTCATCCGTGGGGATCCAAGGCTAGAAGAGGCGACCAAATGAATAGAGTGGTCATGTTCGGTGACTTGGTTCATGCATCTTCCCTAGGCAAGGAAATTAACTGACTGTAAAAGTCCATTTTCCACTTTTGCCGAACTAGTCTGGAATGTCTGGGATATTAAGAGTTATGTACCTTCTATGTCCCTCCTATTGACAAATCAGATTCCACCTCTCATATCACTTGTAATTGAATCAAATGGCGGCGCCCAGTCAAGACGATCTGATCGATTATCAAGATCAGTATTGTAATAAAAGGGGTCTTGTTTCGCGAAGTGCATCAAATCACGTAAGCACCTTGCTTAAGAACACGAAAATATTTGGAAAATAACTGTTGACGGCAGGTTGACGGTGCACATGTTTTATAAAACCTGCAATCGACCAAATCTTCACGGCAGTTTACGAACCGGATGTCGATTTCGTTACGCGAATTTGATTGGACTATGACGAGACTCGTTAGTGCAGCCAAAATATAACTCTATATTTTCCAGCTAAGTTCGGCAAGGGTGGAAACTGGATTCCAGTTAACTCCCTTGCCTCGGGAAGATGTGGTTGATAGCGTGTCCTCTTCCCCCGACGACGAGGGTCGTTGCTCACAAATATCGATCACTGGATTGTCTGGTCCAGACACGATTATTTACAGACAGCCGCCATATAGCTGGAATATTTGTGAGTGCGACGTTTAACAACAAACACAAATGTAATTTCAGTCGTGGTGTTCGATTGTATATATACATGTATGTCTATGCATTTATCGTGGTTGTCTAGTCAATTCCCTGTGAATGACCTGTGGCTGCTTGTACTAGTCCGGACTGATGCCGATTTATAGTGCTAGCTCACTGAGATACCATGCCTCAGTTTAACATGAATACCCCACTCAGACACAGTATACTGACTCCGAGCCGACCAGTCCTTGTTTTAGCCCCTTAGTTCCGAACGCTAGACAGGGTAACAACAAGTACCATCTTTTAACGTCTTTTGGATTTATGTTTTTAAAGTTCTAAATTAACACTGTGACAATATAAACTCGATGTTGTGTATTTCACTTCTTGTCGGAACTACTATACGCCTGCCTAATTGACTCTGTGATTTTCAAATTAAAACATGCTAGATCAGCAAGAATACACCCAGTACATAGAGCATTTGGCTTTTGTTGTCAATAATATTTGACCTGAAATAGGTTCACTTTTTTACTTGTTGTTTCGATACTTGTGAAAATAGAAACACTCAAATAGTTGTTTAACTGTAGTATATATCAAAGGAAGTACGTGAAATGTTTAATTTATGACGGGAGACATTTTATTCACTATTTATTCCATTCATGAGTTATTTTGTTGGTGTTACAAATATATCGGCAATAATATTCCTGAACAAAGCACTAATATTTCTGAACAAACCTCTCCAGACAGCACTTTTTTAAACACATGCATTTCACCATAGGGAAAAGTTCGTTTCATATGTCCTGCCTATACTTACTCGGGTCGAATCCCCCGGGGCCGACAGGGGCCAGTGTTGGACCCACGGGTTGTAATGTGGGGATCCCGGGGGTGTTGAAGAATAGCTGGAACTGTGCCGAGGCACGCCCGACAACCGCGACAACGAGGAGCGCAGACAAATTCATCCCGTGACCTGCGGCTGACTTGGTCAGAAAGATCACATTTACAGGAAGGGTCACATGTGATTCGATGACCATATGTCGCTAGGCACACACAGATAAGACTTTTTTTTAAATAACGATATATAGGTCAGTGGTGTTTCTTTGTTTTCAATTTGTTCGATTGAGTGAATGATTAACTGAGTCATTAATACTGAAAATATACTACTTAAAACAAGTTAATTACCATCCGCAACCAGAAGACTGTGTTGCAATACTCACCAGCCATGTTAGATTATCCATAGTCATGTTAAAACATCGAGTGTTCCTTAACTTCATTTGTGATGTATAGGTCCAAATTCCTAATATGGTGAATATGAAACGTCAAGGCCAGACAATAACCAGTCTCGATCATCAGATTCAAATGGCCGTAAGGCAAAATAGCAGTGATGATTATATGAATCGATCACTTAAAATTCGCGATGACACCAGGTGTTCGCGAAAAGGGTAAAGCATGTCCTGAGCAATGGCATATAAATAGTTTATTGTTCTGGAAAGCCATATGGCATTTAACACCCTGACCTGTTTGAAGATGGGATATCATATGTGAGTGTCGTCGCTCCCCCCTTGGTCAGGAGTGAGTTGGGTTTAACGCCGCTTTTAACAGTATTCCAGTTATATCACGGCGTGTCAGCTTAATGTGGGAGGAAAGCCCGAAGTGATGCAGGTCTCAGACGTTTACCACTTAGGTGAAACGCACGAGCACGGGTATGGTGCTGACAAACCTAGAAACATAATTGGGGTGAACCGGGACTCGAACCCACAATCATAGGTTTCTGGCGTGCCCAAGGGACGCAACTCTGCACAGCGAGGTGTTGTGTAGGGTCGTGCTGTGTCGTCACTCTTCCGGGTGGTATATGAACCATACTAAGAGAAAATTGAACAGTGAACGCCGCTTTTAGCAATATTCCAGCAATATCACGGCAGGGGGACACCAGAAATGGGCTTCACACATTGTACCCATGTCGGGAATCGAACCCGGGTCTTCGGTGTGACGAGCGAACGCTTTAACCACTAGGCTACCCGACCGCCCCTACACAACACTGAATTTCTCAAGAAACAGTTGGAATTTGTAAGGGTATGAGTTTCGTTTTACACCGCTTTTAGCATTATTCCAACCATATTACGGCAGGGTAGACCCGACACAGACTTCACACAGGGTATGCATGAGGGTTTCGAACCCAGACTTTTGGTGCGAAGGGTCGGCGCTTTAACCATTAAGCTAACCCGACGCACTCATTTTGTTTTCGACTGAAATCGTCATCACGTACACTAAGAAAGGATTTGTTTGGGATGTTTTCCCCATTGATTATCATCCATTATTTCCCCATTTTGTAGCATTTCCATAACTGGGTTCGAATCTCTGTTCGCCCGGTTATTTTTCTGGGTTTGACCGCACCCTACCCGTCGGTTCCACCACGGTGGTAAACGTCTGAGACCTACATCACTTCGGGCTTTCCTCCCACAATAACCTGCACGCCGCGATACAACTGGAATATTGTTCAAAGCGGCGTTAAACCCAACTCACTCACTCCCTCACTATTTTTTTTTATGAAAATGCGATATATTTAATGTATTTTGTTATACTTATATTTTGTTATACTTATATTTTGTTATACATACATACATACATACATACATACATACATACATACATACATACATGGGAGTGAGTGAGTTGGGTTTAATATATATATATATAAAAGAAACATTAGGATAACAGCGCTTGAATGTTGCACTAATACCGTTCGACTATCTATAATGTACCGTGTTCCTGACTAAACTGTAGACCTGGGGTCACAACGTGATGAGCTGGAGGTGGGTACAGTGTGTGGGAGGCGTGGGAGAGATATACAGCTATCTATGTAGGTCGTAAACATAGACACCATTCATTTGCTGTCACTGTTCAAATACAGGGAGTGTATTGAGCCAACTCAAAGACTGCCTTCTTTACTGGTGCCAAATATAGATATGTGAAGAATATGGTCAGTGCCTGCCAACACGATTACGTAACGTCCGTCATGACCTGAGCGCAGGTTAGGGTTCAACCGTTGATCGAGTGAGTGAGTGAGATGGGTTTAACGCCGCTTTTAACAGTATTACAGTTATATCGCGGCATGTCAGCTTAATGTGGGAGGAAAGCCCGAAGTGAGGCAGGTCTCAGACGTTTTTCCGACCAAATTCCGACCAAATTTGACATTCTTCACTAGTCAAAATAGTTAAAAAATTGTTTCAAGAATGTATAATTGACAACCACTCCATTCCTGAAAAATAATGGAGGGCTGAAACAAAAGAATGACGTCACAGATGCGTTTAATTGAATTGTTGACAATAAAACAATGACAACTCTTTTCGACGGTGCTGAGAAAATGAATTGATGTGTAATCGAAGCTTGGAATCATCAAGAATTGGTTGATGACATAGCACGAAAATGCGAGCATTCAGTGGTCATTGGATCTTTTACTGTTAATTCCTAGCTCCTGAAACAACACGTGGGCATGGTCGCGTGAATGGTCAGTCTTGGATGACCGCTGGTCCTCGAATGGACTCTGCAGATGATTGTACAGAAGGCAGCACGTTGTCGTCAACTGAAAAGCACATATACACGTGTACACGTAATTGAACTGCATTTATGATATTTAAATCCCAGATCACTTTTCGTTTGTTACGGATCACCCCTATATCTCCAGGACTCGCTTTTCGATAAACCTACACTAACCCCAAGACCCATTCACAAAGTTTCCGCGATCTTTAATTACCTGCCCTTGATTTCCTTAGGCCAATTTGATTGGCTACGTTACTGGGTCTAACGGACCAATCAGCATGCGAGTTACAAACCAGCCTCAATGATGGGTTGGCAATTTCAACAACATAGCGACCAGCCACTGACTACCATAGAGTTTGCTGGAAATTCAAAGTTGAAAGACTGACTAACACGCAAAACAAAGCCCTCGGATATATTTTTTGACGGAATGGATGTCTTAAAAAGTTTCCATAAAAGCTGGCGGTGCCTTTGATTTCGATGCAGTACGAGTTACCTCCCTTACCAATTTTATTTTTCCTTATCTCCACGTTTGATTGGTCGGTAAAATGTTAATGAAATTCAAGGGCAGGTAATTTAAAATCGCGAAAACCTTTAGAATAGGTCCAGGAGTTAATGTAGGTTTACCAAAATGCGAGATATAGAGCATGGTTACAGATGAACGTTCCAATAAAACTGATATTGTGATAGAAGTCTAAAGTCATTTTAACTTGATATAGTTAGGGTAGAAATTCGCAAATTAAGAGTTCATAGTAGTCTGGTTAAGAGGCATGACATCAGTTCAAGGATCATCTCAAGGATCAAGCTATCTTTTTGTTAGGTTACAAAAACAACACTGTATACGCATGTAGTTAAGGCATTAATACTTCATGTTTTTGTTGTCAGATATCCAAGAATATCATCGCGTCATTATACAATTCAACTGTCAGAAATACATAATGACTTCTATATGCTTTTGGCTCTGTGTTTAATGAATCTGTATTGACTCGATTACAGTATTCTTCCTGTGGCAGCAGACTGGGTACTTTTCAGTTTTAAATATTGTTACATTGTCTTGTCTAACGTAAACTGCCGACGTACCGTCCTGACAACGACCACATGTCTTTCTACAGTGGTCGTCGACCCAAATTGAGTAGGTGTCGTTGCTGCAGAGGCTGCGGCCGTAGTCCTTGCAGTTGTTCACGGTGTCCTTGCAGCCTCGGGGTGGATGGGCGATGCCTGCAAGTTATCACTGCCCAAGTCAAATCAGAACAAGCGTTTGTGTAAGGGGGGTTGGGTAGTTTATTGGACACAGCATGGCCTTGACAGGTTGATTGCCTGGGTTTTGTTTCCCACGATGGTGCCTGGCACGTTTATATGTCCCTTGTTGATATACTGCTGCAATATTGTTAAAAGCGAGTATTCAGTATCGTTCATATGCAGCCTTTTGACATAATCCTGCTATTACATAGACTGGATGATCATTTGGGGAATTGAACCCATGTCTTTGACGGGACCAGCGGACGTTAGCCACCTTACTACCCCAATGCGACTTGAAGCCGACTCAAACCTCTTGCTCTAGTGTTGACCTTTGTAACTGTCTTGTCATTCAAAGTCAGTGTGTCGTATATGTATCTTAATAATGTACATGGGTTATAAATTATGGGTTTCATAAGGTACAACTAGTTACAAGATTACGGTAACCTAGCCGGCACAGGTCACTGACGTGGTCAGTGAGATATTGACCAGGATCCGTGTCAGGGCAAGATGACGTGAACCAGATCACAGCTGAGTGTTGGTCACCATGTCCATACCCTGGACACACTGACCTCTCGTCACCACAGCCTTTAAGCCAACCATCATTGTTTTTTACACCCAAATATTGAAACCCATCTCCCGAAGAGAATTCAACAAAAAACCTGTGATGGTCAGTATGGAACGGTCTTTATTATGTCAATACCTTTCTGACATAACTTTTCCAGTATCCAACGTAAATATATAACGCCAATCAGTCTCGATTATCCGCCGAAACAGATTCCACTGGGCGTAAAAGGCAAAATAGCGGTGAAAATTATATGAATGGATCACTGAAAATCAGGTGATCGCGAACAGGAAGGAAGATCCAGATTCCATTGCCTGCTTGATGAAATCCTGGTAGTCTCTGTTTGGTTTCTTGGCGTAAATATATTGAATCAAAGAATAGTCATCGTGGCGTCGAGGGGCGGTCGGGTAGCCTAGTGGTTAGAGCGTTCGATCGTCACGCCGAAGACCCGGGTTCGATTCCCGACATGGGTACGATGTGTGAAGCCCATTTGGGGTGTCCCCCGCCTTGATATTGCTGGGATATTGCTAAACGCGGCGTAAAACCATACTCACTCACTCACTCGTGGCGTCGTTGCATTGTCGCGTTACAAAAACAAACAAAAAGTGTCAAAGTTAACCAAAGCGATAGAATACGACAACGCGACATTGTAGCCATTTATCGCATTGTCGTGTTTGAATAAAATGTTCTTTTATTCAACCAAAGGGCAACAATGCGACATCGCCGAATCAAAATTGTGTACAAACAGAGGTAAGATGCACGACCACGTGACAATATCCCTTCCAGGATTCTGTATATATATGCCCCCAGTTTTACAACGAAGATCGTTCCGGGAATATGCTGTATGGTCTTGTTAAAAGCGTTGTTGGTAATTGTTTTCATAAATGCTTTTATTGACCAAGAAGAGCACACTGACACCTTATTCTTTCTCAGGGCAGTGGGGTAGCCTGGTGGTTAAAGCGTTCGCTCGTCACACCGAAGACTCGGGTTCGATTCCCGACATGGGTACAATGTGTGAAGCCCATTTCTGGTGTCCCCCTGCCGTGATATTGCTGGAATATTGCTAAAAGCGGCGTAAAACCATACTCACTCACTCACTTATTTTTTCTCAAACAATTTCTCACCCCAAGAATGCTCTGATCCAACAAACAAATAAATTTGCAGTGACCTACCTCTACAGTAGCCACAGTATTCCAAACAGTTCAGTCTAGACCAGGCCTCGAATTCTTCATCGCACGCATGCGCCCCGTAGTCATGACAGTTCACTTTGTCTCGGCAAACTGAAGCAGATCAGGAGCATGGGTTGCCAGGCCGCTGCAATTTGCTATTTCCAACAGAAGCAATTTTTCAAGGATTTTCAGGAAGAGATTATTAACTCCCAAACCAAAACACCAAAACACCCCATTATTCATGTTAACATGCGGCATGGCCTCAGTTGGCTTGCACAATATAATCGGCATTAGTCCGGACTAGTAAAGGCAGCTACGCACGCACGCACGCGCGCGCACTTTGTATAGACGCGACGTCAAACCCCATTTCACCCCACCTTTGGGTTGTCAAATATAACCGTATATACTCACGTATTGGCGGGATCGATTCCAAATCTTTTGCAGCCAACTCATCAGCTGAAATTTTTCACACAAATGTAATTATATAACGTGTTCGTTGAACTAGTTTAATATAAGAGAAGTGTTTCATTATCCTGAGCAAAACACGATACCATGTTTGCAAACTGTAAACTAAAATGTCAGATGCTCAATGACACATTATTGGCAATTTGCAAGCGGATACACGGAGGGTGCTTTTTGTGAGCAGAAGTTCCCGAAGTATGTAAATAATCCGCGACTAACGGGATCGAAACGTCAGGCTCGCTGACTTTGTTGATGCATGTCATCGTATCCCAATTGCGAGCGGATGATTACAATCACTGGATTGTTTGGTCCAGACTCGATTATTTACAGACCGCCGTCATATAGCTGGAATATTGCTGAGTGCGGCGTTAAGCAACAAACAAACAAAGATATCATTCCAAGAGCGCAGTACCAGTACAGAGACGACAATAGTAGCGGCATTTGTACTTCGCCCAATCTGCGAAACTGGGATCCGAGCATGACGACTTGTCGTAATCCACACAATCGTCGCCCACGTCGTTGCATAGTGAGGTGCCGCTTGGCGATACTGATGTGTGTTTAAAAACAATGAATTTAAGAAAGGATTAACAAAAATTCATTTATAAAATAAGTTAAAGATAATACAATAAATCGGTGAATTAATTAGAGTGAGTTGGGTTTAACGCCGCCCTGAACAGTATTTCAGTTATATCACGGCGTGTCAGCTTGATTTGGGAGTAAGCAACTATGCACAACGAATAAGACAGCTGTAGACTACCGGGTCACCCGTGCCCCCGAATTAATTAGAGAATAGCTTACGAGCTGAAGGCAGTTACGGATTGTATATCAATAGATTTGAGAGTGTAGAGATAATCCACCTACTGGCTTGTAAAAACTTCTTACAAATAGGACCACAAACATCTAATGCTATAGTTTATGGTGAATGTGGCCGATATCCAATGTATGTCAACTGACTTCTTCGTAGTGTTTGATTCTGGTGTGAAACATCATCAATGCATGAGGACCGCCTCCCCCCAAACGCGTACATGTTACTTTATTTAGATAATGTAGGGTATATAATTGGGCTCCAATATCAGATATCTACTATTGTCTCATTGATCCTAAATACTTTGTAAATCCGTCACTGGAATCCTTTGTTCGTCTGATGTCATCTAAACATAAACCTACTATTGTACAGCTATCGAAATTCATATTGAATGCAATGAAATTGTATAAGTCACATTATCAGTAATTTTATTTCTGTAATGTTATGTTCTATGCGCCTGTCGCCACTAACTTGAAATAAAGGTGCATATTTTTACAGTCCCGAAACTTTTATGTTACGCGGAACGTAACATATATGACGTTCTTCCGAGTGTCTAGTGGGTTATGTTAATTATTAACCGAATTCATCTCTTACAGATCGTGTCGGTTTTCGTCAACTGTAAGAGACACGACCCGTTAGCCATAACAGGTATCCATCCGCGTGTAAGTAGTCATCTGTTATGAACGATGAAGCTTTTGCTTTTTTAACGATGCGGATGAGGAAATAGTCCTCTAAATATTGTAATCGCAAATAAACAAAACACATAACTGTGAATAATCCTGCTTGACCTTAGTATAACTTGACCTTACTGATCTAGAATATAATAAATCGCACGTCGCAGGTTCGAGTCCCAGGATGGCCCTAGGTATGTTTCTCACTGGCCTTAAGTACTCAAAATAATAATAAGATGACGAACATCATCATCATCATCATCATCATTACATCATCATCATCATCATCATCAATGTTTATGTTTGTTGCAGTATATGCTGACTGACCGTGACACAGGTTGCATGTTCTCCTGCAGTTTTCGACGGCCCACGCTTGGTACAGTCCGTCACACACCGCTTCTCCGTAACTCTCGCAGTTCTCCGACTTGTCCGTGCATGCTGAAATGTAACTGTTACGGATTAACGAGTGTCCGGTTTAGCTACCTGTAATTTGTCGTCAATAAGTCCATGCATACTCAACGAGTGTCCGCTATATACTTCACAGGTTTGCATGAATAGACCACGTTCCTCCATCACCCGTGAATACACACGGTGTCGGTGTCTATAACCGTTACTCGTGTCTAGTTTGAGTCGGCTGATGAATGGGGTCTAGTGGATAGCATCGTCCCGAGGCAAGACAGTTAGCTGACTTTAAAAGTCCAGTTTCCACTCTTGCCGAACTAGGCTGGAATTCCTGGGCTCGATCGTAGCGCCACCAGTTGTTATTACGAGTTCTAAGCCTCTCCTATGGACCAATCAGATTCCACCTCTCGTATCACTTGCATTTGTTTCAAACAAAATGGCGGCGCTCAGTCAAGACGATCTGATCGATAATCAAGATCTATATTGTGATAAAACGGGTCTTACATCGCGAAGTGCATCACATCACGCGAGCACCTTGATTATAAACATGAAAAGATTCGGAAAATATCTGTTGATAACGAGTTGGCGGTGCACATGCTTTGCAATCGACCGAAATCTGCACGAAAGTTTACGAACCTGATTTCGATTTCGTTGCGCGATTTTGATTGGACTATTCATAGACTCGTTAGTCCAGCCAAAATGTAACTCCATAATACCAGCCTAGTTCGGCATTGGTCGAAACTGGACTTTTATAGTCAGTTAACTCCCTTGCCTCGCGAGGATGAGTGCATAGAGCGCCTGTCGAGAGAGAGGATGATCGGTGGTTCGATCCCCGGTGGCATCGTGCCAAAAGACGGATAGGAGTCAGTTTACTGTGTCTTAGTGGGGTACCACTGCATGGTATCTCAGAGGGCTAGAACTATAAAACCGACATTAGCCCGGACTAGTACACACACACACACACACACACACACACACACACACACACACAAACACACAAACACACACACGCACACGGCTTAAAACCCAGATCACTCACTCACTCACACCCCGTGCTAAAACTGAAAATATTAACTTTTATGTAAATTATAATTCCGCACAAATACCCCAAGCAAAGATTTGAATTTGAACAATTTCTGATTAGTTTTTCACCAACAAAAACACCAGCAATAAACACCAGCAAAATTTAAAATAAAGATTTCCAGTGAAAACGGAGAGGTTTTAAGTAACTTCTATAATAGAATCCCAATTTGATACAACCCGTGAAGATCCGGGTGAGGATAGTTCTTCAGCAACCCATGCTTGTCGTAAGAGGCGACTAATGGCATCGGATGGTCAGGCTCGCTGACTTGGTTGATGCATGTCATGCTATCCCATTTACGTAGATCGATGCTCGTGATGTCAATAACTAGATTGTCTGGTCCAGACTCGATTATTTAGACCGCCGTCATTTAGCTTGAACATGGCTGAGTGCGGCGTTAAACAACAAATAAACAAGTTGAAACATGAGCTTGAACAGTTACGTCTGCATACAGTATTTCCTTTTTTTTTGAAAGTCAGGACGTCCATTTATCCGTATATTCCAGATTAAAGAGGTTCAATTATTTGAAGAGCTTAGAGCCATTAGGGCCAATGTCAAGTGGAGTCTGTTTTGAGAAAAGTAATGAAAACACATAATATCATGTATGTTAACTTTTTTCACCTATAAATTCCTAGACATTAACGCATTCTGACAGCAGAGATATAAATGTTGTTATAAAAACATTCAAAAAAGGAAATAAACTTACGTTTTTAATTTGTGTAAGGGTGGAAAGGGCCAATGTCTGTATTTTGGCCCTTTTTTACCCTCATGCATTTGCAGGGATTTAACATGTGAGATTGATAAACTACTACTGAAAGTACAAACACATACTATTGAAGTACATCTAAATGATTTAAACTAATGCCAACTTTGTTGCAATAGTTGAAATATGAGAATAAGGTGACCAACTTTCAAAATCTCTCTCAGACAACCAGTCTCAACCACACACGGAAATGAGAGCTAAAAGGGCTAAAGTCTAGCAAAGTGGCTTTGGCCCTTTTGAAACTTGGCTTTGGCCCTTTTATAGAATTTTAAGTAGCTATATTTCAAAAACGCATCAATGAAAACATGCACTATTTTTTCTACAGGTAGACAAGAACTCATAGATGTTATTTATGCAATAATAAGCAAAAAGGGCAAGAGTGCATTTTGGCCTCTTTTAGCTCTAAGCTCTTCATTTGCGGCGTTAAACAACAAATAAACAAGTTGAAACATGAGCTTGAACAGTTACGTCTGCATACAGTATTTCCTTATTTTTGAAAGTCAGGACGTCCATTTATCCGTATATTCCAGATTAAAGAGGTTCCATTATTAATGTGTACCTATCTTATAAAAAAAAGACCAAAACGATAAAGTCAGTGTTGAAAAATACATGTTTCCAAGATAAGGATTGCACGACGTGCACCTGGCTATTTTGATAATTAAAACATGTTGCTTGATTTCGTGACAAGGAATTATCTGTTTCCATGCTACTTCTCTCACATGCCCATTGTTTAATACTGGAACTGACTTAATTACACAGAGAACGATTTTCATCACGATATATGCAACACAAAGGAAATTAAAGGGTGTTGTTTAATTTCTTTTGATCCTTTCATATTGCTATATTTTATATGCCATGACATTACTTATAGTAATGAACGATTCGGATGTTCAACTTTTGAGCAGATTACATAAAGAATACTGTTATAAAACGTTACTTACGGTCAACTTGGACAAATGGAAACACAAGGAGAATGAGAACCAGATACCACATCTCCAGCCCCGTGTCGCAAACTTGTTGTCAACGACCAACAGGAACCATATGTTGAACATAGACTTGCACAAGTCTCTAAAGAAATACTTATTGGATAAATCATAATTTCTAAATTATGTAAATAATAAGATCAAGATGTCCCTCTTAGAGACTGGAGTACTTTCCACATATCTAGACTTGCCTATTAGCACGATCGAATTTCTACACACCCATGGAATTCTATCATTACAGCCTTGGTGCAAGGCTAGTTGAAGATTACAGAAATACATTTGTCTACGGCTACAATAACATTTTTAACATTTTTAACAACTGATACACTAACCATATCTGGGTGGTAGTGACATAATAACTTTATTATGTTTCCCTTTCCAAACAAAGCCAAGACGTATATTTGAATTTTTTGGTTATCCCAAGGGATTGGTATGGAAAATGATTCAGTTTTGGCAGAAGCATATATTTTATAACTATATTTCTTCCCATTGATGTCAAAGATCTCACTGACCGTAAATTCATTTCTTTTTCTATTTTATCAAATTTATATTTATAGTTAATATCCACCATCTTTTCTAAATCATTATCATAATCTATTCCCAAAAGCTTAAAATTCCATTCCTCACAGAGCTTATATCTAGATCTCTTTTTTTATCCTATCCATAATTCAGTTTGTTTGTTCAGCTTTAACCTTTAAATCAGAAAATCTAGAAATGAAATTTTGTACATTTAAAACTGCATAATATATCTGAATAATCTATATATCCAGTTAGCTCATTACTAGCCATTGCATTATAATGTGTTTGTAATTATAGGTATCCTTATTTATATCCATTACCTGATTCCAATCACCACAAATGATAATTTGATAAATTAATAATATGATATCTTTTATCCTCTTAACGAATTCTGGTTTATCTAAGTTCGGTCCATACAGATTTATTAATTTGTAGATATGAAATTTATTCATGTGTAGACATGATAATGTATTTTAATATTAATTGCCACATTATTTCATTCTTCTTGATCTATCATTGTATGCGTAACCTCAAATTCAAAGTTATAATTAAATAAAATAGCTGTATCTCTGGCATTACTTTTGAAAGGACGAATATAGCATTTTTTAACCCCACTGTCGTTGTATCAGCTGCTCGTGTTCCTTTGTGAAGCGTACATCTTGCAAAAAAATATTTGAGCTCTTTACTTCCTTAAGAATCAGAAAACCTGTTTTCTCTTACAAACATTATTGAGACCTCTGCAGTTAAGAAATACTATCTTGAAATGTTCCTTTTGATCCATTATAATAATTTAACCCATTAATATTATCAACATTGTAAACTGACCATTGTACCCAGCTAATACACAAGCTGCAAAGAACAACAAACGACCTGGGTTGTTTTGTTGTGGACGTACTGAGAGCAAAAAACACACAAACATTTGGCATTATAAAAGTACTATTCTGACTTCCATAATAATTAATTTGCCTTCTCATCCATCAGAAGACTAAGTAAAGAATATAAATGTACGGCCATTTTATGTCTACAATCATGTCAATATATATAACATGGAAAAGTTTGCTGGAAAAATATCATTTGATTCAAAACATTTTGTGATGCATGCGATAAGTACCGTCTATTGAAATATCTTTGATTAATGGTGTAAGAACCAACTGAAACCTGCCTTCTGCAAAACCATTTTCTATTCCTAGATAATAAATTTTGTATTGCATACATTACATAAAGTACTATCGAAACAGACCTGAAAGTTACTAGTAACATGACTGTCTGAAATATCACTATTATAAATAATATAACACGTACATGTACTACAGCTTTTCCATTGGAAAATTGAGTCAATCAACTTTTGCTGCTTAAATTTTCTTTTATCTCCCCCCGACCCCCCCCCCCCCCCCCCCCCCCCCCATTATGACAAGGAACGTGTTTACGTTTGTGTTCGGGATCTAAACACATATTACAGTGCAGCGCTGACGTGTTAGGATGGAGTTATATCGGAATGTAATTGTATGCAAGTGCCTCATGTGCTCCAACCAAAAAGAATCGAACTTAACACAACGACATCAGAGGATCAAAGATTTTAATCACCTTGACTTTCCTCCATACAATCAAGCAGTAACGCCCACAGTTTCCTGGGCGATAGTTTGTAAGGAATAGTGCACTATTTCCCAGCTATTGGAGCAGGGGAAAAACCAGCAATCCCCGGTGGGGTAAGAAGGCCAGAGCCTGTTTTGATCGGGCCTGGGCCTGACGTCATGATTGGGCCTGTTGGAATGAGAGGGCCTGGCCCTGACGTCACGGTTCCATCTGAATTAAACAAAAAATCAGCATGAAGAAACAGAAAAATGTTTTCTGAAAATATTTCATGTTTCCGTCATCCGTTATGGGAATTCCGGGTTAGAATATGGCCCCTATAACTATGATCGGATAGTAAGGCTCGTTGTTCATACTATCATATCATCGGTTTGTCTGATCCAAACTTGGTTGTTTACGGGCCGTCGCGATAAAGCTAGACCATTGTTGAGTGGCGTCAAGAGATTTTTCAAGTCGGTATTCAATCGTTATCAATTAGTTCATAAATAAAAATAGATACTGGGCAGCAAACGTGACATTTTATCATACTGGTAAAACATATATTTGTTTCATGCTTTCAGTATTCCTGACCTTGCAGTTTTTAAAGAACATACATAAACAACATATTATTTTTTTATTGTGTTTTTTGTTTTACAAAATATTAAGATAGTTGACTTCGTGGAAGTATCCTACCATTGCAAAGACCACAATACTTGGCACAGTTGTCCTGCACCCACAGGGTGAACTTCGAGTCCTTGCAGGTTTTTTCTTTGTCGTATGCTGCACATCCGGGTATTGCGTCTGCACACACATGCGGAGGTGTAGGGGCCCCTGAAACGCGTGATGAAAATGGTTGATTTGGATAAACTAGTAACTAGTTTAGATTTAGATGTAAGTAGTTTGAGGCTTTTTTTGCCATCGTGTAGTCCATTGGTTAACGCGTTCGCTCGTCACGCCGAAAATTCAGGGTTCGATTCCCGACATGGGTACCATGTGAAGCCCATTTCTCGTGTCCCCCGCCGTGATATTGCTGGAATATTGCTAAAAGCGGCGTAAAACCACTCACTCTTTTTGCCATGTAAAAAATACAGAACAGAAAAAATAATAATTGTGAGAAGGGCGTTTGTGAACCGTTGTGTCTAGAGGTAAAACCTTAATTCGAAGCACTCAGTTGTGACTGTCAACATTTTCGTTATTATTTTGGTGTGTTTTTGTTTATTTGCACCGCTTCAGATGGAGCGGGTGTGTCCAAGAAACTATTTTAAAATCCAAATCCAAATCCAAGTTTGAGAATATAACTGACAATTTTATTTTTTTTAATGATATGCACGAAACGTTTCCGCATTTCATCATTATTGCGTTAAACAGTGCAGCGTTTGTTGAATCGGTTTTGACAAATTTAAAGAATGTAAAAAAGTAGAGGGCATTAAAGAAGTAAAGAACAAATTTGTAGACAGAGTTACTTCCTCTAATACAATATCCTCACACTACAATACAGCGCGGATTTTTTTTTATGAAATTAAATTTTCTTTTTTTTCAGTGCGGGAGACGTAATATCTTCATGTTATTCCCGTATGCATCACCACACATTGCACATACTGTACATGTAATTGTATCTCATATGCCGAAGACTTCAGCCTGAGAGAAATTAAGTTCTGTTTTGTTCTGTTCTGGTTCGTTCTGCTACTCGTTCGTAGACGAAAGAAATAGGAAAGTACCGAATGACCCTTGACTTCTGTTGAAGCCAGCGTGTTGCTATAGGTGCATATCATAACATGTTTCTTTCCAAACCGGCGGTAGATTGAAACACACAAAGAATGTATAATGTTTAAGTTTTAGTTCTATTTCCAAGAAAATACAAATACGCTACCTTTGCAGATACCGCAGAACGCCATACAGTTGTCCTTTGCCCATCCTGGATACTGAGTACAAGAATCCTGTTTGTAAGGCCGACAGTCTATTTTGTCCTTGCACACTGAAATAGAGACAGCTCCGGATGAAACGAATACGCTTCTTGGTTACCATCATTGCAAAAACTGCTGACTTCTTTGTGGATGTATATCACATGTTAAACTTTCGATTGTATCACATATTTCGTTATCTCGTTGTGAGTAGTTACCTCTACATTCGTGATATCCTGTGTTCTGAGTATTTACCTGTACATTCGTTATATCCGAAGTTACGAGAAGTTACCTCTACATTCGTTATATCCGAAATTATGAGAAGTTACCTCTACATTCGTGATATCCAGTGTTGTAAGTATTAACCTGTACATTCGTTATATCCGAAGTTGTGAGAAGTTACCTCTACATTCGTTATATCCGAAGTTATAAGTAGTGATCTTTACATTCGGGGGTCGTGGTCACCATCGAGATGATGTATATATACTCTCTACATAATCTCCAAGCATTCACTTCTGATCAAGTCGGTGCCTTGTTTTCGTAATTTCTTTAGAAACATTTTATCATTGTATCTATGGATACAACGAAACTACATGGTTTTTTTACAATTATATAATAAATTTGCTTGTTTTTTTTATTCATTAATCAATTAATTATCCAGATATGACACAATATGCGACGTATGAAACTTACTTGACGGAGGGAGTGTTGTTTGCAAGGCGTCCTTTGCAGCCAGAGCCGCAGCTGAAACAATTATTCAATGCAATAAACTTGGAAATCACGATCCGATAAATATGCAAATAAGATCAACCAGCAGGCACTACTTAAAGCTCCACACATCGATGTAAGGCCTTCCTCCTCGATAAACTGTTGACGAACTTCCCCAATATGCTTGTAAATGAGGTTTCCCAATGTGTCCCTGTGTTCTTGCAGACAAACATAGCAGTCATTTGGCACTATATGATAAACTGACCGGTTTACTCAAACATTGTATTCACACGCGTTTTTCGAAGACTTCACTTCTTGCAAAAAAGTGTTAAACATCCCGTATGTTAAGGATCGCATTATAGGATAAAACAGCATTACATCCATGGGATCGTAAATATGTTATATTAGGAATAAAATATGTGTGTCGCTCGAAAAGTGATTTCTTTCAATCCGTTTGATATTGACACTCGCAAATCCTCCGCATCTCGTAACACCTCGTTAACCGGAATACCATTATCTCGATATGCTGCTTACTTCGATGTAACTACAGGGGGTGGGCAGTCTAAGGTCTCGAATGAGTGTTCCGCTTGTCTCGAACTACGGACAACTCGACATTTAACATATCAACAGATGACTTCGAGTTATCGGGGACATTTGGTTCTCACCTGAACAACGTCGACAGAAGTAGCGACACTGGGTGTCGGCCCAGTGGCTGAACTGTGGGTTGTTGCACGTGGCCGTGTCGTAGTTGGCGCAGTCGTTGGATTTGTCTTCACATGGTATGTTAGCTGTGGCAAGATACACATTCAAGAGCCTCTGGATAGAAATGTGTTTACTGATGCATTATAGAAACGCCACATTCACTCCATAGCGCATTTTCGATTTTATTCGAAATGCCGCATTGATAAAGAACATGAAAAGTCAATTTTTGTCATTTTTTACATGTATTAAATTATTTCATTCTGTACGTACAACGCTCTTCTCACGCGAATGATAATGTTCTGTGCAAAGTCGTGTCCAAAGGAAACCATACACTTGAACATTGGAGTTGACCAGAATATCACAAACGCTATTGAAACATCACTAGGCTAAAACATTCGCCGAAACACTGCAAACACAGTATCAAACATATCACCATCGTATAACGGGCGGTCGGGTAGCCTGTGGTTAAAGCTTTCGCTCGTCACGCCGAAGACCCAGGTTTGATTCCCGACATGGGTACAATGTGTGAAGCCCATTTCTGGTGTCCCCCGTCGTGATATTGCTGGAATATTGCTAAACGCGCGTAAAACCATACTCACTCACACTCACCATCGTATAACCACGTTTTGTTTGTTTCATTTCATAAACGTGTACCAATAGAGAAAATATTCTACACAATTAATTCAACCTTAATTTCAACGAATAATTCAAAATGGTAACGTAAGTAAAGGAATGTTGTTTAACGTCTATGCATTACATTCAGAAGAATTTGGTAAGAGCTTAAATTAATAAAACTTCAGTCTGTTTTGTTCTGCTTGCTGTGCTAAAATATATCCAGATCTTATGCCTGAATCACCAACCCGTGCCTTTTAGTTGATTGAGAGTGACGTTTGTTTTACGTCAAAGTCAGTAAAATTCTACCTATAAATAGTCGAGTCCGGACTAGACAAACGACCCACACCATCTCGCACTGTATCAGTGATAATTTATGTTGCTTCCTACGACCGATAATAGGGTGCTGGAGCCTAGTTCACCCAGTCCCATATCGTCCTACGAGCAGGCAACATAATGTGATGGTAAAATACTACCTGTACAGAACTTGCAGTAGCTGTTGCAGTTTTCCTTGGCCCAGTCGGTGTAGGAAGTGCAGGATGCTTGGCCATAAGCAGCACAGTTGGGCAGCTTGTCCTGGCAGGCTGGGGGAGGGAGGCAGACAGTGAACCATTTTCAATTCGGAAGGTGCGTTCAAAGTGAACCATTAGTTCAAGACATCAACGCCAGAGTTAGTTTTGAATATCTGCCGAACTAGATTCAATAGGTCGTAAAAGGCAAAAGAGTGGTATTTAACAATTATATGAATGGAGCATTGAACATTGGCGATGACATCAGGTGTTCTCGACAAGGGTAAGCATGTCATGCCGTACCGGTAGCTCCCCCTAATTTTCGTTACAATCGTAAGTGCCAGTGAGAAAGGAGTTGCGAAAACTCCTGGTGTCATTGTATGGGACATACAACGTGTTATATTTAGTCAATTACTCTGAATGTCTAATGTAGTCATTGATAGGCATTTAAAAGTAGGAAGAAAGTGAATACATGGAAATGCTATGGTAGACATTCAGAATACATAACATATTTTGGATTAGCAACTTCTTTTATTCTCAGTCACGACCTTTCAGAGCTACTTCTTGCTACTTCATCAGATGAAGTAGCTCTGAAACGTTGTGACTGAGAATAGAAGACGTTGCTATCCGTAAAGAGTGTCATGTATTCTGAATGTCAACCATAGCATTTCTGGAATGACTAGACCAGGCCCTTGGTGCTGAAACCTTGAATGAAATCTTTAAGGCAGATTAAGGGGTAATGACTCTGAGGTTTTTTCCTTTCTATTCAAACCCATTATTAATCGCCCGAAATGTCGTTATTTTACTTCACTTTCTTATGTCAATATCGCTGCTCCCTTAAAAATACATAACCTCAAATATCCGAATGAAGTAATAGGAGCATATCCCGAGAGTATTTAGCTTGGACTACCTAATTGACTTTGAGAAAGAGCTGGGAAAATGCTGCTCGCGTTCGATTTCAAACGGTCGATGCCCTGGGGAACCCAACCCAAGCTACCTTTGTTCGACTACTGTTAGCACATGTTAACTGACTTATATGTTATACTTTGGTTTCCCAAATTTGCCACTACCTACTGAACCGCAGGGTGCGCTACTCTGGTTACCTGCTTCGGGCTCAAATCAGTTTCATTTATTGATTCAATCATGAATCAAAGCAGTTTCATGAATATGATGAGCTATGCATTGGTAGTCTATATGTATTCAGATATGCGACTTTTTATGTATATACTTTAGAATAAAAAATGCAACTTTCAGGGTGATATTGCAATACTGTTTGGTGTTCTAGGCGTCATTTTGAACTTTCTTTTCGTTTAACATGCATTAAATAGAAAAGTTACACAAGCAGCTTTGTCTAGCACCACACGCATGCGACACATTTCTTCACAACCTGTATTCCAAAATGTTAATCTTAGCAAAAGAAACGGCCACAGAACACAAATTTAACCTCGATAGTTGGATTAATATTACAGAACTACCAGAAGACGTATATGCAACACTCTAGTAGTGCGGTTTTATTTAATTGCATTTGGAACTCCTCGATTATATTCGTTTTCGTGATACAGAAATAAGATATATTTGAATGCTTCGCTCACTCAAACCGAGAACTGAGAAGCCTTGACGCTGATTGACTGATCAGAGAGTACTCGTGTGTACTTTATTTATGTAAAGCACAGAATAACCCGTCTTCAAAAACGACCGTCGTGTTATACGAAATATAAGCGGCGGGATCTAGAGCAACACGGTGAACAGTGCACTTGTGAAATATCCCTACTCAAATGGACCCGAGTGTGTTGAATATTGATTGATTAATAAGTGAATTTAGAATGCGCCAAAATCCATTCACCAATGAATGCTCATAGCTCTACATTATTATTACCGCGGTCAATAGATCAATGTGCACTCGATTTTCATTCTCAGCTACCTGGGGAGTATACAATCCAAGCTGCCTGTGACAAATTAATCTGACACGTTGTGACACTTACGTCGTTTTCCTTATAAATATGAAACGAAGCAGTCACGAATATCTGCCGAAACAGACCAGTTTGGGCGTAACAGGTAACATTGCGGTGAAAATTATATGAATGGATCACTGAAAACCAAAGCTGACATCGTGTGTTCCCGGAAAGGGTAAACATGTCATGCCATCCCGGTAGCGCCAAGACCGCCTCCGTGGTCCAGTGGTAGAGCGTCCGCCCGGGGAGCGGAAAGTCAGGGTTCGATCCCCGGCTGCGTCATACCAAAAGACGTTAAAAGAAGGTACTTCTTGATACCCTGCCTGGCGCTCGGCTCGAAGTCTGAGTGCGGTATTCATGTTAAAACTGCTAAATGGTATCTCAGTTGGCTAGCGCCATAAACTTGGCTATGGTCTGGACCAGTACAAGCAACCACACACACTATATATAAGTGCAATAATCTTGGACGCGACGTTAAACCCCATTTCACCTCACCCGGCAGCACCCGCCTCTAGAAACAGAATAAGCGTATTTTGCCTGACGCCGTACAGCAGTACTCATTAAACATGTTCCATTTCAAATTGATACCTCGAAAGAAATAATAGCGTATAATAATATACAAGAATTACTTCAACAAACTTTGGTATCCAAAATCGTTTTGCTGATAAATATTGCAGGCTAATAATTAAGTTAAATTTTCATTAACAAGGCACCACCAAGACAAATGCACGATGGATCAATCATGTATGAGCTTGCACTAGAGCACATACACACGTCTACTATTTACTTTCGTTACTACGACTACCTCTAAAATTGTTATTTGCAACGAAGTGTCCTGAAGACTTCGCTTGTGAGAAATTCCCTCTAAAATTGTTATTTGCAAAGAAGTGTCCTGAAGACTTCGCTTGTGAGAAATAAATAGACCTTAGTGACTTTAAATTTAAAGAAAGTACCCTGAGGAAACATGAAATGTCTTTATCAAAAGTGGCCACGGTTAAAAAATTACCGAAAGTGTACAGTCAACAGATAACATATATGAAACTGATTTAAAAATTATCTATTTAGTGAGAAAAAAAACATTATGTTATTAATTGGCAAGACAATGAACACATACACGACCCCACTAACAATATGTGCATGCAGGAATATACAATAGTACATCATATAAACTACCATGTAGAGTCACCCACATATTCATGGGGACTATTGCAATACTTACGTTCAGCAGAAGGTAACTGTCCTCGGACACACCCAAGAAAAAAAAGAATTAAAAGACGATCCATTTGTACAGGAAAAATGACTTTTAGATTTGCAGAGCCTGATAAATCCTTCGTCAAAAGAAAGAATAACAGGTGGAGGTCGAGTCTTTATCTAAGTTTGTTTTTTCGTGAAAACTTGCGTAGGAGATTCCAGCAGCTCAACTGGGACAAAAGTCCTGATAAGAGAAGGCGAGCACACATTTAAGAAAATTGACATATTCATTGAATAAATGTTTAATATTTTAAAACGTTCAGTAAAGCAATGAGGCTTCTAACATGGACTTTCAGGATGCAACCGCAATGTACTCAAATGTTATTATTTTTAAAGAATTGTTTAATGTCTCGGGCTTTGCGCTTTAATGTTTTCTGTGCGTTGGTAGTGTTTAATTCCTAAAAAGATTATTGTACTCATACATTAATTTTATTGGCGTGTGAAAGAACCTAGACAAAGTGTTAACAATTTCATTACATTGGTGACGTGTGTGAAATGATGGACTTTCTGCTGGATAAGATTCGTGTGAAATTTGAGTATAGGACATTTAAGCAAGAAGAATGTATCCTAATGGGCACCAATGGTGCTCCCCGTCTTGCTGATCTGTTTCTCCATGCATGCGAGTTAGAATTTCTACAAAATCAAAGTTTGCCAAACTAGCCAAGTCGTTTAACTTTTGCTTCATGTATGTTCATGATCTGATATCGTTCCATAATGGTTAAATTGCCAATTCCATTATTTAGACACCTGGACCTAAAACTAAAACAAGGAGAAGTCAAACCACCTTATCCGTTTCATACTTAGATAAGGAGTCACTTTGATGTGGAGCAATGTTCCAGCAGCTCCAGCCTTTCACAACTGTTGGGAACCAAGGTCTTTCAAATCCGTCCGATGACTTTCCCTAGTTTGTACTTAAATGTAAACTACGGTTATAACGAACACGCTTATAACGAACTGACTGATATAACGAACCTTTTTTTACTCCCGGCCATTTGTTGTATATATGCTGTTTATATGCTTATAACGAACAACGGTTATAACGAACTCAAATAAGTGGTCCCTTTGAGTTCGTTATAACCGTAGTTTACTGTATAATGTTCGCGTGTTGAGGTGAACACTTGAGCTGCCTTTGCACGTGTTTGCAACGGATGGCACCACTGGGGCAGGATACGCTCTCTATTCGAGAACACCTGGTGCCATTACCAGCAGATGGTGATTCATAAACATCGTCTATTGATATGGTCGGAATCGTGCAAAGGACTTATTATGCTTATTGAAATAATTTTGCATTAACTTGTTTACGTTTTTGTGGCATGAATAATAGCCTGGAAATAACGTGCATTAAGTGGGGAACATAGCAATGCTACATGTAAACACTGCATGGTTTCATTTGAACCTCTATTTGGTGGTCAGACTCGCTGATGCACGTCATCGTATCCCAATTGCGAAGGTCGATGCTTACGATGTCAATCATGCGGTGTTAAACAAAATGTAACGTCTACATACAGTCTTCAGGCTATTAGTGCCGGGTGCGGTTTCGTGAAGTCAAAGTGGCATTATCTGTAACTATGATTCCTTGATCAGGAACGTAACCGGATCTTTTCCAAATTTGTTCCAGGTAACAAACTGGAAAATGATAATAATTTGTCATGTGTTTTACGGAAAATGTAATTGTTCCCTCGATCTAGTTATAATACATGTCCATTGCTTTGGGGGGGTTTTATGGTGTGTGTTTTTTTTGAGAAGCTGCATCGTAAATAATGGATTTTGTTTGTCGCTTGTAAAATATGAGTCTTCATTGTTAAGAAGCATCATATATATTAAAAAATATATCTGGTTTTGCATTCGTCGGAAGTTGCTTAATAATTGTAAATAATGAGCTTTGTTTTGCGTTCAAACCGCA
Organism: Haliotis rufescens; assembly: GCF_023055435.1. Lineage (NCBI taxonomy): Eukaryota > Metazoa > Mollusca > Gastropoda > Lepetellida > Haliotidae > Haliotis > Haliotis rufescens. Next base: position 42,638,982 of record NW_025963802.1, read on the forward strand.
AAACAGGTAGCATAAATATAAATTATGTTGGTTTGTTTGCATTTATCTATAATAATGTGTGAAAACTCCTTTGTAAGTAATGATTTTGTTGTGCGTTTGTACAGGGCTCATTATGGTAAATAATGAAGTTTTGTTTGCGTTTGTACAGGGCTCATGGTGGTAAATAATGAAGTTTTGTTTGCGTTTGTACAGGGCTCATGATGGTAAATAATGAAGTTTTGTTTGCGTTTGTACAGGGCTCATGATGGTAAATAATGAAGTTTTGTTTGCGTTTGTACAGGGCTCATGATGGTAAATAATGAAGTTTTGTTTGCGTTTGTACAGGGCTCATGATGGTAAATAATGAAGTTTTGTTTGCGTTTGTACAGGGTTCATGATGGTAAATAATGAAGTTTTGTTTGCAAATGATTTATTATATGCTTACCATTTTAAAGTATGTCTATATCTGTATTACTGCACATAATGTTGTTGTCTTTGAAATTTAATTGTATCATTGTAAATAATGGGTTTTTTAATATTGGGTGTTTCAGTGTCGCAAATCCTGGGTTTTGGATTTGCCGTTGCAGTATCGTGAATAATATAATGTTGAGTATTTGGCGTGTGTTTTTAATTTTTTTTTTTGCACGTCTCAAATCTGGTCAATATGGATGATGTGCAATGTGCAAGGCTTTTAGAGTCAAGAGTGAGTGAGTGAGTGAGTATGGTTTTACGCCGCTTTTAGCAATATTCCAGCAACATCACGGCGGGGGACACCAGAAATGGGCTTCACACATTGTACCCATGTCGGGAATCGAGCACGGGTCTTCGGCGTGACGAGCGAACGCTTTAACCACTAGGCTACCCAACCGCCCTTAGAGTCAAGAGACGTGACGTATACGACTAGGCAACCCGTGCCCCTCAGCACGTTGCTTAGTATGATATAACGGTTTTCACTCACCGTATCCCATTCATGATGTCACGTGTCCTGATATAGTTACAATAATACAAAATTGTGGCATAAAACCCAACTATCTCATATGGAGCGCAATGTCACAGAGATGCCACGTAAGATAGTCTACCCATGTTGTCATTCAACCAATGTTACAGGTACAACACCCTAGGTTCCCCACCTATCTTTGTGGTTCAAGCAATTAGTTTCAATGAGGACAAGGACGGAATACTAGACTGATCCCTCCCCTGGGGATCAGATGCTGATGATACAAATAACAAATCAGTTGTTCAGTGTGACAAGGAATAATCAAATTGAGTTATCGTGAGATTACCAAGACAAGAGGATATAGCCATTGGTATTATTACATAGATAAATGTTTAGTAATAGCCCTTGAACGCCTTTCTGTTTACAATCAACCAAAATAATCTAAGGAAGTGATTTATGGATGTCAACTTCTTTATTATGAGGAACACAACTTTTCTGAGTATATTATAACTGCTTCATCAGGTCATTCACCTGGTGGAAGTGGAAGTTTATACTCCGAAACGTTGTGTCCCCAAAAATAAAGAAGTTGACGTCCATAAATTCTCTTCCTTATGTGTATCACTTCTAAATGCCTTTCAAAGACAAAAGAAAATAACTAAGTAAAGACAGAATTTCAAATTGGTTGCTTATTAGGATCTAGTACAGCATACTTCTTAGCAGAACCAAATATGGCTCCGTGTATGTATGCAGATGGAATTCTCGACTCACACAAAATAAGTTTTATCCCAGCCTAGAGGGGAACGGTTGGAACATTCACTGACCAGAGACAAGAACAATATATCCACGGAATTAGTCTGTATTGGTTTTATTTTCCGGGCATAGGTGGTGTCAGCAAGTGAGGGCCTGGTGGGGTCAAGAGTCCCGGGCCGGAAGTGACGGGCCCCGGACCGGAAGTGATTGGCCCGGGACCGGAAGTGATTGGCCCGGGACCGGAAGTGATTGGCCCTGGGCCGGAAGTGATGGGGCCCGGGCCGGACGTGACGTGACTCACTGCACCTGGAATTGAAAACTTGATTATCAACAAAACTAACACTTCATGAAAACGGAGACCGCAGTAAAGGTTTACTGGCTTTGACAATGAACGATGACTGTGTGACATAATGACATTGTTATGTTTGATTATCTCAAAATACTTATTTCTAAATACAAAGAACAACTTAATTGATTTTGTGGTCATTTTGTCAATATTAGAAACAATAGATTATAAGTAATCAAAGTGTTTTGGTGCACACTAAAACACTTTGAAAACGCATTATCGAGTTTTTGTAATATTTGACAAAGAATCTTTACATATACACCTGAGAACAGTGTATGAAGTAAGGCCATATATTATAGTCATTTCCTTCGAATCACCAAGCGATAATAAGGTTTTAATATAGACCAAACAAACACGTGATGATATCGGTGACTATATTATTTCAGTAAAATATTACTACAGAAAACTACGGTTATAACGAACTCAAAGGGATCACTTATTGTGGCTTGTTATAACCATAGTTCGTCATGAGCATATATACAGCATATATACAACAAATGGCGGGGACAAAAACATAAGTTCGTTATATCCGTCAGTTCGTTTTTAGCGTGTTCGTTATAAACGTAGTATTTCAATAACATATAACAACGATGTGTGTTCAACAACATGTCAGTTGCATTGAATGGCGTGTCAGCTTGATGTGGGGCAGAAGCCGAACTAATGCAGATCTTTGACGTTTACTATTTTGGGTAAACCCACGAGGACGGGTTTATTCTGACAGACCTAGAACCATAACCAGGTCCACGGTTCCTGGAACGACCAAGAAAGATCTGAGAAGATTCGTTATGTGACCTTAGATCGAAACGACTTCACGTGATGTGATCATTTCAAGGTACCTACCACCACAAGCGTTGCAGGATTTGGCACAGTGGTCTGCCACCCACAGATCATAATTGGAATCCGAGCAGACATCCGTGCCATATTGAGCACAGTTGGGAACTTTGTCTATGCAGGCAGCGGGTGGGGTCGGGACGCCTGGAAATAACGGTAAATCAAAATATTAAGGATCTTTCTTTAAGACATCATTTACAGACCACTGTCATAGCTGGAATATTGCTGAGTGCGGCGTTAGACAACAAACAAACAAACCTGTGTACGATCTAACGAATATTTTTGTCTTGTGTTCATTTGTATAAATCGAAATTTCAGGATCGAGGAGGTAAAATTTCGAAGCCGAATCGGTTTAGAAAGCTGACTGCTGATTGGCTTAGATCCCTCTTTTAGTTTAAACGATCACATGTCATTCAGAGTTCAGATGACGCAAACTTCTATGGCGGTGTCCTCAGATCTTAACTCAGTTTGTTTTTGTTTGTTTACTGTTTAACACCGCTCTCAGCAATATTCCAGCTTTATGACGGCCGTCTGTAAATAATCGAGGGATTGACATCATGAGCATCGATCCATGCAATTGTGATACGTTGACCTGCCTCATCCAAATCAGCGAGATGACCACCCGATGATGTTAGTCGCCTCTTACGACAAGCATAGTCGCCTCTTACGGCAAGCATGGGTTGCTGAAGACCCGGATCTTCACGAGTCTCTTAACTCAGAGACTTATCATAACTGAGTAAACGATCTGAATTAACTGAGATTGGTTAAATCATTTCCTATATTTCCCTATACAGACTAAAGGGACGCCGCTGTGTAGCATGTTTCAAGATTCGTACCTATACAATATCCACAAAACTCCATGCAGTTCCCCCTTGCCCAGGATTCGTAACTTCCGTGGCACGAGTCTTTCCCGTACATTTTACAGTTAAGTTTATCTTTACAATCTGAAAAAAATGCATGTATATATGAGTAAGGTGAAATGGGGTTTAATGTCATATTTAAGTATATGTCACTCTTATAGCCACGTGCATGTACATGTGTTTGCCTGCTTGAACTAGTCCGGACTAAGGTCGGTTTAATAGTTCTACCCCACTAGGATAAGGCCTATGACGTCCCCATCACCGGAAATTATCCAGAGAATCTACGAAATGGCGATGACGGACCGGCGAATAGCTGCACTTTACATTACCCGTACAGGAGGAATTTCCCTGGAGAGCGTACATTTCATTACCACAGAAACTGTGGCAATGAAGCAGTATTAGCTCGTTAGTTCCAGAGCTTCTGGCAACTCATCAAAAACGGACACGACACAGCATGTCGCTTGATAATCTAGCTGTTTGAAGCTGGTTCAGAAAGGTTCTTGCAACGATTTGTGACTATCGATGAAACCTGGGTTCAAACAACAATCAAAAGAGTGGATGGATTTGACACCACCACCACAGAAGGCAAAGACCGTCCTATCGGCTGGAAAGGTTATGGCCTCGGTGTCATCATATCTCATGTCACTAAATTAAGACAAAGCAAACGTGCACACATCAGCCATTGCCATGGCTACAGTCCACGAGTGTGGCTTTGAACTTCTGTTCCCATACACGAAGACAAATCTAACCGACTCAAACGATGACGTCCTAACAACTGTGGAGAACTTTTCTGACAGCCACGAAAAGGAATTCTACAAAACTGGGATAAGAGTTCCCCAACAGCGTCGGCAAAAGTGTATCAATGTGGAATTGGATTGTGTTGAAACAGTTGTGACCTTCCGTATGAAATAATTTAACAGGCATGTCCTAGCTACGCAGATCACCTACATCGTTGTTGCAATCCCGATTTGATTATTCACTTAAACATGTATTATTCTATTATTAACTTCTTATTGTTCATCTTAGTACATTATACTCACCTGCTGGAGCTATTGTTGTTGTTTGAGAGTCTTTCAGTGCGAGTTCCTGAGCTGAAATATGTTAAACATTGCAGTGTTACGTAACTATGTACCCTAATATTACGTTAATACCTCTCTAAAGTCAATTCTTATGAATACACAAACTGCTCATTTAATCATTTACATAAGCAATACGGACCAAATCAGCGCAAGCCCCTCCCAATCAATTGTCAGCCAATCTGGGACAGGAGTCTGGTGGTGGGCGTGATTTAATGATCTAGAGGTATATTTAAACATAAACGCAACAATTAGCTTGGTAAGCCGCTTACATACTACATAATCACTACCAATTTATTAATATAGTTATAGGCTGTCGACATTTGTCTTCGATCAAATGGTTCACTATGAATAACACTGTCGACATTTGTCTTAGATCAAATGGTTCACTGTGAATAACACTATCTACATTTGTCTTAGATCTAGTGGTTCACTATGAATAACACTGTCGACATTTGTCTTAGATCTACTGGTTCAATGTCAATAACACTATCGACATTTGTCTTAGATCTACTGGTTCAATGTCAATAACACTATCGACATTTGTCTTAGATCTAGTGGTTCACTACGAATAACACTATCGACATTTGTCTTAGATCTAGAGGTTCACTATGAATAACAATATCGACATTTGTCTTAGATCAAGTGGTTCACTATGAATAACACTATCGACATTTGTCTTAGATCTACTGGTTCAATGTCAATAACACTATCGACATTTGTCTTAGATCAAATGGTTCACTTTTAATAACACTGTCGACATTTGTCTTAGATCTAGTGGTTCAATGTAAAAATCGACCTGTACACAGCCTACAAAAGTATCAACATTTGTCTAAGATCGAGTGGTTCAATGTAAAAACCCACCTGTACACCGTCTACAACACCATCGACATTTGTCTAAGATCTAGTGGTTCAATGTAAATACCGACCTGTACACAGTCTACAAAAATATCAACATTTGTCTAAGATCTAGTGGTTCAATGTAAATACCGACCTGTACACAGTCTACAAAAGTATCGACATTTGTGCTGTGCCCATTGATCGAACTGGGGGTCGGTACACGTGGACTTGCCGTAGTTGTTGCAATCGCTGATCGAATCCTCACAAGGCAGAGGTGGTTTTGTTGGCCCTGGATAGCGAAATGTGCAGTTGTATGGAATACTAAGCAGAGGAAAGGTCGACCAACCAACCGACTAGCTGGTCAACCATTAATTAGCCAAACTACATGATCCCAGAAAATATACGAAATAGCGGAGTGCCTGTTTTCTCCTGAACTGTAACATTTCGGGAGGACATGCATGCAACCATTCCAGCCCTTCATACCGTTTGTCAGACAGTAGTTCCCACCTTCAATGTACTTTACATAGTTGACGGTTTTATTTGTCCATTATGCCCCCATTCCACTAGGCGACGCTCTACGCGCTCTGAGGGAGCGCCATAGGTCTCCTTATTTTTCATCTAGGGGCACTTACGATCTGATTACGATCAGATAGCGCCCCTGTTGCGATCCAATAGCGATCTACGCGATCCGATAGCGATTTGAAGACCCTTGATCGTAACAAAACAACCATAAATATGGCGATCATGCACGATCAGTTCCCGTTCCTTTTGCGATCCAAGGCGATCGAATGCGATCCAATGGCGCTCTATCTGCGCTCCGATGGCGATCATTGCGATCTAATGCGCTTTACTCCGATCCGATAGCAATCTAGGCGACCTATGGGGATCCATTAGCACTCAATTAGCGTTCTATGGGATCCTATTGCGACCCGATCAGCGAAATGTGGGTCCGATCCTATAAAAAATTGGTATTGTTCTGAGGCGTGCATCAGTTCTACGTTTGGTAGCAGAGGGGTAGGTCCTAGTCTTTCGTGGCGATCGGCGGCGCTCTAAGGTAAAACCATAGCGCGACCTTGGCGATCAAGTAGTGCTCCGATGGCAATCTCGGCGACCAAGTAGCGATCTGACGGCATTCTCGACGGAGCGCCACGGATCTTTGTACAGGGTAGTCGGCAGGCGGCGACCCTGACGATCATGGAGATCAGTTAGAGATCAGATAGCGATCCATTAACGCTTTTGGACATCTTAGCTCTCTATATGGCAATCTATGGCACTTTCTAAGAGCGCCACAGAGCGCCGCTAAGTGGAATGGGGATACTGTGACAGTACTTATTTGTATGGTTTATCTGTGAAACAAATAACATGGTATACTTCTGTCAGTCAATCAACGATCCAACCAACCATTTCTCATACAATTAACATGACATATATCTGTCAGTCAATCAACGATTCAACCGAACACTTCTCAAACAAATAACATGGAATACATCTGTCAGTCAACGATCCAACCAACCATTTCTCAAACAAATAACGTGGTATACATCTGTCAGTCAATCACCGATCCAACCTACCATTCTCAAACAAATAACATGGTATACATCTGTCAGTCAATCAACGATCCAACCAACCATTTCACAAACAAAAAACATGGTATACATCTGTCAATCAACGATCCAACCAACCAATTCTCAACCAAATAACATGGCATACATCTGTCAGTCAATCAACGATCCAACCAACCATTCCACAAACAAATAACATGACATACATCTGTCAGTCAATCAACGATACAACCAACCATTCCACAAACAAATAACATGACATACATCTGTCAGTCAATCAACGATACAACCAACCATTTCTCAAACAAATAACATGACATACATCTGTCAGTCAATCAACGATCCAACCAACCACTTCTCAAATAAATAACATGGTATACATCTGTCAGTCAATCAACGATCCAACCAACCATTTCTCGAACAAATAACATTGAATACATCTGTCAGTCAATCAACGATACAACCAACCACTTCTCAAACAAATAACATGACATGCATCTGTCAGTCAATCAACGATACAACCAACCATTTATCAAACAAATAGCATGGCATACATCTGTCAGTCAATCAACGATCCAACCAACCATTTCTCAAACAAATAACATGGCATACATCTGTCAGTCAATCAACGATCCAACCAACCATTTCTCAAACAAATAACATTGTATACATCTGTCAATCAACGACCCAACCAATTATTTCTCAAACAAATAACATGGCACACGTCTGTCAGTCTGAAGGAAGCTATATATTATTCTGAAACTTTAGAAAGGGTCACGAGAAACTGTTACGGGAGAATGCATGTTTCTACTTCCACACATCTGTATGTCCACACTGTACCTATGCACAGTTTGCACGTGTTGTTGCAGTTTTCCTTCGCCCATGACTCATATTGTCCCTTGCATGACTCCTCCCCAAATACGTCACAGTTGGGAAGCTTATCCACGCATGCTGAAATAAATCAAAGTTGGAACATAACATGCCATATAGTGAGTGACTTGGTTAAACGCCGCTCTTAACAGTATTCCAGTTTTATCACGGCGTGTCATATATATCAGGGAAATATATATAACGTTATTCCTTTGTCAGATTAAATACAGCAAAATGTGAGGTCCTTCAGAACGTTTCCGCGAGTGAGTGAGTTTGTGTTTAACGCCGATTTGAACAGTATTCTAGTTATAATATGGCGCGTCAGCTTTATGTGGGAGGAAAGACCGACGTGATGCAGGTCATAGACGTTTTCGACTTTGGTGAAACCTACGAGCATTGGTATGGTGCTGACACACCACGAACTGAGATTCGAACCCACGACCATAGGTTTCTGGCATGCCCCAAGGGACGCAACACTGCACAACGAATTGCAGCACCTTACACGACTGGGCTACCAGTGCCTCCTGTTGTCAATTGGGCCAGTTTATTCATTAAAAACGGATCTTAACAAACATGATCACATTGATGACTTTGCATCCAAACAGCATGATATCCAAATGTATCAGTGATGTCCCAAATGTATCAGATGACAAATCCCTATGTGTGTGTGTGTGTATGCATTCGAAGGAGTTTTCTCGGGAACAGATTCATGACTTACGCAAATAAATGACACCAGAGGCGTTTAGTAAAATGTTTCACTTTCAAAATTTAAAAAAACGAAGTATTTCTTTATTAGAATATGAAATTACAATAGTCCATATGATAAAATCGATTGATTGCGACGCCTTAAGCGACTGGGCCACCCGTGCCCCCATCACAGTTACAGTCCCGACGAGTAGCCTGGTGGTTAAAGCTAGACCCGCCGAAGACCCGGGTTCGATTCCCCACATGGGTACAATATGTGAAGCCTATGTCTGGTGTCCCCGCCGTTATATTGCTCGAATATTGCTAAAAGCGGCGTAAACCAATACTCACTCACTCCCGAAGGGCAACAATTAAGGTGCACAGGGAATTCGTACCCACGACAAGCGAACGTAAAGGAGACGTTTCCAGCGTACTCACTTGGATCAATCTGAGCGTTGACAAAGGCAAACACGACGGCAGCGACTACAAGAGACAACATCTGTGCACCGGTTGTACAGCAACGTCAACTAGTCGACAGATAGAGCAGGTGAAGTCCACAAAACAGACGGTGCCGATCACAAGGACTAACTTATATACACTTCAGTTTTTTACTGTTCAGCCTGGATGACGTAAGATATATCTGTAATGGACATTTAAAGATTACATATGGACGACAAAGATTTAAAATTGGGCTGTTATACATCTTCATTCTAACTGTATTAAAGGGCATTTATTTAATTATGTTCACCTTCCGTATAGTTTAAATGTTAAATGATTATGCATATTTTTGTAAAATGTGTTAATCCGAACACATTTACTGTTAACCTAGAAAATATCTTTCTAAACACGATTTAGGTTTACATTGTTAATTGTATATATATTATTAACAATTTATTTTGTAACAATTTAAACCTAAATCGAGTTTATATATATCAAACGTCAATGAGTTGGGGCAGTGCGTATCAGCAATATCACGCCGCGAGATATGTGAGGAAAAGAGCTAGAATCCGGGCGATGTATTTGATACGAGTGTCATGGTGGGGTTTTGGACCTGAACTTAGCAGTGTTTCAGCGACTGTGACGTTGGTCATATCCAATTTGTAAATAAATACGTTTTTTGCCCGGCAGTTTATTTGCGACGTGGCCTATTTTAGATAATAGACATACATCTGGTGACCTCAACTCCAGTAAAACGTGATTATGCACCCAACAATGGTGGGCTGCGGGAACACGAGAGAATCACGTGTACTTAAATACCGTAGTACCTCCAAAACACACACACACACACACACACACACACACACACACACACACACACACACACACACACACACACACACACACGCGACGTTTAACCTCATTTCACGTCACATGTTATCTGTTTCATATTCTTTTAATTTCAAAATCATAGATATCTTAAAATCTCTGTTGTTAAATGAACAATACCAGGGTGTGTTGAGCTAGAATAGTATTTTCATTTTATTTTTTTTATACATTGTCATGATATAGGTTCAAATTATCGTGTGCATGTGTACAGTTGCGCAGGTCAGGGAGATAGGGGACTCTTACATATTTTACATATTTTATTAATATATATAGTTGGGCATCAGCCGTCTGGAGTACATGTGACATTAAACAGTGTCATTGTTCCTATCGCTGGACATGAGTTGTCTCCAGCCGCTATCATCAAGCTGCAATATTGCCGAGTACGGCGTAACACAACAAACAAACAGTTGTCTGGATTATATTTAATACTTCATAACTTCATTATGTCTGCAGTTGGTCATCAGTTGTCTGGAACAAATGTGAAATTAAATATGGAGATTATTGCCGCAGTTGGACATCAGTTGTCAGGAACAAATGTGAAATTAAATATGGAGATTATTGCCTCAGTTGGACATCAGTTGTCTGGAACAAATGTGAAATTAAATATGGAGATTATTGGGACATCAGTTGTCTGGAACAAATGTGAAATCAAATATAGAGATTATTGCCGCAGTTGGACATCAGTTGTCTGGAACAAATTTGAAATTAAATATGGAGATTATTGGGACATCAGTTGTCTGGAACAAATGTGAAATCAAATATAGATATTATTGCCGCAGTTGGACATCAGTTGTCTGGAACAAATTTGAAATTAAATATGGAGATTATTGCCGCAGTTGTTCATCAGTTGTCAGGAACAAATGTGAAATTAAATATAGAAATTATTGCCTCAGTTGTTCATCAGTTGTCTGGAACAAAGTTGAAATTAAATATCGAGATTATTGCCGCAGTTGGACATCAGTTGTCTGGAACAAATTTGAAATTAAATATGGAGATTATTGCCGCAGTTGTTCATCAGTTGTCTGGAACAAATGTGAAATTAAATATAGAGATTATTGCCTCAGTGGGACATGAGTTGTCTCCAGCCGCCATCATCAAGCTGCAATATTGCCGAGTACGGCGTTACACAACAAACAAAGAGTTGTCTGGATTATATTTAATACTTCATAACTTCATTATGTCTGCAGTTGGACATCAGTTGTCTGGAACAAATGTGAAATTAAATATGGAGATTATTGCCGCAGTTGGACATCAGTTGTCTGGAACAAATGTGAAATTAAATATAGAGATTATTGCCGCAGTTGTTCATCAGTTGTCTGGAACAAATGTGAAATTAAATATCGAGATTATTGCCGCAGTTGGACATCAGTTGTCTGGAACAAATGTGAAATTAAATATGGAGATTATTGCCGCAGTTGTTCATCAGTTGTCTGGAACAAATGTGAAATTAAATATCGAGATTATTGCCTCAGTGGGACATCAGTTGTCTGGAACAAATGTGAAATTAAATATAGAGATTATTGGGACATCAGTTGTCTGGAACAAATGTGAAATTAAATATGGAGATTATTGCCGCAGTTGTTCATCAGTTGTCTGGAACAAATGGGAAATTAAATATAGAGATTATTGCCGCAGTTGGACATCAGTTGTCTGGAACAAAATTAATTTTTAAATGTGAAATAAAATATGGGGATTATTGCCGCAGTTGGTCATCAGTTGTCAGGAACAAATGTGAAATAAAATATGGAGATTATTGCCGCAGTTGGACATCAGTTGTCTGGAACAAATGTGAAATTAAATATAGAGATTATTGCCGCAGTTGTTCATCAGTTGTCTGGAACAAATGGGAAATTAAATATCGAGATTATTGCCGCAGTTGGACATTAGTTGTCTGGAACAAAATTAATTTTTAAATGTGAAATTAAATATGGAGATTATTGCCGCAGTTGTTCATCAGTTGTCAGGAACAAATGTGAAATTAAATATGGAGATTATTGCCGCAGTTGGACATCAGTTGTCTGGAACAAATGTGAAATTAAATATAGAGATTATTGCCGCACTGGGACATCAGTTGCCTGGAATATATTTGCAACTACATATGGTCACTATTTCATGCCACAATGCATTCTATATATTAATCTGCATAATGAAGACGGGCAAATGTGTACATAATTACAATAATCAATATTTAATTCAAACAGAAAATCAAACGTCCTAAAACGAATGAGATGATCTGGTTATATTCATGTAAAGCACGCGTAGGTGATATAGAACATGCAATGTGTTCAATACATGTAGCGGTGCATGTGATATTAAACAAAATAAAATTGGTACGAAATATGTACATTATCGCTGCAGTATAGGATCATCACAGAACGCATAGAGACACATGATCTTAACCAGAAAGCATAATTGAACGCGATTTTTACGCAATGCACAGCGGCACATGATCTTCATGTATAGTGGCACATGATCTGCATGCATAGCGGTACATGATCTTCATGTATAGCGGCACATAATCGTCAGTCATAGCGGCACATGATCTTCATGCATAGCGGCACATGATCTTCATGTATAGCGGCACAGGATCTTCATGCATAGTGGTACATGATCTTCATGCATAGCGGTACATGATCTTCATGCATAGCGGCACATGATCTTCATGCATAGCGGCACATGATCTTCAGTCATAGCGGTACATGATCTTCATGCATAGCGGCACATGATCTTCAGTCATAGCGGTACATGATCTTCATGCATAGCGGTACATGATCTTCATGCATAGCGGCACAGGATCTTCATGCATAGTGGCACAGGATCTTCAGTCATAGCGGCACATGATCTTCACCCAAAGCATTACAGATATTGGATATCATGGGTTTCTGAAGACCTATTCTACCTGGATGTTCACGTTAATGTTAGTGTGCATTCAGTATATGATGTATATGTTTTTTGTGTACTCAGTATGTGAGATATATTCATCCAATATGTCTCTTTCAAAAGCCCGTTCAAACATCGACCATTTTGTCTCTTTTCAAACCCGCTCAAACATCAACAAATGTGCCTGTTTCGGAAACCTTCTTAAACGTCGTCATGGCAAGCCGTTTTCACATTTATTACGGAATTACAGATAGCTTCAATTCTTTTTAAGATATCCTGAATTGAATTGAAGATATATTCAATTGAATTGAAGATATCGTAAATGGAATTGAAGATATCTTAAATACAGATAGTTGTAGATATCTGCAATCAAATTTAAGATATCACGAAATGAATTAAGGTTATGTTGAAACGTTTTACTGATATCTTTAAAAGAATTGCTGATGTCTTGATATTGCCATTATTAAACTTTAATAATGTTACTTAAATTAGATGACTGATGTCAATAATTGATATAACGATATCTTGAATTGAATTAAAGATATCTAAAACGAATTAATGATATCTGTAATGCATTTGTAGATATGCATAACTTATCTTAAGATATCTTGAATTGAATTTAGATATCTTGAATTTATTTCTAATATATTTATGTACAGTAGGATGGTAACTGCTAAATGATATCTTAAATACATTTAGAGATATCAAAAACTAATTTGTTGATATCACCGTAACATTTAAGATATCAGTAATTTTATTATAGATATCACAAATGAATTTAAGATATCTTTAATTATTTTTTGATATCTTAAAAAATTATTGATATCTTTAAATAAAATACCGATATCTTTAAAACCATTGAAGATATCTGTAATTCCGTAATAAATGTTAAAACGGCTTGCCATACAGACTTCTGTTTCTAGGTTTGACTACCGTTTGCTCCGATCATGTTTCTAGGTTCGTCAGCACCATGCTCGTGGGTTTCACCAAAGTGGTAAACGAGAGAGAATTTGTTTGTCTAAATAAACATGAGGTGCAGAATCCACCCATGAGGTTATGAAAAACGGTATAACATGATTAATATCATATAAAATGTATAATATACGTTTTATACATATAGCATTCATCAATCACACATATGCTTTCAAGAAAAGAACAGCTTCAACCAATTTGAGATATAATATCGCAAAATATTATGTAGTTACATTCAAGACGATAAAGATATTCTTAATGTTCGTGGGTTAACGTTTCACCAAAGTGGTACACGTCTGAGACCTGCATCACTTCAGGCTTTCCTCCCACATCAAGCTAACACGCCGTGATATAACTGGAATGATGTTTAAAGCGGCGTTAAACCCAAACTCAGTCAATCACATACATGAACATAGCCATATGTGTTATAGCCCCTTTCTTCATCTGCAAGTGTTAATCGATCAATAAGATGTTGTTATTGTCCGTGGCCCAGCGGCAAGAAGCTGTTTACAAAATTGTGAACATCAACATCTCATCAAGTAATTATGTCGTAATGTGTTTGTAACAATATTAATCGTTCAAACGTCAGCTCTCGACGTACGACAAGGTTATATAGTGACTTCCACCAGTCACCAGACCTTAACACTGTCAGACGTCATATTTACCAGACTCTAACACTGTCAGACATCTCTGTCGTCAGACTCTAACACCGTCAGAAGTCTCAGTCACCAGACTCTAACACTGTCAGACGTCTCAGTCACCAGACTCTAACACCGCCAAAAGTCTCAGTCGCCAGACTCTAACACTGTCAGACGTCTCAGTCACCAGACTCTAACACTGTCAGACGTCTCAGTCACCAGACTCTAACACTGTCAGACGTCTCAGTCGTCAGACTCTAACATCGTCAGAAGTCTTAGTCACCAGACTCTAACACTCTCAGACGTCTCAGTCACCAGACTCTAACACTGTCAGACGTCTCAGTCACCAGACTCTAACACTGTCAGACATCTCAGTCGTCAGACTCTAACAACGTCAGACGTCTCAGTAACCAGACTCTAACACTGTCAGACATCTCAGTCGTCAGACTCTAACACCGCCAGAAGTCTCAGTCGCCAGACTCTAACACTGTCAGAGGTCTTATTCACCAGACTCTAACACTGTAAGACGTCTCAGTCACCAGACTCTATCACCGTCAGACATCTCAGTCACCAGACTCTAACACTGTCAGAGGTCTTATTCACCAGACTCTAACACTGTAAGACGTCTCAGTCACCAGACTCTATCACCGTCAGACGTCTCAGTCGCCAGACTCTAACACCGCCAGACATCTCAGTCACCAGACTCTAACACCATCAGACATCTCAGTCGCCAGACTCTAACACTGTCAGACATCTCAGTCGCCAGACTCTAACATTGTCAGACATCTCAGTCAGCAGACTCTAACACTGTCAGACATCTCAGCCACCAGACTCTAACACTGTCAGACATCTCAGTCGCCAGACTCTAACATTGTCAGACATCTCAGTCAGCAGACTCTAACACTGTCAGACATCTCAGCCACCAGACTCTAACACTGTCAGACATCTCAGTCACCAGACTCTAACACTGTCAGACATCTCAGTCGTCAGACTCTAACATTGTCGGACATCTCAGTCACCAGACTCTAACACTGTCAGACGTCTCAGTCACAAGACTCTAACACTGTCAGACATCTCAGTCACCAGACTCTAACCAGACTCTAACACTGTCAGACATCTCAGTCACCAGACTCTAACACTGTCAGACGTCTCAGTCGTCAGACTTCGACCTTGTCAGACATCAAACTGTGTCTAAATGAATAAACATACCGAATGTATAATACAGTAAACTACATTTATAACGAACACGCTTATAACGAACTGACGGATATTACGAACTTGGTCCCGGCCATTTGCTGTATAGACGTTGTATATACGAACTACAGTTATAACGAACTAAAACTATTGGCCCATTTGAGTTCGTTATAACCTCAGTTTACTGTAACATCAGTGAAAAGAGAACTCTTTCGAAGTTGGTGAACCATAATTTACCTATCCCTATATTTTATATGCATATAAAAAAAAATTATTTCTGTTTTTCAGTAAATTTGGGTTTTCTTGAGTACACCAGGTTCCATGGTGATTTCGTAAGAGCCGACAAAAATGGGGATCGGGTGGTTACAATGTGGGTAACTGTAGCATCCGTTGCTGTTGCAATTCTATTCATCCATTCCTGACGCTGCGTTACTGAGCGAAGTTTCTGGCTGCAGTGTAAAAGTGTACAAGTTCGAAGTTTCAGCATCTTTTAACGATACAGCCGCCGTGTTGTGGCGACTAAATCACAAAACAGTATTGTGGGTAATCCCTTGCTCTATCCAGGGGCAGTCTTGTAGTGGGTATATACCTTTACTGAAGTGTTGTGCTTGGGTGGTATACTCCCCAGGGAGCTGAGAACAAAAAGGATTAACCTGATGCGGAGCAATACGTGTACGCTCTCTATATGTGCGTATGATGTGTGGAATTTGGGCCAGACAAAAGGGCATAGTGGTAGTAGTAGTAGTAGTAGTAGTGGTAGTAGTAGTAGTAGTAGTAGTAGCAGTTTGGATTCTGGGTTATACGATTGGCCCCCAGCAAGCTATACTTGTCGTACCCGGCGACGTAATAGATAAGGTGGTCAAGTGACTTGGTTGAGGGCGTGTCAACGTACCCTGGCGGCGGGAATCGTTGCTCATTATATTAATCATCGTTTTGTCTGATCCACACTCCATTATTTACACATCGCCGTGGTGTAGCTGGATTATACACGTGCGGTGTTAACAAACAAACAAACATGTCTCATTCACTGAAACATGCCCAATTATTCATTTCACTCTTTCCGTCTTTTCATTATGATGTCATCGTATCCCAATTGCGTGGGTCGGTGGTCATGGTATCAATCACTGGATTGTCTGGTCCACACTCGATTATTTACAGACCACCTTCATAAAGCTGGAATATTGCTGCGTGCGGCGTTAAACGAACAAACAAACATTACTGATTAATAAGGAATAACAAACATCCAGCTCATCACAAGTTGTTTTATTTGCATCAGATATTGCAACCTTGAAACTATCACTTGCCCGGGGGTGCCGGTGTCACAAAGTGTGGTTGAGGGGTGATGATAGCTGGTACAGTCGGGGCCCCGGGGCCAGGGGTCACTGGTTGTACAGGTCCCCCTGAAACATACAGAGTGAGTGAGTGAGTGAGTGAGTGAGTGAGTGAGTGAGTGAGTGAGTGAGTGGGTGAGTGAGTTTTGTTCACAAAAGAAGAGTTGTTACAATAGAAACACTGTTCGAAATAGTCCTCCCAACTTACAAGACCTTCAGCTTCGTATATATCGAACACAAACGATGTAGCCCTCTTCAGTACATCCGATGTTCGTTTACTGGAACACTGTTCCTTTAACGGGAGATTACGAATGGCTTTGACATAACCGACGACTCACTCCGGATGATATTTTTTTATTATTTACAGATCATAATAAATAAATGCAACAAAGAGGGTTTGGGTGATCCTGGCAGTCAGGCTGGTTAGGCTCATCATCAGCTCAGGGCCCTTGCCCCCTCGACACGCAGCCCAGACAGTGAATGGGACTTCTCCCACGAAGAGCTGCCTAGTCAAACCAACCCAGAACTTTTCGGAGAATGTGATTTGGCTGGTTGGTTTGTTGTTTAACGCTGCACTCAACAATATTCCAGCTATATGACGGCGGTCTGTAAATAAGCGAGTCTGGACCAGACAATCCAGTGATTAATATCATGAGCATCGATCCACGCAATTAGGATCGATGACATGCTTCAATGTGAAGACTCCCCAGCACTGCAGCCTTCTGCATTACCCAGGTTGTCAGAAGGGCTGTATTCCTGGCAGCAAACCCGGGTACTCTCCCATTGTCAGTCAACAGATTAGGAGGTACCAACGCTAAGGCACCGAGAACAATGGGGAGTCGGACAACCTGCCTATTGGGATGCAAGCGTGACATTTCGAAAGCGAGGTCCGCATATTTGCCATGTTTTTCCTCAATCTTGTCAATCACATAAGTGTCAAAAGGGACAGAAAATTCAATGATAAAAATTATTTCATTGGATTTATCAAAAAGGACAAGATCAGGTTTGTTGGCCTGGATATGCCTGAGGCTGTATATAGGCATATTCCAAAGAATTTTGTATTTATCTTTTTCCATAACGCCCTCTACATATTCTGGGTCGTACCATGAATAGACTTCTGTGTCAAAACCACAAGCATGGCGAAGACGGCAATAAAGTGATCGAGCCTCGCCATCATATCGCTTAAGATACTGTGTATGTGCCAAAACTGGGCATCCACTGACAATATGTTGGACAGTCTCATTAAAGCCTTCTGTTTCCCTTTTCAGGCTAGCCGACTTGAAAAACTGAGTCTGGGCCGATTTGATATGACATCTCGCTTGGTTGACACTCATATCTGTACAGTCCAGCATTTCAGAACAAAATCTACACTGACATTGAAGATAATGTCCCACATCCTTGGCTCGTTTAAGAAAACTGTGGAATACCTTGTTTTCATCATGATTCTTGACATGCTTCACAAGAGGATCATCAGACAAATAAATGTGTGCAAAAGTGCACAATACATTTCTGTCATGAAGAGCCCCCACGTTAATCAAACCACGCCCTCCCATTATGATTGGAAAATATAAGCGATTAGGGAAGAGCGGGGGTGGAGGGATCTATTGTCTGATATTAGTAGTAGTAGTAGTAGTAGTAGTAGTAGTCGTCGTCGTCGTCGTCGTCGTCGTCGTCGTAGTAGTAGTAGTAGTAGTAGTAGTAGTAGTAGTAGTCGTATCGTAGTCATAGTCGTAGTCGTAGTCGTATTAATATCAATGGCTCACCTCCGGGGCAGAGTCCGCAGTACTTCCTGCAGTTGTCCTCCACCCAGAGGAGGTAGTGGGAGTCGCTGCAGACGGTGCTGCTGTACTGCGCGCAGTTGGGGATGGTGTCGGCACACACCGTGGGAACGGTAGGGCCTGTTGAAATATGTAAAATGTGTCACTCAGACCCACATTTAAACGTGATGTATTGGAAATGATACATTTCTCCGGCCTTTATTTTTTATCCATTTTTAATAAAAATGTTATTTGCCACGTCAATAACGACTTGATACAACAGCAAAAAACACACGTTAAAATAATTGCAATTTCAAACTTTACACCGATTTAACCAATTTCCGCACAGCAATGTGTCCTTTATTAAACAATACGAATGTTTCACATGGTGTGTCGTAACCCCTGGTATACCGCCTCCGTGGTCTTGTGGTAGAGCGTCCGCCCGGAGAGCGGAAGGTCCAGGGTTCGATCCCGGGCCGCGTCATACAAAAAGACGTTAAAAGATTGTACTTGTTGTTACCCTGTCTGGCGCTCGGCATTAAGGGGCTAAAACAAGGACTGGTCGGCTCGGAGGCAGTATACTGTGTCTGAGTGGGGTATTCATGTTAAACTGCGGCATGGTATCTCAGTGAGCTAGCACTATAAATCGGCATCAGTCCGGACTAGTACAAGCAGCCACACACACACATACACGTGCATGCACGTCGCTATATAAGTGCAATAATCTTTGACGCGACGTTAAACCCAATTTCACCTCACCTCACCGTAACCCCTGGTACATAGACTGGTTGCCGGATGTATTTTGGTTGTGACAATTATTTTAATATTTACATGCGGATTCTTATCGCGAATGTATTTTCATGCATTAAGAAAAATTCAGGAAAAGGATGTTTTGTTGAAAGGCACCTAATATTTAATCTTAGAGGTGAATCATTTACAATAATCTGTCCCCAATTTGTGAATAACTTGATATATATAAATTTACCCCTTTGATCACGAGTTGTCAAAATAGCTTTAAGAGTAGTATACGTATGTTCTGTAACATTTGTCCGACTGGCTAAACCATGGTTTCTAGTGAACAACATGATATTATAAATAAAAAGCATATGTTTTAAATTAAGGGCGCATATATACTAGTAATAAATAAAACGCATATATATTATACATAAAGGCACATATATAATAAATAAATAACACATATTTTAAATAACGGCGCATATATAATAAATAACACCAAAAAATTATATATGAAGGCGCATATATTATAAATAACACACACATGTTTTAAATATCTGCGCATATATAATAAATAAATAACACATATTTTAAATAAAGACGCATATATAATGAATAAAACACGCATATATTTTAAATAACGGCGCATATATAATAAATAACACATATATGATATAAATAAAAGCACATATATAATAAATAACACACGTATATGTTAAATAAGGCGCATATATAATAAATAACACACATATATTTGAAATAAAATCACATATATAATAAATAACACACACATATTTGAAATAAAGGCGCATATATAATAAATAACACACATATAATATAAATAAGATCACATATATAATAAAAAACACGCATATAATATAAATAAAAGCACATATATAATAAATATCACACATATATTTGAAATGGAGGCACATATGTTATTAATAACGCCAGGAGGGCAGAGTAGGGATGTGCGATGTGAGCCACATGAATGTATCCTTGAATCCAACCCGACTTCGGTGTGTTGAGAGAACGTTTTAACCATCAGGCCACTCCAACGCCCCTGTCAATACGCAACGTTCCCGTGGGGTAGTTAATATAACGTCCCCCTGGAGAGCGGTAGGTCGGGGGCCGCGTTGTACTAAAGATACGTTAAAAGGTTGTACGTTTACGTTGTACAAGGACTGATCGGCACGGAGTCAGCATATTTTGTCTGAGTGGGGTATCCCCGGCCGCGTCATACCAAAAGACGTTAAAAGATGGTACTTGTTGTTACCCTGTCTGGCGCTCGGCATTAAGTGGAAAAGCAAGGATGGATCGGCTCGGAGTCAATATACCGTGTCTGAGCGGGGTATTCATGTTAAATGCGGCATGGTATCTCAGTCAAGTCACCCTAGAGTGATCTCAGCCTAGGACCAAGTCACCCTAGAGTGATCTCAGCCTGGGACCAAGTCACCCTAGAGTGATCTCAGCCTAGGACCAAGTCGCTCAAGAGTGATCTCAGCCTAGGCTCCAAACACTCTACAGTTATCTCAGCGAAGTCACTCTAGAGTGATCTCAGCCTGGGGCCAAGTCGCTCTAGAGTGATCTCAGCCTAGGACCAAGTCGCTCAAGAGTGATCCCAGCCTAGGCTCCAAACACTCTAGAGTTATCTCAGCCAAGTCACTCTAGAGTGATCTCAGCCTAGGACCAAGTCACTCTAGAGTGATCTCAGCCTAGGACCAAGTTACTCTAGAGTGATCCCAGCCTAGGCTCCAAACACTCTAGAGTTATCTCAGCCAAGTTACTCTAGAGTGACCTCAGCCTTGGACCAAGTCGCTCAAGAGTGATCTCAGCCTAGGCTCCAAACACTCTAGAGTTATCTCAGCCAAGTCACTCTAGAGTGATCTCAGCCTAGGACCAAGTCACTCTAGAGTGACCTCAGCCTAGGCTCCAAACACTCTAGAGTTATCTCAGCCAAGTCACTCTAGAGTGATCTCAGCCTAGGACCAAGTCGCTCAAGAGTGATCTCAGCCTAGGCTCCAAACACTCTAGAGTTATCTCAGCCAAGTCACTCTAGAGTGATCTCAGCCTAGGACCAAGTCTCTCTAGCGTGACCTCAGCCTTGGACCAAGTAGTTCTAGAGTGATCTCAGCCTAGGACCAAGTTACTCTAGAGTGACCTCAGCCTAGGACCAAGTCACTCTAGAGTGATCTCAGCCTAGGACCAAGTCGCTCTAGAGTGATCTCATCCTAGGACCAAGTCTCTCTAGAGTGATTTCAGCCTAGGACCAAGTCGCTCTAGAGTGATCTCAGCCTATGACCAAGTCACTCTAGAATGATCTCGGCCTAAGACCAAGTCTCTCTAGAGTGATCTCAGCCTAAGCTCCAAACACTTTAGATTTATCTCAGCCAAGTCACTCTAGAATGATCCCGACCTTGGCCAAAGTCACTCTTGAGTGATTTCAGCCTAGGCCCTAGTCAGTCTTGGGTGATTCAAAGATACGTTGGGACTCCTACACCGGTAGTACAAGAAGCCACACACACGTGCATGCACGTCGCTTGAAAGTTCAATAATCTTGAACGCGCCGTTAAACCCCATTTAACATAGTAATACATAATCTATCTTTACAAAGTAACAACTAGGTTTACTTATAACATCGATTGAATATTTATATAGATGTTACCAGACGTGCAAAGGCCGCAGAAGACTGGACAGTTTTCTTTCGCCCAGTGCGCGTATTGTCCTGTACAGGCAGTTTTTGTGTATTCACGGCAGTTGACCTTGTCCTTGCACACTGAGAAAACACAAACAGATGTATATCATATGCAGAGTACACACAAACGTATACATCATATACTGAATGCACACAAACAGATAAATATATATCATATTTTGAGTACATACGATCAGATATATGTATCATATACTGGTATCTCAATTGTGTAGATCGATGTTCAACAAACAAACAAACATATACTGAGTACAACACACACAGAGAGATACACACCAACACACACACACACACACAGCACACACACACACACACACACACACACACACACACACACACACACACACACACACACACACACACACACTGTTAAAGTCTAATAAACCATATCACAGTGACTGACATTCAGTGACATATAATGCTATACTTACATTCGGGTGACGACTATACTTATGTGCAGGTGACGACTATACTTATGTGCAGGTGACGACTATACTTATGTGCAGGTGACGACTATACATATTTGCAGGTGACGAGTATACTTACGTTGGCTGACGACTATACATACGTGGGGTGACGACTATACTTTCATGCAGGTGACGACTATACTTACGTTGGATTAGTACTATACATACGTTGGGTGACGACTATACATGTGGGTGACGACTATACTTTCATGCAGGTGACGACTATACATACGTTGGGTCACGACTATACTTACGTTAGGTGACGACTACACTTATGTTGGGTGACGACTATACATACGTGGGGTGAAGACTATACTTATATGCAGGTGACGACTATACATATGTGGGGTGACAACGATACTTATATGCAGGTGACGACTATACATACGTGGGGTGACGATCATACATGCGTTGGGTTACGACTATACATATGTGGGGTGACGACAATACATATGTGGGGTGACGTCTATACTTATATGCAGGTGACGACTATACATATGTGGGGTGACAACGATACTTATATGCAGGTGACGACTATACATACGTGGGGTGACGACTATACGTACGTTGGGTGACGACTATACATACGTGGGGTGACGACTATACGCACGTTGGGTGACGACTATACATATGTGGGGTGACGACTATACGTACATGCAGGTGACGACTATACTCACGTTGGGTGACTACTATACATAAGTTGGGTGACGACTATACATATGTGGGGTGACGACTATATTTATATGTAGGTGACGACTATACGTACGTTTGGTAACGACTATACTTACGTTGGGTGACGACTATACTTACGGTGGGTGACGACTATACATATGTTGGGTGACGACTATATTTATATACAGGTGACGACTATACATATGTGGGGTGACGACTACACTTATATGCAGATGGCTACTATACATACGTTTGGTAACGACTATACTTACGTTGGGTGACGACTATACTTACGTTGGGTGACGACTATACATATGTGGGGTGACGACTATATTTATATACAGGTGACGACTATACATACGTTCGATGACAACTGTACATACGTTGGGTGACGACTATACATATGTGGGGTGACGACTATACTTACGTGGGGTGATGGCTATACATATATCTGGGGTGACGACTATACATACGTGGCGTGACGACTATACTTACGTGGGGTGACGACTATACATACGTGGGGTGACGACTATACTCACGTTGGGTGACTACTATACATAAGTTGGGTGACGACTATACATATGTAGGGTGACGACTATATTTATATGCAGGTGACGACTATACATACGTTTGGTAACGACTATACTTACGTTGGGTAACGACTATACATACGTTGGGTGACGACTATACATATGTGGGGTGACGACTATACTTACGTGGGGTGATGGCTATACATATATCTGGGGTGACGACTATACATACGTGGCGTGACGACTATACTTACGTGGGGTGACGACTATACATACGTGGGGTGACGACTATACTCACGTTGGGTGACTACTATACATAAGTTGGGTGACGACTATACTTACGTGGGGTGATGACTATACTTATATGCAAGTGACCACTATACTTACGTTTGGTGACGGCTATGCTTACATACAGGTGACGACTATACGTATGTACGGGTGACGACTATACATACGTTGGATCACCATACAATACCCGTGCTCGTTGGTTTCACCGAAGTGGTAAACGTCTAAGACCTGTATCACTTGGGGCTTTCCTCCCACATTAAGCTGACACGTCGTGATATAACTGGAATAATGTTAAAAGCGGCGTTAAACCCAACTCACTCACTCACTCACTCACTCACATGCAGTTATATCTATACTTACACTTTTTAGGGGGTGACACTATACTTACGTGGGGGAGGCAACTGTACTTACATGCGGGTGACATGGTCGTAACTATTGCGTCCAATTTGGCCAACACATCAGCTGAAACATATATTACAAAACAACACATAAGGCGAAATATGATAAGGTGTGGTGAAATGGGGTTTAACGTCGCATCCAAGATTAATGCACTTATATAGCGACGTGCATGCATGTGTGTGTATTTGTGTGGCTGCTTGTACTAGTCCGGACTGATGCCGATTTATAGTGCTAGCTCACTAAGATACAATGCCGCAGTGTAACATGAATACCCCACTCAGACACAGTATACTGCCTCCGAGCCGAACAGTCCTTGTTTAGCCCCTTAATGCCGAGCGCCAGACAGGGTAACAACAAGTACCATCTTTAACGTCTTTTGGTATGACGCGGCCGGGGATCTAGCCCCGGACCTTCCGCTCTCCGGGCGGACGCTTTACCACTAGACCACGGAGGCGGTCCGAAATATGATGATGTTAAAGGACTAACTATTGGATATGTCACCCCACCCCATCCCACCCCACCCCACCCCACCCCATCCCACCCCACTGACCAGCCGCCATGTACTTATGCGAATGTCTGACGAACTGTAAAGGAAGTTAACGACATTAGTCGAAAGTTGATACACTTACATGAACACTTTCTACAGAAATAGCGACAATGGTTTTCCGACCAATCTTTATACGTGGGATTCGAACAGGCTGCTGTCCCATACTTCTCGCAGTCTGCCAGAGTGTTAACACA
This sequence comes from Haliotis rufescens, assembly GCF_023055435.1. Lineage (NCBI taxonomy): Eukaryota > Metazoa > Mollusca > Gastropoda > Lepetellida > Haliotidae > Haliotis > Haliotis rufescens. Next base: position 42,664,360 of record NW_025963802.1, read on the forward strand.
CGGGGGTGGCGCTTTGGTGGGGCCTGTAACAGATTGGACAATGTTTGAGGGGGTTCGTAAAAGACACACAATGGACGAGGTAACATAGTGGAAGATGTTTTTATTTCTAAAAAAGACACAGGTGACATTGTTTTGAGCGGGTTTCTAAAAGAGACGTTTGATCGGCTTTGTAAGAAAGACACAGTGGACGACGTTTGAGTGTCTTCGTGAGAAAGACACAGTGAACGACGTTTGAGCGGCTTCGTGGGAAAGACACAGTGGACGACGTTTGAGCGGCTTTTTGAGAAAGACACAGTGTACAACGTTTGAGCGACTTCGTGAGAAAGACACAGTGGACGACGTTTGAGCGACTTTGTGAGAAAGACACAGTGTACGACGTTTGAGCGACTTCGTGAGAAAGACAAATTGGACGACGTTTGAGTGGCTTTGTAGGAAAGACAGTGGACGACGTTTGAGCGGCTTTTTGAGAAAGACAAAGTGTACGACGTTTGAGCGACTTCGTGAGAAAGACACAGTGGGCGACTTTTGATCGGCTTTCTAAGAAAGACGCATTGGATGACGTTTGAGCGGCTTTTTAACAAAGAAACCGTGGATGACGGTACCGCGGATGTAACAGATACATCTATCAAAGACTAGACATGTGCTGATTGTAACGACGTACCTATGCAGTATCTGCAAGTGTTGTTGCAGTTGTCCCTGGCCCAGGCTGCATACTTCCCAACGCAGGAGTCGTGCCCGTACCTCTCACAGTCCGGCAACTTGTCGAGGCACGCTGAAACACGATATGATCTTATAGGACAGGTGCTGAAACACGACAGGATCGTACAATGCAGGTGCGTGCGTACCTTAGTCTAGAATAATCCATTAGACACGTAATTTATCGCCTCCTGTCGATCAAACAACAGGACTGATCAATACAGTGAGTGAGTATAATATTACACCGCTTTTTTTGCAGTATTATAGCAAAAACGATAATCTGACGGACACCAGAAATGGTCTTCAAACGTTGTACCCAAGTGAGGAGCCGAACCCGGGGTTTCGGTGTGACGAGCGAACGCTTAAACCACTAGGCTGTCCCACCGCCCATCAAAGTCAATTCGCCAACTTGTCGACAAATTCATATCTGACGGACTTTTATCAAAGTGAAAGACTTTCTTTAGGTCAACATTCTGAAAAATGTTGAGGTATTAAAATATATTTTATATACAGCGCAATGACCCATCATACATAGAAAGACAAAATAGTTTTAAATAGTATTTAAAATGTGTCAGGAACCTATGACACACAGAGTACGTCCGACTTGGTCACTCGTGAGGTGGAAAACATCAATATATCCGAATATGTAACACGTTATTAGAAGTATAAAAAACGTGCATGTATATGTGGATGACTACTTCTCTCCTGATTGTGGGGGCATGTTTCACTTGTGGTACATTAATTTAGTGCTATAGTGCCATATCGAAACACCACACCACAGTGTAATCCTTCCACGGTCTAATGGTAGAGCGTCCGGAGCGCCCGGAGAGCAGGCGGTCGGAAGTTCGATGCCCGGCAATACCAAAAGACGTTACAAGATAGTACTTGTTGTCACCCAGCCTGGTACTCGGCTTTGAGGAGCTAAAACAAGGACTGCTCGGCTCGGAGTCTGTATAGTGTGTCTGAGTGGGGTATTAATGTTAAACTGCGGCATAATGATCTCTCAGTGGGCTAGCACTATAAAATCGGCATTAGTCCGGACTAGAACAAGCCACACACACACACACACACACACACACACACACACACACACACACACACACACACACACACACACACACACACACACACACACACACATGCATGTCGCTATATAAGTGCAATGATCTTGAACGCGACGTCAAACACCATTTCACCTCAGTTTTCATGACTGTATACAGATCACCATCTTGTCATGTCTATTTCGGATGTTCCCAAGCTAGACACTTATGTACATGCCAATGTTTCATAAACCACATTGCATGTGCACATAACACTTACGTTCTTATGTTGGTGTAATAATCTTGGACGCGACGTTAAACTCACATTTCACATCACCCACCGCCAATGACAGTAGCCAGCCAAACAAATTACAATCATGTGCGAGACAAATTCTGTGGAAGATAGAGGAAGAGAGAGGGAGATAGTAATCTCACTTCCAAAATCAAGCAATGACATCGATTTGGTCCAGGGCACTTATGTTATCGAATGGGGACATAATACCCTTGATGAATGAAGATGGTATATGTATATGTCTTACTCAGATTTCTTGGTGCCCTGCACTAATCAAATACACATTACTACATATCAATCCCGTGAAGATCCGGGTTATAATATGTCTTCAGAAACCCGTGCCGTAAAAGGCGACTATGCTTGTCTTAAGAGGCGACTAACGGGAACGGGCGGTCAGACTCGCTGACTTTGTTGATGCATGTCATCGTATCCCAATTGCGTGGATCGATGCTCATGGTGCCAAGAACTGGGTCCAGACTTGATTATTTACAGACCGCTGTCATATAGCTGGAATATTGCTGAGAGCGGCGTTAAACAGCAAACAAACAATATTACATTTCAAACTGATATTCACAAATACATATTTCTCTAATATGTTAATTTCCATAATAGATTTCGTCATCTCAATTATTCAATTATTTCAAAATTAATTATTACATGATTAAGCAAAAATGAAAATGCATGAACAGAAGTACAAACTTGGGTCGTAGACTTGTGCGGAGATACATACAGCTGAGGCGAAGACGATCAGCGGCCACATGTTTGTTCTTGTGCAGAGTACCAGAGTCTGCGTCATGTACCAAGATAACCAGATTAGGCGTACAGAGTCGCCTCCAGCATGCAATGCGATAACTTTTTTCAAAATTCTTAAACGTAACCTACATTTCTAAATACGTGCAAAGTTTAAGTTTGCATATGCCTTATTGTGTAAGAACATCTTCCTATGTTATTTAACACATGTCAAACTAAGTAGTGTAAATATTAGGTTTCCTACTTGTCGTGATAGCATTTTCTCGCGTAGTTGCCAAAAATTATTCCAGTTATTTTTTGAATGTATGCTTGAAATAAATGGTAAGGCTCCTAAAATATAATAAACATTTTTTCGAGTAGTTGCTCAAAATTATTCCAGTTATATTTTTAATGTATATTTGAAATAAATGGTTCCGTTCGTTACATATTTTAAACACTGTTACATCACGGCCCTAATAAGATAAGACAATATAGGGCATAGTATGTTGCTCTGGTCAATCTCAAATCTAAAATGGATCTGGTGATCCTTTATACCACAAGAACAGCTGTTGTACTTTGACCCCTTCCTTCGTAAAAAGTTACAACCGAAAATGATGTCCATTTGTTTCTAAAGATAATTTTCATGTTGATATATCTTAAAATTTCAACCAGTGGTTGAAGGGGGTTCTTGAGGTTCGATTACTACATTGGGAAGCTATCTGAAAAACGATCCCTTGTTCACCTGCCGTGCTAAAATATTTTTAAAAGCGCTTTAAAACATTGATCATATCCACTGGCATTTCTTAATCGATACTGATGTTAATATATTTAGATCTGATGCTGATGTTGGCGTATAATCAGATCTGATGCTGATGTTGGCGTATATTCAGATCTGATGCTGGTGTTGACGTATATTCAGATCTGATGCTGATGTTGGCGTATAATCAGATCTGATGCTGGCGCTGACGTATAATCAGATCTGATGCTGGTGCTGACGTATAATCAGATCTGATGCTGGTGTTGACGTATAATCAGATCTGATGCTGATGTTGGCGTATAATCAGATCTGATGCTGATGTTGACGTATAATCAGATCTGATGCTGGTGTTGGCGTATAATCAGATCTGATGCTGGTGTTGACGTATAATCAGATTTGATGCTGATGTTGGCGTATAATCAGATCTGATGCTGATGTTGGCGTATAATCAGATCTGATGCTGATGTTGACGTATAATCAGATCTGATGCTGGTGTTGGCGTATAATCAGATCTGATGCTGATGTTGGCGTATAATCAGATCTGATGCTGATGTTGGCGTATAATCAGATCTGATGCTGATGTTGGCGTATAATCAGATCTGATGCTGATGTTGACGTATAATCAGATCTGATGCTGGTGTTGGCGTATAATCAGATCTGATGCTGGTGTTGGCGTATAATCAGATCTGATGCTGATGTTGGCGTATAATCAGATCTGATGCCGATGTGAACATATATTCAGATCACTTATACCTTGAGGTCGCAACGTGCATGTTACGAAATTTGTGGGACCGTCTTCTTGTTCTTGTTCTTGTTTGTTCTAGTCCAGCTATGTGACGACGGTCTGTACATAATAGAGTCTGGACCAGGCAATCCAGTGGATGAAATCATGAGCATTAGGACACGGTGACATGCATCAACCAAGTCGCCAAGTCCGTCCACCCGGTCGGCCTCTTAAGACAAGCACGGATTGAACTCTAACCTTTGACACAGCACAGTCGTAACGCTACACACTCATCTGTGCACAAATGTTATCTTTCAGATTAGTCACAGACCTATCACATAAGTATGTCACTCACACACACTTTCCCAGCCTATTGTCTGGACTTGTCAAATATAGATTGGACACCGTCTGTTTCCAATAATATGTGTCGAAAAAGAAATTTTTAATAAAGCCTTCTAGTCATTCGTGTGTTCCGATTGCATAAAAAAACTCATGAACACACGTTGGTTAAGATACTTCATTACATATTTTTACCAATTGTATAATCTAAAATTATATTTTTATTAAAATTTTTTGTGATGATACAGATATCAAGTGTAGGTCAAAAGGGAAAGTGGGTATTGAGGTCATCGTCAGTACTTCCCAGGTGTGGTAACACGATGTTACTCCATCACCCGCGAAAACATGAGGTCGGTTGAATTGCACTCAGTCCGCAGTCGACATTTTGAACCAACGAGGTAAGGCGCGGCTCGGTTCCAGCGCAAGTGAAACCAGCGACTGCTCTGACCAATCAGCGCCCAGATTACACAGCCCACACGGTAAATCGCATTTCCCGTGCAACATGTGCCTTAAGCATTCATTCGTCACCACTCGCCCCTTTTCGTAACCTGCAAGAAGACTCGTCCCCCATTCGTCACCACTCGCCCCTTTCCGTAACCTGCAAGAAGACTTAAGCATTGTGACAACTCGTGTTATAACGGGACAAGCCGAATAGCGACTCGTGCCCCTTTCGCGGCCATTTTGGCGACTCGTTGCGTAATGATTCACGTATATTTCCCCCATATACCATATATATTCCAGATGCTATTGAAAACACATAGGAACTTACAGTATTATACAGTGTCACTGAACACATTTAACTGTGTGTTGGGTATATTGCAAGACATATGTAAAGTCAAAAATTAATCCTGCGGGATTTTCGATTTTCGCACACGACGTGCATCGACGGGTGTGTGTGTGTGTGTGTGGGGGGGGGGGGGGGGGGGGGGGGGCGGGGGTGGGTGTCTTCTTGCAAGTTAAAGGAAAGGGGCGAGCTCTACACAGTGCCATCAGTTACGGGTAGGGTTTGCACTAAGTTCATGCACAGAGTTGCACTCATTTGGCGTCAGTGAATTATAGTGAGTATGGTTTTACGCCGCTTTAAGCAATATTCCAAGTCTACACCTCGTAAGTTTGTTCTGCGCGATGAAAATAACCACTAACGGATCTGCTGATGTTTATTTTTGATTGAGCGAGTCAAGAGTCATGATCAGTACTGCACAGCAATGACGTCGTATATATTCGTTTGTTTGTTATTTGTTGTTTAACGCCGCACTCAGCAATATTTCAGCTATTTGTCGGCGGTATGTAAATAATCGTGTCTGGACCAGACAATCCGGTGATTGACGTCATGGGCATTGATCTACGCAACTGGGGTACGATGACATGCATCAACCAAGACAGCAAGCCTGACCACCCGATCCCGTTAGTCGCCTCTTACGACAAGGGTTGCTGAAGAATAATTCATCCCGGATCTTCACGAGAGATGGACGAACGTATTGTGTATGCATACCCGTGAAATATTAAAGATGAATTAAGTTAATTGAGCCACCTCGAATCCGATATACCATTGCATGCGATAAAGCCAATGGAAACAGAAGCCGGGGTACAAATTCACACAAACACAGCCAGCCTCGTGCATAGACATGATAAATAATCCATCAAGCACATACACAACCTTTTTATCGTGATATATTTGGAACAATCCCCGAATACATGGTGTTCGTGTGTGTCAACAACGATTGCAGAACAGTCGGCAGTTGTCCAAGACCCACTGGGAATATATCGGGTTGGTGCAGATATCGCCGTGGTAGTTGATACAGTTGGGGACGATGTCGTGGCAGGGGGACGGCGGAGTTGGGGGTGCTGCCAACACGGTCAGGTATGTAAGTGTAAAACGTCAATGCCAGATAACGATCAGCCTCGATTATCCTCCTAAACAGATTCCAATGATCGAAAAAGGCAAAATAGTGGTGGCCAATATGTGAATGGAATACTGAAAGTATGTACTGACAAAATACAATCAAATCCCGCATGTAAGATTTAGTATCATAAAAACAACATGCTCAACATTGCTCTCAACTAATTGTCTATTGCCCATTACGTAACCTAATTGCTTAATTCCGGTTTGAATCACTTGTCTATGGTAAAGCACAATGGCTTAAAAAATACATACTCATATCCTCTTGATATATACAATCAGCTGAAATGATAGGCTCTCATTTGATCTTTTGTTTGCACGACGACAACTACAACTACAACTGCTCAAGAGGGTGCACTTTTGTACGTACGCGTGCAGAAATTGCAGTAGGCAGGGCAGTTGGTTTTGGCCCAGTGGAGGTACTCCCCGTCACACGTGGAGTTGCCGAAGAGGGAACACTTTACCTTGTCCAGGCACTCTACAAACACAAGGTACAACTTAACGTTGGTGGTGATGGTGGTGGGGTGGGGGTGGGATGGGTTATGAGTGTGGTGGGGGGGGGGGGGGGGGGGGGGATGTGGTCGGGGTCGAAGAGGGAACAGGAACACTTCACCTTGTCAACACACTGGTGATGGTAGTGGGGTGTGGTGGTGGTGGTGTGTGTGTTTTCTACAAGAAAACATGTATCTATTATTCAACAAAACGTAATGTATTGATATACACTACCGCCTTAAATCCACTGCTGAGCCTACGGGTTACAATACTTATTGAGTGAATGTTGTTTTTAATTTTAAAATTTAAACTATACATTTATATGTACCGCAAGTATCCAGGAACTAGTATCTGCTCAAATGCGGTTTTATTTGATCCCCGACCAGTGGATCCCTTTGCATTCCACTTATCATTCTCAACTCCCTGGGGAGTATACAACCCAAGCTGCCCAGGGGCGCTAGAAGGTTTTTTAATCGACCTCACATATCGGGTGCCCATTCCGTGCTGGGTGAACAGAGGCACATTTGAACTAAGTCACTCGCCCAGGGTGACACCACACGTGTTTACACTTGTTTTTCGGGTGTATGTTGTATTCGTGTTTCCACCATCTGGTCATCTACCGTGAGATGGGTGGGTTATTTTAAGTGCACAGGGTGTATGTACTGTACACTAGGGGTAGTGACAACACTGTAAGGACCTGTAAACATTGTTGGTCCCAAACAACCCGGTGACTAGCGGGATACGATCTCAGCACCTGGCGCTTGCTAGCATGGCGCTTTTGACCGCTTGCCCACTACGCCCCATTACGCCCCATTACGTCATGGTCAGAATGTCACAGCCGCACACCAATGATCAGATCTGGTCAAAGCAAACCAGTGGCCGATATAATGAACAACGATTCAATCACTTGGTTCGATGATAAATAATCATCTTGTCCACACATGGTAGTGGATCCCCACTTAACGCCAAGAATGAGGCCGTAGGACCTTTCCGCCACAGAATCCTCATAGGTCTATGTGGGATGCATAGTCTGGAAGGTAATTTAAGGTACAGACGTTTACTACAATATCTGAGAAACTATCGGACCTACTCCAGTCAAAGTTGGTATGAGATTAGTAAACAGTCATACATAACTGGATATTACATTTAAAGACAATCGGTGCATGAATAAAAAATCTGTCTATTTAGCTATCACTATATTTCATCAACAACCAGACCTGTTCGTCACGGGTGGAACGAGCATTCATTGTAACAGCCATCTGCATAATGCTACCCCTGCGTCACAGGGCCATATGACACAGTTGAACCAATCAACTCAACTCGAAAGGTTGCACCGGAATCACGCACGTTGAGACGCCCAACGCTGACACCGTATTCGTGCGTGCGTGATTCCCGTGCAACCTTTCGATTTGAATGGAGTAGGTCCAATAGTTTTTCAGATATTGTAGTAAACGTCGGTACCTTAAATTACCTTCTATTTTATTGAAAATTGTGCAACATAGTGTATTTCGAAACTCACTTTCGGGTGGCAGTGTTGTAGTTAAAGAATCAATTTCCGAAAGGACCTGCTCTGAAAGAGAACAATTGGACTATATCTGAAACATGAGTATTTGTAGCGTAAGACCGTAGTTTTTTATCATCTTTTTCTCAAAGTCTATTTTGAATGATAATAAAAATAGAACGAGACTCTTAATTTATTTTTGTTAAGTGCCGGTAGAATGAAAAATATAAATTCAAATATTCTCTTTTCCTTTTGGTGAAATGTGAGGAGTGTTAAATGTATCGCGTTCACATGGGAACATAAGCCACACAATGCTTGGAGTACCGCTTAAGCTGAATATATAGTATCATTACGCCTCACTGATCATATGCCAGTTTTGATATTTTTATTCCTAAGTGGGCCCTCCGACTTACTCGGGCACAGTCGGCAGTAGTAGCGACACTGCTCTCTCGCCCACGTGGCGAACTCGGGGTTGGTACAGGATGACCTCACATAGGTCTCGCAGTCGTCGGCGGTGTCGCGACACTCAGGCACTGGGGTTGTCGGGCCTGTCACAGATGCAGTGGTTAGTCAGGGGGGTGTTACATTCATAATCAGTGGAGTTCAACATGAACATCGTGGAGGTATCTTGAACAAATTTAACAAAATAAATTAATCTCGCTCTTGTTTATAAGTGAGAGTAAGTATGGTTCTACGCCGCTTTACAGAATTCCAGCAATGTCACGGTGGGCAACACTAAAACTGACTTCGCACATTGTTCCCATGTGGGGAATCGAAACCGGAACTCTGGCCTGACGAGCGAACGCCTTAACCACTAGGCTACCCCTAACTCTCTTCTTTTTGAATCGAGGGACGGTGGGGTAGATTAGTGGTTAAAGCGTTCTTTCGTCACGCCGAAGACCTGGGTTCGATTCCCGACATGGGTACAATGTGTGAAGCCGTGATATTGCAGGAATATTGCTAAAAGCGGCGTAAAACCATACTCACTCACTTTTTTAAATCGAGGCGTAAAGAAATAAGGACGATTTGTTTAGGAACCTGACATCTGATAGATGCCTTCATTTAAAAGGGCGGGTTCAGTTCCTCCATGGGAGTTCTCCGATCAGTATGCGACCCGTGAAGATCCGGGGTAGAATAGGTCTTCAGCAAGCCATGCTTGTCGTAAGAGGCGACTAACGGGATCGGGTTGTCAGGCTTGCAGACTTGGTTGATGCATGTCATCGATCCCAATTGCGTGGATTGATGCTCATGATGTCAGTCACTGGATTGTCTGGTCCAGACTCGATTACTTACAGACCGCCGTCATATAGCTGGAATATTGCTGAGTGCGGCGTTAAACAACAAACAAACAGAATCAGTATGCAGAAACGTATCAGAGTGAAAGATCTGATTTTTAATGACATTGTTATTAAGCATCATTTACCTGAACAGAAATTGCAGTAGTTAGCACAGTTATGCCTGGCCCAGGCCTCGAATGGCTGCCTGCAGGCTGACTCTCCGTAATGGTGGCAGTTGTCTAGCCGGTCTTTGCAGTCTGGAACAATCGTGAGAGTGAGTGAGTGAGTATGGTTTTACGCCGCTTTTAGCACTATTACAGCAATATCACGGCGGGGGACACCAGAAATGGGCTTCACACATTGTACCCATGTCGGGAATCGAACCCGGGATTTCGGCATGACGAGCGAACGCTTTAACCACTAGGCTACCCGACCGCCCCAACAATCGTGAGACGTTTAATCAAAATGTTGTCTTTGGGCAGAGCCTCGATCTAGAAGAGTCACATCTTCGTTTATCATATCACCATTTTGTTATGGTAATTTATTTTTAACCATTTGACCATCGCCACTATAGCTTGGTTTGAGTCCTCTTCGAAACCCGCTCTGGGCTCTTCTCTCTTTTGAACATATATATCAATCATTTGTACATTCGGACTTAGCTACTCGACCATACAACACGTATTGCAACCGATGCATCTGCTGATAAATTTTCAACAATATTACACTGGTACACTGAATGCGAATTGCAATATCACAAAATGTAACGCCCCTACCAATAAGCTTCAAGAAAGAATATGAAGTTATCTCCCTTTAAAATGACGACGCCTGTTTTCGTCAACCATTTGTCACCACTCGCCCCTTTCCGTAACCTGCAAGAAGCTATTCGGCTTGTCCCGGAAAAACACGAGTTGGTCAAGAATGTTCGTCAACGTTACGTTGATTGTACGTGCGCTTCAAACACTATCGATACGTTTGACGCATCTCTCTTTTAAACCCCAGTGTGTCATGTTTAGTGTGTTAACTGATAAGGCGACACCTGTAAAATCCCATGGTATATAAAAACTTAAAATATGTGAAGTTTTACTTACTTGGGTCAATGTCGTTTGTGGATGCATTGCCAGTTAACCACAGGGAAGAAAATACATAAAAACAGTTGAAAAAATAATAAATAAACATCATGATGGATGTAGAAAGTGTCACTAAATACTGATGTCGGAGTCAGTATCTTTCCACCGTGACACAGATGGTCTACGCCTGTAAGCAAAGGTCGCTGCCATCGGCGCTTATCGTTAGTACTTTGCCGGAGTAGGAGTGGTTATCGCGAACACTTGTTTAACTTACCAAGAAAGTCACATTTCATTTTTTTAAATGTTGCATTTTCGATAAATGAAATAAAATAAATTTAAAAACTTAGTCCATTAACTATGCCATTACCAGCCTTCTTAGATTATACCTACAACATCAGCGTTAAGGTTGTGGGGTTTTTAAACGAGAATTTCATTCATTGTTTCAAGGTGGATTATATATCGACGTGTTTGGGGGGCGGTCGGGTAGCCTAGTGGTTGAAGCGTTCGCTCGTCAAAGACGTTCAAAGACTCGAGTTCGATTACCGACGTGGGTACAATATGTGAAGCCCATTTCCGGTGTCCCCCGCCGTGATATTGCTGGAATAGTGCTAAAAGCGGAGTAAAACCATACTCACTCACTCCACGTTTTGGGGGTTTTCGGACGCCTAGAAAGCGTTCGTAATTTTCTCGTTAATCACAAGAACAACTGTAAAAACATCCCACTTACTTATAAAAGGCGACTTTATCTTATAAACAGGCCATCATCTGAGTATTTACAATGCCTTTTTGTTTTAATCGTTAGTTATTGTTTCAGGAAGATAATGTTAAAACGGGTACGAGCAAGCTCCGTACATAGGAGCTTGTAAATATTGGGTGATGTGAGATGTGAGTTGTGATGAACATGTTTTATGAATGACAGTGTGGATAATCGAGTCCCATATCAGACAATCCAGTGATTGCCATCACCAGCATCAATCTACGCAATTGGGATACAATGGCATGCATCAACCAATTCAGCGAGCCTGACCACACTTTCTCAATAGTAGCCTCTTACAAGCATGGGTTGCTAAAGACCAATTCTAACCCCGATCAAGGAATTTCTGCTGTTGCGATTGTTGCTGGCGTGCTGGTAAGTGTGGAATGAGATACACATACACACATTAGACACACGTTGCCACATGCAGACAAACGTAGACACACGTAGACACATGTAGACACACGTAGACACACGAAGTTACTTGAAGTCACACGTAGACACATGTTGACACGTAGACACACGTTGCCACATGCAGACACACGTAGACACATGTTGACACACGAAGACACATGTTGACACACGTAGATACACGTAGACACATGCAGACACACGTTGACACTTGCAGACATACGTAGACACATGTTGACACACATAGACATATGTTGACACACGTAGACACATGCAGACACACGTAGACACATGTTGACATACGTAGACACATGTAGACACATTTTGACACACGTAGACACATGTTCACACACGTAGACACATGTTGACACATGTTCACACACGTAGACACATGTTGACATACGTAGACACACGTTGGCACATGCAGACACACGTTGACACACGTAGACATACGTTGACACATGAAGACACACGTACACACACTTTGACACATGCAGACACATGTAGACACACGTAGACACGTGTAGACACATGTAGATACACGTAGACACATGTAGACACGTGTAGACAAACGTAGGCACGTAGACACACGCAGAAGTAGACGTACGTAGACACGTGTAGACACATGTAAACACATAAACACATGCAGACACACATAGACACATGTAAACACATAGACACATGTAAACACATAGACACATGTAAACACATAAACACATGCAGACACACATAGACACATGTAGACACACGTAGACATGTGTAGACACATGTAAACACATGTAGACACACGTACACACACTTTGACACATGCAGACACATGTAGACACACGTAGACACGTGTCAACACATGTAGACACACGTAGACACACGTAGACACATGTAGACACACGTAGACACATGTAGACACACGTAGACACATGTAGACACACGTAGACACACGTAGACACATGTAGACACATGTAGACACACGAGGGAGAAAATCAATGTCCACGAAGACACGTGCATTTATTTAAAATAAATCCGAGCCATCGGGGAAACCATTGGATTTCTTTGAGCACCGGTGTTTAGGGTGTACACCCTGTGCGTGATAGATCGACTGCTAATACAAGCTATACTGTGCTCCGCGTCTTAAAACTCACTGAGAAGCTTGTAAAGTCGTCGGGGGGGGGGGGGGTTCGATTCCCGACATGGGTACAACGCGTGAAGCCCATTTCTGCGCCGTGATATTGCTGGAATGTAGCTAAATGCGGCGTAAAACCAACTCACGCACTCACTCTAAAGTCGTCGGAGGCACGGGTGAACCATCATATCGGGCCGCAATACTCTGGGCAGAGTTGCGTCCCTTAGGCGCGCCAGAAACCTATGGCATTGGATTCGAATCCCGCTTCGTTCCTATCATGTTTCTAGGTTTGTCAGCACAATACCTGTGCTCGTCGGTTTCACCAAAGTGGTAAATGTCTGAGACCTGACACGTCGCGATATAATTGGAATACTGTTCAAAGCGGCGTTAAACCCAACTAACTCATTCACTCTAAAGTCAGTTCCACACCCATATGATGGAATTGGTTTGAACATCATATAAGTTTGCGTTTGATTGAGAAATTATGTTTTTAGTCATAAACATAGGCCCTTTCTCTATATGCTGTTAAAAGCTTCCTTGAGGTCAACAAAGCTATAAAACATTAGAGAGCATCGCCATGCTGTACTAACCACGCGAGAGTGACTCATCTGTGAGTGAATGCCGCCCAGAGACATGGTACGGACATCATTGGGGCTAACCGTGAAGACACCCTTATCGCGTACGCTTTTCCCAACATCGCCATCAGGGGTATATCAGCATTCGTGCATATATCACGGGTAATCCTGGTGTTCAATGCAGGCACAGGAAGGGTCGGTTTACTCAAACAATACACTGACAGAAATCTAGAATGTGGGCGGCGGTATATAAATAAAAGCGTTGAATCACAACAGATGACTGTTGTGTCGTACTTGCAACTGATATTCTGACGTACTATAGTCTCGGAGTGAAGGTCGGATATGGGACGAATCATCAGTAGTTGTCCTTCAAACTCGAAAAGGACGTGCCGAACTGTTTTATATTTCTCTTATATTAATTTAAGTGCTGACACAAAATAGTGAGTGAGTTTGATTAATGCCGATTTTAACAGTCTTCAGTTATATCACGGCGTGTCAGATTGATGTCGGAGGAAAGCACGAAGTGGTGCAGGTCTTAGACGTTTACCACTTTGGTGAAACCCACGAGCACGGGTATGGCGCTGATAAAACTAGAAACATAATAGGGGCGAACCGGGCAACTAGGTGACAATGAGACGTATCTTCACCTGACTTTACGTGAGTTTCCCCGAAGTCTAAGATCTGCGACCAGCGACCTGACACCTGCGACAGTGACACCGTGATATAACAGTTCAAATGCCCTCCAAATCGGCGTTATTACCAACTCACCCTGTGACTCTATATATCCGCCTTCGGGTAATAAATATTTCCAGCTGGATAATATGTATATCCACAGGCGAGCTCCCTCGCTGTTCGGATGTGGAACAGCACCCCTCCATATAGAAACGGGACGGTACTGCAACAAACCGGTTGAAGAACGAACCTGTTTAAACTGCCCGGATTCTGTGGAGGATGAGATGCATGTGACACTCCAGTGTCCACCTTACATGCGTTTAACAATAGACATGTTGGCGCTATATTGTCAGTTTTATCCTGATTTTATTACAGCCCCTGACGGAGAAACATTTAAAACACTCACGTCTTGCCCAAATATGATAAAATTTTGTGCCAAACCTCCAAGTATGTTTTAGATTTTAGGAGTACGCGATAGTATGAGTGATTACATTGTGTATTATGCTTTATATTAAATATCATATTATATAATAACGTCTCTCAAAATCCCGAGGGGATGGCTCAGTTATATATTATAAATATAATTGTTGTATATGTTGTTTTTATCAGTACCTGTCTGTCTGTCTGTCTGGTAATTAATTTTAACATGCCGTTGCTGTTAGCGATTCTCGCCAATATGTATAGCATATCTAGACAAGATGATGGATCCGTTAAAGGGCCGTCTCTTTTTGAATATTCACAGATCATTTTGGTCAGTGTTGTTTTACTGATGTAATCAGGGTACATATTTGCTGCTGCTATTTTGTATATATTCTAATGCTAGTTTAATCCCTTGTTTTACCTTGCTTGACGTACCTTAAGACGTACATTTATAAAAAAGTATAACCGATTCATCGCTACCCATGTACATGTATTGAATTAACGGGTACAGCGATATAACGTTAAGATCCCTGATGCGATGTATGTATTGTGTTTTGTGCTCGGGATGACTAGATAAAAAATCATTACATTTTTATATAATTATTAATATTTATATAACAATAATAAAATTAAATAAGTATATAGTGATCATGATCATCAATCATCATCAACAACAATCATCATCATCATCAACAACAACAATCATCATCATCATCATCCTATCAATAAATACATGTATGTATCCACATTGTGTCAGAACTGTACGATCAAAACACTGTCTACAGTTCCCTCTGTATATTTCATATATCACATTAAGTCAGTGGAATGTACGACAGGTATCTGCTGACTCCACGGTAAATAAATCGCCAGGTCCCTCTATTAACAGCCAATTTGTTTCCAAAATGAATGTGTTATACCAAAGGAATTTCGGAATAAAAACGGGATTACAATGTACACACTAGACAAAGGTGTGGACGCGCTAGGCCTTCCATAGAAATACTAGTTCCACCAAATTTTACAACTTCATAATCGAAAAAATTGAGGGCAGTTACTATGATAACTTACACAGAAAACGGCACCAGCTGCGAAAATCAATTTGCGAACGTTATCAATATAACTAGGGCAGGTGTAGGTGTCAGAGCTATTGTAAATTGCTATTCAGTGACATGTAAGTTGATGTCCAATAAGGACTACTATCGTCAGTTATTTCTCGCCACAGATGCACCAGGTAGATAATTAAGCACCTCTTTCTATATATTTCTGTATAAAATAGCAAATTGGTTTGCTACCATTAGTCATATGTCCCTCTAGCTACCTGTCCCATTAGTTATGATCAGACAATGGAGAAGGGAGAAACAAGGTCAACACCCATACCTGAATGGGACCGTCCCAAACTGGACTCGGTGGAATAATCAGACAGGTTGGGAATTAACAATACATAATCCCAGCTAAGCATCAGGTCAATGAATTAGGCCATGTTGTTGTAAAGAAAACATTTGTTTGTTCAACTCGTACTCTGTTCAAGGTTATTGATCTCTTTACTCACAGGTAATAACTTTTAACAAAGACTTGGATCCCTGTGCAATGTGTTGTTTTTTTTAGCAAAACATCCAATTTGCGAATCATTTAATCTGTTTCCTTTCATGTTTTTAATCTCTCTGCTCAGGTAAATAGTCATTTTACAAATTTATTTATAACCTATTAAATTGCATTATCATTATTATTATCATCATCATCATCATCATCATCATCATCATCATCATCATCATCATCATTATTATAATTATCACTATCATTATTATTATCACTATTATTATTATCATCATCATCATCACCAGTATTATCATAGGTAACATGAGATTATTCAGCCATACAGTTTGTGGTTATAAGCTGTCTGACTGATGGGACATCTGAATCGGAGGACAAATTATATGAAATCGTGTGGTTTTCTTGTGAAACGCATGCTACAGATAACAGGGGGCACGGGTGGCCCAGTCGTCTAAGGCGCCGCGATTCGCTGTGCAGAGTTGCGGCCCTTTGGGCACGCCAGAAACCTATGATTGTGGGTTCGAATCCCGGTTCGCCCCGATTCGATTATGTTTCTAGGTTTGTCAGCACCATACCGGTGCTCGTGGGTTTCACCGAAGTGGTAAACGTCTAAGACCTGCGTCACTTCGGGCTTTCCTCCCACATTAAGCTGACACGCCGTGATATAACTGGAATACTGTTAAAAGCGGCGTTAAACCCAACTCACTCACTCACTCACTCACGATCAGATAACAGAGTGGCATACATAAATTGAAACACAGAGACCGAAATAAATTATCTAAAGTCATGTTTTGTGATTGTTCAATAGCAGTAGCTACTTGACAACCCTTACAATTGTCTTACATCAAGCATGGGTTGCTGAAGACCAATTCTAACCCGGGTTTTAACGGGTTTTAGACATTTTATAAAATTAATAAAATGTTGATATTTTCAAAATGTTTAGATGGACGTTGGGAATATATTCAGATAGTTGAATGGTGCTTAACGTTGTTTTTACATTGTTTCTTTATTAAAGTCGCGTTACATATACAAATAAGTGCTTAATTACCCGAATCACATTAATCCTTAATTTAAAACGGATTTTGGAAAATATTTAGTTTCATATTTTGAGACAAGTGTGCAGTCATATTCACCATTATTATATTTTTTCAAAGCAATTGGGAGACAAAGGTTTCCCATAGAAGACGGGGGTAGCTTTGATACCCCAGCAAATTATTTCTCACCAACATATATTAATAACGGCTTTAATTATCGTTGATGAGGATGGTGAGATTTAACCGGCGCTCAATCATCACTCTCTCCATCCAACTTATATAAGTAATTCGATGAATTTATACATACGTAGATGGTATCGATTAATCAGGGAGGTAATTAATTCCTCCAAAATGACATACCAGTTTGTCAGTGTTGTGATAAAAGATTATGTCATAAGTATCGCATAATATATTACCACCCTTCAGAGTGATATCACCTGATTGTGTATCGACCCTGCCCTAGTTCTAATACTCTGCAAATGATGTGGAGCCTAGCAACAAAGCTAAATTGAATAGCAACGGAAATCAAGAGACGGTGAACATTGATCAGGGAGTAATCATTGCAGCAAAACCATGTATGTGCATTACATGTGATCGATTGTCGCCCAGACCTGAAACACGGATTTCTCCCCATGGTGTCAAGGTGTGGCCAAGGGATCAGCTGCTGAAGCGAATCTCGGCGTTATGAGATAACAGCCCCTGTTTACATTTAGTTGACTTTTACCCGTGATTGAACCATGGAATACGATGAACAAGTACGGGGATCACGACGCTCGGTGAGTAGAACATTACTGATGTTGATACGGTGAAGTACGTGTTAATGATACAGACTTTGCCATGGTCTTTTAATCGATGTATGCATTGTATTTCATTCGGTGTTTAGTTCATTCGCTATACACATGCAGTTTGTTGCTGAACTTGAATATTTACTGGACATTTAACGTTATCTAACGTCATATTTCCATTGTGTTCCAACATAAGTTTCTCGATTAAAATTTAAAACGATTGAGGATATACTGTGTATTTGTTGTTATGAACAAAACATACAGTAAACTATGTTTATAACGAACACGCTTATAACGAACTGACCGATATAACGAACTTATTTTTTAGTCCCGGCCATTTGTTGCATATATGCTGTATACTCGTATACGCTTATAACGAACTACGGTTATTACGAACTAAAATTAGTGGTCCCTTTGAGTTCGTTATAACCGTAGTTTACGGTCGTAGACACAGAAGCAAACGCGCCCTTTCATAGAGAGTGTATTCAAGTTTAAAAAAATAAAGTTAGGAATATGCAGAAATCATATTAAGCACAAAATGTGAATTTGCTTTGTATTACAATGCTATCTTGAAATACGCATTATGCAACATGACCCGTTTTCCTTGTTTGGGGAACGTATTAGTAACGGATACCCAAGGGAGATCCGGGTTAGCAACGCTCCCCGACGTGCTATTACGTGAGTGAGTTAGTGAGTGAGTTGGGTTTAACGCCGTTTTTAACAGTATTCCAGTTATATCACGGCGTGTCACCTTAATGTGGGTGGAAAGCCCGAAGTGATACAGGTCTTAGACGTTTACCACTTCGGTGAAACCCAGGAGCACGGGTATGGTGCTGACAAACCTAGAAACATAATCGGGGCGAACCGGGATTCGACCCCACAATCATAGGTTTCTGGCTTGACCAAGGGACGCAACTTTGCACAGCAAATTGCGGCGCCTTAGACGACAGGGCCACCCGTTCCCCCTTATGTGTGAGGAAAGCCCGAAGTGATGCAGGTCTCAGATGTTTGACTCTTTGGTGAAACCCACGAGCACATGTATGTTGCTGACAAACCTAGAAACAATCGCTTCGAACCCACGATCATGGGTTTCTGGCGTGCCCAAGGGACGCAACTCTGCTCAACGAATAGTTGCGCCTTAGACGGTTTATGTAAGGATTATGGGTAAATTGTATTAGTACAAAACAGGAATTTATTTTAGTCTATTACGTGTCAAGAGGCGACTGAGGGAGATCGGATTGTCAGGCTCGGTGATTTGAAAGAAAGCGATGCTCATACTATCAACCACTGATTTGTCTGGCCTAAACTCTACTATACCTGGGCCCACTTGCACAAAGCGATATTTGCGATAAGACTATTGTAAGCCTATGTTAAAGTATGGGAGTTACGATCATCTTAGCGCTAAGATCGCTTTGTGCAAGTGGGTCCTGGAATCCTGTTGACTGTATCAAACGTAATAATGACGTTCATAACAACCCCGTTCTGTGGAAGATAAACACGATTCAATAAACATAAACAATCGACATAAACTACCGGGCAAAAGAAAGTATCCACTTGAAAATTCACACTTCACTCTGGTCAGTACTGTTTTCTGTGAAATGGCGATCCCCGTGTTCCATGAGATGGCTTGTGCGCGTCACCTTTTGTAAGATACTCATTGTTCATTGTTAACCACAACCAAAACATGAGAGTATACTTTCTTTTGTCCGGCAGTATATTACCTATTTGAGTTGCAAGACCTATGAGGCAACTTTTAGACATTTTCACAATTTACGATCCTCAAACATGATTGGTTGGTTGAAGTAATGTGACGTCATACAAGTAATACGTTTTCCTATGTTCATGACGTCGGTCCCTTGGGCACGCCAGGAACCTATGATTGTGGGTTCGAATCCCGGTTCGCCCCGATTATGTTTCTAGGTTTGTCAGCACCATACCCGTGCTCGTGGGTTTCACCGAAGTGGTAAACGCCTGAGACCTGCATCACTTCGGGCTTTCCTCCCACATTACGGTGACACGCCGTGATATAACTGGAATACTGTTAAAAGCGGCGTTAAACCCAACTCACTCATTGTTAACCACAACCAAACATGAGTGTATTACCTATTTGAGTTGCAAGACCTATGAGGTAACGTTTAGACATTTTCACAATTTACGATCCTCAAACATGATTGGTTGGTTGAAGTAATATGACGTCATACTGGTACAGTGTTGTGTGTAAAAGAAATATGTTTTCCTATGTTCATGACGTCGAGAAACGTCACAAAAACAATATCCTCATTGAATGGATTTTATAGTGTATTTAAACATATTTGCTTCTAATAATGGATATTATATATTTTCATATAATGAAAAATGTTAACGATCCGATTCGATAAACTTCGTATCACGATCCGATAAATATGCAAATGAGCTCACCTGACAAGAACTATTTTCAAGCTCCATACATCGAAGCACTGCCTTCTTGATAAATTCTTATGCTGCAAAATCGTACTGATGAAATGCAAAATAAACATATGCCCGAAAGCATCAATTCGTCTGAAATGGCATGAAAGGTATTTACTTGTCCATATCAACTCGTCACCATAATTTCAGACATTGCCATGAGGGTTAGAAAAAGGTGTTTAACAAACTCTCATGTTATTGTTGGTGGTTTAGAACCTGTTGTTACAAGGGAGTCTGAGGCGGTCGGAAAGCCAAGTGGTTAAAGTGTTCGCTCGTCACGCCAAAAACCCGGGTTTGATTCCAGACATGGGTACTATGTGTGAAGCCCATTTCTGGTGTCCCCCGCCAAGATACTGCTGAAATATTTCTAAAACAGCCCTACATTCGCACGTGAAATTCGCCCGTGTTAAGGCCAAACAACTTAACTAGACTGTTTTAAGTCAAACGTCTAAATCAGAAGGGAACTTTCTGTAACAGTTATAAAACGGAAGCAATGTTTTAAACTAGGGATGTTCTTGGTATCCGCTAATTCCAAATGCAAATATTAAAATAAACAGAACGAGTTCAATATGTCATTACAATACGGTATTTGCAAGTCGGAGGGGGTGCACAGGCAAAGTTGAGGACTAAAAGCTTCATATTGTAAAAGTGATGGTTAAGATCATGCAACTGTCAGTCAAATTAATATTTCAGTTGACAGTAACAGTGACAGTGAAAATATTTCAGAATAGAAGTTTTGAGAGTATCCCTTTGTTCCGTGATGATCTTCAGCTGTTCTGTTTATTGCGCAGACCCCTTGTAACAACAGGCAACAATTACATGACAGTTTGTAAAACAAATTTTTCTCTACTTAATGACAACGTTTGAAATTATGATGACGAGTTGGTATGGACAAATAAATAACTTTCATGCGAATTAAGACGAATTGTTGCTTTCGGATTTCTATAAATGTTGCGACCCGTGAAGATCCGGGGTAGAATAGGTCTTCAGCAACCCATGCCTGCCGTAAAAGGCGACTAACGGGTCGGGTGGTCAGGCTCGCTGACTTGGTTGATGCATGTCATTGTATCCCAATTGTGTGGATCGATGTTCATGATATCAATCACTGGATTGTCTGATCCAGACTCGATTATTTACAGACCGTCATCTTATAGCTGTAATATTGCTGAGTGCGGCGTTAAACAAAAAATCAACCAACCAATGCAGCAAACGGACAAGTAAAATATTATCTGTTGTTCCCAACAGGTTTAGATGCGTGTTTCCCATGTGGGTGTTTCTGTAGACAAACGTGCTTCTCAGTCATTTGGAACTTTTTAATAAATTGGCCAGGTCACTCAAACGTATTCATACGCGGTTTCAGGAGATATTCATCGCGTAAAGATACATCTTAACCATTGACTATTTTGAGAATGACCTTATTTGATCAAGAGATTATAATTATTACCCCCACGTGTTTCCGTATCGTAAACATCACATGTTAGGATTACATAATATACCACTCAGTCTTTGATAGGGATACTGAGATCGTTCATACTGTTACAGAAACTTAAGGGATTATTATATAAATTACTTATTTTTTGTAATGAAGCTGAAAATGAGGTCGCCTTCTGTCTTACAAGTTTCGGCTGACCTGTCCATCTTTGGGACTCTGTGTGAGTTCTCTCGAGTAGCTGTCCATCTCTCAGAAATAGAGTTAGTTTGGGCTCCGCTAAATGAAAAAGAGTAAGTTCCAACGTCTCCAAACGAACAGAGTATCACTACCAAAACTATACGGAAACACACTCGGGTAATAATAAATAAACTACCCAGATGTTATAATTACAGTTTCGGGGGGGGGGGGTGTTTGACGTTATTCCCAAGCCTTTAACCGCCGTTAATCTGTATTCCCTGACAGCTCATTCTCTGCCTAATTCATTGAAACTCAGATTATCTGCTACTCGAAAACCAACTCAGTTCATCGCTAATGCTCGGACTAGTAGCAAGCATTCAGTAGGGAGGTTTAACCGTATAAACTCCCTAAGTCTGCGTGGCTCTGTGATTATCCTATAATTACTTAATGGCTGGAACAAGCAGGATATTTGTATTCACGGATAATGAGCCGTGCACTCAGCGTTCAGCAAAATATTGACTACCACCTTAATATCCTGAGCAAGTTGCCCACCGTATTAGTTCCTGTGATTTTCGGTATGTCGATGTCTCCTACGTATTTAGGCGGTCGGGTTGCCTAGTGGTTAAAGCGTTCGCTCGTCACGCCGAAGACCCGGGTTCGATTCCCGATATGGGTACGATGTGTGAAGCCCATTTCTGGTGTCCCGATCCCGTTAGTCGCCTCTTATGACAAGCATGGGAAGACCTATTCTACCTCGGATCTTCCAGGGGTTATTCGAGGAATAACGTAATTATTAACGGAATCTATATCAAAATCGTATAGGAGCGTTGCAGAGATACGGTGACCGCAGCTAACTCCAGTGAACTCAACCAACATGGAAGTCAGTTCTTAAATAAAAGGAGGCACGGGTGGCCCAGTCGTCAAAGGCGCCTCATTTCGTTATGCAGAGTTGCTTCCCTTTGGCACGCCAGAAACCTATAAAGGTTGATTCGAATCCCTGTTCGCCCTGATTATGTCTCTAGGTTTGTCAGAACCATACCCGTGTTTTGTGGGTTTTACCGAAGTTGTAAACGTCTGAGACCTGCATCACTTCGGGCTCTCCTCCCACATTAAACTGACTCGCCGTGATATAACTGGAATACTGTTAAAAACGGCCTTAAACCCAACTCACTCACTCATTAAAATAAATGCTAAAGATACATTAATGTCGGATAGTTATGAGTTGGGATTTAATGAATGTGAGACAGTGTGTACAAGGAAGTGTGTGTGTGCGTGTGCGTGCGTGCGTGCGTGCGTGTGTGTCTGTGTGTGTCTGTGTGACTACTCATTCCATCACCTGACTTTCCAGCCAACATAATATCATTACTATTAGCGTCACCAGCATCATTATTTTTACATGTACAAGTATCCAGCAACCTATGATTGATTACGCGCCACTTACCCCGCGGGGGTAGGAATTTGTTCGTAATATCAATCACTAGTTTGTCGAGTCCAGACTGGATTATTTACAAGCTGGAATAGAGTTGGAATATGGCACAGCGCGGTGTCAAACAAAAGACAAACGAAAATTTTAAGGTACAATAGGAGTATGATATTTAAAGCTCGGGGATTGATTTTGTATAGCAAACTCAACATTTACGATCAACAAAGGGACGTCTTTAATAAAGTGGATATGCGTGTTGTATGGTGATAGACGACACCTGTGCCTGCACGCCAAGCCCACTTACAAACAAAACGAATTAAAAGCACAAATATTTGACACAGACATATGTAGAAGAGAAACCACTTCCCCTTGGGTTACTTGAGATTGTAAACCCTGGCGGGAGGGAACGTCCCGAGGCGAGCGTAGCCCCCCAAGGTATTTTCCCGAATAGTGGTTTGTCCAAATTTTAAAGCGACTCGTCGCTTAGGTAATAAGAAAACATCGATATACCTTTTGTGAAACATTACAGTTTGTCGCGGTATAAAAGGAATTCGAAAAGCGTGCGAGAGCAGAAAAAAAACGTGCAGCATGGACAAACTGGATTAATGACATGTAAAATTGAACACCCTTTCCACCTGCACTGGTGGCTTAGTGGGAAGACAGTGGCTCACAAAACTATATGTGAACACAATATGTGAACTTGCAGGTTCGATTCCCGTCATTCATAATGAAAACTTTCATTTCTTGTCTTCGATTTTAGAACATTGGACGTTTGAAACACCAAGTACAAATTTACAAGAATAGAAGTATTAGTAACTCCTCATATGAGGGTTTACAATCATTGTAAACCAGACCGCAAGGGATTACATTTGAATAAATGCCCGCTAGGGGGGAATTCAACCATTTAAAAAACCATCACGGGGTTACACAAATACGCAGAAGGTTTATAAATATCCATATTACAAGCGTGCATAATGCACCGTTAGTATAGCCTGTCCCGGGTAGAGCGAGAGACGGGTTGTTTGTTTAACACTGGGATACTTGGTCCAGTATTTAAGGACAAAGGAGGCACATTTTTCTGTCTGTGCAAACTTTGTTAAGAGCTGTATGGCGCGGAGTTACCGTCCTGCCTTTGCAAACTTTAGATGGGGTATCGAACCATTAAGAACCGAAACAGGCAGATGTATTAACCTAACGTTTGAAGACAGAGTGTGCTTTAACTGTAATTATCATAAAATAAATTATTGAAGATAAAAAAAAATGTTTTCTTCCAATGTCCATTATACGATGATCTAAGCTCTACATTATTTTAAGTATAACGGCTAAAATGTCCAACTTTTTAAACCTCTCTAACAATGAGAAATTGTACGTGTGTCCTTTTTTAGACATGAGGTATATTTCACTGCCACTGCTATTAAATATTACGACGCAGAAAGCTATTGTTATATGGATAAAACATTTTTATCTGTATATATCATTTAGTTTTGTATCGTCTCTAATTTTATATGAGTGTCGCTGTATTATTATTTTGATGTAAAAACTCCTATTTGTGCATGTTTCTGTCTGTCTGTCCGTAGTCTGTATGTACGTCTGTCCGTACGTCTGTCCGTACGTCTGTATGTACGTCTGTCCGTACGTCTGTCTGTCTGTCCGTCCGTCCGTCCGTCTGTCTGTCCGTCCGTCCGTCTGTCTGTCTGTCTGTCTGTCTGTCTGTCCGTCTGTCTGTCTGTCTGTCTGTCCGTACGTCTGTCTGTCTGTCTGTCCGTCTGTCTGTCTGTCTGTCCGTCTGTCTGTCTGTCGGAATACGTAGACTGTTAAGAGAGACACACGTTCATGTTGGGTTTGCACTGTTGACTTTGTCTCGTTCATGTTGGTGATATACTCTCAAGTATCTCGGGGTATCCGGTGCATTAACACAGTTTATTTCCACTTTCTGCTGTTTACTTTCTTCATATATCGTGACAAATGTTGAGAATATTGCAATGGAATCGCAGTTGATTGAGCGGAGAAGTCCCTTCCATATTGTGGGTAGTCAATATTATATAAAAAAATAATACCAGTATATCATATTACAAAGGCTTGTTTGTTTGAATTGACGTACGGGATCAATACTGTAGTCGGGTAAATCCGCCATCCGAAAGTGTATGAAGCGGCTTGAGAATCATCTTACACAACTGATTGCATTGGCGAGTTTTCGGCTAACTTTGGCTGGCATTAGGAGGACTTGTAATTAGCAGTTTCACCTGTTCGCGTGGCTATCACATTATTCTTGTGAGAGTCACTGGATAAAATAATTGCTGCGCAGTATTAAAACATATTTATCTTATTTTTGTTCACCACGAAAGGGGCATTTTCAGAACCCAACGCAATGTAACAATAAGCTAAGGGATTGGTCGGTATGCGGTTTAAAGTGAAGTCATGCATAACCACCAGCCCTTCGTTCCGTGAGGTGTTATGTAGGTAATGGAATTAAGCCGAGGGCTTCCGGTGAAGTGAGATGAAATGGCGTTTAACGTCGCGTCCAAGATTATTGCACTTATATAGCGACGTGCATGTACGTGTGTGTGTTTGTGTGGCTGCTTGTACTAGTCCGGACTGATGCCGATTTATAGTGCTAGCTCACTGAGATAAACAATGAATACCTCACTCAGACACAGTATACTGACTCCGAGCCGACCAGTCCTTGTTTTAGCTCCTTAATGCCGAGCGCCAGACAGGGTAACAACAAATACCATCTTTTAACGTATTTTGGTATGACGCGGCCGTGGATCGAACCCCGGACCTTCCGCTCTCCGGGCGGACGCTCTACCACTAGACCACGGAGGCGGTCGAGTGCATACTTATTCATTGACGATGTTTTAAATAACAGTAAATACCCACTCACGTACTAGTGTAGCAGCTTAGTGCATGTCCTTTTAGACTGAACAAACACATACTACGGGGTAGAGGTCTACGGTAGATCAAGGATCTAAGATATCAGACACCCTGAAACACATAATTACATAATAAATAAGCGGGGGCACGGGTGGCCCAGTCGTCTAAGGCGCCGCGATTCGCTGTGCAGAGTTGCTTCCCTTAGGCACGCCAGAAACCTATGATTGTGGGTTCGAATCCCGGTTCGCCCCGATTGTTTCTAGGTTTGTCAGCACCATACCCGTGCTCGTGAGTTTCACCGAAGTGGTAAACGTCTGAGACCTGCATCACTTCGGGCTTTCCTCCCACAATAAGCTGACACGCCGTGATATAACTGGAATACTGTTAAAAGCGGCGTAAAACCCAACTCACTCACTCACTCATAATAAATAAGTAAAACATTATCATTAATGCTAGATACATAGCATATGCATTACATAAGCATTACATATATCAGTCATCTATTAAACACGAGATAGACTGAACCTTAAACGATTATACTAGAACATATACAGTTATACATGATCCACCAGACCGACATTCAAGGGAGATAACTCCTTGCCTTCCATTTGACAATAATATATACACAATAACGCTTACACATTCTGTATAAACATATACAAAACAAGACAGAAATGAATGATATTATAATATTACATTAAATGTGGTCATAACATTTAGATTACATCTTAAGTATTAGACAAATATATATAATACAATGCACACCCTGTGGATGATACAAGGGTGTGTATCCAAACTGCCACACGTATGGCAACACCATAGATGATCTGAATAATTAATACATAAACTAAAACACTATTTAACATTAAGTAAAACACACATTTTATTTACAATGATTCGCATGTATCACCTCTGAATCTGTACCTTATAAAGCTTTTGAAAACATTCTTGAAGTAAAACACTATTACACATATTTAATTGAAGTGATAGAATATATTCTAGTGATAATGTATAGTTGTTTAGCTTATCTTTAAATAATTAGACATAATCAACATTTATATTAGATTACATACATTTAATTTACTTAATATAACACTTTAAACATACTGTATTATTTCAATACAACACAAGATAGATATTATAACCATTTAACTCACCTGATTTAAGATAATGTCTTTATGCTTTGCTGGCCTTAGCAGTTCAGTCAGTTCATGTGCTGAGAGAGTATACAGTGTAATCAAAGCATGCAGTTTAACAATAGGTGTTAGCTTGGCCAAGCAACATATGAAGCTTCTGGCCATGGGGCGGTTAGTAGGTAAAACAGTACAGATTCACTTTGTTATAGCTGACTGAAACTGACAACTAGTTATATATAATAAATATATGTAAAAACCTAAAATGAAATTAAAACAAATATATACCAAAAAAAACATCGGCCACACTAGCATAGTGCACGAACACTCCCTTGTACACGCTGCGTCACGTGCATTAATGTGTCATTCGCATTTATTGTAGTGAGTGAGTGAGTTGGGTTTAATGCTGCTTAGAACAGTATTCGAGTATTCAACCGCTGAGACATTCTGTCGTCTTACAACACAATACCGCTTCTATAACATACGTGCATAATCATTAGGCATAATAAGGGGCTTGTTTCAGCAACAGTGATCATCGATTGAATACTATTTATGTTGGGTGGGGTTCGTTTAGAACAACACACGTGACACCCATTTGCTCCACGAAGGCCGCTTAGGATTTACGGTCTCTCTCTCTCTCTCTCTCTCTCTCTCTCTCTCTATCTCTCTCTCTCTCTCTCTCACACACACACACACACACACACACACACACACACACCTCTCTCTCTCTCACCTCTCTCTCTCACGTCTCTCTCTCTCACCTCTCTCTCTCTCACCTCTCTCTCTCTCACTCACCTCGAGCTCTCTCTCTCTCACACCTCTCTCTCTCTCACCTCTCTCTCTCTCACGTCTCTCTCTCTCACCTCTCTCTCTCTCTCACCTCTCTCTCTCACCTCTCTCTCTCTCACCTCTCTTTCTCTCTCTCACCTCTCTCTCACCTCTCTCTCTCTCACCCCTCTCTCTCTCTCACCTCTCTTTCTCACCTCTCTCTCACACCTCTCTCTCTCACCTCTCTCTCTCTCACCTCTCTTTCTCTCTCTCACCTCTCTCTCTCTCTCTCTCACCTCTCTCTCTCTCACCCCTCTCTCTCTCTCACCTCTCTTTCTCACCTCTCTCTCACACCTCTCTCTCTCACCTCTCTCTCACCTCTCTCTCTCTCTCACCTCTCTCTCTCACCTCTCTCTCTCTCACCTCTCTTTCTCTCTCTCACCTCTCTCTCTCTCTCACCTCTCTCTCTCTCACCCCTCTCTCTCTCTCACCTCTCTTTCTCACCTCTCTCTCTCTCACGCTTCTCTCTCTCTCTCTCTCTGGGTCATGTCAAACACAAGCTCCATACAAGTCATTCAAAAATATTTGTACGACGGGGAATGTGAGGACGCGTCTTAAAAATAATGTCTTTTATGTTTTGATGAATTGAAAATATGCACTGCGGCACGTATCCACAGTTGTTTAGAAACGGGAAGTAAGAACTCCTAACACAGAGGTGTGGCTTATACAGATCTAGTAATTGCCTGTAATTTAGAGTGGATTGTATTGTGAAATCAGTCACCCGGTGTATCAGATGCGTCTCAGTTAGACCATGGTAATTACGTACATTATATTTCGAATCTACACAATGTACTCTGTGGGAAAATACACTTAGTCCCGATCAAAGACGCTGGTTCAAGGTTGGGGCTTTGTAAGTGGGTTGAACATTTGAGATACATCCTAGGTTAAATATGTGTTTACGTCCGCCTAACCATTTTCGGGAATAACCATGGGATAAATGGAATACAAAATGAAAACGAAAATATCAACAAAAACAATTATTTTATAAGCGAAACAGAAGTAAGAATAAAAGTATTGACATATTACACAACATGGTGAGATTATTAACAAAGAGAAAATATAGCAGAGTGAAAATGTTAACAATGTTAGGATATAAACCACAATGTTAGGGTATAAACAACGAACTGATATACGTATATCATAACTAAAGATACGAACAACACATAGCAGCGGGGTGGTACAAACAACAACAACAACAACAACAACAACAGTAAAGATATAAGTGAATGTAAACCACAATAGGATGGTGGAAAGTACGAGATGGTAATAAGTGAGGTGAGGTGAGGTGAAATGGGGTTTAACGTCGCGTCCAAGAATATTGCACTTATATAGCGACGTGCATGCAGGTGTGTGTGGCTGCTTGTACTAGTCCGGACTGATACCGATTTATAGTGCTAGCACACTGAGATACCATGCCGCAGTTTTACATGAATACCCCACTCAGACACAGTATACTGACTCCGAGCCGACCAGTCCGTGTTTTAGCCCCTAATGCCGAGAGTCAGACAGGGTAACAACAAGTACCATCTTTCAACGCGGCCGTGGATCGAACCCCGGACCTTACGCTCTCCGTGCGGACGCTCTACCACTAGACCATGGAGGAGGCCGGTAATATTAACGACACGGAAATATATATATATATAACAACGAGGTAATAGAAACAACAAAGTGACAACAAGAACATGATATGTTTAATGACGAGCAATCAGGAGAGGTTAACCTCTGCACCAGAAGATTCTTTTCGTTTGTTTGTTGTTTAACGCCGCACTCAGCAATATTCCAGCTATATGAAGGCGGTCTGTAAATAATCGAGTCTGGACCAGACAATCCAATGATTGATATCATTAGCCTCGATCCACGCAATTGGGATCGATGACATGCATCAACCAAGTCAGCGAGCCTGACCACCCGATCCTGTTAGTCGCCTTTTACGACAAGCATAGTCTCCTTTTACAGCAGGCATGGGTAGCTGAAGACCTATTCTACCCCGGATCTTCACGGGTCGCACCAGGACAGTACATGTTGCACAACACAGCTCAACACGCCACATAGCGTGACATGTACAGGAATAAAAAAAAGCTATCTCAGGAATTTCCGGAAGATAAAATATGTATTCATGCAAGTCTAATACAAGCGACACAAAACCATGATTAATTAATCAAGCCATCTTCTCCTATTAATCAAAGCCGCATCTGCCATGCAAGGAATTTTAAGTGAAACCTCGTTAATCCGGACGGTAATCCTATCTGGATTTTCGAATCTTGTTTATGGAGTTATAACCCTCTGTGCATGTGTAGACGTTCCACCTGTAACAGTCCGGTGGGAGAGGTTTCCGGACTGAAGGGGTTCGTACGAACGAAGTTTCTCCAGCTCGAAACACTCAACAACAACAAACAAAAAATTATGTCGTTCACTAGAGATAATAATGGATGTTTTGAAAAATAATGTGTTGTAACGTGTAACGTTTCGATAGTGTTTGTAATTTTGGGGTCAAATCCTATTTACCAAAATAAATAAAATAAATTCTTTTACCCGGCAGTTTGTTTACGTATGCAAAAATCGTTTTCATAAAGCAATTACATAATGCAACCGTGCTACCATAAAAATGTATAATGTTATATGAGGTAGAGTACTTATTATAGGGCTTTACTGTTACATAACAGGTCATGCTGACCTCTCCCTGTGCATAACATAACGAACGCTATATGTACGCTACATGTGTAACCTGCCGGCCGCGAGCGTTAACGTTCACAGATACCAATAACTTGTCATAAAGTGCTCTATTTCTGTGAGCGACCGTGATGTTATCTGGCCAAGTGGCTGTATCCTGTCTCCAGTAAAGCGTCGCACCAGGGATGGTTTTTACAACCTTATATTGTAAACGCTAGCTCTCGTCATGGAGGAGCCGGGATGCACTGGTTGCAAGTTCGGGTCTCGACAGCACCAATCTGATTCAATGCCAGAATGGGTGGAGCACTGGTTTTGTAATGAGGTTAGTAGATTGAAATAGGGGTTGATCATATTGAATATATTATACTTGGTGTAGGGGAATCATTATTAGCTTGACACATTTTCAATCCAGTTAACTACGTTTATAACGAACACGCTTATAACGAACTGACCGATATAACGAACTTATTTTTTAGTCCCGGCCATTTGTTGCGTATATGCTGTATATATGCTTATAACGAACTACGGTTATTACGAACTAAGATTGGTGGTCCCTTTGAGTTCGTCATAACCGTAGTTTACTGTATAATGTTTGCTGTTACCTTGGTTGTATCGTCTTTATGTTTACGTATGTTGATACAATGATTTGCTAGCGTAAGTGACGTCGCAGTAAATGGTATTGTACTTATATCCAACGCGTATCGACGAGCATAGACGAGTCTGGATTACGCAATCCAGTAGTTGATGCACAACGACCTACGCCGATTATATATTTATTTATTTATTTTATATTTATTTATTATTTTTTATTGGGGGCGGGGGATGGTGGCGGGAATGAGCCACATACAACGTGCCATTTAAAACTCTAGACGCGCTTAAGGTTTTCGTGATTAAGAATTCCTTTCTTGCTGCACTATTTTTTAAGCGGCGTAAAATCATACTCACTCGCTCATTATCCTTTCTTGGATTTAAGGTAAAGAACAGGCCTAATAGTATTAATGTGTAAAGAAAAGGCCTATTAGTATTAATGTGTAGAGTACTTTTCTCCGTCACCTTTTGACATAAAACATGTTTATCGGTAACACAGCGATTAACTATTAATACCCTGGCATGCTCCGTGGGTTACGAAGTGCAATACTCGTTAACAAATAACGTTTGGATATCTCAACGTTTAATAGGATGAATGATTTATTAAAATATTTTGTAGAACTTTCAAATATATATTTTTGTTTAAACTAACATTCTAGATATCGCTCCTTTGTGAGGATCTTTTAGGAAGTAGCTTCGCATTTTCAAAGACTCTATATAATCGTATAACAACCCTAACAACAGTTCACCCCGCCTGTACGTTAAAGGGCAAGTTCACACGGAAATGAACCAATTTTCCTTGTACTATTTCCACATTAAAAGTGTTAACATAGAAGTGTCATAGACAAAAATATAAAAACATCATATTTAATTAACATATTTTTTGCATTAAAACGATTTATATTTTTCACATTTACCAAGTGTTCTATTTCCATAACAAAAACACCATGGCTTATGCCCCTTGCAATATGACGTCATTGGTGCCAATTGATAAACATTATGACGTCATCATGCTTTGTTAGAGCCGCTTCACGTGGTGTAGGTACAGTTTTGTGATTCTAGCGTCTCAGATGTCAGCCAGAATTGTGTTATGCTGAGTCACTACTGCGCCGGAATGTGTCGTAGACCATGTTGTTTTACCGCAAACTGGTCCTTGATATCTTTTGCGTTGAGAATAGACAGGGACCCAGTTGAATTGGCACCAATTTCGTCATAATCTAAGGGGGATAACTCAGACCTATTTCGCTCGTAAAACGAAGGCCTCATAACGGCATATCATTTTAACACTATTGTGAGCTTCCTACTTTCACTGTGAAAATTAGTGTATATTTTCAAACACAGATACTAATTAATTCTAAAATTGCGTTTTGTTTAGAAAAAGAAAGAAAGTGATTTTTGCGTGTACACTTCCCCTTTAAGACACTGGTCTATTAATATTTTATTTTGTACAGCAACACGCTCTAATAGTACCTCCCCTGATACCGTGTAGTACACCCCGTGGGGATTCAGGGCTAGGGCAGGTCCCATGGCCAGAGTGCCGTTGTACAAAGGGATCTTAACGCTACGATGCTCGTAAGTCTATATTAAAGTATCGGAGTTGCGATCACCTAAGTGCTAAAATCCCTTTCTACAACGGCACCCTGGTCCTAATGATTTTGTTCTTAGAGCAGACTTAAATGTGTTTGTTCTTTTGTTTGTTGTTTAACCGTGCAACATTCCAGCTATATGACGTCGGTATGTAAGTAATCGAGTCTGGACCAGACAAGCCTGTGATTGACATCATGAGCATCGATCTACGTAATTGGGATACGATAACATGCTTAAACCAAGTCAGCAAGTCTGGCCACCCGATTTTATTTTTTTTGATAACTGTGACGTCACTGTTAAAACAAAACAAAACTGCATTTCAAATGCATTATTTCAATTAAATTTGCATATATAAAATCATTTTTTTACAAATCACTAATATTTTATATAATCATTTTGTATTTAATGTACTTTAAATTCGTTATAATTGTTATATCAATATGATAATTTCATTAGTATGTGTGCGTGCGTGCGTGCGTGTGTGTGTGCAGGGTTGGGACTTTGAAGAGTGTGTGTGTGTGTGTGTGGGGGGGGGGGGAGCGAATGTCCTCCGAAGGTATAACAATCAACACGGTCTTGGAATACCCGGAGTTCATTAACATGTCACACTTCACAACTCTATGATAATGGTCCATGACTTTTACATGTACATTCATGATCGATGGTCGGCACTTTTTCTGCATCCCTGAAGGATAGCCCACGATAAACACTCATAGTATAAACAACGCCGAAAGAAAATCGCTGCTCGGCCAACCTTGAAGTCCTAGGTGGCACGAAAGTATTTCACAACCCCGCTTTGGGTACAACGTCACTCGGGAAGGCATAAGATATACCAAGAGTGACACGGTGGATGATTCTCGAACAATAAGACACTGCCCCACCCGAGTAACTTGAGCTTTGTCACGGATACCTTCACTCGTTAGCTCTAGACCAAGGAATTTCTAGGGCATGTCTTCAATCTCACCGGCAACTGTCGGGCAGCGGAGGACATTGTAACTGCGGGAACCATTTCGACGACAGGTAAGACACCGGTTCATGTCGATGATGACATTATGTGTTAGAAGCGTTGTTATATAGCTAGTGTTTCGGGTAGATATGTAGGTCGCGTTCGGGCAGTACCGGGATGGAAGCTTTTCAGACAAGCTCGGTTAGTTTCGTGTAGGCATAAAGGTATTCCCTTGTTCACGGCGGTGTTGATATGTATGAGATTTGTAATCGTGAAATCCACTGTTATCATGTGCTGGATATAACAGATCAACCGGTAACGGATTAGAGACGCATGTCTGGCATAACATGCTCAGCCCGTCCGTGTAATCGGTAACGGGTATCCGACGGGTGTGTGTATGTGTGAGAGACTAACGTGTTCATGTACCCTTCTATGTAAATATGTTATATCTATCTATTTTGAGATGCATCGTTCAGTTAATAACAGAAGGCGTACGCTCAAGTAACATTAATATCCAAGCGGTAATCTACAGGTGTTTGTCAACCTCTGGAGGCGTGAATGCTTGCCAGGTGATATTTGTATACTGAACTACACTATTGTGCTACAAGAGTTTTCACATATGACGTACAGTAAGAATCAATAGTCCACTCGATGATTCGCATATTCACACGAACCAATATCAATCGGTGTTTTTTAGACAGAGCATGTTTTAGTCAGCGTTTTAAGACAGCATCAGTTCAGTATAGCAACTTGCGTGAGATAGAAGGTCAACGCAAGGCAATTACTCAAAACCTATCCTATCCCATCCCAAAGCTGATCTTAACTTGAGTCCTAAGTAAAACGCCATAAAACAGTAAGGTACATGCATATGTTACGAATCTGTGAGTCACGCTAGCGGCACGACAGCCCGACCAATGGTATGACGTGTTGTGTGTTTGGGGGGTATTAAGAATGTACACCGAATGAGATATATCCCTGTAATAAAGAGTAAGCCTAACATTTGCTGACAAAATTTAAGTGACCTGATTCTACATCAAGCTTTTCCTACAGGATATTTATTTGTGTTAAAAATACTTTAGATCTTCTTGGGAGCTTCTTGGGAGCTTGCATATCTTTGTTAAATCATAATCATGGAACTATTGATTTCCAGCAACAGCTTGAGATTTGTCAGTTTATTTTGTAAACAGTTCACCGTGATGTAAATAGTGTACATATTCAAGCCACCAATAAAAATTCCTAGCTAAATGTAATAAACATGTCTGGCATTCTTATTAACATCAAAGTAAAGAAGGTAGACCATTTTATATTTTAATTGAAACTGGTAATCGACGTGTGACTTAAATGGCAAGGACATGTTTGTAAGGATTGTAGGGATATATATAATAATAATGACTATAGAATAGAAGAGACACCAAATTCACATATATTTTTTAAAAAGTGTTTAAAATGAAATGTGTTAATGTTTTTGTAAATCTTTAAGTAAATTTATATTCCATGTCTATGACGAGTGTGATGTTATTAATGATTTATGGATAGATGAACAACCTAACCAGTTCCTTCCACATTAGCTTCATGTCACTGCATTTTCAATATTCTTTGGATTTCGAGAAAATATGATATTACATAATCACATGTTATTGTCTCAAAATAACGACATGTTAATATGTATTAAAGGAGTAAAACTATCTGGGGTATCAATCATCTGTATGTAAAGCCGAAAAACCTATTATATATAAAATAGTAAATCAACAGTCATATTGTTTCAGTCTATTGCCAAATACAATCCGTGAAGATCCGGGTCAGAATAGGTCTTCACCATCCATGCTTGCCGTAGGGGATCTGGTGGTCAGGCTCGCTGACTTGGTTAATGCATGTCATCGTATCCCAAATGCGTAGATCGATGTTCATGGTGTAAATCACTGGATTGTCTGTCCAGACTCGATTATTTACAGACCGCCGTCATATAGCCGGGATATTGCGATGTGGGGCGTTAAACAACAACCAACACACAACCACTATTGCCAGATAACCTAATGTAATATTTAATGTCCATTAAAGCAGTTTTAACGCTGTAGTGCACATCCCACTGTGTATTCATTGAAACACATCAAGACAACCTAGCGACATAAACTACAACAATGCAATGACGCTTACACTAGAAGCATGAGTCAAACTGCAAACATACACAATGCTTTAAAGACTTTTGGATTGGGACGCTGTTAGCTCAGGCTCGTGCTCGTGGATTTCACCGAAGTGGTTAACGTCTGAGACCTGCATCACTTCGGGCTTTCCTCCCACATTAAGCTGACACCCCGTGATATATATAACTGGAATACTGTTAACAGCGGCGTTAAACCCAACTCACTCACTCACTCTTTCTAATATTAAACCATAGATATATAAAGGTCCCTTAGGTCCGTTAAGTGTTTGTGACGTCATAAGAGGCAGCTTCAAATTCCAATAGTGTATATTGAAAAAAATCAAGGTCGGAACAAAACTCAATTTTTACAAAGTCGAACTTCTAGCAAATACTTTATTTTACATGAGGTTTGTTTGAAATTGTCAGTCATTATAAAATACAAATGTACGTGTTAGAAATGAACCACTAAATGTAGGATGATTGTACGCTATTGTATTAGGTATTATGTGCAAGTTCATAAATGTGTATGGTTTCATATGGAAATGGAATATTTACAGGTTTTATGACTGATTCACTTTTTCAATCCGGTGTACCATGGGTCCAGTCTGAGCTGCAGAAATTCTGCTCAATGCCAAACTGTAAACTACTACTACTAATACTAATACTACTACTACTACTACTACTACTACTAATAATAATAATAATGAAAATAATGAAAATAATAATAATAATAATAATAATAATAATATGATGATGATAATGATGATAATAATAATTGAACTATAGCGCACAAATAATTACGCCTTTTGTAAATGATGAATTGTCGTCAAACACGTCCATCGAAATGCCAAACTGTAAAATACTACTACTAATACTACTACTAATAATAATAATGAAAAAATAAAATAATATTAATAATAACAATAATAATGATGATGATGATGATGATGATGATGATGATGATGATGATAATTGAACTATAGAGCACAAACACTTACGCCTTTTGTAAATGATGAATTGTCGTCAAACACGTCCATCGGAATGTGGATTCTATATAACCGTCGTGTCAATACAACTGCTGGTACGAAACCGGTAGGTATAGTATGCCTTGACAAATACATGCCCCAACAAATTATGCCTTAACAAATACATGCCTTAACAAATACCACGCTTCATTTACGCCGTTCTTTTTCTATTCGATTGATTTTCGATTTCCTTTTCGACACTGGCGGTATAGCGGGGATATGTACAATCTGTAGCGTGAGGCGTTATATGGGCTAATTAAATATGCATAGTCGCATGCCACATCGATCTTAACTGTACAAACACCAGCTATATCGACAGGCAGTTTGTTTCCCCTTTTAATTCATTAAATAACCTGCGTGTTATTACCTAATATCGGTCTATATGAACGTGTTTTCGGGCCCTTGCGTGTTGTCTGGCTGGGTTCATGGCGTGGCTTGTTTGACTTATCCTGGTGTAACACACAGTAGGGTTTTCCCATGTGTATGGCGGATAGACTGACACGGGTAGTTCAGTGTACGTTCAGGTAAGCATTTCTCACTTTGGGTATTTAATATTAATATTCCTATGATCTGACACAGCAAATTATGCGTTAAAACGTTCAAAACTAATATGCATACTGCATGTGTTCACTTTAATATTAAAAAAGTGGAGTAAGATTGAACACAGTTTTGATAGGCTATATGAACATGTTTTCGGGTCCTTGCGTAAATAAATATATGTATGGGGGTGTTAGTGTTAGTGTTCCAGGCGAGAGAATAAGATGTTTGTGTTTCAAGTCAAGATAGGGGCGGTCGGGTAGCCTAGTGGTTAAAGCGTTCGCTCGTCACGCCGAAGACCCGGTTTCGATTCCCGACATGGGTACAATGTGTGATGCCCATTTCTGGTGTCCCCCGCCGTGACATTGCTGGAATATTGCTAAAAGCGGCGTAAAACCATACTCACTCACTCACTCAAGTCAAGATATAATTCGTAATTGAAGACAACCTGCGTGTGGGTTGCAGTGTCTAGTTTGACGCATGCAGTGTGTTATTCATGGTCGAGAAAGTGTACCTACTAATGTTATGGGCGGTGCGGTAGCCTAGTGGTTAAAGCGTCGCTTGTCGCGACGAAATCTCTTGTTCGATTCCCCACATGGGTACAATGTGTGAAGCCCATCTCTGGTGTCCCCCGCCGTGATATTGCTGGAATATTGCGAAAAGCATCGTAAAGCCATACTCACTCACTAAGTGGTGAAGGGTGTATGTCGTGCAAAAAAGCATAAAATGTCGCCTCTTACGACAAGCATAGTCGCCTCTTCTGGCAAACATGGGTTGCTGAAGACCTGTTCTACCCCGGATCTTCAAGGGGCACTTGGAAAAAAAACAACCAAAAAACCCAGCGTGTCTGTCCCTAAACAGTCACCTCTCACAAGTGTGAGGTAAAAAAGGACCTATAATATTCTTCCCCGGAATCCACGTGGAGTAATACGAGTGAGTATGGTTTTACGCCGCTTTAAGCAATATTCCAGGAATATCACGGCGGGGGACACCAGAAATGGGCTTCACACATTGTACCCATGTCGGGAATCGAACCCGGGTCTTCGGCGTGACGAGCGAACGCTTTAACCACTAGGCTACCCGACCGCCCCTGGAGTAATACGAAGTTGATTTTGTTGAAGAATTGTCGTCACTTAAAGTGATGTATATTTTGAAGTTTGGTTTTTCTTATTTACGAAATGTGTTTCAACATTGTTGTTGAACGCACGCCGATCACCTTGCACCGAAACAACTTGTTTACATTAAACTTTTAACAGACGTAAATATCAAAGCCAAACAGTGCGTAACTCAACACACCACTGACTAGGTTCTTTAATGCATCTGATCTCATCATTAACTACTTGTATATTGAGATTAAATGTGTACAGTGATGAATATGATAATTGTAGTGAACAATATATGCTGCTTATAGCCCATACGAGAACACTAATACAAACAATACTTGTTTACGTAGATACGTTTGAAACATTCCCCTGTGTTGTGTCTTTACAGTCAAGGACGTCATATATAAGAATCAATGAAGCGTATCGGCTTCCTTGTGTCGTGGAATCGTGTTTGTGTATACTGACGAAGGACACGAACCTCTCCCTTTCATGTCTCCGATACTGAACATTTAGCCCTCGCGCCCTTGTACCGAACTCGTGGTCCACTGTGGGCGACTAGAATCGCCTTCGGACATATCTTGTGACCTTTAAACCTTTCTCTCCTGTCAGTGTGCACACCTCTGGACAAGGCAACCTGTTGCTTTTAACATGTCAGATACAAAACGGATAACATCGCGATCAGAAGGTGAAAAGTTGAAATTCCCGGTCTCATGTCTCTCAGGAAGGGTAATGCATAACACAACCCCGGGATAAAGGAGTCCCAGGGGACCCGTGAAGATCCGGGTCTTCAGCAACCCATGCTTGTCGTGAGAGGCGACTATGCTTGCCGTGACGGACGACAAACGGGATCAAAATCAAATATGAAACGCCGCAATGTTCCTGCTCTATGACGGCGGTCTGTAAATAATCGAGACTGGACAAGACAATCCAGTGATTGATATCATGAGCATCGATCCACGAAATCGGGATACGATGACATGCATCAACCAAGTCAGCGAGCCTGACCACCCGATCCCGTTAGTCGCCCTTTACGACAAGCATTGTACTCTCTTAGGACAGGTATTGGTTGCTGAAGACCTAGTCTACCCCGGATCTTCACGGGTCGACCCCGGCTGTAGAAAGCTTCTGTTTCTAAATCATACCCTACATGCATCTGTCTCTGAAGACAAGCCTATTCAACGCTGGTCCAGGCTCCTTACAGAAGGTCTATGTTATTTAGGATGTATTGACCGTTATGTCAAGTGATGATCCCTACTAATGTGTGATTGTTAACATGTACCCCACCCACCCGAATGCCCGGGTTCGATTCCCCACTTGGATAGAATGTGTGAAGCCCATTTTGGATGCTAAAAGCAGCCTTAAAACCAAACTCACTCGTATGACTCGTACAGTCACGTTTTATTCCAAACAGACCATTGACACAGAATATTCCTATCAATAATGAGTAGTATATAATTATTAACGACTTAGTGTGTATTTGGACGTATCTAGTTAAACAATGTATATATGTCCCGGGTGCCGTGTTTCTCAGTGTGTCTTTCTTAACGCAGTCCCTAAAGGGTAGGTGTTTAGAGGCAAGTTGTTTTCCAAATCCCTGATCTAGAAATCAACAGTTGATCGATCTGATCCACGAGGAATACATGTTAACAATAACACATTTATATCGGTCAGAAATCAATCATCATTCATTGACACATGCCGGTCAATACACCCTCAATTATCGACGTGTTCGGGCGATACCCTAGAGAATCAATCAGTGCCAGCTTAAAGCCATGTTTAGTAAAAGATTAATCCTGTTCATGTTCTAACTTTAAAGGTTTAGGCGTCCATATAGTCACCACACCGCCCTGGTATAATGGTCGTCCTTTCAGTCATTTGGTGGATCCAAGAGGTCTCATTCAGGTGGTCAGATTGACCTGAGGTGAATGAGTGTCTGTCGCGAAGGCAAATAAGTGTGATTTTGTTGTTGTTTGGCAAGTTTTAGCGTATTTTCAGCAATATCACGGTGTTGCTGGGCATGAGAAATGGGCTTCATACATCGGGTGTTAGGAATATCAAGTGATTATACTAGGGGGATGGGAATATCAATATATTATACCATGGGGGGTGGGAATATCAAGAGATTATACCATTAGGGTTGAGAACATCAAGATATTATACGATCATCATGGCCAACTGCTGTGTGTTGGGTATATCAAGAGATTATACCATGGGGGTTGGGAATATCAAGAGATTATACCATTAGGGTTGAGAATATCAAGAGATTATACCATCATGATGGTCAACTGCTGTGTGTTGGGTATATCAAGAGATTATACCATGGGGTTGGGATAATCAAGATATTATACCATTAGGGTTGAGAACATCAAGAGATTATACCATGGGGTTGGGAATATCAAGAGATTATACCATTAGGGTTGAGAATATCAAGAGATTATACCATTAGGGTTGAGAATATCAAGAGATTATACCATCATGATTGTCAACTGCTGTGTGTTGGGTATATCAAGAGATTATACCATGGGGGGTGGGGGGTGGGGTGTGGGGGGGGGGGGGGGGGGGGGGTATATCAAGAGATTATACCATGGTTTACTACTGGGGTTAGGAATATCAAGAGATTATACCACCATATACCATTAGGGTTGAGAATAGCAAGAGATTATACCATGATTTACAGTTTTGGAGCTGGGTATATAGAAAGATTGTAAAAT
The DNA here is from genome assembly GCF_023055435.1 of Haliotis rufescens. Lineage (NCBI taxonomy): Eukaryota > Metazoa > Mollusca > Gastropoda > Lepetellida > Haliotidae > Haliotis > Haliotis rufescens. Next base: position 42,706,112 of record NW_025963802.1, read on the forward strand.
GGTTATAGAAGGGGCCATGGTTTACTGTCGTGAAGTTGGGTATCTCAAGAACGCATACACCATGGCTGATAGGTTCAGGTCGGGTGTACTGATAATAGTCAGGCGCTTTTCCTCTCCATAGAGAGTGAGTGAGTAACATATGAGAACAATCATATCATCACTGAGATAGCTTTCCACTCTTCTTTGTTGTGGGGAATCGAACCCGGGACAAGTTTACCCACATTAACCGTTGTGCTACATCATGGTCGAACCCGTTCCCTCACTCACTCACCCACCCACTCACTCACTCACCCACTCACCCACTCACTCACTCCAACCATTAACCCAAATATGTATACATAGGTTAATATTTACTATTCAAACTGACCCGAGAACACATTGGCCATTAGCTCCGTAAGCTTTATGAGTCCGAGAAAGAAATTTTCATGGGAAAAGCCAGCTATAAATTGGCTGTTATAAATAGTCTAGCTGGTGGTGCTGGAGAATGCTTCTGGCAAGTGGCAAGACTCGAGTTACAATACGTGCCAAGTATACGGCTACCCAGGCTTAAGTCCAGTGACTTAACAGTAATGGGTGTCGTTGCAGCCACAAAAGACGGCTTGTAATTTGAAACCCTGCGTTCCTGGGGCAAATCCAGGGAAAAACCATGCGGGAGTACTCAATCATATCCACTCGCCAGTTTCCGTGGTGACGCAGGCTTCACTTGACTGACCTGTCATTTTATCCCAGATGCAGCCTGTCTCACAGTCCCTGAAACATATTGTTTCCATTTCCGCCCAGCCCTTCCTGTAATACTAAAACACTCAATGAAGCAAGTCTAGATTGTCAACGGGATCTGACACTCCCATCTCACTGGGATTCCTTTTCAATTTGAATGAAGTTGCTTAAAACAGTGATTCTATCAAAATTATATATTTTCAGAGACTAAGCGTTAGTCTATCCCTTATAGTAAGAACAATTGTAATGGCCTGGGATTTCTGTTAGAGGCAGGACATTTTTGGGTCACTGCTTCAAAACATTCTGTGACAAGAGAATCCAAAGATTTTTATGTTTATTCATACATTTATCAGGACATCCTGCTCACTTATATTTTTTCTTGAAGTAAACCCTGTGGACAAATTATTTGTTCACTATTTTTTAAGGGGATACGATCGTCATCATTATTTTCACAAAACAAGAAAATAAAAATTAAATGGCATGTTTTAATTATATATAAACTAATTAAACTGAGGGCCAAAAGAGACTATACCTCTCAGTTAAGTTTATCATGTTTTGTTTTCAGTTTAAAATATACTTATACTATATTAAATAAGATTAATTGTACTGGTACGTAGTTGGGCGATTAAGGCTAAACTTGTGCACTTTGGGTTAAAAGCACCAAACTTGACACACTTATACATTGAACCATTCTGAACATTTTTGGATATGGATTTTAGTCAGCGCTCAAAGAAAAACATTTACATTTTTTTTTTTTTAAAAATTATAATTGGATTTTTTTAAAAATATTAAAATAGATTAAACAAAAATTTACAAAATACACAGGTGTTCAAGCATGTGGTTGCAAATTCATTTCTTACCCCAGTCTTCATTGAACCAATATATTATACACTTTTGCTACCCAGGCAGCGATTACATTATACAAACTGTTGCAGGTATGAGTGATGGTTAGATAGACAGAATCAAATGTAACAACAGTTCATTCAGTTTTCAATTACAGTAAACTACGGTCATAACAAACTCAAAGGGACCACTAATTTTAAGTCGTAATAACCGCAGTTCGTTATAAGCATATATACAGCATATATACATCAAATGGCCGGGACTGAAAATAAGTTCGCTATATCCGTCAGTTCGTCATAAGCGTGTTCGTTATAAGCGTAGTCTATTGTACATGAAAAAATATACTTTTGCCCATCAGTTTATTCTGGATTTATAGGTTTTCAGAAATGACTTAAATGTATGTACACAACCTCATTAAATGTACCATGTATGTAATTGTCAATAAAATATACATTTTCTAAAGTTTAGAAGCCCACGTACTGCATTCTTTCATTAAAAATATGAAAGAATTTGGCCCCAAAACATCAAGACCGAGGTTTCGTAGCTAGGAACGTTGTATACGAAATATTATTTGGTAATTTCTAACTATAGTGTTTGGTCGAAATAGTCAGAAATGGTATCAGTGTCAACTATTGATATGTTAAGTTGATACATTACCACCAGAACATGGCCATTGCTTGAACAATCGACACACCCCTTGACGCCAGGCACAACCGTAAAGCAGCGTCACAGGCGATGACGTAAAAAGCTATTTTCTAATGTGCGCTGGCTAAAATAGCAATAATTATCAAAAGAAACAACTGTCTCATCTCAAAAGCTATAAGAAGTTCAAACATCTATTCAAAACATCAACATGAGATGAAAATAAAATGAGGCCCGGATAAGCTTCGAAATTGAGTGAAATACGCAAAATATATCACCATTAACTAAATTTTGAGTTCGTTGCGTACAAATTCGCGTAAAAAATTTTAAAAAAACCAGTCGCGTGACAACACTGCGTAATTATCCAATGTATCCTTTACAACGTAAGTACCTGCATTTCTTTATACAAGTCTTTATTTACTAGTCGAAAACAGGCATGTGTATCGCTATTGTGTATTTATGCCACATGAGACACACTTGGCGCAGTCCACGAATAGGTACAAATTAAAATTCATCTGAAACAGGATTTGAGAAGAATTATTTCAAAATCAAATGTCGACTCAATGGTGTACAGATGCACAGTGGACTGGACCTGTGGCAGTTTAATATATTGAATACCCAAAGAAATGCGAAGGCTAACTTGTGAGTCAAAAGCAGGTATCTGTAACCCTGCATACTTCGCCTTTGTGATTCAAGCTGCTTAATACGGGAAACCGGTGTCGGGTATCATTTGTTACGATCAGCCATGCTCGTGTTCTCGGGTAGGTCTGAAAAATGGTATGTAGCATTCGTCACCGCTCGCCCCTTTCCGTAACCTGCCAGACGACTCGTCCCCCTATCGATGAATGTTATGCGCGAAAATACGACAAACCAATCAAAATGCGCGTATGACTTCCAGTTCTTTGGTCGAAGAATCCCTCAGGAATAATTTTTGAATTTACACATGTCTTGTCTAAAAATATACCCAAGATACGGTTATATGTGTTCAATCATGGTTTATAATGCCGCATGTCCCGATGTGCTTTAATTTTCATCCGAAATGATAAAATATATGGGGAAATATAAGTGAATCAGTACGCAACGAGTAGACAATCCTTTTAGCTATGCCCCTTTGTGCTTAGACGGAACCTCGTCGCCAAAAATGGCCACGATGGGGGCACGAGTCTCTATTCGGCTTGTTCCGGAATAACACGAGTTGGTCACGAATGTGGTATGTAGGTTATTGTGGAGGTCATCCGGTATGCTTGCGGAAGGCGACATCACTCGCCATGGCTGGTACAGGGTGTGTGACGTTATTTTAATGTATACAATGTATAATCAAAGTAACTGAGATTTTATCGATTTGTTGACAACCAATTAAGGGAGCTTACACCACCAACCCCCCTTTGATAATTGTGTAGTCTGTGTGGGAGAGCCTAGAGAAAAAAGTGAAAAGGAGTCCAACTCAAGTCTAGAATGTTTTGGCAAGTCTAGATTTCCTCATCTCCAGAAGGATTGTTCTTGGCTCCATTTGGATGTTATTATTTTCATTTTCTAGATATATTTTTTAAATAAGATAACTTTATTTCTTGGACTAAATGTCTAACATTAGTGAATGAATCATATTTATATGGTATAGGCTGTATGCATATATATTGATCAGTCGTCTGTGAACCAACCAAACACTTGTCACTACAGACCAGAGTGTCCTTTACTGTAGTATAAAATTCAACAACATCCCAAATTTGTTTTCTCCTTTCAAACTGCTGCAGGGGCGGTCGGGTATCCTAGTGCTTAAAGCGTTCGCTCCTCACGCCGAAGACTCGGGTTCGATTCCCGACATGAGTACAATGTGTGAAGCCCATTTCCGGTGTCCTCCGCCGTGATATTGCTGGAATATTGCTAAAAGCGGCGTAACACCATACCCACTCATTCACTGAAAATGCTGTACATCTCTTATGTCACTTGTCATTACCACAATCGGCTGAATCTCAACCCCTCAGGTTATCTCGTCCTGCATTGATAGGAATCCATTTTGTAAATAGTTTCGTCAGATCACGTGGCAATCACATGACAGTCTAGCGTCAGGCGTGACCCTTGGACAAATGTTACGCTAATTTGAAAAATTGTTAACTTAATTTCTATAAACCACAACAAAAGCCTTTCTCAAGATCGGGCGTCTTTCTACACGAACAACATCGGTCGGTATTCGGACAGTGGAATGCAAACCACTACCCCACGTGCACCCAGTAGTGATTACAGATTCCAGTAACGAGGCGTCTTAGTGGATCGGGTGGTCAGGCTCTGTTCCTTTGTTTGATAACGTGTCATGATAGCAGTCATTGGCTTGACTGGTTCAGACTCGAGTGTCACAGGCTGCCGTCATGAAGCTGGACTATTGCGGAGTGTGGCGTTAAACAAGAAATACACACACTGAATAGGCATTGCGCAGTATTGTGAAATCTAATGTAGCCATACAATGTAGCTCAGTAAGCTCCTGGTATGCCATGATGTCGTTATTGATGTGGGGACGTGACCGAGATATTCCTCAGGTATCAAAAGACTGTTTGTGCTTGTGATGAAATTGCGAATCGACACAAAGAACACGTAACAAGCACATGTGTGTTTGTCAAATAGAAAAGCTTTTGGGAACATTTTTTGAATTTCACTGTTTATGACCTAGCCTTTTGTAAGGGGGCGGTCGGGTAGCCTAGTTGTTTAAGCGTTCGCTCGTCACGCCGAAGACACGGGTTCGATTCCCGACATGGGGTACAATGTGTGAAGCCTATTTCTGGTGTACCCCGCCGTGACATTGCTGGAATATTGCTTAAAGCGGCGTAAAACCATACTCATTCACTCGTTTTGTAAGAATGCAAGGTCAGGGCAAGGTCGGTTTCATAAGCGCAGGAAGGCGGTACCGGATAGCGTTACTGCGATACTGTTTTCGTAAATGATTCACAACGAAATGTCATCTGCAGGCACTGAAATGAAGCCGGCCGGGTAAGAGATCCCGGCACTTAAAGATTTCGTTTCAGGACACGTAAATTATACCTGTGTATGGGTTGTTGTTATGACTACCAGATCGATCGATACCTGTAACCAAATATATCTCTGGTGTATAAACCCTGCAATAAAAGCCGACTCGGTTTTCAAAATATATAAATAAAGTAATTTTTAAAATACGAGGTATATTTTTTCTCTCGTCGCTCTGTTGTTCCAAATTCATTTTAACATCTTGATGGTAACAGTCTCATTTTATCAGTTTTTGAAACGATATTTCCAACCTTTTTTTAATGATGTAGAGGTCGCCCTGGTTATACGTGAAGCTGGAATATTGTGTGGAGTGTGGCGTCTAACAAACAAACAGATGTTTAGATAATTATTAACAAACAGAAAACATTTTATAGAGGAGGGTGAATAAATTAATTTTTTTGTGTTAAACTTTGTTTTTCCTATTATTTGTTTTATATTTTGTTCATAGTGGATGCGAAATATGCATGCGTTGTTAACCGGAAAATGGTATGTGCGTCATAACAGAGTTGAAAGGAATATCGTGTAATTTGAGTGAGTGAGTGAGTGAGTGAGTGAGTTAGAGATAAGGAAAGCCTTAAGTGATTGAGATGTTGGACGTTTACCACTTTGGTGACGCCCAGGATCATGGGTATCAGGGCGAATCTAAGACTCCCACGATCACAGTATTCTGTCACGCCTAAGGGACGCAATTCTGTATTCCGACCTCTCAACGACCCTTCCTGGGTAATTGGAAACAACGACAAACAATGTATCAGGGCCACGTCATATCCATGTGCACTTTTTGGGATACGTGAAATTGATTTAGTTGAAATGGGCCATCACACCATCATTGCCGCTCACTACTTTTTCTAGCATGCTTTTCAAAGACAAATTCTAGGAATGATTCTTTAAGTACTACATATAAGGGATTTAAATGTCAATACTGTCACTGGAAAAGTGAGAGTTGGGATATGCATCCTTGTCTTTCCTTGCATATTTCCTAACAAAATAAGTTAGGAATCCTGATTATCTTAATGGACTTTTTGTAGTGAAGACGGAGCACAAAATTTCATGAAAATATCCTCCAAAATATTCATGATCCGTAACTTTGTGTGTTCAGTATATACTAAGACCTTGTGGATGAGGCGCTCGCCTCTTACATTTACGATCCGGGTTCGATTTCCAATATGGGTATATTATATGAAAACCTTCGTTAATGTTGCTGGAATAATTGATTCAAGCGGCGTTAAACCATACTCACGCAATCCGTATCATACGCAGCCAAGGCTAAACAAGTAGCGGATTAAAGGTTTCTATGACAGACATATACGTACGTCGCAACGACAACAAAATTCGTTTGTAACGTATACTTTCGACAGCCAGGTGTTAATTCTCACGGACCAGCATTACATATGGTATTTATAGTACGTGTAGCATTAATCATGTGTTATTGAAGATGCGTCAGACAGACGTATTGTGTAGGCCAGGTGATTTAAATTGGGTTTTGAAAATGCATTAAATAAATTAAAGAAATTTGGATTGTATATTTCTATTTTTGTCGTAAGGTGAGTGAGTTTGGTTTTACGCCCCTTTTAGCAATATTCCAGCAATAACAGCAATATCTAAGGAACACCAGAAATGGGCTTCACACATTGTATCCATGTTGGGAATTGAACCCGGATCTTCGGCATGACAAGCGAACGCTTTAAAAACTTGGCTACCCCACTGACCCCTTAAAGTGAGTGAGTGAGTGGATTTCACGACGTCCTAGTGCAAGTGTTTCAGTTACCACGGCGGGTCAGCTTGGTGTGGGTAGAAAGCCCAAAGTGGCACATGCCTCAGAGTGAGTGAGTGGGTTTGGTTGGTTGTTGGTTGGTTTGTTGCCGCACTCAGCAACATTCCAGCTATATGACGGCGGTCTGTAAATAATCGAGTCTGGACCAGACAATCCAGTGATTGATATCACGAGCATCGATCCACGCAATTGGGATCGATGACATGCATCAACCAAGTCAGCGAGCCTGACCACCCGATCCCGTTAGTCGCCTTTTACGACAAGCATGGTCACCTTTTACGGCAAGCATGGGTTGCTGGAGGCCAATTCTACCCCGGAATCTTCACGGGTCAAGAGTGGGTTTGGTATAACGACGCTTTGAACAGTATTTCAGTTATAACACGGCGTGTCAGCTTAACGTGAGAGAAAGGTCGTGACGCAGGTCGTACACATTCACCACTCAGGGATAGACCAACGATCACAATCGGGTCGAATCCAAGATTCGAATCCATTGTCACGGATCGCGTCTTCTAGGGGACGCAACTCTGTACAACAGTGAGTGAGTATGGATTTACGCCGCATTTAGCAATATCCCAGCAATATCACGGCGGGGGACACCAGAAATGGGCTCCACACATTGTACCCATGTCGGGAATCGAACCCGGGTCTTCGGCGTGACGAGCGAACGCTTTAACCACTGGGCTACCCGACCGCCCCTGTACAACAAGCCGTGCGCGTTGGTAAACTTACCCAACCATAAATAAGTCTTTATACAACATTTGAATATTACACATGTACAATAGTCTGAAACATAAATAATTCAATACTAGATTTCAGAAACCCATTATGAGTTGTGTTGAGTATCCATTCTCACCGAGTGTTCATGCCTGACGTCCCTGACCTCAGTCCCCCGTCCATACAATACAATTGCTGTCTCACTATGGGAAGGAATTTGAGACGAGGGGATTTCGCAACTCTGGTTCTCTCCATTGTGTTTGTTGTGTCACGTGAAACCGCGGGGATGCCAATGTCACGAGCTTCGGGGGATGCGACCGACACGGCATTCGTGACCAACTCGTGTTATTCCGGGACAAGCCGAATAGCGAAGGTTACGGAAAGGGGCGAGTGGTGACGAATGACCGACACGGTTGTTATTTAGTTTATATGTGACCTAAATACACGCATGTAATTAAATGGAAGATGTATACAAGTTTAACTTCTTTGATAGGCATTTAGAAGTTAGAGTACTGAATAAGGATAAGAATTTATGGTTGAACAACTTCTTTATTAAGAGCGACGTTTCGGTGTAGGTTCTAACACCGTTATCAAGCAAGTTATTTACAGAGTGACTGACTGATATAGGAGATTTAACGTGCGCTTTCCGACTGTAGCGTATTTCGCACACTGGCCTGGCCGGGCCATTTAATGTATTCCGAAAAGGGTGAAAGTGATGTGTGCAATCCAAGAGGGGGCTTTTAGGGGTTGCTTATATTGAATTTTTGGAAATTTAAATTTGGAATAAATGCCGAGGTATTTACAGAGTTTGGTTGGCAAGTATATATACAGGTAGGAGGCAATCTTTATACAGTAGAGTAGATATTGCTATACTGGAGTAGAGAAGCCTGTTATGTACACACAAGGGTAGTGATGACAATCATCTGTGAAGTCAGTGAAATAAACAAAGGGTGAAGCCAGTAATATAAACAATAGGATTATGGCTGATGTTCATTTATTCGGGTTTTGAGGGGCCTAGATGCTTCCATCCAGCCACAAGCTAGAACCATCAGGAGCAGTTTACCACATCTCATGCAATTGTGGACAAGCTTACATAGGAGAAATGCTCCCTCAAAGCACCAGGGCCCACTTGCACAAAGCGGCCTTAGCGCTATGATGATCGTAACTCCCATACTCTAACATAGGCTTACAATAGTCGTCGCACTAAGATCGCTTTGTGCAAGTGGGCCCAGGACCGTGCAACCTCTGATCACAATGGTCCAATGTATAAGATCACGCTGTTTCTTTAAAAATGTATATATTTTTAATATTTAATTTGCGATGAATCGTTTTCGTTTTTTTAAAGTGAAATCTATATGTCCATAATTCCGAATGTATTCTTGTTGTTTTTTCTCTATTGTGTGGTTATTCAGTGAAACAGGATGTCTGTCCTGGTTTTCCGATCTCGAGTGTTTCCATGGCTGTGACCACGCCTCGCACCTTCTGTAGTTTATGTTAACACTGCCTCGTGATTACAATGTAACGTAAGAACCACAGACTAACGTGTAATGGACCCGTGAAGATGAGTGAGTGAGTTTATATATATATTTTATCATTTCGGATGAAAATTAAAGCACATCGGAACATGCGGCATTATAAACCATGATTGAACACATATATCCGTATCTTAGGTATATTTTTAGACAACACATGTGTAAAATCAAAAATTATTCCTGAGGGATTCTTTGACCGAAGAACTTGAAGTCATACGCGCATTTTGATTGGTTTGTCGTATTTTCGCGCATAACATTCATCGATAGGGGAACGATTCTTCTGGCAGGTTACGGAAAGGGGCGAGTTGTGACGAATGACTTGAGTGAGTGAGTGAGTGGGCGAGCGAGTGGGCTTCTCGCAAAATGACGCCGAGATATCGCGGGCTGAGATGGAATCGAGGTTGAGCCGGTGTCGAAGACGACTTGTTGTTTAACGCCGCACTCGGCAATATTCCAGCTATATGACGACGGTCTGTAAATACACGAGTCTTGAGCAGAAAATCCAGTGATTCACATCATGAGCATCGATCCACGCAATTGGGACACGATGGCATGCATCAACCAGCAAGCCTGACCACTTGATCGATTAGTCGCCTCTTACGAAAAGCATAGTGGCCTGTTACGATATATATGAGTTGCTGACCCGTGAAGATCCGGGGTAGGATAGGTCTTCAGCAACCCATGCTTGCCGTAAAAGGCGACTATGTTTGTCGTAAAAGGCGACTAACGGGATCGGGTGGTCAGGCTCGCTGACTTGGTTGATGCATGTCATCGTATCCCAATTGTGTGGATTGATGCTCATAACGTCAATCACTGGATTGTCTGGTCCAGACTCGATCATTTACAGACCACCGTCATATAGCTGGAATATTGCTGAGTGCGGCGTTAAACAACAAACAAACAAAATATATGGGTTGCTGAAGACCTATTCTAGATCTATCCCGGATTTTCACGGGTCAGCGTGTTTCTATCCCGTATACGTACACAAATGTAGTTTGTGGGTATCGGCGCTGTTTTGCTTTTGTGTTAACAATCATTAATCTAATATTTCTTTGCTGTCGAATTGCTTGGGTTGTTTGTCTTGTGTCTTCTGTAATAAGAATCAGTTTGTAGCTCACATTATTCTTTCATTTTCATCTCAACTAAGATTAGATCCTTGGTTTATATTTCTCACACATTAGGCTAGAGTCGCACCAATGCCCGTCTCCTTTTCACCACGCCTCGTCCGACTCGATAGTCGCGACGGAGTAAACAGGCCTGTTTCGCGCGCGGGAAGCGCTGTCCCAAACAACACGGGTGAGTGGGTACTAGCACGTGCTGTACGTGCAAGTCAATTTCAGCGCATGCGTATAGCGACGTGTTCCGTCTGTCGTCTGCATGAATGTTCATTTGGAGAAGGCCAACAGGCACTTTGGGAGGTTTAACTATACAGTAATTTAATGGTCAAGTCTATAGCATGGTTGTTGTAAATATTGTTTTTGTGTCTGTTTGTGCCTCAGAAACAAGACAACTGGAAGAAAGTCGATCTCATACGAAGCCCTTATTCGGAAGGGTACTACATATACCCATTGAGCGGAAGTAAACGATCGAGCAGAAGGTCCCAAAGCCGACGACAGGCGAGGAGTTCCGGTCGGGGAGTAAGGATGTCCGACAAGAAATACTACACCAGGGAGGACGACGAGTTCTATACCCCGACACGGGTGCAGCTTGCTGGGTACGGACGCCATATGTACGACAACCCGAATTTCGTGTACGACACAAGCCAGAAGCAGCGTCCATATCATGTGGCTTCCAGTTCCGGTAAGGTGTTGTCTGTGGCGTTACTACTATTTCGTTTCTAGTTCCGGTCAGGTGTTGTCTGTGGCATTACTGTTATTTCGTTTCTAGTTCAGGTAAGGTGTTGTCTGTGGCATTACTGTTATTTCGTTTCTAGTTCAGGTAAGGTGTTGTCTGTGGCATTACTGTTATATGGATTATGGTTTGATCCCAATGTGAGCATTCACGATCATGAAGTGGAAACACGTAAGCTGCATGCATCATTGGAGTTAATAACGTGTGCTAGGTTTAGGGATTGTTTAGATGTCATTAATTTATTATTATATATCTTTAAATTAATAAAGTTTGATAATGGGGGGGGTGTCTTCATGGGTGGCCCAGTCTCTAAGGAGCCACAATTCACTGTGCAGAGTTGAATCCTTGGCAAGCCACAAACCTATGATCTTGGGTTGATTGTTTAATGCTTGGTCATCCCCTTTACCAGGGGCAAAACTACCATTGTAGCAGAAAAGCAATTGTTTACACCTAAGAAAAAAAGCACAATTTGTTTACACCTTAAAAAGAAGCACATTTTTTTTATAAGTAAAACTCAATTTACCATCTATGCAGTAAATTATTAATTCAAAATTGGTCGAACATGACATTGATTGTCCAACTTGAAAATCGGACTCTTTACACACTTTAGGATTTTAGTGTCAGATGGTTTGTGACATAAGCCAACCTCGCTCTCACAGGTTTTTTTCAAAATAATGATAGGTCGGCTCGAGTTAAAATATGAAAATATAAATAACCATCACATACTACTAATGAACTTGTGAAAACACAAAAAGAAATATTACCGATTCATTTTAATGTTCAAATATCATTTGTCACCATGGATGTTTCTTGAATGAAAGTCGTAAATGTGTTGATGAAACACCTATATATACTACTAATGTAAATTATGAAGATAAATAAATTGCTAATATTTGTTACAAATAAAATCTGACATAAACAGTTCCAAAATGCAGGAAATAGCTTTTAAGAGCATCTATAACTTTTTTTAAATTTCTGGTGGGCATGCCCTCAAAATTGGCTGCTTCGTGCCCTCGTGACATGCTGACACTTATAGTTACCCTATTTGCGCCCCTGCTACCTGTGCTCCTGGGTTTCACTACTGAGGCCAACGTCACTTCGGCCTCCCCTCCCACATCAAGCTGACACCTCATGATATAACTGGAATACTGTACCAAGCGGCATTCAGTCCAAACACCCCGATCCTCAATTTTTTCCTTAGACCAAACCCTGAACAGATTATGCGTTCTCCTATACGTCATGCTTCTGGGAGGAACTGTATCAGTTGTAGGATCCAGGCCTGTTCCCCATGCCGAGAATGTACCATTACTGCCCATCTTGTTATAACATGTCTTATACACCAAAACCATACCTTCCGCATGAAGATCTGACATGGGCTCAAACGATGGAAAAAACAAAAGGCAGAGTTACTTCCCTTATTCAACTCTTCTTAGGACAGGATACAGCAAGGGTTTTTTGTTTAAGTAAGAGAAAATTCAGTACATAGTTTCCAGGTTGGTATGATATATACTTCTAACAATAATTGGGGCGGTCGGGTAGCCCAGTGGTTAAAGCGTTCGCTCGTCACGCAGAAAACCCGGGTTCGATTCCTGACATGGGTACAATGTGTGAAGCCCATTTCTGGTGTCCCCACCGTGATATTGCTGGAATATTGCTAAAAGTGGCATAAAACCATACTCTCACTCACTCACTCTAACAATAAGTTAAAAGGACATCAAACTTTTTCATATGACTGTATGTCTGTCATGGCTGGTGGGTATTGCAACATACAGTCTTCAAGTTGTGGGTGTTCTTAACTTGTTTTGAGTCATATGTGGTTGAGAAGTCAAATGCAGCATGTAAGAACAGTTTTCATTTTGTTTGATCGGGACAGTAGTTCATGACCGGGTGGAAATGAGACACACTCAGTAAGACAGATGGCCACTGACTCACTATGATAAGAATGCCTAAAAGTTCAACTGAACTCAAACTACAATGAAATCCAGGTGTGAATCAGATGTATCATATCGCCATGGCAAACTAAGGGTGTGACAGATGGTTCCATCACTCGCCTGCCACAATTCATGACTGTCGTAAGAGTCAAGTCAGGGGTTAGATTGTGTATTTGTTGTGGTACTGTGACTTTACACAGTGGTCATCTGGCGGAGTGTTCCACAGTGCACGAATAGATTTATGTTGGAAACTTGATATGATTCGAACAAACAGGGTGATTTAATTTCTTTCCCCATAACTGGAAATTTGTGAAACTGTATACTTACTTACACCAGACATGTTTTGTTTCATGTTATACAGATATCTTTTCTCAATATGGTAAAATACAGGATAAAAATGATAAAAAAAGCCACTGTAATTGAAAGTAACTTTTTAAATAAAATTATTTCCTTTAAAGGGATGTTCACGGCAAACATATTTTCAGTCTATCACAATGAGCCCCCTATATATTTTTGGTTAATTATTTTTGGAATTTCATTTTGGCTTATCCTTTAATCAAATTGGTCTGGTCTAATGTACAAATATTGAGTGATTTACTTTAACATCCAAATCTCATTGAAATTATCTCATACTCTGATGCCATACCTCTCTGGATGAAGGTCTAAAACCCTTCTACCTCCATAGAGAGTAGATTCAGGTGAATCCTGAGGCCAGATTTTGGGGTGGGGTTACAGAAGTTGGGCCCAATAAATAACATTCCAATTTCAAATATATTTTCTTATTTGAGGAAATCAGTGTCAACTTATTAAAACCATTCATCTTTGTTTCTTTACTTCCTCCATTGGATCTTGGCAAAAGAAAGCCCAAAGCATATGCCCTCAACAGTACACCTTAATATACCATCAATAGTACACCCTTTTGGGTGTAGAAGGCATGGTTCTCAGAACACCCTCTTGCATGTGGAAGGCATGGTTCCTAGAACACCCCCTGCATGTGGAAGGCATGGTTCCTAGAACACCCCCTGCATGTGGAAGGCATGGTTCCTAGAACACCCCCTGCATGTGGAAGGCATGGTTCCTAGAACACCCCCTGCATGTGGAAGGCATGGTTCCTAGAACACCCCCTGCATGTGGAAGGCATGGTTCCTAGAACACCCCCTGCATGTGGAAGGCATGGTTCTCAGAAAGAACAGGCTTTATTTCTTTTCATGTGCAACTACCTAATTACATTTGTTTTCAAGGTACTTGTCTGAGAATTTTGAAGCCTTGATGTTGTTTTGCTAACTGGAAAGTTTTCCTGACACAATCCTCTATTGAGTTTTCCTCAGATCTTTATGCACAGATATTGGATGGTTTCAAAAATTTGATTTCATTGCGATTGTTGAACATCCATTGATATCTCTCATTGTGAGCTTGAGAAATTTAAACATTTTTATTTTCAGACTCCAGCAATGGAACTAGCCGATTATCAAAACGCCAAAAGAGCCACTACTTCCTCGCTGGAGTCATATTGTTTGTTGTTTTATTGGTTGTGGCAGCCATCGGAGTGGGCGTATATTTTTCAAGTATGTATATTTCTTTAGTCTTTCTTGTATTTTTGCTATTAAGAGTAAGTTATGTACAGTAGGAAGCATGTTAGTCCGAGAGACCATACACACTACCCCGGTGAGAGCAGGGCAGCCATTAGCAAAAGACCCGTGAAGATTCCGGGGTAGAATTGGTCTTCAGCAACTCATGCCTGCTGTAAAAGGTGACTATGCTTGTCGTAAAAGGCGACTAACGGGATCGGGTGGTCAGGCTCGCTGACTTGGTTGATGCATGTCATTGATCCCAATTGCGTGGATCGATGCTCATGACATTAATCACTGGATTGTCTGGTCCAGACTTGATTATTTACAGACTGCCGTCATCTAGCTGTAATATTGCTGAGTGCGGCGTTAAGCAACAAACCAACCAATAGCAAAACTGCATCTGAGTTTTACAGAATGGAAGTTCCTATGTAACATACAACAATTTTGTGTGGTTAATATGTTAAGTTGCATTCAGGAAAATAAAATAAAATAGCTATATTTTCTATCACGTTTCATATGATTTTGATGGAGTTCAGTCATTAAAATGCTTGCAATGTTGCTGTACAGAATTCTCAGATTTCAGTTTTGGCCCATTTTTATTGTTAAAAAAGTTAGTAATTATAAGGAATAGCTATCAATATTCATGATAGAATCATGAATGGTGTTGGCAATCCCCCCATGCTTTTTGCTAGAGGCGACTAAAGGGATCGGGTGGTCAGGCTTGCAGACTTGGTTGATGCGTGTCAATGTATCCCAATTGCTTATGATGTCAATCACTGGATTGTCTGGTCCAGACTTGATTATTTACAGACCGTTGTGATATAGCTGGAATATTGCTGAGTGCGGCATTAATCAAACAATCACTTGTTAGAATAACCCGTGCATCTAAAAAATTGGTATCAAGCCAGTTCTTGAATTCCAAACTCACGACAATGTTTGTGTGATTGCTTCATGGGACAAAAATCTTATTGATGCTGTTGTTGAATTACAGTGAACCAATCTACGCAAGGCAATCTCGATACAAGTCCGTCCAGACTAGAGACCCATTCAGGCAATCAACGTGAGTTGTTCAACTATGTACAAACTTATGATGATATCATAGGAAATCACCAGCTGTAATAAGTCTGAATGACGAGGGATGACTATTGGGGCTAATTATGTCTCCCCCAGAATGGAGGGAGACATATTGTTTTTGGCACGGTTCCCGTCGGCGTCGGCGTGGGCGTCGGCGTTCCCACCGTTTCCGGACCATAACTCAGAAACCGTTTAATATTTTTTCGCGAAACTTTGTATACACATTAACCCAGCACTGAAGTGGTGCCTTTTGCTATTTAGAGATTTTTGACATTTTTATTTTTTCCTGTTTCCATGGAGATAACTTGAACATAGACTCTGAATGGGGGTAAGCTTGGTTTCCGGACCATAACTCGGAAACCGTTTAATATTTTTTCGCGAAACTTTGTATACACATTAACCCAGCACTGAAGTGGTGCCCATTAGTTGTTTGAAATTTCTAGGAGTTCTATTTTTGTCTCTGTTATTTAGTAATGGAGGGTGGGAATGAAGAGATGGGGTTTAACGTGAAGTAAACGAATGAATGGGGGTTAGGGGAGTGGGGGGAGACATATGTTTTTACGAGTAAAAACACTTTCTAGTTTCACTATTGCAATTGCACTTCAATAGTAGCCCAAACTATTGCAATAGTATTGCGATGGTAGTAAACCAACTTTAAGGCTTTATGATTATATTAGTCAATGTAATAGAAATAAATAAAGTCTGACAATCTCAAATACGGCCATTTTCCTACCTATCACTACTCAAACCAAAGGGAAGTAACTCTAATCTTGAGTTGTTAATATCCTTGCTTACCTACCACACAGACAGGCTTGAAATGGGCATAATATAATGTATTATTAACAACTAATTGCAACCACTGAAACTGTCGATTGTTATGCATACTTTTGGCATTTTTAAACCATTGTGATAATTCAACAGTTCAATATATCTTTACACTCTTATAAAGGACCACTGTTTTATGAAGTCTTACGGGTAAGGTTAGATTATTGAAACTTATTTTATGAAATGTTTCTAGGTAAATAGTCTTTGCTCATTAACATGATGTACTAATCATGCATTTCAAAGTTGTCTCTTTGGTTTTGACTTCCTGTCAACACTGCCACAAATACAGACCAGAATAATCAACCAAGACTGACTATTGTGTAGACAGGCAGTCGCCATGATCATTCTCATAAGAGCGTTTTGGTATGCTGGCAATAAAACTAGACATTTTGCAATCCTAGCACCGGATGCAAAGCTGACCGTTCGAGCCGGAGATAAAACCTGGGAAAATGAGATGGCAGACACCCAAAGCATCCGGTTCAAGGAGGTAGCCAAGGAGTTTGAAAAGGAGGTATGGACATCTTCTTTGAGTGGCATTTAGAAGTTGGAATGGTAACTAAGACAAGATTGTTATGGATGAGCAACTTCTTTATTACAATTGGGCGACGTTTCGGTGTAGATTCTAACGCCGCCTTGATCGCCCAATTGTAATAAAGATGTTGCTCATCCATAACAATTTTGTCTTAGGTATAGACATGTTTATAATATTCTGCACAGACTTCGTGATGACACTTGGCCATCATACACAGCCTAGATAATCATTATTGTAAGGGATCAGTGTCTCCAATTGCTAAGGATTGATTTGTATGTTACTATGGCCACACTTTTTAAATTTATTGCTCACAGATGTTTGATTGCCTCTGCCCAAAATATAGTAAATTTTCGTGTTGCTTGATACTTTTATTTGATTTGGCAAGAAGTTGTGTGGGTTTATTAGTTTGGTGAGAATACGTAGCTGCTGATACTATTGAAAGTGCAGGAAGGTTAGTAGTTTACAGTAACATGTATTATGTTTGTGCTCTTGAGAAGGCTTTCTTCGCTTTATACTGATAATTGTCAATGCAAGAAAATAACAAGTCTAGATTATTCACCGAAACAGATTCCATTTGGCGTAAAGGGCAAAATAGCTGTGAAAATAATATGAATGGATAATTGAAAATCAGTGATGACACCACATACAGTGCATTTGATCAATTGTGATTATTTATAGGGTTACAGCTGGTTAATCATGTGAATAGCCAATTTAGTTTGGTATGATTTTGAAATTATATATTTTCATTTTTTCTAATCCACCAAAGAATGGCTGTGGGGCATAAAGAATAAATTGTAACTATTTTGTATTTCATTTTATAATTGTGGCTTTTGGCTCCGGTCAATCATGTCCATAACCCCCAAAATAAGAAAATCTAAAAGATGCTTGTGATGACAAAATCTCAGTTCACAAGAATGGAAGCAGTTTTAGTTGTCCAAACAGTGAGTGAGTAAGTGAGAGTGAGTGTGTGAGTGAGTGCAGTTATCCAAACAATGTGTGAGTGAGTGCAGTTATCCAAACAATGTGTGAGTGAGTGAAGTTGTCCAAACAATGTGTGAGTGAGTGAGTGAGTGAGTGAGTGAGTGTGTGTGTGCGTGCGTGCGTGTGTGCGTGCGTGCGTGCGTGTGTGTGTGAGGGAGGGAGGGTGCGTGCGTGCAGGAGGGAGGGAGGGAGGGAGGGAGGCGTGCATGCGTGTGTGCGTACGTGCAGTTGTCCAAACAGTGTGTGAGTGAGTGAGTGAGTGAGTTGCTGTGAAGCCTGCTTACCACCCTGGGCCTCCTTGTAGGAAAATAGTCTTTATTGTCCCTTCTTTCAACTTCAGCTTGATTCTGTCTTCCTTGCCAGTCCTGTGAAAGATGTGTACAACTTCAGCATGGTGTCAGGTCTCAGGTAAGTGAACACTTCATGCATGATGTGATACAAGAAAACTGGATTAACTGGAGCTGTCTTATCAAAGACGTTGACAAGGAAATCGACCAAAACACATCTTTTGTTAGTTAAAACAAAACTTGGCAATATTCCAGCAGACAGCCGTCAGTAAATAATAAAACCTGGACCAAACAAACTAGTGATTAATATCATGAGCAGCATGCCATGCCATTCTAAGTGTTGACACGTTGACAAGGGTTGTGTATTGCCTGAAAATGTTCTTGTTTGCAATATATTGTGATTCTTAGGTCTATTGTGATATGATTTGAAATATTTTGCCCTCAACTCACTGCTGTGATGTTTCTTCCACTTTCGACCATGTTATGTTCATGTTATCAGCCCAACATAGCGCCATACATGTTAGTTGGCTCTTTTGTTTGGAACGATTTCATGATCAAGACGCTCGGCCACCATATTTAGCTGTAGTACCATCATATCAAGGGGGGTAGCGGTGACAAATAGCACAGCATGCTAGAAATATATTCCCCTGAGGGGGCGGTCGGGTGGTGGTTAAAGCGTTGGCTCGTCACGCCGAAGACCCGGGTTCGATTCCCGACATGAGTTCAATGTGTGAAGCCCATTTCTGGTGTCCCCTGCCGTGATATTGCTGGAATATTGCTAAAAGCGGCGTAAAACCATACTCACTCACTCACTCACTCACTCACTCACTCACTATTCCCCTGAGATTAGTTGTACCAGGAATGTTATATTATTGATAACACCCAAAGAAATACAGTCAAGTCTCGTTTATCCGACACTCGTTAATCCGACAATCGGCTTTATCCGACACAAATGATGGGAACCGATTAAATCAGTGCTGTTTAGACCCATTAATCTGACAGTCTCGCACTCCGACTCCGACACACCTAATTTGCAACGATTTGCTGAAATCACTCATTAATCAGTCTCGTTAATCCGACACAGGATCAGCGTACTCCATGGTCATCTGCCCGCGAGTACATAGCCCTGTGTTTTGATGCATATTTAAACGGCTGCAGAGATAAACTTTGTGTTTTGTGATAAACTTTAGAGTTTGCATGATTAGAAAACATATTCCGCGAACAATGTAACACAACAATATGAATATTTCCTTTTTCCTTTTTTTAATACAACATGTTTGAATCGTTATCTATCGTGTAGTTGTCCAATTTTCGATCCGACATACTCATTAATCCGACATAATCATATGCAACCAACAATGTCGGATTAACGGGACTTGACTGTACTTATTCTAGTATTTTCTCAATATGAAGACTGATTCAGATGGTACCTCAATGTGTATTGTTAAAGATTTGCATCAGGGTTTCCTGGTATAACAGGCAATCAACAATGTGTATTGTGGAAGGTTACTGGCATAATGTGCAAGCGTGATGATACACTATCAACCAAGTCACTGACCCTTACCTCCTGATCCATTTGGGCGGTCGGGTAGCCTAGTGGTTTAAGCGTTCGCTCGTCACGCCGAAGACCCGGGTTCGATTCCCGACATGGGTACAATGTGTGAAGCCCATTTCTGGTGTCCCCCGCCGTGATATTGCTGGAATATTGCTAAAAGCGGCGTAAAACCATACTCACTCACTCCTGATCCATTTTGTCTCCTTTTACGATAAGCAGGGCTCCAGATAATTTATCAGTATCAGGAGTAAGTACTCCTCATTATTTCAAAATAGGACTACTGGCAAAACTAAAGAGTACACTTTGAGTACTGAATGGAATTTAATGGATTCATCTTGTATTTCATCTCAGATATGCACGACAGCATTTCTACTCACATGTAAGCAGGTCAATAAACAACAAATAATACTTTTTTCATTGTACATGTATGTCGGTTGTATAATGCGTACTTTCAGATAAAACATCACTAGACATGTCTATTGTATATTGTGCACTTTCAGATAAAACATCACTAGACATGTCTATTGTATATTGTGCACTTTCAGATAAAACATCACTAGACATGTCTATTGTATATTGTGCACTTTCAGATAAAACATCACTAGACATGTCTATTGTATATTGTGCACTTTCAGATAAAACATCACTAGACATGATAATTTACTGTTTAAATTGTATTTACAGTTCTACTAGGCATTGTTTTATTGGCTGCGATTAAGATGACCGTGTGTATTTTCTCGTAAACTAAGCCGGAAACAGCAAGTGCAAGTATTTGTTGATAGTAGTGGGACAAACCACATATGTCCTACCTTTTAGACATTTTAAATCTTGCCCTTTATTGGACCTTTACACTAGACCATGCAGCTAAATTATCTCGAAATGTAATTCCTGCACTGTTAACATCATCCCCTCAGAAACCACTGGACCAATGAAGTTGAAACTTCTGTATTTGCTCCCACCAATGATGACACCCCAATGTGTTTCGAAAAGATCCACCACAGAACCCATAATGAAAAATATGTTTATTGCTCTTACTCAGATATTTTTTTCAGAATGTAATGAAATTTGGTATGTGTTTAGTAGTTCAAGTCTTGTTCAACTTTTTAAATTTTTTTACATTTTGTCCTTAGTTTGAACTTGCACTTGTGTATGGACAAACCTCTTAATTCAATCAAAATGTGCTTTAGGCTCTGAGCATCATCTCCTGAGAAAGCACTGGACAACTAAAATCTGAACCTCCAGATACTTGTTTCACCCAGTGATGGCATCTGAATATGTTCACCAGCGATATTGAAAACTTATTTACCATATTTTAACTGGTGTTATATTGCAATAAACTAATACGATAAACTTGGTATCACGATCCGATAAATATGCAAATGAGGGCACCTAGCAGGAACTACTTTCAAGCTCCTTACATCGATGCAATAAACCATTGACTGACAATCCCACTTTTATTATTTGTTGTAGTATTTGTTGAGACACTTGTCGATTTGAAAAATTTGAATAGCTTTAGTTGCAGTGATGACATTTTGAACTGTTGACTGCATATCCAGGTGAGCTACAACGACGTGGCACTATATAATTTTCATGTATTTCAATCTCAGATTCTGTGTTAGGTTATCTTCAATCATTACGTGGTAAAAAAGACATTGTTATCTTCAATTGTTTCATGGCTAAAAAAACATTTTTTTATTTCTTATATATTTTATATTTATATCTCCAAATGTTACAGTTCTGGTAGTGTGATAGCCCAGGTTGAAGTTTTCTTCATTACGGAGACTGTGGAAACGACTGTGTCACAGAAACAGCAGGTAGCCAACTATAAGGCCAACCCACAGACATTCCAGGTGGTGGTGAAAGAGGCCTTTGCAGAGAGGGCCAAAGAGAGAGCCAGAAATAATATCAATACAGGTCCAACATTTGACAGCTCAAATGTAGAAACAGTTGTTGTGACCACAACTACAACCACCACAACGACCACCACACCAACAACAACCCCACAAGCAATGACAACTCAAGCAGCAACAACTCAAGCAGCAACAACTCAAGCAGCAACAACACAAGCAGCAACAACTCAAGCAGCAACAACTCAAGCAGCAACAACTCAAGCGGCAACTACACAAGCAGCAACTACACAAGCAGCAACTACACAAGCAGCAACAACTCAAGCAGCAACAACTCAAGCAGCAACAACACAAGCAGCAACAACTCAAGCAGCAACAACTCAAGCAGCAACTACACAAGCAGCAACTACACAAACAGCAACAACTCAAGCAGCAACAACTCAAGCAGCAACAACTCAAGCAGCAACAACTCAAGCAGCAACTACACAAGCAGCAACAACTCAAGCAGCAACAACACAAGCAGCAACAACTCAAGCAGCAACAACTCAAGCAGCAACTACACAAGCAGCAACAACTCAAGCAGCAACAACTCAAGCAGCAACAACTCAAGCAGCAACAACTCAAGCAGCAACTACACAAGCAGCAACTACACAAGCAGCAACAGAAGCAGCTACAACTCAAGCAGCAACAACTCAAGCAGCAACTACACAAGCAGCAACACAAGCAGCTACTACACAAGCAACAACACAAGCAGCTACTACACAAGCAGCAACACAAGCAGCAACAACTCAAGCAGCAACAACTCAAGCAGCAACAACTCAAGCAGCTACTACACAAGCAGCTACTACACAAGCAGCAACACAAGCAGCTACTACACAAGCAGCTACTACACAAGCAGCAACACAAGCAGCAACAGAAGCAGCTACTACACAAGCAGCTACTACACAAGCAGCTACTACACAAGCAGCAACACAAGCAGCAACACAAGCAGCTACTACACAAGCAGCAACACAAGCAGCTACTACACAAGCAGCAACAGAAGCAGCTACTACACAAGCAGCAACACAAGCAGCTACTACACAAGCAGCAACAGAAGCAGCTACTACACAAGCCACCACAACAGTCCAGACAGCATCAACAACCAGCAACCAGCCAGATGTAGTAACAACAACTACAATAGCAGCTCCAACCACAACTCCACCTCCAGAGCCGGAAGTTGGTGAGTAATGTTTTGTAGATAATACAATGGAGTCAGCAGGGGTCACAGATAGGGCCGGTCTGTTTGTAGCCATCAACCACTTTCCAGTTTCATTGTTGAACAAAAAAAAAATCTGCTGGAGACATTACATTCATTGACTCGACCGTCAAGACATCATTACATTCATTGACTCGACCGTCAAGACATCATTACATTCATTGACTCGACCGTCAAGACATCATTACATTCATTGACTACACCGTCAAGACATCATTACATTCATTGACTCGACCGTCAAGACATCCAATTGGACCCTTTGCTATTTTACGTGTTGAGTTGCTCTTGCTATTAATGTGGAAAAAAAACCAAAATTCACAGATAGGCAGAATATCTATAAAACTATATGAAACAGCCTTTGCTGTTTTGACTGCTCATCTTCATATCTATATCGACCGCCCCTGTGGTCTAGTGGTACAGCGTCCGCCTGGAGAGCGGAAAGTTCAGGGTTCGATCCCCGGCCGCGTCATACTTGTTGTTACCATCGGCATTAAGGGCCTAAAACAAGGACTGTTCGGCTCAGAGTCATATACTGTGTCTGAGAAATGTATTCATGTTAAACTGCGGCATGGTATCTCAGTGAGCTAGCACTATAAATCAGCATCAGTCCATACTAGTAAAAGCAGTCACACACACACATGCATGCACATTTGATCTTATCTTGGACGCGACGTTAAACCCAATTTCATCACACCTAACCTCATATCTATATGATCTGAGACAAGGGGACATGATTCTGATTTAATGCTTCTACTTGACAATGGGCAATAGGAGGGGTTTGGGAACTCCAGGATTAGATCTTGTCATTTTTGTAGTTTTGAAATCGATGGTCCATTCCAGTTTGGTGGGTCGGTGCTTGGTTGTGCCCTGTTCTGACACAGGGTCTGATTTTGGCTGTTGTATGATTTGGTATTGTAGGCCTCTGGTGGAGTGCCCAGTTGAGGTGAAATGGTTGGTGACAAGTTTGTCTCCCTGGTTGGTAAAGTGTTCGTTAAGTCGAATGTAGAAATGATGTTTTGATTTTCCTACATATTGTTCAGGACATTTTGATCAGAGTAAGTAGGTGAGGTTTCTACTCTTGCAGGTAAAGTGTGTGGAGTACTTGTATTTCTTGCCTGTTGTGTTTGGACATTCATGCAGATTTGGCAGGCTGGTTTTGGGCAATTGTCATCCAGTTTAGTGACAGTTTGACCGCTAGTTCAGTGTTCCCGTTTACCGGTAATTACCCGTTTTTAACCGGTAAAATTAGGCTTGGACCGGTAATTCATGTGACTGCCAGTCCCTGTGGACCGGCAAATTAAGTACCTTATAAATCTTTGTTGTTGAACAAAACATCTGTGATATTCATATAAGTACATTTTTTCAAACAAAGTCTGCATGTCTGTTACCATCAGGGTCTCTCCTTGTCTATTTCTAGGATAAATATCCATTTATAGCAACTTCGTCTCGAATATTAAAAAAAAAGAAGAGAAAATTGTGACTGAAGTTTGTGTGGATGGCGTATAGATCAAACTAAGTTACTTCAGAGATGACATCTTTGCACTGAGCATGATGTTGAAAGAATTGAAACCAAATAATTTTCATGTGTTTTTTTATTTGTTGAAAGTTTGGACTGGCAAAAATTAGGAGGGACTGGTAATTTTAAGAGTTGCCAGTCCACAAGGACTGGCAGTTTCAAAGCCAGCGGGAATACTGTAGTTGTGGGTTTGGTGGTGGGTATGTCATGGCTGCTTTCCCGGTGATGTCTCTTTGTGTGTGGTTCTTTCTGTATTGTTGTGATGTGAGGGACTTGGACATTTTTTATGTGAGCAAGCATCTGGCCCTGCTAGAAGGTGCAAGTTCATGAGATCCGGCTTGGTATAGGCCTTCAGCAACCCATTGCTTGCCATAAAAGGCAGCAATGCTTGTTGTAAGAGGCGACTAACAGGATCGGGTGGTCAAGCTTGCTGACTTGGTTGATGCATGTCATCGTATCCCAATTGTGTGGATCGATGCTATTGATGTCAATCAATGGGTTTTCTGGTCCAGACTCAATAATTTACAGACCGCTGTCAAATAGCTGGAATATTGCGGAGTGCTGTGTTAAACAACAAACAAGCAAGCCAGTTCTTGATTGTGGAGCTGAAGAGTGCAGTAATCTATGATGAAGATAACTGGTTTAGTGTCTTCAGAAAGTTTTGTTTTTTTTTTGTTAAGAGGAGTGTTCTTATCCATTAAGATTTTCATAGGATAGCCTCTCCTCAGGTATACATGACCAAGTTATTGCTGTGGAACTCTTATTACGACTGCAAGGTGCATATCATTTTGAGTCATAGTAATTGGCTATGAGGTACTTTGACCTTGAGGTCTCAGATGTGGATGGCAAGAAGTGTATGGCAGATAGAAGAGCGTATCTGTTGTCTTGCAGTATAGGTCAAATTCTGGTTTGTGTGTGTTCTGTTTAAAAATGACCCATGTATCTAAGAAAGCCACCTTATCCCTTGAAAATTCATCCATTCATATTGAGGAAAATAGTGTATGCACCCCATGTGAAGAACTGACAATGTTATATATCTGGAATATGGTATCGCTTAATAAGTCCTACATGCTACTTACCTAATCTTTTTCCAAAGAGCAGGTTAGGATGATGATAAAATGGTCAACAATGGCTGCCAGGATGAATAGTTACTCTACTGGTGACCAATAGGAAAATATTTTTGTTCAGCTCGAGGCTTGGCATATTTGCTTTCATTGCTTACACTGTTATTGTTGGTTTGTTGTTTAATGCTGCACTCAGCAGTATTCCGGCTACATGATGGCAGTCTGTAAATAATCAAGTCTGGACCAGACAATCCAGTGACTGATATCATGAGCATCGATCCACGCAATTGGGATACGATGACATGCATTAACCAAGTCAGCGAGCCTGACCACCAGATCCTGTTAGTTGCCTCTTACGACAGGCATTGTTGCCTTTGACATCAAACATAGGTTGCTGAAGACCTATTCTACCCCGGACCTTCATGGGTAACACTGATATTGATGTGTATTGGCAGGGCAATCGTATCACTGCATCCACAGAACAATATTTCTCAAATTACAGATTGTGACACTTAGACATCACTTTACTTTAATATGAACAGTGCTTGTTCATAGGAACTACAGGCAAACATTTTACTATGATCATGTAAAACCAAAGGTAAAGATGAATAAATGAAATGTGTGGTAACTGGTTTGAGACTTGTTGCAGTGCCTGACTACAACGCCTCCTTGACCGTGGCCAACCAGCAGTGGAACAACGCACTCAACGACACCACCAGCGAGGAGTTCAAGAACATGTCTGCTAAAGTTGTTGCCCAGGTCAGTCGTATGGCTGGAATATTGCTATCAGTGTTGTCCGCTGTTGTCACATGGCTGGAATATTGCTGTCAGTGTTGTCCGCTGTTGTCACATGGCAGGAATATTGCTATCAGTGTTGTCCGCTGTTGTCACATGGCTGGAATATTGCTATCAGTGTTGTCCGCTGTTGTCACATGGCTGGAATATTGCTATCACTGTTGTCCGCTGTTGTCACATGGCAGGAATATTGCTATCAGTGTTGCCCCTGTTGTCACATGGCTGGAATATTGCTATCAGTGTTGTCCGCTGTTGTCACATGGCTGGAATATTGCTATCAGTGTTGTCCGCTGTTGTCACATGGCTGGAATATTGCTATCAGTGTTGTCCGCTGTTGTCACATGACTGGAATATTGCTATCACTGTTGCCCCTGTTGTCACATGGCAGGAATATTGCTATCACTGTTGCTCCTGTTATCACATGGCTGGAATATTGCTATCAGTGTTGCCCCTGTTGTCACATGGCAGGAATATTGCTATCAGTGTTGTCCCTGTTGTCACATGGCAGGAATATTGCTATCAGTGTTGCCCCTGTTGTCACATGGCTGGAATATTGCTATCAGTGTTGTCCGCTGTTATCACATTGCTGGAATATTGCTATCAGTGTTGCCCCTGTTGTCAGATGGCTGGAATATTGCTATCACTGTTGTCCCCTGTTATCACATGGCTTGAATATTGCTATCAGTGTTGTCCCCTGTTGTCACATGGCAGGAATATTGCTATCAGTGTTGCCCCTGTTGTCACATGGCTGGAATATTGCTATCACTGTTGTCCGCTGTTATCACATTGCTGGAATATTGCTATCAGTGTTGCCCCTGTTGTCAGATGGCTGGAATATTGCTATCACTGTTGTCCCCTGTTATCACATGGCTTGAATATTGCTATCAGTGATGTCCCCTGTTGTCACATGGCAGGAATATTGCTATCAGTGTTGCCCCTGTTGTCACATGGCTGGAATATTGCTATCACTGTTGTTCCCTGTTATCACATGGCTGGAATATTGCTATCACTGTTGTCCCCTGTTATCACATGGCTGGAATATTGCTATCAGTGTTGCCCCTATTGTCACATGGCTGGAATATTGCTATCACTGTTGTCCCCTGTTATCACATGGCTGGAATATTGCTATCAGTGTTGCCCCTGTTGTCACATGGCAGGAATATTGCTATCAGTGTTGCCCCTGTTGTCACATGGCAGGAATATTGCTATCACTGTTGTCTGAAGATTTATAAGTCCATTCTTTATTGTGATATCACTTTGCTGCAATGGAGATGACCAATGATCACCGACTGCAACTTCAGTAGTGACATGTATATTTCAGGTTGATGAAGTCATGAAGAACAGTAACATGAGTGAATTGTACAACCGCACCGAGGTTTCATCCATGAGGTAAGATGACTGTTCTCTGCCTCAATCCATCATCTGTACCAGCTTCATGTTTTATGTCATCTTTCCTGTTTGTTTATTGGTTTCAGATATTTTAGGTGAAAAAAGCATCAAGCATTGTAACACTAAAATAACTTTACCATATATGTTTATTTTGTTCAAAGATTTATTTTCAAAATGTCTTATTTTGAATGAAAAAAGGCAAACTAGCATGTTGTTTTCACAGCCAAAAGATATAAAAGTAAAAGCCAAATCTTTTTGGTATGTTTAGAAGATTCTTTCACCTGGAGTATCATTAATAAAATATTTGTGTCAGCAGTGTGTTTAGTTGCAGTAACTTTTATGTGACGTGTTTTGAACATGGTTATTTGCCAGCTGTAATGTTACGAGTGAGAGAACGTCTTGGTGAGTATTTCTTCAGGATGGAAGTACCTATAGGGGCTCGATGCTAGTTTATACATATTAGTGTTTGCGTATCCTAGATTTTCCTACACTGTTGTTAGAAGTCCAAACCTTATGTTTACAGTAGAGACTACTCTAAGGTCTGAATTAGAACTAGATTAGTGTGTTTCTTAAAGTCATCTAGTTCTAGACAAACAGATCATGCTTTCTGAATTGTCTTAGTCTCAGGGTTTATTTTACTATTGTAAAATAAGTCTTGCTTTGTGTTTCTATAGATAGCACATTGTGCTTTTACAGGAATACCATCTATTTACAGTTGTAACTCATGAAGTAAGACTGGTTTTGTGTTTCTACCATGTCTTTATAAACATCGATAACACAGTGCTCTTTGAGAGTAACTGGTGATACAGTGGTGACTTATAGTTTACTGTCCAGCATTGCACCCCTGAGAGAGGGTGTCAACAACAGAGGCTTCTTCTTCAGTCAAGGAGCAGTGGTATCAGAATTTATGCCGATTCAGCATTTGATCTTAACTTGGTGTTGGAATATACAATGATCAAGTATTTGCAAAAAAAGGGCTTAACGCCATAAGCCATCAATGAAAATATGAGTACATAGGGAATGTGGGTAGCAAAGTTTAAGCATGGCAGATGAGCCTTGAAGACTGCCCCATTCCTTGAAGACCTGTCACATCAGCAACAACAGAAATGGTCCAGAGAATCCACAATATTGTGATGACCGACTGGCGATTGACTGAGCGTCATATTGCTATAGTTCAGTAGGCGATTTCCCTGGAGATAGTACCTTCCATTATCACAGATACTTTGGCAATGAAGCTTCTGACATCTGATAACTCACTAGGCACATCTCCAGTGAAAATATAGCTCTATTTGAAGCTGATTGAGAAAGCTAGGTTCTTGCAATAAGTTGTGATTGTAGGCAATTGCAGTCCAAACAACAATCAAGCATTTGGAAGCATTTGCCATCACCATCAACATCACCATCACCATCACCATCAGCTGGAAAGGTTATGGCTTCCGTGTTCTGGGACACCAATGGTGGACAATCCTAAATGGAGCATATCATGCTGCATATTTGTGGCAATTACAGGATGAAATTAGGGCTGCAGGATGTGGGAAGCTGAGAAAAACTGTGCTCTTCCATCACGTCAATGTGCCAGTGCACAAATCAGTCATTGCCATTACTACAATCCAAGAGTAAGGCTTTGAACCCCTTCATCGCCCGTCTTATTCTCCTGACTTCCATCTGTTCCCAAACATTCAGAAAGCTCTAGCTGGAACCCATTTCAACTCGAACAATGACATCATTGCAGGTGGGGATAACTTTTTGGACAGCCAAGAGAAGGGCTGTTGCAAAACTGGGATAAGATCCTTCCAACATCTATCGCAAACAGTATGACGGTGGAGGGGTTTGGTTTTGGTTTGTTGTTTTACGCCGCACTCATCAATATTCCAGCTATATGACGGCGGTTTGTAAGTAATCGGGTCTGAACCAGACAATCCATTGATTTACATCCTGAACATCAATCCACGCAATTTGGATCGATGACATGCATCGGATCCGGTGGTCAGGTTTGCTGACTGGTTGGTGCATGTCATCGTATATTAATTGCATGGATCGATGCTCAAGATGTCAATCACTGGATTGTCTGGTCCAGACTTGATTATTTACACACCGACGTCATATAGCTGGAATATTGCTGAGTGTGACATTAAATAACAAATAAGATAAAAAAATCTAAATACCCAAGGGACCACAGAAGCTGAAACTTTACATGCTTGTTCCGACCATTGAAAAGATCTCAACAGGTCAGATCAGATCTGTTCCACAATATGCCATCATGTCTGTCAATTTGAGAAACACCTTATGACCTTTATGGTAATTTTAAGATGTTCTTATTTAACCATATATATCTAAGCCTTTTGTAGGTTTTTTAGAACTATAACTTTTCTGTCAATCATTTTCTGTAGATTTTAGTGTTTTTATGTGAACTGATATTTCATTGCATTTCTATACAAAACAAACCTTTAATTGGCTCTGGATGGTGTCAGAACTGTTTAACCAAAAAAACAACATTTTTCATTCTTGTGTTTTTCATTTCAAACAAATCCTGATCTGAGACCTGTAAATAGTTCTAAAACATAAACCCTTTTTACTTACAACTGTATTTGTGTGTTTGTTTGTTTGTTTGTTGTTTAGCGCCACACTCAGCAATATTTCAGCTTTATGACAGCGGTCTGTAAATAATCAAGTCTGGACTAGACAATCCAGTGATTGACATCATGATTATTTACAGACTGACGTTTTATAGCTGGAATATTGCTGAGTGTGGCATTAAACAACAAACAAACAAAACAAAACAATACCAGTATTTTTCCTCAACAGCCAAGGAAGTGTCATCGTTATCTTCATCATCATCTTCAACCCTGTGCCCCAAGCTGAGGTAAAACCAGATGTCTTGGTCATCATTAAACAGCCAACAAAAATGAAAGAGGTTTTCAAAGAGGGGATACAACGGATGAAGGAAGAGCTTAAGAATAACCCTGACAAAAAACCCGTATCTGATATAGAATTGGATGAAGAAAGCTTAGATTTTGAACCAGTTTACAAGCCTTCACCATGTGAATCGGCCGTTATGGACGTAGCTTCCCACTGTAAGGCTGCATATGAAAAGTTTGTGGACATGGCAACTAAAGAGGGAGACTATTGCAAGTAAGTTATATGTTCTTTAAGACTGAAACCTGAAGATCCGGGGTAGAATAGGTCTTCAGCCCCCCATGCTTGCCGTAAAAGGCGACTATGCTTGTCATAAGAGCCGACTAACGGAATTGGGTGGTCAGGCTGGCTGACTTTGTTGATGCATGTCAACGATTCCAATTGCATGGATCAATGCTCATGATATCAATCACTGGAATGTCTGGTCCAGACTCGATTATTTACAGACTGCCGTCAAAAAGCTGGAATATTGCTGAATGTGGTGTTAAACAACAAACCAACCAACCTTTTAGACAGAAAAAAGAAAGCTGATTACAAGTCATTTGTGAGAATTTGTCCTTACTTTCGTCTCCTATTTGGATAGTTGTGTTGTGTATTTAGAGTAAATCTTACTGTCTAATGTTGGTCATGTGTGTAGATACACCAGCTCGCATAGTAAACAAAAGATGCCAAGTTTTGTGTTAATGCCATAGCCACAAGCTAAGGAATTGCTATGATTTTCGACACTGGATCATTATTGCTTCAACATTGATTGATGAAATATGCTAATAATATCGAGAGAAACACGTAAACAATTTATATGTTAGCATTGGCAAAACAATAATAAATTTGAATGCATTCTTTGTATTCCTCAGTCGCTCCAAGTTTCTGTAACTCTGTAAGTTGAATTGCAGCGCCTGTATGTTGATTAGTCTGCATTTGACTCATATCTTCTTTGAGGGGTGGTCAGGTAGCCGAGAAGTTAAAGCGTTCGCTCGTGACCCCGAAGATCCGGGTTCATTTCCCGACATGGGTACAATGTCTGAAGCCCATTTCTGGTGTCCCCTGCCGCGATATTGCTGAAATATTGCTAAAAGTGGCATAAAACCATACTAATGAATATCCTCCTGATTATTAAAACCTTTCTAACTGTAGAACAATTTACAATGGAACTGTTTGAGAAATAAGTTAGTTATATAAATATTTAAGCCAATATTATTTGACCATTGGTGTGCCTGGACTTCGCATGATTATTCTCAGGCTGCTGTGTCCTCTGGCTTTGATACTGCTGATTACAATGGAGAACAAGCGAAAAAAACATTTCTCAATGAATAAACTTACATAAGGCATAAATCTTCTAAGTAGGGCTAATCTGCATTATGTTACATCTAATATGAAAGCATACAGGTGAGTCACAGAACCTGTCTATCCTTTCTGTTAATTTGACTATATTCATAAACTATGTAGTAAAGCAGTCCAAACACTATATTCACATGCATGTGTACTCCTGTATTCTCGTTACAGCCCCTATGAGTTCTATGTGAGCTGTCTGAAGTTCATGGTGAACTTCTTCAGAAAGGACTGCCATGTGTACCATGTGTCCAGTGCTGCCAACTACTATGTCTCCCAGAAGGATCCCAGCATGGCACCACTTACATCCAAGTGTGCAGGTATGTTCTTGCTGTGCTTGCCTTGGTCAAACAGTTGGTGATTGTGCTCATAAGAGCCATATTCTCTGGTGATATTGCTTGAACTGAAGCTGTAAATCCTGGGGGAGCCATGTTTGGAAAATAAAGTGCCTTACCTTCCATGGCATGAAGTTCTGGCAGTGACCTGATTGCTTTCATTGGTTAATCATTTGACTTCTTCCAATTTTTAGCACACCTGACTGTAAGTCGTGTGAGCATATGTCATGTCCGAGGTTTTGTCGTGAATTGTGCTTCGTCCGTGTCAAACATCATCTCCTCAGAAACCTCTGCACCAATGAAGCTGAGAACTTGAATCTGATTTTCAATATGGCTGCCACAGGAGCCATATTGTAATCAAATTGTGTTTTATGTGTAGCTAGTAGTGAAGTTCAAAATGTATATCTGTTCCAAGTTATTGGGATACTTTAAATTTTAACCTTGATTTGACCATTGCAGATGATTTTACTGAAAGCTGAAACTTCTTTGACAATGACGAAACCATTTTCTTTCAAAATGTCTTGAAATTAGGTACTTGTATAGTTAGTAGTGGAACCTAACACTCATGTTCTGTTTTCACGATATTATTAATTGTTACCTTTATTTTACCTTTAACACGTCCCATTTTAATTCTGGAAACCCAAAAGTCCAGAAACTCTACGCTCTTTGCCCAGTCTCGGTTAAAGGTATTTACAAAATTAAACATGCCGTTTTCATGGGAACATACCAAGGAAGAAAATATGAAAAAAAAATTGTTTAAAAACTCAATATGTAGACTATGTCGCCCATCGGCCTGCCCATGGGCGAAGTGTGGCCCATGGGCCTGCCCATGGGCGAAGTCTGGCCCATGGGTAGGCCCATGGGCAGGCCCATGGGCAAGAATATGTTCCTTTACTTAAAACTCATGTTTTTGTTTCGCAAATACATTTAATGTATTCATTCAAGTATCATGACACAAAATTTAACTCATTTTAACTTAATTCAACGATTTTATAGCGATATTGAAATATTTCGCCCATGGGCGAGAAAAAGGTTTGGCCCATGGGCGAGAATATGTTCCTGTACTTAAAACTCATGATTTTGTTTCGCAAATGCATTAAATGTATTGAAAGAAGTATCATGACACAAAATTTAACTCATTTTAACTTAATTCAACGATTTTATAGTGATATTGAAATATTTCGCCCCTGGGTGAGAAAAAGGTTTGGCCCATGGGCGAAAATATGTTCCTTTACTTAAAACTCATGATTTTGTTTCGCAAATACATTAAATGTATTCATTGAAGTATCATGACACAAAACTTAATGAAAAAATGAAGAAGAAAAAATGTTCAAAAACTCAATATTTAGACTATGTCGCCCATGGGCCTGCCCATGGGCGAGAATATGTTCCTTTACTCAACTCATGTTTTTGTTTCGCAAATACATTAAATGTATTTATTTAAGTATCATGACACAAAATTTAACTCATTTTAACTTAATTCAACGATTTTATAGTGATGTTGAAATATTTCGCCCATTGGCGACAAAAGGGTTTGGCCCATGGGCGAGAATATTTTCCTTTACTTAAAACTTATGTTTTTGTTTCGCAAATACATGCAGGTGTTCTTACTATTTTCATGGCACATAATGTAACTCAATTTTACTCAATTCAGCTATTTTACAGATTTATTGAAATATTTCGCCCATGGGCGAGAAAAGATTTTGCCTTCGAAATCCTTGATTATTATATCATGCCAGAGTTCTGAAATTCAGTGACAATGTTGCTGAACAGTAGAATCTGATGGACGTATTGTGCAGAACCTGTTTGACACTATGGGTTCCAGGACCACTAACACTCTGAGCTGAAAAAGTTTGGTCCTAACCGCACCCAACATCTTTAATGAACCCGGCCTTATCTCTCAAAACGTTTTGGCAGTTTATCATACGAATTCATGTGCGTGTACAACATGAAATTTTAGTTAGTTTCTATTTCATTTCCCATTTTATGACCCGTTGATACATCCCACTGTGCAATTACGTGACAGGTACGCGTGCGCGTATTTTAATGGAAAGAAACTATTCGTCTTTTATTGCATAACGTTTGGCTGAATATCTTACATTCTAACGAAATCTCGAAATAATTATTTAATTACAAGCAGTGTCGAACTGACCAGTAGGAATTATGTTTCAATGCGATTGAGGAAAACGTGAGTGAATATTGTGACACTAAAGCAACTTTTAACTGCATTGTCACTTTTGGTATGAAAATGGTAATAGTTAAGAAAAACGTAACAGCCTTCTTATGATAATTCTCATATTCTCATTAGTACGTTGTGTCTAATTACAGTGTCGGCCTTATTTACAGGTGATTCTACAATACTTGTTGTCGGTCAATTACAATCTGCCACACCACGTGTGAATAAACAGTTATGCAGGTGTTGCTGTGGGCAAATACCTAGCCTGTACATGTATATTTTTGTGGATACATGTATTACATATTTTCGTTGATATGTGGATATATTAAGCACCAAGACACAAAATGTTTATGAAAGATGAATTTGTGCCTTGATATATATATTCAACGCGAACGAAGCTTGTATTTTCTCCGCGATCCTGATGTGTATCATCGTTTAATAGGTCATTCATTAAAAGGATGTTGTGAGGCGATATCAAAGGAGCCGCTCAATATACACTGTGTCGTCCGTTTCGCGTGAACTACCACCCTACCCTGTCAAGTAAGAGTTATGTAATCGGCACACAAATATATTTGGTGCGATGTCAGTGTGGAAGGAGTTTGAATTACGTCAGCCAGTGGCCACAGAAAGCGTAGTACCAATCAACAAGGCCAATGCCGTACTAATAACCTAGTGACTCGCGTAACAACGGCTGTCAATATGTCTGCTACATCTACCATACCATCATCCCTGTCACAACTGGCGTATTAACGGTTTATTCAAAAAATTATTGTAGAAATGTCGTTACCAGACTAACGTACGTCGTATTCAGTCCTCAACTGGAT
Source organism: Haliotis rufescens (assembly GCF_023055435.1). NCBI lineage: Eukaryota > Metazoa > Mollusca > Gastropoda > Lepetellida > Haliotidae > Haliotis > Haliotis rufescens. The sequence continues at coordinate 42,741,399 of NW_025963802.1, forward strand.
GTCACATTCCTTATATCAGTTAACAGCCCTGTTTGTGAAAATATTTACTAGACATAAGATTTAAAGACTAATAAAATCAATTGTAAGACCGCATAGACCATAAAACCGAATAAAATATGTCTTGGTATCATCTCTTGTGTATTAGATGATGGCAATGACCGGAAATGTTATAACGTTAGATTAAGAAGGAGAAACATTAAAGTGTTTTACAATACTTGGAAACATGAGCAATAAGATGTAGCAACATAAACATGCATGGAATAGGGAAAAAGGATGAAAACAAATTGAAAAGGATTTTAATACAAAATTATCGAACTAAATAACTTGCCTGAACAGAAGGGGTACCCAAACTTGTTTGACAGTTATTCGTGTGTTGTAGACTGTCGAATGGGACTCATGTGTGTACGTAGGGTACGCATATCTATTGCAAGTTTTAGTACTCATACACTTTCTCTTTTTGTGTTTTGTTTGTTTGTTAGTTGTATAACGCCACACTTAGCAATATTTCAGCTGTATGACGGCTTTCTGTAAATAATCGAGTCTGGACCAGACAATCCAGTGATTGACATCATGTGCATCGATCCACGCAATTGGGATACGATGACATGCATCAACCAAGTCAGCGAGCCTGACCACCCGATCCCGGTAGTCGCTTCTTACGACAAGCGCTGTCGCCCTTTTATGCCAAGAATGGTTTGTTGAAGATCTTCACGGGTCTATTGAATGCAGGGATTTGTGTAAAGTCATCAGACAGCATACAATGCCAACTAAAAAATTTTACTCAGTGTCTCCGCAAAGTAATATAGTACGGTACTTAGAGTACATGTGAGATTATACTCAGATTAGGGAGATGTTTAATCCATATAACGTGTTATTATTCTACCTAACAATGTATTTAATGAAATGAATGCAAAACAAACTCAACGGCTAAAAGGTTTCATTGAAAAAACTACCCCTAGTCTTGACTAATAAAACAACTGCAACCCGACACAGATTAAACGCAACTTACAAACACAATCATAATCTGGTTAGTCTGTATCACTCAACGAGGCCGCTTACTCTGCCCACAGTATGACAGTATTGGGCAGTTCAGTAATTAGGAGCCAAAACCAGGCAGGTACGCTGGTCACACTTGACTGGTCTGACTGATGATTAGGTCATCTGCCAATTGGGAGTGAACCATAGCAAGAAGTATCTGCGAAACTATTTGCTCCTTTTATGGGACCGATTAGTTTTATGACCATGGGCCTCGGCACAAGCGTGGTGTTGGAAGACAAGTTATACATGTACATCCGATATGGTGACTGTTTTTCGCTATTCATATTCTAAATACATTCATAATACCACAACATTTTAGTACTCCTTGAAACTTTACAATCACTTCAATATGTACAATAGATTGAACGAGAACACTTGATATATTGCAGATTATTAAATCATTGTCTCTATTATCAGCCGCTACGTTTGTATCGTTTGCATTGTACAAAGAAATATTTTGTCTGTCCTTTTACAGATTTAGCCTCAGAATGTGCTCATTCGAATTAGGAACGAAAATAATTGCTTATCATGAGTATATATGATACAGTTAAAAGTTACTTGTACACTGTAGACGTATTCACTTTAAAGTCGCATACGACCTTCGCGAGCGAGTTGAATAATCCAGGTATATTGGAACGAAGTCTAGAAAGGGTTATAAAGTTTTGTATTTGGTAATGTGTAGGTTTGTTAAATATAAATTTTTAAATTCCTTTTATTTCAATATGTAAAAACATAACTATGCGCTTAAAAACAGAGCTGACTTGATGGGAGATAGCCACCTCAGATTGTCTGTTGGACACGGTTTAACCTTACTGTGTCCTCACCCTGGTTGTTGTTACCGTTGTTATAAGGGATTAAGAGCTACGGCTCATTGCATTTTTGGTTACAGTCTGTATCACTAAAGTGGACATGTGCAGGTGAACTCTGTTCAATTAGTATATGAAATGCCCCAAAATGTGAACTCCAGACAATAATAACCTGAGGGTAAATCCACGTGCGTCTGCCTTTCCCCTCGTTCACCTTCGAAATCCTTGATTATTATATCATGCCAGAGTTCTGAAATTCAGTGACAATGTTGCTGAACAGTAGAATCTGATGGACGTTTTGTGCAGAACCTGTTTGACACTATGGGTTCCAGGACCACTAACACTCTGAGCTGAAAAAGTTTGGTCCTAACCGCACCCAACATCTACAAGTTTGTAAGCTTGTAGACATCATTAAGAAGTAATTAACAGTCCCATGCTGAGACCTTTCTCAAAATTCAGACCGGTGGCAGGCTGCCAACAAAGAGAAGAAAATATCGCAACCTCGACACGAGTGTGCTCAGTCAAACAATGAACTTACGACCGGCAGAAAACAACTCCAGTTGAGTATGCCGATGCTGTATCTCAGCCGTGTTGGCCTGAAAATTTAAACATGCTAATTAAATCCAAAATCGTATAATTATTTTTAATAGAAACCGTATCTTAATTTGTTCTTGCACTGCATCATATCGTGTATTTCATCTGTATATGTGTAATGTGTATATGTATCAATGACTACACTTATACCGCATATTCTGCAACAGACTATAATTAATCACCTTATTATTGTCTCTCCATTTACCATGGCTGACTGCACTAATACCCTTTTAACAGTGGACACCGATATCAGTATACATGTAGGCTTTTTGTTCAAAAAGGAATATGCAGGAAATTATATGTAACAATTAACTGTGTACTAATTACATGTTTGAATGTTATCAGTTTTACGTTCTGAGATACAGTGATGTAAGCATCTTCTAAAATCTTCTAAAAATATAATAAAATACAAAACTCTCTGCCGTAATTTTTTGTGGAAATCATTCGATCAAGTAAAAATGACTGCGTGACAAGACGAATCAACTATTTATACCCGATAAAAGAAACTGCCGTATTTTAGGAACAGTGCTATAACAAGACATTTGAAATTTCTAACAAGCAGATACATTAAAGACAGTGAATAGACTACAGGTACGTAATCCGTATCAATCAAAGGTGTAAAAAAACTGAAAATCATATCTGTCGGAGACCTACCAAATTACCAAGTTTTATCATTACTATATTTATTACAATGCAAATACTTTAGTGATACATTTTTTAGAGGAGAGGGCATACACACAAGTATATTGCTTCCGTGTGTGAATGCAGGTTGTACTTGGTATCTCAGTTCTCAGTTTCATACTGGTTGTATAACTGAATTTGTATATGGAACCATGCGTACAGCATGACAATTACTTGCTATTCGTCAGTTTACAACACACATAACACGGTCAAACAGTTTTAGGCATCGCTTTTGCGAGTTATTTAGTACAATAATGTTTTATTAAAATCTATTTCAATTTGTTTTCACAATTTTCCCTATTGACAGTCGTTGTTACGTGCGTCACTAGGTAATTAGTACGGATTGACCTTGTTTATTGTTTCTATACTTTGAGGATTTCTGTGGCAAGTGGCGGACGTAATTCAAACTCTTCCGCACTGACACCGCATCAAATATATTTGTGTACCGATTACATAACTCTAATGGACAGGGTGGGGTGGTAGTTCACCGGACGACACTGTGTATATTGGGCGGCTCCTTTGATATCTCCTCCAAACATACGTTTATTGAATGACCCCATTAAACGATGATACACATCTCGATGAATATATCAAGGCACTAATTCAACTTTCATAAACATTTTTTTGTCTTTGTGCTTAATATATCCACATATCAACGAACATTTGTAAAACATGTCTCCTAAAAAAAATTAAACATTTTCAGGCTAGGTATTTGCCCACAGCAACACCTGCATAACTGTTTATTCACACGTGGTGTGGTAGATCGTAATTGACCGAGAGCAGGTATTGTAGAATCACCTGTAAATAAGGCCGACACTGTAATTAGATACAACGTACTAATGAGAATTATCATAAGAAGGCTGTTGTTTTTTCTGAACTGTTACCATTTTCATACCAAAAGTGACAATGCAGTTAAAAGTTGCTTTAGTGTCACAATATTCACTCACGTTTTCCTCAATCGCACTGAAACATAATTCCCACTGGTCAGTTCGAAACCGCATGTAATTAAATAATTATTTCGAGATTTCGTTAGAATGTAAGATATTCAGCCAAACGTTATGCAATAAAAGACGAATAGTTTTTTTCATTAAAATACGCGCACGCGTACCTGTATATTGCATACCTAGTGTCACGTAATTGCCCAGTGTGATGTATCAACGGGACATAAAATGGGAAATGAAATAGAAACTAACTAAAATTTAATGTTGTGAATTGGAGTACACGCACATGAATTCGTATGATAAACTGTCAAAACGTTTTGAGAGGTAAGGCCGGGTTCATTAAAGATCGCTACAATATGTAAAACAGGTGAAATTTGTAGAACTAAAGGAAACATCCAACCAAATGCCCTTTTTAAATAGTAATGTAATGATATAATATAAAGTATATTTCACATGATACAATATACTTTGCAAACAGTTAGTTGATGCTTGAAAGGGACTGACGAAAACATGGGCGAAATATTTTAATAACGCCGTAAAATAGTTGAATTAAGTAAAAATTAGTTAAATTTTGTGTCATGATACTTGAATATATACATTTAATGTATTTGCGAAACAAAATCATGAGTTTTAAGTAAAGGAACATATACTCGCCCATGGGCCAAACCTTTTTCTCGCCCATGGGCGAAATATTTCAATATCGCTATAAAATCGTTGAATTAAGTTAAAATGATTTTAATTTTGTGTCATGATACTTCAATAAATACATTTAATGTATTTGCGAAACAAAATCATGAGTTTTAAGTAAAGGAACATGTTTTCGCCCATGGGCCTGCCCATGGCCAAACGTTTTTCTCGCCCATGGGCGAAATATTTCAATATCGCTATGAAATAGTTGAATTAAGTTAAAATGATTTTAATTTTGTGTCATGATACTTCAATAAATACATTTAATGTATTTGCGAAACAAAATCATGAGTTTTAAGTAAAGGAACATGTTTTCGCCCATGGGCCTGCCCATGGCCAAACGTTTTTCTCGCCCATGGGCGAAATATTTCAATATCGCTATGAAATAGTTGAATTAAGTTAAAATGATTTTAATTTTGTGTCATGATACTTCAATAAATACATTTAATGTATTTGCGAAACAAAATCATGAGTTTTAAGTAAAGGAACATATTCTTGCCAATGGGCCAAACCTTTTTCTCGCCCATGGGCGAAATAGTTCAATATCGCTATAAAATCGTTGAATTAATTTCAAATGAGTTAAATTTTGTGTCATGATACTTGAATGAATACATTAAATGTATTTGCGAAACAAAAACATGAGTTTTAAGTAAAGGAACATATTCTCGCCCATGGGCCTACCCAAGGGCCAGACTTCGCCCATGGGCAGGCCCATGGGCGACATAGTCTAAATATTGAGTTTTTAAACAATTTTTTTTTCATTTTTTCTTCCTTGGTATGTTCCCATGAAAACGGCATGTTTAATTTTGTAAATACCTTTAACCGAGACTGGGCAAAGAGCGTAGAGTTTCTGGACTTTTGGGTTTCCAGAATTAAAATGGGACGTGTTCTTTGCATTTTGGCCATGCACCTACCTCATGTTATAATACTTTCCCTTCGTACTGTAAACAATGTCTTCTCAAAAACAACTTGATCAATGAAGCTTGTTCCCACCAATGATAACTCCTGAATATGTTCAAGAGGTTCGAATCCAAATTTCAATATTGACAAATTTTAATGAAATTTGATATTAATTTACTTAATTATGTGATTCAACACAAAATTTGTTTGTTTTTGCATTATTTAAATTTATTTTAATTAAACTTGTTTTGACTATGCTCTTACTTCTCTCATAATGCATACTTGCCTCTGTAAACCTCTCGCCAGAAGTTGGCATTATTGGACATTAGTGACTTTGGAATGTGTGTTTCTCTTTATGATGACATCATAATTTGTTCAATTCTTTGGATTTTGTGTTTTAAGTATTTATGCAGATTATATTTGAATATATCGCTGCTAAAAGCAAGTTTTGTTTAGTGTCTGTCTTTTGTTTTCAAACTTTTGACATTTTCACCTGATGATTACATATCCAGGTGAGCTACAGTGTCGTTGCCCTATTATTTTTAAAGATTTTGAGTCCTTTTGCCAAATCTCGAAATTTCAAAATAGTTACTTGTAGTTTCAATTAGTTTCTCATTATTAAAAAACTTCTTTCAACAATGTTTAAAAATCAAAATTACAAGTTTTTTCTCATTACTTTGATTGATTATTTTCTCAAACATTTAATTATTTTCTCAAAATTACAAGTTTTTAAAATAAACTTGAAATAATGAGAAATAATTGAAATTATGAAAATGTAATCAAGGTAATGAGAAAAAACTTGTGATTTCGAGGATACCAAACAAATGATTGAAATAACGAATAATTTTTATGTATGCTACCAAAGTGGCACCATTAGGCTTTCGTAGTGAAGAAATAAGAGTACACTCAAAATCTTTCTTTGCCTGTAGATACTTGAGGGTCAACAAAATGGCTTAAGGTGGGATGTTTGGTAGTGAGGAAGAAAGTTTTTCTGGCCTAAGTGATCTGACATTATTTATGATTTATTTGTGTTTTGTGCAGATGGCAATGGTCAGGTGAAGAATATCAACTTTGCACCTACCAGAGCAGATAAAATGTGCTTGGATGGCAATGCTGTCAACTACATGGCTCACTTCCACTGTCCAGATTATCTGGACCAAATACGTTCAAATGAGACCAAAGGAGACTGCAAGTAAGTTGTCATTGTTTTCAGGAAACATGGGGTTTCAGGATAGAGCCTTCTCAAAGCCTTTGCTTGTTGTTTGATCCTTAAAAAAATCCAGAGAAATGGTTTCTACGACCCTTTGCTGAATGAAGGTGTGTCTGGTTCAAGTGATCTTAGGGGTCGGCCATTATATGCTCTTTAGAAGCTTGCGAACATTGCCATGTTGAGGCCCGGAATGTAGGAAATAATGATGTTGCTCCTAGGAGGGAGGTAACTGTAAACTAACCACGATCTTAGTTAATCTGAAGGATTAATTAATTTGCATTTTATAAATTATGGGAAAATTTCAAAAGTATTTGCCAAGTTTATTATAACTGAACACACTATCAAAGTTTATATTTGAAATTATGATACACTGACCAGTGAAAAATGATTTCAGAATACATGTCCTTGAAAGAAACAAATATGATTAACTTTGTAATGTTCCTAAGTTTTCGAACTTATCCAATCTCAAACTATGCATTTTTCATTCTTTCGATTTGGGTGTGGAAACTCCCTAGAACAAAGCCTCATGCCAAAAAGAACAATGCATGAACTTATCCCAACATCACCATGGTCACAACCTAAACAAATGGGTAACTCATTGTAATCCCATGCATAGTGACCCTACACAAGCTGACTTCACCTGACTTCACCTGACTTCGCCTGACATATCATTCTCTTTCTCATTGCCACAGTGTGGAGATATGTTCGAACATAGAAAAAACATTTTGAGTATTTTTGTGAGCTTCCTCCTCCTGCTACATCATCATTTGGCGTTTGTCTTTACAGGGCGTTTGTCCTTAACTGTTCCTACGTCATCCCTAACCCGGCCCCCCAAGCCATTCATGTCCGATCTCGCCTCAAACCTTGAAAAGGCCTTTGTTTCATTCAGACATCAGAAGTAGAGTGTCTTGGGATACGATGACATGCATCAACAAAGTCAGTGAGCCTGACCACTGGATCCCATTTGTCGCCTCTTAAGACAAGCATGGTCGCCTTTTATGGCAAGCATGGGTTGCTGAATACCTATTCTACCGAGGAGCTGACACGTACCGGCATGGATGGAGTGTCTACCTCCTCCACAGCGCCAGAACTGTGCGACATCACCACATTCAATCCAAAGTGATCTTCTCATAGTTCCATTATTGAATATTGAGATAGATACAACAATTTGATGCATTTGTCTGCTCACATCCAGTGTTATATGCCAAGTCAGAAGAAGAAGCTACATCAGAGGTGCCATGATGCTTCAACATAAGTTCCAAGGCATTGTGGACTTTACTGTCCCATCACATGGGCACCATGACTGCAATCCGTCGCCATGTGCTCCTTCAAGCTATCCTTGGTCTACGCCTTACCTGTGTGCCAACAGGTCTCCAGGACGTCTCTCAGGATGTCAGCAAAGAAACACACTTCCAGGTGTCAGTAGATCTTCTTAAACTGCAATGTTCGCAACTGGGAGACCCCAAAAGGGAAGTATTGATACCGTCCCCAGTGGAACCCATCAAAACGGGAGTTACATGAGGTCCTCGCTCAGAAGCCTAGTTCTTTTCATGGCAGAGGATGTGGCCAAGGACAATAGGGATGCAAGTCATCAAATCCCCGGACAGTCTCCTTCACTCCCAGCAGGCACACTGGAGAGTTCACCAAGCCAGTCCCGAAGAAAGAGGAGGATAAGCTCTGGATGATGAAGACTTTCAACACGCAGTATCTCGAAGATCCGCCCAATTTTTGCATGATTTCCATCATGCTTCTATGTACAATCACCATGACACTATGGCCATCTTGTGGGAGAATTTCAATGCCTATGCCTTTCCACTCTACCAGCCTTCTACCTTGGGTTTTCAAAAGGCAGCAATCAACAAACAGCTTCAACTGCTTTGGGTCGCACCTTATTGGCCAGCACCTCATTGGCCAGCACGAAGTTGATTCAAAGTTCTGGTAAACATCACAGAAAAAAATTACCATCATCTATCAATGCAAAGAGATTCTCTCCTCTGACCTCATTGCACCTGTGGCCGGACACTCTCCATCTGTGTTTGGCTCTGCCAAGGGTTTTTCTATGAGAGTAGCCAAGACCATCAGTGCCGCTCATCACACCCCTCCCAAGGCCTTGTACAACCATAAGTGAAAAGCCTTTGAAGGGTACTGTCAACCAGACGAACTGTTGACCATCCCTTCCTAAACCTGCATTTTGAACCCAGATGACCATGAAGACATCTCATTATGCCTGGTTAGAACTTTGCATATTTACCCCAAAGCTTCTACGATGTTATGATGCCCTTTTATGCCCGGCCGCCAACATGGAAGTCTCCTGTACCACAATTTCCTTTTGGCTACGCTCGACAATTCTTTGGGCCTATCACCTTTGCTGGATTCCCTCTCCCTGTGACATCTAATCCACACAAGACAAGAGCAGCTTCATCCTCGATGGTGCTGCACATCAACTGCAGCAGACGTAGGATGCCCCTGGAAGTCCACCACAGTCTTCGCTTCCCACTATCTACAAGACAACCTGTGAAGATCCCAGGTAGAGAATAGGTCCTCAGCAACCCATGCTTTTAAAAAAAGGCGACTATGCTTGTCATAAGAGGTGACTAACATGATCGGGTGTTCAGGCTTGCTGACTTGGTTGATGCATGTCATCGTTTCCCAATTGAGTGGATTGATGCTCATGATGTCAATCACTGGATTGTCTGGTCCAGACTCGATTATTTACAGACCGCCGTCATATAACTAGAATATTGCTCAGTGTGGACAAACAAACAAACAAAAAAATGAGACATCTCAGTCACCGATGTTCAAGGCCTTAGCCAGTTTGGTCTGTTGGTCTTGGCACAACAGTTGACGGCAGTCCATCAGTGCAGATGATGATACAGTGTACGCTCTGCAGCGGACTCGTACACCGTCTCCTATACAAACTGAATAAATATTGTAATGTCATCCTCTGGTTATTGTCATTAGAGCTCATAGGAGGGTGAAGCAGCTCTCCTGTAGAGACTCAGGTCTTCAACATAGAAGTCGCCACAAGGTACAGCTGTTTCGACAATGTCCCAAGAACTCTTATCTGCTCACCTCTGCCTTGAGCTTGTGATGTCTCAGTATTTGTTTGAAGATCCTCTTATGGATATTGTCAATTGTTCTACTCGTCTTAGCATGCTTCATTGTATTTGATATTTTTGACGAAGTGTTAAAGAAGATGCCAAGCAGGTTAACCTTACATCCTTGAGCATATGTAGAGGGCTATCTTGAAGAACATATTGACTGGAGATCCCTTCCAAATTGGTTATAAAGTGATGGTTGAATAGGTTCCCTACTTCAAAACTACTGTCGTTTCTCCGTGACATCCTCGATATCATGCTGTTATGGTCTAGTTACGTAAAGAGGTTTTCTCACCTTTTACAGTGTTTTTAACCTGCTCACATAGTCATGTCTTTTTGTTGCTAAATTGTGTAACTATCTTGAGGAAGAAGCATTGTTTTAAGCCATCTTCCTTGTGTATGGCTCAAGGTTGTAGTCTAATACAGGCTAGGTTTAACTGTGCCTCTCTGTCCAACCGTGGGATAAATGCATAGTGTGAGATAGGATAAGTCAAAGTGTATATTGATATACTTATCCTATCTCACACGCTACATGCTCACCTGACTATCCCAGTATCACAGTTACCTTGGGCCGCACGGGTGGCCCAGTCGTCTAAGGTGCCGCGATTCGTTGTGAAGAGTTGCGTCCCTTGATTGTGGGTTCAAATCCCGATTCGCCCCGATTATGTTTCTAGGTTTGTCAGCACCATACCCGTGCTTGTGGGTTTCACTGAAGTGGTAAAAGTCTGAGACCTGCATCACTTTCCTCCCACATTAAGCTGATACGCCGCGATATAACTGGAATACTGTTAAAAGCGGCGTTAAACCCAACTCGCTCACTCACTCACAGTTACCTTTGCCTGTCTGCCCAAAGAAAGAGAATGATATATCTGGTAAAATCAGGTGGTCAGCTTGTGTGGGGCACTGTGCGTGGGATTAGACCCATTTGTTTAGGTGGTGACCATGGTGATGTCGGGATATGTTTGGCTGTAATGTTTTTTTTGAGGATTTGTTCTAGAACTTTTCCACACTAAAACTGAAAGGAAAAATGCATAGTGTGAGATAGGATAAGTATGTGAATATACAAGTTAATATAACATTTTCAATTATTCCGGAAATCTACTGAAAATGATACAGAGACAAGTGGACTAAATTCCTTTCCCACTTTCAGCATACTGGACGGCCTCAGTTCTTGTGTGTATGAAGCTATGAAAGGGCTCGCCGTGTCTAACGGCAAGACATTTGAGTGTTCCATGAAGGATGTGAAGAACAAAGTAGTACATTACAAAGGCAACATTCTCAAGCAGACAAAACTCCCAGAAATATGCTTCAAAACAGGTAGGTCAACATAGTCATGACCATCCTCGAGTATCCAGTGTGTTACATCTTGTAAGAATGGACTACTATGTTATCTAGTACTGGATGTGAATGTTATTCGCTTTTTAAAGTAAGCCAGGAACAGAGAAATATTTCGACCTTGAGTACATTTGCCAACAGTTTGCTCGTGCTCGAGTTAGATGTATACGGTTTAATTTTGATATCAGGAGACAACACAAACTTTCAAAATCTTTCAACATAAACTTACAATAAATGCTTCAATTAAGTTAAAATACCTCAGAATTTGGGAAAATAACTTTAAAAAAATCATAATTTTTAACAAAATAAGTAATATTTTTCTCAATTTGCCCACCAAGGGCACTTCGTGTAGAATCCTAGATAAAACTCTGCAGTGTTAACAAATATGCACATCATATTCATTAAAGAGTATTGATGATTGTCCCTTATCATTTTGGGGACATTTCCTTCTGTATTTGACCAAGTTTATCAGCACAACCTATGCCGACCCTCCACCATTTCCATCGTTGTTTCACAGGTGAAGGGAAACAAGCTTGTCCTCCATTCATGGAGTTAGTTGGCTTTGTTGCGGAGAGTTGTCCAGAAGCAATCGAAAAAATCTCAACAGAAACTGATGTTGAGTCAAGATGCAAGTAAGTACAAATCAGAAGGACAGTAACTTCAGACAGACATTGATGTGGCCCTTACCCTGGGTTATTTTCCAATTCAGACAATGTTTGATGTGTTCGTCCATTTCTCTTATTTGAGCAATCACATCTTGATGTGCTTGCATTTGCAACTAATAAACCCCAGGCAAACTTTGGCTCTCTTAACCTATTTTCATCAATACAAGAATTTCTAAGCCTCAAATTGGATATATATTTCAAAATTCCCCTCTTCAGGTTATTAAATAAGGTGATAGATTTATGAAACTTGGTAATGTTATAGTTTTGCAATGGTCACTTGTTTTTCAAAAATATTAAGATTAGCATTATCATGATTCATGAAATGCTGAATGAAACACCCGATTTGAAGAAAATGAATAACTTCAAATAAGATGCCAATTTTGTGTCCACCTATGTGTAACCATCAGGCACTTAGTTGCAGACCCTTGTTTAATCCCTACTGTGTATCACTGGCGACATTACAGCAGAACACAGATATAACGAACATGGAGAGAGTGAACACACGGACACAACAAACTGTTACAAAATCCCAGACTATATCCCCTCTATATTATCACTTAAGATTTACGTACATGGTGAACTCTCTGACTGACTGACTGAGGTTGGGGATTTTACGAGCGCTTTCGGACTGCAATTAGCGGTGACAATTTAACTAGTTAAACTTGCTTTATGTTAAACTTACCTGTACATGTAATTGGACTAATCTTGTCTGTAAAACAAACATTAAACCTATGCAGTTTCACAAATGCAGTCAGCAAAACAAACCCACAGCAAATGACCAACTATACATCCTCCCCGTATGTTCTAAAAATGTTATGAATTGAATGTTCTTAAATGAATGTGATGAATTGTTATCAATTGAATACTATAAAGTGATCACTGCTAATACAAGTCAAGTACGTGTATTGTGTTTTGTTTTATCGAAGATGGTGGATGTTTCCGAGCGAAAACGTATAGGCCTATAACGAACTGATTTCTCCAGTCCCGTGTAGTTCATTAGATCCATTTTCTGCTGTACTTAAGCAGCCTGACATCACAGTAGCCTATAGGAATCACCTGTATCAACCATGTTTTATTTCATCTTGACATTGGGCAGTGGGTAGCCTATTCGTTAAAGCGTTCGCTTGTCACGCCGAAGACCCGGGTTTGATTCTCGACATGGGTACAATGTGTGAAGGCTATTTCTGGTGTCCCCTGCTGTGATATTGCTTGAATATTGCTAAAAGCGGCGGAAAACAATACTCACTCACTCACTAATCTTGACATTAACTCTGATCCTTACAGGCATTATGAGTACCTGTTGGGCTGTGGGGTCATGGTTCTCAACAGAATGAACTACAACTGTAAAAAGTCCCAGCTGAACACCATGGCTGTGGAAAACAAGGCGTTCTTCCAGGTCCAAATGAATGGATTTGATGTGATGCAGTGCACAGGTAGGCGGGATTGAAACCCTGACACTCTGCTTCATAAATGTTGTCTGTGAAAATGTTATCCTTAGAAACTAATTCTTAACATTCCTTGGTAATTAGAATATCCTGCCTAGGTGCTTGTTCCTGTTAGGGGTCACAGTATATTCATGGCAACCATTCCATAGAGCTTTTGAATAATGACCAGATAAAATCCATTAATAGTTAAGGCAAGTTTTACAAATACTTTGTCTTAGTTATTGTTGGCTCATTGGTCACCTTGGGACCCCTATATTCCTGCCTGGGACCCCTATATTCCTGCCTGGGACCCTTATATTCCTGCCTGGGACCCTTATATTCCTGCCTGGGACCCCTATATTGCTGCCTGGGACCCCTATATTCCTGCCTGGGACCCCTATATTTCATGCCTGGAACCCCTATATTACTGCCTGGGACCCTTATATTCCTGCCTGGGACCCCTATATTGCTGCCTGGGACCCTTATATTCCTGCCTGGGACCCCTATATTGCTGCCTGGGACCCTTATATTCCTGCCTGGGACCCTTATATTGCTGCCTGGGACCCCCATATTGCTGCCTGGGACCCCCATATTGCTGCCTGGGACCCTTATATTCCTGCCTGGGACCCTTATATTCCTGCCTGGGTCCCCTATATTGCTGCCTGGGACCCCTATATTCCTACTTGGGACCCCTATATTTCATGCCTGGAACCCCTATATTCCTGCCTGGGACCCCTATATTCCTGCCTGGGACCCCTATATTGCTGCCTGGGACCCCTATATTCCTGCCTGGGACCCCTATATTGCTGCCTGGGACCCCTATATTCCTGCCTGGGACCCTTATATTCCTGCCTGGGACCCCTATATTGCTGCCTGGGACCCTTATATTCCTGCCTGGGACCCCTATATTGCTGCCTGGGACCCTTATATTCCTGCCTGGGACCCTTATATTGCTGCCTGGGACCCCCATATTCCTGCCTGGGACCCTTATATTCCTGCCTGGGACCCCTATATTGCTGCCTGGGACCCCTATATTCCTGCTTGGGACCCCTATATTTCATGCCTGGAACCCCTATATTCCTGCCTGGGACCCCTATATTCCTGCCTGGGACCCCTATATTCCTGCCTGGGACCCCTATATTGCTGCCTGGGACCCTTATATTCCTGCCTGGGACCCTTATATTGCTGCCTGGGACCCCTATGTTCCTGCTTGGGACCCCTATATTGCTGCCTGGGACCCCTATATTCCTGCCTGGGACCCTTATATTCCTGCCTGGGACCCCTATATTCCTGCCTGGGACCCTAATATTCCTGCCTGGGACCTCTATATTGCTGCCTGGGACCCCTATATTCCTGCCTGGGACCCTTATATTCCTGCCTGGGACCCCTATATTGCTGCCTGGGACCCTTATATTCCTGCCTGGGACCCCTATATTCCTGCCTGGGACCCCTATATTCCTGCCTGGGACCCCTATATTGCTGCCTGGGACCCCTATATTCCTGCCTGGGACCCCCATATTCCTGCCTGAGACCCCCATATTCCTGCCTGGGACCCCTCACCCAGTGCTGTAGCTGTAGATGACGTCCCACTTGCAGTAGTTCTCTGATGTTTTCCGACAGTCCTCACCAGCTTGTGATTCATAGATGCCTTACGCTTAAGCGGCATTATGAGCGATGTATGGTGAAGGAGGAGGAGTCAAAAGTAGAGAATTGCTGTACAAAACCCAGTAGATAAAATTTTGACAGAACGCAATGAACGATGCTGATGAGAAAGAGAGTTTGATGAAGTCATTGGAAGTAGAATTACGACGAAATAATAATAATAGTTTAGGTAAGTTTCACAAATGCTATATGCCTTAGTTATTGTTGGGTCAGTGGTCACCTTGGGACCCCCATTTTTCATCCCTGGGTCGCCCATATCCATGCCCAGGACCCCCCAAGACAATCATATACGTGTCTGGGACCCCATCGTATAGCTAGAATATGAACGCCAAACATCAAAAAGAAAGGTGCAGGTAAATAAATCCCTGGTAATAGGCAAACTGCTTAATATTCATCAGTAAATTTGAGTTGGCAAAGAAAGAAAGTGAGTTTTGAAAACCAGCATTGACTTGAGCCTCCTTTCATGTCACATTCACTCAGTCACCGTCTCTAGTTTGGTTCAAACATTGTCAGATATGCTGTGTTGTGTTTATTTCGAATACTTACAGTAGTTTTGACCCGGTTGTGCATGTGTTTTCAGAAGGTGGAGAAGTTGAACTATCCACAGTGGCCCCTTTCACATATTACCCATCATGCCTCAATGTTAACGAGTATGACTATATCTGGAGGTACAGGTGCAAGGTCAAGGTCGAAAAGGTTGAAACAGTGAACGGAACTGCTTGCAGGTAAAATTATTAGTGTTGGCATTTGGAAGGCATATTTTTGAACACATAGACATATTTAAATCTTGAACTCTAAATAAAGTTTTACTGTTTTCTTTTAAATTTGGACTTGGTAAAAAATGATTTTGGGTTATATGGTTTTCATTTTAATGCATAATTCTGCAAAGTTGTAGGATTTGTATATTTATGTAATGAATTACTGTTATTTATGGCTTTCAGCAAACTGACAGCCACTATGGGATGCTTTATGGAGAGTATGGGATGTTCCTACCAGAACGTCTCGATGATCCTCCAGAAGTACGGCCGCCTCTTTATAGCAGAACTGAACTTCACTCTGTGCCATGGTGAGTGGTCGGGTTACCGTATATGACTGTCTATAAAGCGACCCCAATGTGTAAGGCAACCCCCCTGTACAAGCCTGCAAAGTCGATGCTAATTACTATATCCCGTCTATAATGCGATCGCGAATGAAGCACATCACTAGTGCATACACAATCCTAACATTTGCAATAAAAATGTGTTTGTCTTCTGCAGAAAAAAGGACATTGTATCGAATCAGCAAATTCAGGGAAATGAATAGATCATACAATTAAACTTGGTCATTACAAATTTTAAATTTGAGATTAAACATCACTAGACATGACAGTATTTAAAAAAACATCAGCTTATTATTGGAGGAAAGTCCTACCGGATGCAGGTCAGCCATGTTATTAGTTTGGCAAAACCCACAGGGTCACAAACATCTGGCGTAGAATAGATCTTCAGCAACCTATGCTTGCCATAAAAGGCAACTAAGCTTGTCATAAGAGGCGACTAACAGGATCGGGTGGTCAGGCTTGCTGAGTTGGTTGATGCATGTCATTGATCCCAATTGCGTAGATATCAATCACTGGATTGTCTGGTTCAGACTCAATTATTTACAGACTGCCGTCATATAGCTGGAATATTGCTGAGTGCGATGTTAAGCAACAAACAAACAAACACAGGGTCACAATGCGAACGCCTCTGGTTAGCAGAATGCAGAGAAAAAAACAACTAACTCAAAGTTATTCTCATATATGTTGATCAACATAAGTATATGATAAATTTGATATCCCTTTCACCAAACTGAATGTTTTGATATTGAGAAAAGTATGTATATGCTGTGAAAGGTCCAGAGGATTATGGGGACTTTTCAAGCAATCATCTGCTGCACACTGACAGTCATTCTACAAATATATGTTGTCTGTTGTAGAGTTCATGAAGCAGATTGATGGTCGAGCGTGCCTGAGCTCCACACAGCCCCAGCTGGAGGGACTCACCAGGTGTATGGTTGTTCTGTCTGGTCTGTCCGATGACATGTCCCACGACCTCTCCTGCAGGTAGGCCACAGGCACAAGTCCTGCTATCAGAAGTGTTCCCATCTCCCCTGTATGGTTGTACTGTCAGGTCTGTCCCACCACCTCTCCTGCAGGTAGGCCACAGGCACAAGTCCTGCTATCAGAAGTGTTCCCATCTCCTCTGTATGGTTGTTCTGTCTGGTGACATTTCCAACGACCTCTCCTGCAGGTAGGCCACAGGCACAAGTCCTGCTATCAGAAGTGTTCCCATCTCCTCTGTATGGTTGTTCTGTCTGGTCTGTCTGATGACATTTCCCACGACCTCTCCTGTAGGTAGGCCACAGGCACAAGTCCCGCTATCAGAAGTGTTCCCATCTCCTCCTCCTCTGCACAAGGTTGGAAATAAATTTAAAACCCAACATGACAGTGGACTAGGTGGCCCATAAGTGTTTTCTGCCCATCTTCAAAGTTACCTGCATGCATTCAGGCATTTTGAATATTGAAAAATTGCAAAAGATAAGAGACAAATCGTGTCTGATTCTGTTGAAACAATGCAAACAATTACTTGAGAATCTACAAGGAGTTGAGGAAAATTTCATGCAGCCCGACACAAAAGTTACCAGCCATGGGCAGGGCGGGTGGGCGGGGCGGATGAGCAGGGTGGGT
The DNA here is from genome assembly GCF_023055435.1 of Haliotis rufescens. Taxonomy (NCBI): domain Eukaryota; kingdom Metazoa; phylum Mollusca; class Gastropoda; order Lepetellida; family Haliotidae; genus Haliotis; species Haliotis rufescens. The sequence continues at coordinate 42,759,147 of NW_025963802.1, forward strand.
GGGGGGATGGGCTGGCGGGCTGTTGGTCAGGCAGGCAAGCAGGTGGATGTTATCAATCACTTGTTGGTCTGGTGAAGACGTCATTATTCACGTTTTCACAGGCCGACAATGTAGATGGAATAGTGTTGAGTGAGATGTTAACATTAACTCGCTCACTTCAGGGAACCAAGTCTCATTGTCAGATGCACCATGACGTGATCATCATGTGTCCCTTACTACCTGAACCTTGTAATTCCTTTGAATACCTTACCTCTATTACATCTAGGCCATAAAGTCTTGTTTTGGCTGTAGTCACATCAAAAAATCTCAACTAAACCTCAATTCTGATACCAAGCTGAATACACATGACGACCATGTTCCTGTGAGAGAATGCTTGACTTAAAATTGCAACCATAAAATGGGCTCCCTTACATTGCTGTATATGAAGCATCAAAAAAATAAAATTTGATTCTTATTGTAGTTTTGTGTACATGCTCAACCATAGTCAACACCATTTCTTGGTTTGAGTTTCTGTGCCAATATGGAGGTGGCCGGAAATGGAAGAAAGTTGGTAATAACTGACCAATGTAGACCAATCACAAGGATAAAACTGAAATAACCTTCGTATGAAACCGCTGTTTATGTCTGTGTTGATTGGAAGCTCCATGTTTTAGTTTTTGTCTGAAGGGTCAGGCTGCTTACTTTATCGTGGACTTGACATTGAGTCTGTGATCCATTTGCAGACAACTTATTATAGGAGATGAAGAAATAAATTAGTTGCAGATATGGGACAACTTTCAAGGTTTCTGTTTTTTAAAAGAAGACCTATGCCCCACTCAGCATAAGCCTCCATGCTTATCGATAAGGGGTGACGAATAAGTGGATTTAGTAAGGATGAACAACTTCCTTATTACAATTAAGAGCTCTTAACTTCCTCCAACTTCTAAATGCCTATCAAAGAAAGTGGATTTAGTGGCCACAGTGGCTGCGAAAATGAATAAGATTTGATTTGTGACCTCCAGAAAAGTGTAAGATTTTGTACTCTATGGTTCGACAGGTCCAGATTCAGTCTTCAGTCAGCAAACGTTAAAAGATGGTACTTGTTGTTACCCTGTCTGGTGCTCGGCATTAAGGGGCTAAAACAAGGACTAGTCAGCTCGGAGTCAGTATACTGTGTCTGAGGGGGTATTCATGTTAAACTGCTGTATGGTATCTCAGTGGGCTAGCACTATCAATGGGTATCTGTCGGGACTAGTACAAGCAGCCACACACACACACACACATGCATGCACGTTGCTATATAAGTGCAATAATCTTGGACGCAATGTTAAACCCCATTTCACCTTCACAGCATTGAAAGAGCTGGGATGAGTCTAATATTCACACAGACTTGCAGAGGTTGTAAGGAGGCTTTTAATTTAGTGGCTAAAGTTGTTAATGAACCATGATTAATGACTTGTGTTGCGTAAATAAACATTCACCATATCCCTGTTCTAGGACGTACTATGAGGCTGTGCGCTGTATGGAGAATCTTCATGCTGATCCAACTTGCAACATGGAGGCTTTTGACAAAGTTCTTCCTGACTATGCCACAACTGCTTTGATACGAACACCAGATCTTTTAGCAACATTAAAAACGACATCTTTACCAGCAGCACCAAAATGCTCAGGTATGTACGAGTTGATAATCTGTTGGTTTATTCAAAGCTGCATTAATACCCAGCTTGTTGGGAAGGGTACACAGGGTACTCACTGACTGATAGTGATTTCTTGAATCTCTACTAACAATTCAATTACACCAACTAGTATTCATTTGATGTTATATTTGTGTTGGACCAGATTACATCAAGAATGCTGTTGACATCAAGGTTCCCTGTCTGGACAAGGAGTTTCTGGGGAAGGTCATTCTGGGAAGAGTCTGCAGAAAGTTTTTGGATAATGTTCTGGATAAAACACTTCCTAAGTTCAGTCGATGCCAGTAAGTCAAGTTTGATCTATCATTTCATTCACAGTAGTGCTGTGTTTATAGTAGCTACTGCTCACTATACAAGCCAACTGGGGACTGGGCGATCACACTGACAGTAGTGCCATGTTTATAGTAGCTACTGCTGTAGCCAACTGGGGACTGGGCGATCACACTGACAGTAGTGCCATGTTTATAGTAGCTACTGCTGTAGCCAACTGGGGACTGGGTGATCAAACTGACAGTAGTGCCATGTTTATAGTAGCTACTGCTGTAGCCAACTGGGGCCTGGGCGATCACACTGACAGTAGTGCCATGTTTATAGTAGCTACTGCTGTAGCCAACTAGGGACTGGGCAATCACACTGCCAGAAGTGCCATGTTTATAGTAGCTACTGCTGTAGCCAACTGGGGACTGGTTGATCACACTGACAGTAGTGCCATGTTTATAGTAGCTACTGCTGTAGCCAACTGGGGACTGGGCGATCACACTGACAGTAGTGCCATGTTTATAGTAGCTACTGCTGTAGCCAACTGGGGACTGGGTGATCAAACTGACAGTAGTGCCATGTTTATAGTAGCTACTGCTGTAGCCAACTGGGGCCTGGGCGATCACACTGACAGTCGTGCCATGTTTATAGTAGCTACTGCTGTAGCCAACTGGGGACTGGTTGATCACACTGACAGTCGTGCCATGTTTATAGTAGCTACTGCTGTAGCCAACTGGGGACTGGGTGATCACACTGACAGTCGTGCCATGTTTATAGTAGCTACTGCTGTAGCCAACTGGGGACTGGGTGATCACACTGACAGTAGTGCCATGTTTATAGTAGCTGCTGCTGTAGCCAACTGGGGCCTGGGTGATCACACTGACAGTAGTGCCATGTTTATAGTAGCTACTGCTGTAGCCAACTGGGGACTGGTTGATCACACTGACAGTAGTGCCATGTTTATAGTAGCTACTGCTGTAGCCAACTGGGGACTGGGTGATCACACTGACAGTAGTGCCATGTTTATAGTAGCTACTGCTGTAGCCAACTGGGGCCTGGGCGATCACACTGACAGTAGTGCCATGTTTATAGTAGCTACTGCTGTAGCCAACTGGGGACTGGGTGATCACACTGACAGTAGTGCCATGTTTATAGTAGCTACTGCTGTAGCCAACTGGGGACTCGATGATCACACTGACAGTAGTGCCATGTTTATAGTAGCTACTGCTGTAGCCAACTAGGGACTGGGCGATCACACTGCCAGAAGTGCCATGTTTATAGTAGCTACTGCTGTAGCCAACTAGGGACTGGGTGATCACACTGACAGTAGTGCCATGTTTATAGTAGCTACTGCTGTAGCCAACTAGGGACTGGGCGATCACACTGCCAGAAGTGCCATGTTTATAGTAGCTACTGCTGTAGCCAACTAGGGACTGGGCGATCACACTGACAGTAGTGCCATGTTTATAGTAGCTACTGCTGTAGCCAACTGGGGACTGGGTGATCACATTGACAGAAGTGCCATGTTTATAGTAGCTGCTATAACCCTTGATGATGGGAGAATATGCCTGAAGTTTCAGCCCAAAGTGTTGGCTGTTTAAAATGAACTCACCACTCTCAGTGGCACTACCGGTAATTGCATATTTTGAGTCTGATTCAAATCATGTCCAATTTTTTATAAATTTCAGAGCAATAGTACAATGCGTTCAGACGGCCATGTATGAAAGTGTCCGAGCCAGCTGCACTGTTGAGCAGGTCAGAGAGGCCATTAATTCAACTTTGGATGACCTTCAGACAGTCTTTCCTCTTGCAGCAAACAGCTGTTCAGGTACAGTCTGCCGTGTTACTCTGTTATTGTTGGAATCGGGTGATTGAGTTCTTCCTGTCCGAACTGGAAATTTCATTTGGAACCGGCAGCGTTCACATTATACAGATATCACATTACCATTGAATGGTATAAATGTCGTAATGGTATGCTGTGATACATTGGATAACGTATATGTGATAACTGAAGTCATCTGGTCAGCAGTAAGTGGAAAGAAAATGAAATCAAAGTTGTCTTCATTGTAATGATCAAACTTAATACCTATTGAATGTGGTGTCATTTTACAATGGTAGATCATCTCTCGTTTTTTCAGGTGAATACGCTGGACAATGTGAAGGGATTGTAGTAAAGAATGAGAGTAAGCCAGCCTCCTCAAAATGTTTTGCCTACATGTTCACCATGAACACCACCCTCTTAACTGTGGAGGAAAACTGCAAGTGAGTTTACAGTTTTGATGTCCTTTGTTCATTCGAATTGGACCGTCTCCGTGGTCTAGTGGTAGAGCGTCCGCCCGGAGAGCGGAAGGTCCGGGGTTCAATCCCCGGCCGCGTCATACCAAAAGACGTTAAAAGATGGTACTTGTTGTTACCCTGTCTGGCGCATTAAGGGGCTTAAACAAAGACTGGTCGGCTCGGAGTCAGTATACTGTGTGTGACTGGGGTATTCATGTTAAAATGCGGCATGGTATCTCAGTGAGCTAGCACTATAAATCGGCATCAGTCCGGACTAGTACAAGCTGCCATACAAACACACACACGTACATGCACGTCGCTATATAAGTTCAATAATCTTGGACGCGACATTAACCCCATTTCACCTCACCTCATTCGAATTGGTCGCCGTGAAAAGGTGCAAGATTGCTGATGGCTTTGACTGGTAATGATACTGACTGATACTATGTTGACTAAATTATTAGGTAACAAGGTATTTCTTCTTGTGACTATGTTGTGAATTGAGAAAAAGATTTGGGCAGTCGGGTAGCCTAGTGGTTAAAGCGTTAGCTTGTCACGCCAAAGACCCGCATTTGATTCCAGACATGGGTGCAATGTGTGAAGCTCATGCCTGGTGTCCTCTTCCGTGATATTGCTGGAATATTGATAAAAGCGGCATAAAGCCATACTCACTCACTCTACAGCAACCCATTCTTGTAATAAGAGGCGACTGTACTTGACGTAAGAGGCTACTAACAGGATTGGGTGGCCAGGCTCGCTGACTTGGTTGATGCATGTCTTCATATCCCAAATGCGAAGATCAATGCTCATGATGTCAATCACTTGATTGTCTGGTCCAGATTTGGTTATTAGCAGACAGCCTTCATATGCTGGAATATTGCTGAGTACAGCTTTGAACAACAAACAAAAAAACCAACAAAGAACAGAAGAAACATTACATGTTTTGAAGGAGTGACCAAAATGTCCCGTCTCAAACAATAATCCCCCTACCGCCTCCGAATATCAAATGGTGGGTCTTATATAAGAAGGTTGGTTTATCATTCAATGATAAAATGTCCAGATAAAATTTGAGTACTATCCTCTTTTCTTGTTCTGTCACAGCCTCTTCATCAGTGCACTAGCATGCTTGAGGAGAGAGTTCATGGAAGTCAACATTACTTGTACAATAAAGCAACTTGGCAGCCAGATCTTTGAACTTGTGCCGTACATGGCTTCACTGAGACTACCCTTCCTGGTGTATGATGTCATGCAGTGTAGAGGTAACTGTTGCTATGACGAGTCGTAGATTTCATTTCATGTCACTTCCTTTACAGGTAATTGTTGCAATAATGACTCCTAACTATTGCTTGGTGAGCCAATCAAATGCCATGAAATTACATGCAAATGTTACCCGTGAAGATCTGGGTTAGAATAGGTCTTCAGCAACCCATGCTTGGCATGAAAGGTGACTATGCTTGTTGAATGAGGTGACTTATGGGATCGGGTGGTCAGAGTTGCTGACTTGGTTGATGCATGTCATCATATCCAAGTTGTGTGGATCGATGCTCATGATATCAATCACTGGATTGTCTGTCCAGACTTGATTATTTACAGACCGCTGTCATATAACTGGAATATTGCTGAGTGCAAAGTTAACAACAAATACAAAATATATTCAATGAAGTACACATAGATTTGATGTGATCTGAGTGTAATATGTTCTGTCTGTGTGTGTGTGTTTGTGTGCAGCATGCATTGCATGCAATGTTCACCTGGTAAACATACATACATAGTGCGGTTTTTTTTTCACTATGGTAACATCTTTGATCAGCAATATGTATGTTAACTGACTCTTCATTACCTAATGTTGATTTAGCTTTTGTAATGAGTTAATAGACTCAACGATCGATGCTGCTGTGAAGATTCCAGGTCAGAATAGAGTGACATGACTGATTGCATGTCATCTTGAACCAACACCGTGAACTTTCATCATGTGATCATCTACCAGTGGTTTGCTTGGACCAGACGGGGTTATTTACTGACTTCTATGATAAACCTGGATATTGCTGACTTTTTGTGACAGTCACTTTGTGAAACAGTCTTATGGTATCCACCTTGTAATTTGGCTATTCTGCAATATTTAATATAGAACAGGCAGGTGAGCTACAGAGACTGTGGTTGTTTTTGCTCATTCCCATGATTTGATTGTTTTCAGCGCAAGTTGCTGAAGCAATTGATGTAGCTACCTCAGATCACTGTTCTAATTTTGCCACCATCCCTCTCTACACTTCTACCAGTGTGTGTGCCCAGCATGCATTAGGAAGTTGCACGTATGTATGTCTCAGTCATCTGTGTAGGTCGGACAAGGGCATGCTTCCGATAGTTAGGGGGCACGGGTGGCCCAGCTGTCTAAGGCACTGTGATTCGCTGTGCAGAGTTGCATCCCTTGGGCACACCAGAAACCTTAGATTGTGGGTTCGAATCCCGGTTCGCCCCGATTATGTTTCTAGGTTTGTCAGCACCATACCTGTGCTTGTGGGTTTCACCGAAGTGGTAAACATCTGAGACCTGCATCACTTTGTGCTTTCCTCCCACATTAAGCTGACATGCTGTGATATAACTTGAATACTGTTAAAAGCGGTGTTAAACCCAACTCACTCACTCACTTTGATAATGAACTTGAATTACAGAGTTATGTTACTGTATCAGTATCTGCATTCAATCACTGGTTTGTCTGTTCCGAGTTCAATTATTTTTAAACTGTCATGATGCAGCTGGAATATTGTTGATTGCAGCATTGAACAGTATTCACTCATTGTGTGAAGTTTTATATCTTGAAAATCACATTCGTAAAACTGGTTGAGTAAATTATACAGCTCATCTTTGGACTTTTGTATTTTATCTATCTATATATCTAAGTATATATATATATATAGCACTCACATATTCAGTTGTATTTGTTCCCTTGATTCATTCCCTTGGTATATTGATTTGTGAAGTTTTGATTCTTTTGGAGTGATTGCTGACAAGTGTTGTACCTTTCAATCCAGTGCCCTGCCAGGACTAGTTCAATGTGTGGGGCTCGTCCTGCAGTGTAATGATACCACCGCCATCTCCAAAACCCTTGTCTCTAATAGCGACATCCTCATTCGTCGGCTTGGCATTGACTACAGCAAATGTTCCCCAGGGGGAGGTAAGGAGGGAGTTGGTTACATGTATACAGATCATTCAATTCTTGGATTGTTCTTTGTAAGTTTTGGTAAATGCTGATTTGCAATAGGAATGATTTTTTTCTATTGGATCTTATGTTTTTTTGTACTGTGGAGAAATATATACTCATAATTGTAGATATTTTGTAAAGGACACACATTCAGAGGTGTTCAGTTTCTATGTGCACGCTGAATGTCCTAAACTCTTCACAGTGATATTTCCCAATATCTTGAAATAGTGAAACGGATAATATTTCCTTTTTGTTTGTTTTGAATGTGCAAAAGAAAGAGATTAAGTTTAACAACATTTAAGAACTCTTGTCACGTCTTTTGCATGCACATCAAATTTAGTTTTCTACCTAAACTGATGTATGATATGATGGTTTTAATTTTATATTCTGCAGTACTCCTCCGTTCTCTAATTAGACTATGTCTATTCTGTTTCAGGAGTGGACTCGTGTTCAAGTGCACTGATGAAGCCCGAGGGTACAGCAGCGGGGTCCAAGTGTTTCGCCTACATGTTTGTCCAGAACACCACCTTGCTGACTCTGGAGGAGAACTGCAAGTGAGATGACCCACCCCCAGTTCTGCCACTCACTTCATTGATGATGAAATAGGATTGTGCTTCATGGCATCAGCTGTACCCATGTTCACCTCAATAATTATCACACAGTTTATTATAAAATATTAAACCATGGCTCCTTTGTCTTTGACTGTGGCCTAACTAACAGAATTGTTAGTTAAACACCACTTGGCAATGACATATCTTTTATTTTTCCCCTGTCCTAGATTTGACAATAGAACAATTTCATGAAAAACGTTTGTTGCCAGCGGGATTCAAACGGGTGAAGTCCTCACAGAAGGCTACTGAATATGGTCTTCTGCCACAGTGACATGGTAGAAATTGTATGAAATTGACAACTAAATATCTAGGTGACTGATAAATGTGCAAAAAATGGTCCAAAATGAATGGTATACTTGCCTGGGACATGCATTTCATAACCCAAATCGGCAATTTACCATGTGCACGTACAAAAGGCATGGGAAATATATTTCACGTGCTTTGTGTAGGGCTGACTGACACAGTGTTCTCCCAGTTGAGCATAGAGTTCCTGAATATCTTTCCAAATATCTTGAACGAAACAATATTTTTTAATCATTTTAGGTGCTATAAATGTTGGACATGGTTTAAGACTGTTACACCACTTGGACCCCGGTGTCTGATCGTTGAAATGGTTTATTAACGAGGCGTTTGTGGTGTAATTAACCATTTCAATGATTAGACACTGTGTCCTTGTTGTCTACCCTATACATAAGACCTCATTTAGCAGCAGTGCATCATTAATAATACTTACTTGGTGTTCATCTTCAAACCTAGAAACGTTGATTCGCCACACGTGTTGAGGAGTTATGAAGTGTTATTTTGTGCTGAACTGTGTGACATCACATGCCTTCTTGTTTTGTCAGGTTCTTCCTCAGTGGCCTTGCATGCGTGCAAGGAGAGCTCATGAAAGTCGGTGTTTCCTGTTCAATACGAGGACTGGCCCAGGACTACTTCAACTATGTGCGCCTCCTTGCCTCCCAGAACACAACCATATTTCCCTTTGATTTTACACAGTGTGCAGGTAATTGTTCTCCACATGACTCTTACAGAGGTGCTAGATTCTTACAAAGATGTTTGTGTTTTTATGTCTTTCTTAGTACTAAATTTTAAAACTTCTCCTGTTGCACCCTATGCATTTCTCAAATGTGTCTGGGTGATGCTAGGGGTGTTCATGTGGATTGGGTTTTTTAAAACAGGAAACCTTTGTTTAGGCACATTTCCACTTAGGATCAAAAGAATAAGGAGAAATGCATAGTGTGAGATAGGATAAGTAAATAAATATACAATTTATTGTAAAGAATTTCCATTTATTGAAAGCGACTTGTGATGTCTTGATAAGTGAGTAGCTAATTTGTGCTGTTGTGCTGTGGACTTGTGTCATTGCTGTATGTTTCCCAAGAGAATATTGTGTCTGCCATGTTTTGTTTTGGCTATTTTCAGCTATAGTGGCCAAAGATGGTGATGGGAAAATTGAAGATCTATGCTCCAATGAAGACATCATCCCACTCTTTGTCTCCACCAGTTACTGTGCCATGCTTGCCTATTCCAATGATTGCGGGTATAAATTTGCTTTACCTTTTTCTAAGAACTATAGTCTGTTTTCTTGAGTATAGCATAACCAAACATAATGCCGCCCAATTCGAGTATAATGTGCAGTAGAAAATGTTTTATCCCTTCAGTGGAATGAACTAATAGGTGATAACAAAGTTGGTTATCCAGTGAAGATCCGGGGTAGAATAGGTCTTCAGCAACCCATTCTTTGCATATGAGGCGACTATGCTTGTCGTAAGAGGTGACTAAAGGGATTGGGTGGTCAGGCTGGCTAACTTGGTTGATGCATGTCATCATATCCAAATTTCGTAGATTTATGCTCATGATGTCAACCATTGAATTGTGTGGTTTAGACTTGGTTATTTAGTGACTGCCGTCATATAGCTGGAATATTGCTGAGTGCGGCATTAAACAACAAACAACAGGACCCATTCATTCCTGGTCTAACAGACATCGTCGTAACCTTCAAGGGATAAATCTTCACATCACATTTGGGACGGTGGGGAAGCCAAGTGGTAAAAGTGTTGGCTCATCAGGCCAAAGACCCAGGTTCGATTCCCCACATGGGTACAATATGTGACGCCCATCTCTGGTGTCCCATCTCCTTGATATGGCTTGAATATTGCTAAAAGCGGCGTAGAACCATAGTCACTCACTCACATCACATTTCTGTTCCAGAGTCTTCAGAGGGGTGGTCAACTGTGTTCAGACCAGCCTGAACTGTAGTGATAACAGCATCATCACCAACGCCCTCATCACCAACAGCGATGTCCTTGTCAGACGTATTGGAAGGAACTACAGTGGATGTCCCAAAGAAGTGGAAGGTAAGCACAATGTCTGTTCACAAATTTCTTCACCTCTGAAATGGAAATTTATGTTGATAATGGAATGAGTGGGAGGTGAGGAAGGCATTACCCTGGGAAACTGAACAATATTTTCGAACTTTAGGTGGTCCAAAATTCATGAGTGTTTCCATATATAATGGACACTGTATCAAATTTTAGAATAAATGCAACTTGTTTTGGCCATAACGATCCCTTGGATGCAGATCAAGAGTATTTGTTGCAGCCAGACATAATGATCTACACTCCCCAATGTTGGAGAACTCCCCTGTTCTCTAACTAGATCGTGCTAAATCTGTTTCAGGAGTGGACTCGTGTTCAAGTGCACTGATGAGGCCCGAGGGTTCAGCAGCGGGGTCCAAGTGTTTCGCCTACATGTTTGTCCAGAACACCACCTTGCTGACTCTGGAGGAGAACTGCAAGTGAGATGACCGACCCCCAGTTCTGCCACTCACTTCATTGATGATGAAATAGGATTGTGCTTCATGGCATCAGCTGTACCCATGTTCACCTCAATAATTATCACACAGTTTATTATAAAATATTAAACCATGGCTCCTTTGTCTTTGACTGTGGTCTAACTAACTGAATTGTTAATCACCACTTGGCAATGACATATCTTCCATTTTTCCCCTGTCCTTGATCTTTACGATAGAACAATTTCATGAAAAACGTTTGTCACCAGCTGGATTCAAACCGGCAAAGTCCGCACAGAAGGCTACTGTATATGGTCTTCTGCCACAGCTACGTTGGAGAAATTGTATGAAATTGACAACTAAATATCTAGGTGTCTGAAAAATGTGCAAAAAATGGTCCAAAATGAATGGTATACTTGCCTGGGACATGCATTTCATAACCCAAATCGGCAATTTGCCATGTGCACATACAAAAGGCACAGGAAACATATTTCACGTGCTTCGTGTAGGGCTGACTGACACAGTGTTCTCCCAGTTGAGCATAGAGTTCCTGAATATCTTTCCAAATACCTTAAACGAAACAATATTTTTTAATCATTTTAGGTGCTATAAATGTTGGACATGGTTTAAGACTGTTACACCACTTGGACCCCGGTGTCTGATCGTTGAAATGGTTAATTAAACAACAACTCGCTTGTGGTGTAATTAACCATTTCAACAATTAGACACTGTGTCCTTGTTGTCTACCCTATACATAAGACCTCATTTAGCAGCAGTGCATTATTAATAATAATTACTTGGTGTTCACCTTCAAACCTAGAAACATTGATTCAGCACACGTGTTGAGGAGTTATGAAGTGTTATTTTGTGCTGAACTGGTTGACATCACATGCCTCCTTTTTTTTTTATCAGGTTCTTCCTCAGTGGCCTTGCATGCGTGCAAGGAGAGCTCATGAAAGTCAGTGTTTCCTGTTCAATACGAGGACTGGCCCAGGACTACTTCAACTATGTGCGCCTCCTGGCCTCCCAGAACACAACCATATTTCCCTTTGATTTTAGGCAGTGTGCAGGTAATTGTTTTCCACATGACTCTTATAGAGGTGCTAGATTCTTACAGAGATGTTTGTGTTTTTATGTCTTTCTTAATACTAAATTTTAAAACTTATCCTGTCGCACCCTATGCATTTCTCAAATGTGTCTGGGTGATGCTAGGGGTGTTCATGTGGATTGGGTTTTTTAAAACAGGAAACCTTTGTTTGGGAACTCTTCCACTTAGGATCAAAAGAATAAGGAGAATTGCATAGTGTGAGATAGGATAAGTAAATAAATATACAATTTATTGTAAAATTTCCATTTATTGAAAGTGACTTGTGATGTCTTGATAAGTGAGTAGCTAATTTGTGCTGTTGTGCTGTGGACTTGTGTCATTGCTGTATGTTTCCCAAAAGAATCTTCTGTCTGCCATGTTTTGTTTTGGCTATTTTCAGCTATAGTGGCAAAAGATGGTGATGGGAAAATTGAAGATCTGTGCTCCAATGAAGACATCATCCCACTCTTTGTCTCCACCAGTTACTGTGCCATGCTTGCCTATTCCAATGATTGCGGGTATAATATTGCTTTACCTTTTCCTAAGAACTATAGTCTGTTTTCTTGAGTGTAACCAGACAAAACGCACACCCCATTCGAGTAAAATGCACAGTAGAAAATGGTTTATTCCTTCAGCGGAATGAACTTATAGGTGATAACAAAGTTAGTTATCCCATGAAGATCCGGGGTAGAATAGGTCTTCAGAAACCCATTCTTGACAAAAAAGGGACTATGCTTGTCGTAAGAGGCGACTAACAGGATCAGGTGGTCAGGTTCGCTGACTTGGTTGATGCATGTCATCATATCCCAATTGCGTGGATCGATGCTCATGTTGTCAATCACTGGATTGTCTGGCCCAGATTCTTTTTATTTACAGACCACCGACACATATAGTTTGAATATTGCTGAGTGCGGCGATAAACAACAAATAAACAAACATTTGTGTTCCCAGAATGCAGGGATCTGGGCCCTACACTCTACCATTTTAAGCCATTGAACTGAAATAACATTATATGTTAAATATTTTAAACAACAAACAAACAAAGTTGGTCTATAGAAATGTGAAATTTGAGATAAAACATCACTAGACATGATGATTAACCACTTAGATTGTATTTCTGGTTCTGCTAGGGATTGTTATTACAGGCAGAGATTAAGATCACTGTGTGTATGTTCTCATAAACTGAGCCAGAAGTAGAAATCAACTGCACATACATTATGTTTTTTACCTTCTCTCGCATTACTCCTGAATGCATTCACTGCTCGCCTATTGACAGAAGTGAAGCTGTGATTTGTCCTGCTGAAGAGATGTTATTGTCGTGTTATTTCATTTGTAGCTTTTGCCATACATATTTAAAAAGTATAATAACCACTCGCATATCAGTTTGGTACAACTGATAGCTATTGCCAGATATTTTTCACATATGGAACAATTTGACTAGTAACTGTTGAGGCTTCCCTTTGTCTTGCTATTTCGATCATGAACACATGTTGTTGACATATAAAGGTCGAATTACAACAAATATAACTTGTGTCACAGCACGGCCTTTATGATATATGTATCGATTCTCTATCAACAAACGTTCACTTCCAGGGGTCATTAAATAATGGAGATCACTTCATACATGATTTTGACGATGTTAATGAAAAGAATAGTGAGGCTGTCGGTCAGGACTAGGGATGGGTATTGGCGTATTTAATTTAAGTGTGTCAATATTTTACAATGCGCAAGCCATATTGCGATACATATCACGATATATTGCATAATTCTAAATTTTGATTTTAGAAGCTATTTGAAACAGCAGTTTATGAATTGAAGCTGTCAAACCCAACTCACTAACTTAATCATTGAATTAGGGATTTGGTCATAGTGGCTGAATTCTGGTGGTAAACCAAATGTCCTCTAATGTAAAATGTATGTGTTCAAAAGAGTATTCCTCAATGTGATATGTTTCAAGAGGGGGTATTTTGCATTTCAGTAAATGTTGAAATTTGTTTTATGAACTGACTCACCATCAGTTTCCACCATTCAATCCAGTGTCTTCAGAGGGGTCGTCAACTGTGTTCAGAGCAGCCTCAACTGTAGTGATGACAGCACCATCACCAACGCCCTCATCACCAACAGCGATGTCCTTGTCAGACGTATTGGAAGGAACTACAGTGGATGTCCCAAAGAAGTGGAAAGTAAGCTTAATGAATTTAGCGAAAAAAATAAATTGTCCCCAATAGTTCTTGAAAAGAATAATTATTCTTCAGACAGTTGAAACAAAAAGAAATTGCCTGGCTAAAAAATGACATTGTGGCAAGGTGTTTTCCTTTAAAAAGAAATCACTCATAGTTTTAAATAAAAAAATATCTGGTTTTGTAGATGTAGCTGAGAATATCTGATCTCGATACAAAATTCAAAGGCCACCCCAAGAACATCCAAAATTCGGTCCCCAAACATCAGACACCTGCATCCTTTTAGGCCTTCCTTCCTCATTAACCAATCTCATTTACTAATCACAAGGAGATATAACTGAAATAATGTTCAAAGTGGCATTTAGCTCAAACCAACTCACTCACTTGCAAGTGTTGCTTAAAGGGCAAGTTCACACGGAAATTAACCTATTTTTCTTGTACTTTTTCCACATTAAAAGTGTTAACCTAGAAGTGTCATAGACAAAAATATAAAAATATCACAATTAATTAACATATTTTTCGCATTAAAACGATTTATATTTTTCACATTTACCAAGTGTTCTATTTCCACAACAAAAACACCATGGCTTATGCCCCTTGCAATATGAGGTCATTGGTGCCAATTGATAAACATTATGACGTCATCATGCTTTGTTAGAGCCGCTTCACGTGGTGTAGGTCTAGGTGTGTGATTCTAGCGTCTCAGATGCCAGCCAGCATAGTGTTATGCTGAGTCACCACTGCGCCGGAGTGTGTCGTAGGCCATGTTGTTTTACCGCAAACTGGTACTTGATATCTTTTGCGTTGAGAATAGACAGGGACCCAGTTGAATTGGCACCAATTACGTCATAATCTAAGGGGGATAACTCAGGCCTGTTTAGCTCAAAAAACGAAGGCCTCATAACGGCATATCATTTTCACACAATTGTGAGCTTCCTACTTTCACTGTGAAAAAAATGAGTGTATATTTTCAAACACAGATACTAATTAATTCTAAAATTGCGTTTTGTTTAGAAAAAGAAAGAAAGTGATTTTTGCGTGTACACTTCCCCTTTAAAACGACATCCACTAACTGCCTCACTGTTATATTTCAGACAACAATCCGTGCCCATTGCAAGGAGATGAGAACTTCAGCCTTGCAATGGACGTTGTTGCAGAATGCGGGGCTATTCTTGGAAAATTCAATGCTTCTATCATCCCAGAGGAGCATGCATGCAGGTTTGTATTTGTTGTTATTACCCACGTGGTCAAGATACAGGTGGTAAGATACTGAATCCGTACGTCACACGTGTGTCGTACAAAGTTGACCTCATTTTATTCGTTTTGATTGGATAACCGTGAACACCTGAACTACTCTTTTCATTTATAAAAAAATTGCGAGACGTCATTCGCTTTATCAAATACAAAACAGAACTAAAGGAATCTCACGAAAGCGAGAGACATTTACACACACTCCATTAAACCAAACAAGATCGTCACATGCATTAAATTTGCTTTGCATTCTGTATTAGTTATGCATAGAGCTACTGCAGACATGATATAATCGAGCCATGCATATCCATATGCAATGTCTACCGATGGATCGAGGGTCCCATGAGCGTGACACACCCGACCACTTTCACAACTTTCAATTTGATTTAATGTAAAAGGTTAAGCGTGGTGAAATGAAGTCAATTTAGACTATCTGGACAGATATCTAGACCTACGTTCGATGCTCCGGTTGTGCCATCAGTGACTCCATTCAAAGCGTATTTTGTGACATTGCTTCCGGAGGTGTTTGTTCATGAATGAACATACACGACTGCACGACCAGATCACTAAAGGTGAACATTTCCGATACAAATAATTCGAAAACTCAATAGAAGTGTGCCTGACTTCTGATTATGTGATCCAAAACATC
This sequence comes from Haliotis rufescens, assembly GCF_023055435.1. Classification (NCBI taxonomy): domain Eukaryota; kingdom Metazoa; phylum Mollusca; class Gastropoda; order Lepetellida; family Haliotidae; genus Haliotis; species Haliotis rufescens. Next base: position 42,775,123 of record NW_025963802.1, read on the forward strand.
CCAAATGTGAACAATAACATTCCCTACCTCTAACGTAAACCGCTTTGAGTAGATCATGGTTGTCTTTTCTTATTCCGTTGGTGACCTTGCCCTTCGTTTGAAGCTGTCACTGACATTCAAACAGACTTGAGTTGTTTGATTTTCACGTCTTCAGTATAGGGTGGTACAGTTAATATGTCTTTGTCGAACGCTCTGATTTCCCTCTTCCAAAATGGTACGGACAGGATATAAATTCAGCTGATAGATCAAGAAAACCGAACCATTTTGCACATTCGGGACCAAGGCAGTGCAAGCGAGCGACCGTTGGTCCGATATACAAAGAGCGGCGCTAATGTGACTTTTAAAATTTTCTTATAGGTGTCCTGCATACTAACAACAATGCACTTGAATTACCATAAGTTAAAGAAATTCTTCCAAAAGGATCTTGAGCATCAGTGCTGTAATGTTTGCAAACAGCAAGAGCATGTTGTTGCATAGAGCATAGAAATGTCAACAATGGCCATATTTGGGCATACATCAATATTCATATGCAACCAGATTTTGCAACCGGTTTCAGTTAGGTCTGTCAACAAATGAAAGTTATAATGTAAATGCATATATTTAACGTGCGTAATAAATAAAATACCAAACACTTTCGCTCGGTCTGATACCATAGAAAGTCCACTCGTTTCGTAAAAATGGTATCTAACAATAAGGAGTGTAGTTTTCTCTTTTTATGCAGTAGCCATAACATTTCCTGTTTCTTCATTTGGAAAACCTTTCAGCAAGCTGACAAGTTAAGCTAGGTATTAACCTGTCACATGATTTGTTTGTTTAACGCCTCACTCAGCAATATCACAGCTTCACGTATTGTACCCATGTGGGGAATTGAACCTGGTTCTTCGGCGTGACGTGCTAACGCTTTACCTACTTAGCTACCCAAACGCCCCCTCTCGTATCAACCACTGGAATTCCAGGATAGAACACCCACTCAAGTGGGTATAGGCCCTATGGTATAACTGTAATTATGTACCTGTAGCGGACACGTCCCTGCTGGTTTCATCTTGGCTTGGACACTCGCCCCGTGCAGACGTGTCCTTCCTAGCTCGCAACCCACGCTCTACCATGAGAGATATCGCTCTATCGCTACCTAGGAAGCTAGTTGCCATCCTGGAGCCCTTGCTGGCTTACAGGGTTGGGGACTACTCCCTCCGGACTTCCTACAAGTCCAACTCCTCCACCCTCTCCATCTCCTTTGACCTAGGCCAAAGGAAAAGGCCTCTGGTCAAGGCTCCGGCCAAGACCAAGCCTAAGGAGAAGAAGACCCCGGCCCCTACCCCTGCTGCACCACGCCCGGTACAGAAGGCCAGGCCGCCTACAGTGAAGAAGGCTCCACCAATCGCCCCCATGGAGATCAAGGAGAGCCTTCCCACCACCGCTCCGCCCCCAAAAGCTGCACTGGAACTCGCTCCTCTCGAATCCAGAGGGGAGGAGCCCTTTCGCACGCCGGTAGGGACTGGCCACGGGAGGAAAAAGAGAAAGAGGAAAAGTATCTTCTCCCCTGACTCTCCCCCCCTCCCATCACCTCCAACCTGCAAGACCACGGAGACGCAGACCGCCACAACACCAGGCCCCTCCCTAAAACACCAGCCAAGTCCAGACCGACCCAGTCCCGGAACAAGATGTTGAGGTAGGCGTCCGTGCCCACCTTGCACAGCAGGCAGATGTCATTCTGGAGCAGCACCCTAACACCTGCTACCAGAATGAGAGCGGCAAGATCTATCCCAGCAACCGCCCACGCCCACCCTTGGTGCTGGTGCAGTACTGGGGTGAAGAAAGATTTGAGCATGAGATTCACAGCTACCAGGATCTCTCGGAATTCCTGGTTGACTGTGATCTCCCAGTCAGTCCAATCTTCATCACAAACGCCGCCACCCGCCTCACCACCGCACTGTTCCGAGCTCTTCCTCTCGGAGAGCTCGACCTAGCCAGGAGGCTCCTGGCTGGGAAGAAGCAGTAACTCGCCACACCAGCTCGCCAGCCGACGCCGTGCCTTCCCACGCTTGACCCCCCCCCCCCCCCCCGCCCTCCAAGCCCAAACTTTTCCACATTATTATTATTCTTTTACTACCCTCACCTCACCCAGCCATACCCACCCCCTAGATGAAATTTTTAGGTTTACTTCATTTACATTTTTTTTGGTCGCACTTCTTATCTATTCATAACGCTTTTTTTTCCCATGTGCGAGTTACGCTAAATGTAATTTATTACATGCGGAAAGCGCATGTTAAATCCCCGAACAAACGAACCAAATGTAGCGGACAATGTAGGAAAAATCTTTCTTTATCAAAACTTGGGAAATTTAAGAAGTTATTTTTTCCAGGATTGTTTATGTATTTTAACATTGCTTTCAATATGGTGTAAAGCTGAGCATTCAAGCCTTTGTAACTATATGTTCCTGTTGTAGGTAAGATTCAAGTCACTTTTGTGAGGCAGTAATTTTGAGTCCCATTTACAACATGGTTTTGTAAAGGATGAGGTTGGAAGTGACAAATATTTAAGCTATTGAAGGCTTTTGCATTTTGGTGTGAAAATTATCCGACATGTTGAAATAGCTGATTACAAGCCTTTTTTCTTCCGTACACATACAAAAGTACCGCTAAAATGAGTGAAGAAGGTTGGTTTGAATGTTTCTATATTTCTGAGAAGATAATTTTCTTCACACATTTAAAAAATGCTTCTTGAAAACCTCTTAAATCACATTTTGAGCTTCTTGTTCATCTAGTATTGTTATCAGACCAAAACATGTGTGTTTACTGATGCATTTGTAACTTTCATTATAATGCAAAAACACTTTCCTCAATTGTAAGTGGCAAGTAAATTGAGAAAAGTGATTGCGAATATCAATTTTCCTAGTTACACAGTCAATTTTTTAGAGAAAAATTCAAAATAATCGTAGAAAGGATTTAAATGTCCAAGTGAAAGTGCTGAAATCACACACTCTGTAATCAGCTTCCAAACCAAACCTATTTGGGGCGTGGTCTTTAAGCTACTCGCGCAGCGGTGACAACCATTTTCATTTGCTGATATGTTTGCTACATTTATCAATCTTGTGATTCTTAACCGTTTTACTGTTTCTGCAATTTCTGTGAGTCCTACAAAAATAACGACATTGCATGCATTGTTGAAAGTGTGAAACAAGCCATGATCTTGACATTGTAAATAATTTAAATAACAATTGACAATCAGGGACTAGCGATTTATTACTAACACCCTGTTTGGGTAAGAAAACACCCGCTGCCCTCGGCCGTATTCCACACCATAAATGCCTATCAGGGATTGAATAATCCCCTGACTAAACATCTGAAGGGATCATCAGTGCTGTTAAGGTGACAGAAGTTGTGGACACTGAAATCAATTGGAAGAGCAGACCGAAGAAAGATGATGTAACACAAAATCTGAGGCAGAAGTAGGCAGACTGGGCGTCGGCCTGTTTATCATGATCATTGAACTTGCGCAGCGCATCAAACACCCAGTGAGGGGAATCCCCTCAGTGGTGGACTTTTCCATTTGGGGACGATGTCACCTGTCATTTTTTTGTCATGCATTTTACGCTATTTCCATTTTTCAAACTTAATTTTGGTCAGACATTTGTGATTAAGTATGCCCTACAGTATAAATAATATTCAAAGTTCTTGTGTTGACTTGACTTGCCCTTTAAGTTATTCATATCCTGTGGGCCTAAAAGGCCCTTGGGCGGTCGGGTAGCCTAGTGGTTAAAGCGTTCACTCGTCACGCCGAAGACCTTGGTTCGATTCCTGACATGGGTACATTGTCTGAAGCCCATTTCTGGTGTCCCCTGCCGTGATATTGCTGGAATATTGCTAAAAGTAGCGTAGAACCATAGTCACTCACTCACTCACCGAAAGGCCCTCACTCTTACTCCAAGTTGGGAATACAGACAGTTGCTTCAGACTTGATGTTATGTGTTGGCGTCTAAGGATGCCCAGATTAATATCATTGACTCACTGACTCTTTGCAGGATTTACTGGGGCGTGGTCAACTGTACTATGGAGGAGATGTCAAAGAAAGGATATACCAAGTGTGCCGGGCAGATCGTCACCTACCTGGAGGACTACCTCGACACCAAGAATAAGGAATTAAAGGATGTGGTGCCCTACAACTTCAACAACTGTCAATGTACGTTTTCTCTCACAGGTGTCAATACATAAGAAATAGCCAGTGAACTCCTTCATGCTCATGTGAGCCAGGGGGCATGGGTGGCCCAGTCGTCTAAGGCGCCGCGATTCGCTGTGCAGAGTTGCGTCCCTTGGCGACGCCAGAAACCTATTATTGTGGGTTCGAATCCCAGTTCTCCCCGATTATGTTTTTAGGTTTGTCAGCACCATACCCGTGCTCGTGGGTTTCACCGAAGTAGTAAACGTCTGGGACCTGCATCACTTCGGGCTTTCCTCCCACATTAAGCTGACACGCCGTGATATAACTGGAATACTGTTAAAAGCGGCGTTAAACCCAACTCACTCACTCACTCACTCACTCATGTGAGCCACATGACAAACTCCATGTCTGTTTTCTCATTTCTTTGTTAATGCATCATATCTGTCATAGTGCTATTTACAGTACATAGGGATAAGACTGACTTGTTTCATGAAATACAATATTGATATAACATCTGTGCAGAATTTTGATTGTTCACATGAATTGTTTACGAAGAGATATTTTGCCTGGTTCCATAGGAATAATTTTTATGAAAAGCAAACATTGAAAAACTTCATATGATTAATGAAGTTACATTTGTGTTCCGACCCATGAAGAACCAGGGTAGAACAGGTCTTCAGCAGACCATGCTTGTGACTAAGGTGACTATGCTTGTCGTAAGAGGCGACTAACAGGATCGGGTGGTCAGGCTCACTGACTTGTTTGATGCATGTCATCGTATACCAATTGCATGGATCGATGCTCATGATGTCAATCACTGGATTGTCTGGTCCAGATTGATTATTTACAGACCGATGTCATATAGCTGGGATATTGCTGAGTGCGACAATAAACAACAAATAAACAACAAATAAACAAACTTTAGTGTTCCCAGAATGCAGGTATCTGAGCCCTACACTTTTTTACATTAACCATTTTTAAGCCATTGAGCTGAAATAACATTAATATTTTTGGTTGCCTCCCTACCTGATATGTTCAGAAGTATTTGATATCATGTTAATGCATTGCAAGACATTTCCATTCTGTGCCTTTGGAGGCTTCCACATTTACAAGACACATTTGACGTTGATGCTCCATGATTTAATTAAAGCATTGCAACATTAAAACACAGCTCACACACTCAAGTGTCAACAGCGAACCCAGACACTGTCACACTACTCAGACACTGTTGAATTTGTGGTTTCAGCCAACAGGCCAACTGGCGATGTGTGTTCCAATGACGGCACTCTGTCTCACTTCGCTGGCTCCTCCCTAGAGTGTGCCCCCAACACCGTGGCACTCATTAGACAGAACAACTACACTTGTGGGTCAGTCACAAGCACTTCACTTCAGCACTTCACTTCAGCATTTCCTGTACAAAGGAGCATGCCTGTATCAAGTGCCAGTTTAACAGGCTGATAGGCCCCTATGGCCAGTTCTTTCCTGGGGAAGGTTTGGCCAAGGCTGAAGCTTCCTCCTCATATGTACTGGATATCTAACATCCATTGGAGGGAAGATCTGGCCAAGAATGAACCATCCCTTTCTTTTGTTCAGTATATCAGAAATCCCGAGTAAGGGAGTGTCTGGCCAAGAATGAACCATCCCTCTCTTTTGTTCAGTATATGTCTGAAATCCAGAATGAGGGAAATCATGACCAAGGATATTGCCTCCCTGGGAAATATATGAACTTGTCTATTTCCCACTGGGGAAGAACTATCTTAGGCCAAAACCTCCCCAGGGAAGAGCTGACAAGAGGGTTTAGCCATAATGGATTATGTCGCGATCTATCACTGTTGATGTCTTTTGAACACTGAGATTCTCGAAACATATTCCTAAAAGTATATTACCACCAGTACTTCTTTTCTAGAGCTATTTATGGATAATAAGAGATTGTTACCTCTGTTTTGGGGGGCAAAGTCGTCTAAGGCGCCACGATTCACTGTGCAAAGTTGTGTCCCTTGGGCACGCCAGAAACTTATGATTGTGGGTTCAAATCCTGGTTCACTCCGATTAAGTTTCTAGGTTTGTCAGCACCATATCCATGCTTGTGGGTTTGATCGAAGTGGTAAACGTCTGAGACCTGCATCACTTCAGGCTTTCCTCCCACATTAAGCTGACACGCTGGGATATAACTGGAATACTGTTAAAGCAGCATTAAACCCAACTCACTCACTCACTACCTCTGTTTTTGCTCTCGATCAGATACCAAGATTCTGACAAATGAAAACTTGCATCTATTTTCCCCATTACTTCAAATACTTTGGCATGGTCATAACGGGTAAGAAGGTCTATGGCCATACCACAAGCAGGTTAGTGACCAAAGTGAAAATCTTAAGAATCAGGTTAAGTAAATAATTTGCATATGTTACAATATCAGAAAAAGCTTGTGAAAATGTGACTTTTGAGACATTTGAAGCATACCTTTGAACCCTATAATGTTTGCCAAAATCTTACCTGTTTAAGAATAATATACTTTCATGTTTTTCTATGAAGAATTCTGATAACTATCACAGCAATCTTGTATAAGATAATACTGCAGTCTGGAAACAGCAATTGCTTTAAAATTAATTCATGTAGCAGCATGTAATATTGTTTTAATTTACAATATGGTAACATTGGTTAATGTAATATATTTGAGGACATCTTAAGTATGTTGAAAATATGAAAATTCCCACTTCCAACCCTAAGTAAATGGGTATGATTCCTAAAACTGGTACAATGTGTGAAGCCTGGTCTTGGTGCACGCCCCATATGGCTGTAGTATTGCTGATAGAGGCATAGAACTGAACTTAATCATTCATGAAAGTACTTTTGTTTTATCCATCTGCAGATCATTGACATGGTTGGTGGAGTGTGTAAAAGAAGTCCTGCACAAATCTGAGATGAAATGTCCCACATGGAAGCTCCACAACAACTTCTACTATAACTCCTACATCCTACAGAGATACAACTCCACGCTCAACTTTAACATGTGTGACAGCTACAGTGGTATGTTTTGGGGGATTCTGGGGCAGTCACTGAAGTTCTGCTCTATGGGAAGTCTTGGGAGTCATGCTTTCAGGTCTTGAGGGATTCTGGGGCACTGACACACATAGTTCTTGTGGGGTTCTGGGGCAGTCATACATTCAGCTCTTGGGGGATACTTGGGCACTCCCACATTCAGGTCTTGAAGGATTCTGGGGCACTGACACACATAGTTCTTGTGGGGTTCTGGGGCAGTCATACATTCAGGTCTTGAGGGATACTTGGGCACTCCCACATTCAGGTCTTGAAGGGTTCTGGGGCACTGACACACATAGTTCTTGTGGGGTTCTGGGGCAGTCATATATTCAGGTCTTGAGGGATACTTGGGCACTCCCACATTCAGGTCTTGAGGGATTCTGGGGCACTGACACATATAGTTCTTGTGGGGTTCTGGGGCAGTCATATATTCAGTTTTGGGGGTTTTGCTAACACACATTAGAAATCAGAGACCCCTAACATCTAATCCCCTATGCCCCAAACTGGTCACTTTATGGCCTTCACACAGATGTAAACTATTCACCTTCACCCACTCACTTTCATTGTGTGGGTTAATGAAGGATTCATGGATGCACTTATTATGTCATCCTGCAGCAACTGCGTGTCATCATGCAGCGATTGTGTGTCACTGTACAAAGATTGTGTGCACCAGTCAAGTGTGTTCAATCAATTGTGTGGCGATGTGCACCAAAAGTGTGTTGTCATGCACCTGTTGAGTGTCCTCATGCACCCGTCGAGTGTCCTTATGCACTGATAACAGCAGTGATATAGCTGGAATAGTTCTGAACACTGAACATCATCCACATTGATCCTCGAAAGGTTGCTGGAGTTTGTGGTGATACAACAAACATGGTTGGTATCCCAGATTTACCGTAATTGTTTCCCCTGTTTGTCAGCACCATATAGCCATGCTAGTCATTGCCTTGCTCGTAGTCGTGCATCTAGTAGCCATGGTCATGGTTGTGCATCGAGTAGCCATGGTCTTAGCCGTGCATTTAGTAGCCATGGTCTTAGCCGTGCATTTAGTAGCCATGGTCTTAGCCGTGCATTTAGTAGCCATAGTCGTAGTCATGCATTTAGTAGCCATGGTCGTAGTCATGCATCTAGTAGCCATGGTCTTAGCCGTGCATCTAGTAGCCATGGTCGTAGTCATGCATCTAGTAGCCATGGTCGTAGTCATGCATCTAGTAGCCATGGTCGTAGCCGTGCATCTAGTAGCCATGGCCGTAGTCGTGCTTCTAGTAGCCATGGTCGTAGTCATGCATCTGGTAGCCATGGTCGTAGTCATGCATCTAGTAGCCATGGTCATAGCCGTGCATCTACTAGCCATGGTCGTAGTCATGCATCTAGTAACCATGGTCTTAGCCGTGCATCCAGTAGCCATGGTCGTAGTCATGCATCTAGTAGCCATGGTCGTAGTCATGCGTCTGGTAGCCATGGTCGTAGTCGTGCATCTGGTAGCCATGGTCGTAGTCATGCATCTGGTAGCCATGGTTGTAGTCGTGCTCTTAGTAGCCATGGTCGTAGTCGTGCATCTAGTACTCTGCATCACTTCCTTACTCCAATGTGATGAAACCCTGATATATATAGTTTATTCTCTTTCTGATTAAATCCTCCTTGGGGCACTTATTGCATTTTCCTTGCTCAAGAAAATCTATATGACATAGTTGTAACCATTTTCCTTAATAAAAAATGTTACCACACAAAAAACTTCGTTTTTGTATGATATACGACCACCCTTACGGGGCCTCACCCCCAACGGCGCCTCACGCCAGGGGGAGCAACTCTCACCCAAATTACTTTCCTTATGTCATCTGTAAGAGACAGACGTGTTGATTTTTCACACAAGACAAAAATAAGAGAAATCTATCGTTCGACAAGAACCATGGCTGACCAAACTGTATGTATGGTACATTTCTTTCATTGCAAAGGCGTAATACCTCGCATTGTGAAGTTATAGAGATGTAATAATACGCCACGTGCACGGTACCTTTGAATTCAAATGGCCGTAATGGCGTCCATATTGTAGTTCCACGGGCTGATACATGTAACACCAAGGCCATTAAGAAACGGCTTGGGGTTTTGTTATATCATACAGCATTGGTCTACAATTTTTTCCTTTACAAAACCCAAGGTGGTGTGTTAATTCATAAACTACACTTACCTTTTTTACGGGTTTTTACACCTTAGCGCGTAACACGCCCCTTTGGTGTTATAATTATACTACGACATTGGCTATTAGTATCGCGTTACAAATCGCATTCTACATTACGCCTTTGCTTCTAGTTTCACAATTTATGCACGTTTCTTTCCGATCTTTATATCGCACTGATACACGTTGATACCCTTCCCGCCCACCTCAGAAATTACGGTCTTGTTTACAAGACCTTCAAACTGTGTACGGGTTGTTCTAAGACAGGCACGAATGCTGCCTAATATGTCTGGCGGAGGACATTGCCTTTACCCCACGGGGCCCCCAAAAAGAGACAAGTTGACTTGTTCCACTTTAAAGAGGTCTATTAAAGGCGGGGGTAGATATCAGATCTACTAAGACATCCCCCCCCCCCCCCCCCTCCCCATCTAAAAAGGGTAAAAAAGCTGCCGAGATTGTCTCCCCCGCTCCCTCTCCGGGGGCCGGGTGAGAAGGCTCGAGGGTCCCCGTAGTAAGCACTGCACCCTCTCCTGCACTGTCTTTGGCAGACTTTTCTGCGTTACTTAAGTCGCAGATGGTGTCGATGATGGAGGAGGTAAAGTCTCAGCTCCGAGAGGAGATGCGGACCGAGCCTTCCCCGTTGTCGGCGCCGGACGCGGCTTCGAGACCTTGTGATATGCCCGGCGTCGGCCGAGGCAGGCAACTTGGTCTCGGGGACGATCTCAGACCGGGCTTCGGCGCCGGCTCGAGGTCGCTCCCCAGCGGAGGGGTGGCGGGCGCCGGCCCGTGCACTACCGACGCACAATTTTTCCCTAGCGGAGCCAGACGCCTCTTCCGAGGCCGAGGCTTTCACTAGTGGATTCGTAGCCCGGAGCCAGGGGGGTTCCCTTGGTCTCGGGGACGATCCGAGACCGAGCTTCGGCTCCGGCTCGAGGTCGCTCCCCAGCGTAGTGGTGGCGGGCACCGGCCCGTGCACTACCGACGCACAATTTTCCCTAGCGGAGCCAGACGCCTCTTCCGAGGCCGAGGCGTCCACTAGTGGATACCTAGCCCGGAGCCAGGTTGGTTCCCTTTGTCTCGGGGACGATCCGAGACCGAGCTTCGGCTCCGGCTCGAGGTCGCTCCCCAGCGTAGTGGTGGCAGGCACCGGCCCGTGCACTTCCGACGCACAATTTTCCCTAGCGGAGCCAGACGCCTCTTCCGAGGCCAAGGCTTTCACTAGTGGATACCTAGCCCAGTGCCAGGTGGGTTCCCTTGAACCTCCGGCACCTCGGCACCGGGACTCGGCCTCGGGCCGGGTGCAGAGACACGTGCGGGACAGGATTGTCCATGTACTGCCTCAGGTGGCTGCACCCATGCCAGAGTCGGAGTCACCCAACTTGACTAAGGTCAAGCAGGGCCGGCGGTTGCCCCCCCTTTCCCGTGTGCGGTGCGGAGTTGAAGGCTGCTTACATATGCTTCGAGGAGCAATATCATAATGCATGCCAACAGCTCCGTGTGTCCGTACACTCCGCGTATCTGTCGGCTGTACAGAGGGAGTTAGCGGGAGAGGGGCCGGCCGACTCTTCGGAGTTGGCCGCGCAACTAACATTATCTTGCGCGGGACGCTATTCGTAGCTGTGCCTCGCAGATGATGTGCGCTGTTATGTGCATGCGCAGGCGGTGGATGTCGGTATCTAAATACTCGACTTACACACGCCAAGACCTACTTGCTTTGCCGTATAAGAGGGTGCCACCCTCTTCCCTGGGGCTGAGCAGGCGGTCCGAGAGGCTGCTCAATTGTATACTTCCATCAAAGACTCATAAGGCCTTGTTGGAGGTACCAAGCGTTAAAACCGCGTAAGCGGGCCTCTCCAATTGTCCCCTCCTACGCTAACGCACGGGTCAGACGTCCACACCTGCTGGGAAGCCGCCGCTTCCTTCAGGTATAAGGGCGCCGGGAGGAGCAAGAGAGGCACGGGCCGGGGCAAGGCAGCTGGTCGAGGCCAACAGCTTTTTCGCAGGGCTGGGAACGATTGGTTCCCATTAGCGCCCGAAGAGCCCCGGGTGAACCCACAGTCGCAAGTTATCGAGAAAACTCATCCGCTCCTCCACTTTTCCGGGATAAAGCACACTCCGGTGCCTGCTACCCGAGAGAAGGCGGAATTCCTCCGTGCCGAGGTCGACGCACTTCTTATGAAAGCTGCGATCGAACCGGGTCCCGAGGGACAGGAAAGCGAGGGCTTCTACTCGACTTGTTTCCTAGTCACCAAACAGTGATCTCAACTGTCGAGACAGGAGAATGGCTAACGTCAATAGACTTAAAATACGCCTATCTCCACATACCAATACACCCCGAGTTCAAGAAATACCTGAGGTTTTCTTTCGACGGGAGGTGTTATCAGTTCAGGGTTCTACCATTCGGGATCTCCACGGCCCCGAGGGTGTTCACCAAGCTGATGTTGATTCCCGCCCAAGTGGCCAGGTCAAAAGGTCGGTTCTGCCATCCGTACCTCGACGACTGGTTACTAAGAGCTCTATTGCAATCCCTGAGTCAGATAGCTACACAACAAGTGATAGATATTCTGATCACTCTAGGGTGGATGGTCAATCTCAAGAAGTCAGATCTGAGCCCCACTCAGAATCTAGTCTTCCTAGTGGCTAATTTCAACACGGTGAGAGGACGTGTATCTCTGTCACAAGATATCAAGTCCCTTAAGCGCAAGTCACACTGCTCGTACATGGCTCCAGTTACTGGACAACATGGCGGCGACAGTGGATTTGGTCTGGCGGGCGCGCTTGAGAATGAGTCCCATTCAACAAGCACTCCGTCGACTTTGGGCGAACTCGGAAGATCTCGAGACTGCGCTCGAGACTCCGTAGTGGCTCATTACACACCTCCAGTGGTGGACCGAGGTCGGGAATCACTCCCGTTCCGTCTCTCACAGTTCAAACAGACGCGTCACTCTCCGGCTGGGGAGGCGTTCTGAATGATCACACTGCCTCGGGACTATGGTCCCAGCAGGAGATCAAACTGCATATCAATGTGCTAGAACTGAGAGCGGTCAGGTTGGTGTTCCAACGCTTCCCGGATCTGCTTCGTGGCCAAGTGGTTCGTCTAGAGATGGACAACCAAACGGCGATGACTTACATCCGGAAGCAGGGGGGAACGGCGTCTCCGTCGCTTCGACGAAAGACGTGGCAGTTCCTACTATAGTGCGGCTCTCACGATATCAGGGTGCTACCTGTTTATCTCCCGGGGGTGGACAACGTCCGTGCGGACGCTCTGTCTTGCCGGATCCTCGCTCCTCACGAGTGGAGGCTCGACCCGGGGATATTCGGGATTTTCTCCCTGTTATACAGGTCGTTACAGGTGGATCGGTTTGCGTCTGGGTTAAATAACCAGACACCAACGTTCTGCTCCCGAGTACACGACCCGAGGTCGGTGGCACCGGACGCCTTTCAGCTAGATTGGACGGACAGTTCTGTGGGCATTCTCCCCAGTACCTCTGATTTCCAAGGTCCTGTCTCAGCTAGGCACTCAGCCTGCGCGACTAATTGTGCTCCTGGCACCTCTTTAGTCGGCGCAGAGTGGGTTTCCAGTAATACTCAGGTTTCTGGCTCAGCCTCCTGTTATATTACCTTTACGACCGGACCTCCTATCCCAGAACGGGGCCCTCCACCCGAATCTCAGGTTTCAGTGGGTGGCTTGGCCACTGTCAGGAATCGCCTCCAGAAGAGCGGTATTCCTGCACGAGTTGCAGACACAATACTGGCTTCGCGGAGGGATTCGACAAACGTTCAGTACGATAGATAGGCCTGCTATGCGCCCTGGTGTGTCGATAGAGGGATTGCAGATCTTTTTTCTGCAGATCTCGTATCCGTGCTTGAGTTTCTCCAGTCGCGACTAGATGACGGCCTGGCCGCATCAACAGTCCGAGGGTACTCTACAGCTATCGCAGCTTTTCACGTCCCTGTCGACGGGGCACTTCTGGGTGCACACCCATTAGTGCAGCGCTTTTTAGCAGGTGTGGACAGGATCCGACCGCCAGTCCGGCGGATCAGTCCCCCTTGGGACTTGTCAATCATTCTAGATTGGCTGTCCGGTCCTTCCTTTCGGGATCTGTCGTCTCTCTCTCTTCAGCTGTTGAGCTGGGAGACGGCGTTCATTGTGGTGGTAACGTCCGGCAGACGGGTAGGCGACATTCGTGTTATGTCAGCCGATCCCAAAATAACTGTCTTCCATGGGGTCGATAAATATCACCGGGACAGTCAGTTTTCGTCTACCGTACTATTACCGTCCTAGGGTCGCACACGATTCCACGTGAACGGCTCCTATTGAGCTACCTGCTCTTTCACAGCCTTCCTCGTCGGGGACCACTGCAAGACATGCTCATGTCTTGGATGTCCGCACGACTCTCAAGGCCTATATCAGCAGAAATATGGGTGTCCGTAAGGATAACCAACTATTTTGCTGTTACTGCGGTAGGAAGGTTGGCTCACCTGCGAGTAAACAATCTATCTCGAGGTGGATAGTTTCAACCATTTGTACAGCGTATACGCTTACAGGCAGGGACCCCCCTACCAGGTTGAAGGCTCATTAGGTTAGAGCAGTGGCTGCGTCAAAAGCGTACGCCGCAGCTCTGCCCATTGAGCAGATCTGCTCCGCGGCTATTTGGAGCCAGCCGAGCACGATTCATCAAACCTTACCAACTCGACAAACACTCAAGCGAGCGTACTCGGTTTGGTAAGTCAGTTCTCCGAACTGGGCAAAGTTCTAATCTCTAGCTGATTGAGCTTTCGAGATTTTAGACAGTCTTCCGGTTGTACTGCTCAGTAATGGTCCGGATTTTATCTTCTGCGGTCGATAAATATCAGTCCTTACTACTCGATAATACTCGTATTTTGCGCACGCACTACTTCGATCCTCGGGGACCCTCTGGCCTAGCTCAGCGCTGGTTATGGTCTCTCGTGATCAACGCCCTTATATCACTTGTTCAAAAAAAGTGTGGGGGGGGTGGGAGGTGTTTCGAGTTCTCAACTTATGACAAGCCGCAAAAACAGGCTTTATCATAATATATGGTCGACCACGCCCTGTCTCTAGCCCCCGCCTTTCGACGGTGGTGCCTCACGATAAGGTTGGTTCCATTTATTGAACTCAATATTTTATTCTGTTGAATAATCAAATACGATGTATTTATTTACGCCTGTTGCTGACGGATGCCACTTCCTAGATTATCTTTGGGAGTCTGTCTTGATGCAATAAGTGCCCCAAGGAGGATTTAATCAGAAAGAGAATTTTACAAACCTGTAGAGGTTATGAATTCTCTGATGAAATCCTCCTTGGGGCACGGCCACCCACCTCCCCACATTCCGTCAGCATTTGACATATGGAAAGTGATTTGGGTGAGAGTTGCTCCCCCTGGCGTGAGGCGCCGTTGGGGGTGAGGCCCCGTTGGGGGTGAGGCCCCGTAAGGGTGGTCGTATATCATACAAAAACGAAGTTTTTTGTGTGGTAACATTTTTTATTAAGGAAAATGGTTACAACTATGTCATATAGATTTTCTTGAGCAAGGAAAATGCAATAAGTGCCCCAAGGAGGATTTCATCAGAGAATTCATAACCTCTACAGGTTTGTAAAAATTTTATGCCACTTTGAATTTCATATAGATAGATATATAGATTTATAGATCTGAAATTCAAAGTGGCATTAAATCAAACTCTCTCACTGACTGACTCTGTAGCTATGATTGCCACTATTTTCTTAACAGTGCCAACCACCTCCCCTGACTACTACAGCCCCTGCAGGGACTACAACTCCATCAGATACAGCGCAGAGGCGTACTGCATGCCTCTTTTGCGGAAACTGAATGACACCAAGGGAAGCAACTCTTGCAGGTGAGACTCACATTTCATGTTGTAAAATGGGCAAGATCAGATTTGCCTTCAATTTCTATTGCCTATGTTCCTCTCTTATTTACTTTTGACCATGAGGTATGTTAGTGGAAGGTGGTTAAAGTGTTTGCTCCTCATGCATTGGAACCAGGTTAGATGTGTGAGGCTGATTGCTTGTGATCATACCCCAATGAAATGGCTTGCTGCTCATACCTTCAATCACTGGTTTGTCTTGTCTAAACACAGTCTGAACAGGCTGCAGAGATACAGTCGGAATGTGGCGTTAAACAACATTCACTCACATCTTTCTTCTTTAGCTATCATGACAACATGTCTTGGTTCATATTTGTCACTCTGTTTCAGTGCATACGGTAACCTGATGCAGTGCCTAATATACGCCTTGCACAGATACAACTGCACTGCCAAGAAGATACACAACATTGCTATCCAAAATTCCAAGATTATTAGGGATGAACTGTCAGAATTCAATCCAAACAGTTGTGGTGAGTTCATGTCCCGTGGAGAACAGTCTTCCTTGGCTTACTGACCCTGTGGTTTGAATATGTCCCCTGTAACCCTGTAAGAGGTAACTAACAGGCTCCACTGGCCAGGCTCAGTGACTGGGTTGTTGGTACTTCATTAGACCGATCATTCGTTTTCTGATCCCGACTCGATTATTTACACGCTGCCAGACCTGTGAAGATCCGGGATAGAATAGGTCTTCAGAAACCCATGCTTGCCCTAAAAGGTGACTATGCTTGTCGTAAGAGGCGACTAACGGGATCGGGTGGTCAGGCTCACTGACTTGGTTGATACATGTCATTGTATCCCAATTGCGTAAATTGATGTTCATGATGTGAATCACTGGATTGTCTGGTCCAGACTTGATTATTTACAGACCGCCATCATATAGCTGGAATATTGCTGAGTGTGGCGTTAAACATCAAACAAACAAACCCTGCCATGATATAGCTGGGATATAGTCTGTGACTAGTGCTAAAAGAATAGTTTTTTGTTCTGCCCATAACTTTCATCAAAGTGGTAGAAGACTTTGGACTTAGATCCATGAGATTGGTTTGGGTGCTCACAAATTTCACCCCTTGTTTCTCAAGATGGGCCAAATCATACCATTCACAACAGAGAATAGATCCCTCCAACATTTCTTAATATTTATTCCATTTGCAGGTGCTCCTACATTTACCACCAAGTCCCCATGTTTGGAGGACAACTATTATGGGTTTGTCATGAGTGTAATGTGTGAAGCTGACAAGCTGAAGCCCACAGAGGACAATTGCAGGTACGTTCTTCAAGCTAGATCACCAGTCTCTAAGGTGCTTGCTTGCAGTTGTGCTAGCAGAAATAGTAGCTGTACATTGGTGGTGTGACTGGCTGTGACTGCCTACATTATGATGCTTGGTCTGTCATTTTGTGTATGGTGCTCCAGGACCTGTGAAGACCTGGGGAAGATTAGGTCTTAAGCAACCTATGCTTGCTGTAAAAGGTGACTATGCTTGTCGTAAGAGGCGACTAACAGGATCTGGTGATCAGGCTGCTGACTTGGTTGATGCATGTCATCGATGCCAATTGCCTGTATCGATGCTCATGATGATAATCACTGGATTGTCTGGTCCAGACTCGATTATTTTCAGTCTGCTCTCATATAGCTGGAATATTGATGAGTGCAGTGTTAAACAACAAACCAACCAACCTATGGTGCTCCAGAGTTGCACCCAAATCAGGCATGTCTGTGACCTGGATTGTCCTGGAAAACATTAGGCTGACATGCTGTGATATAACTGAAGTACTGTTGAAAGCTTCTTCTCTTCTCACACCTCCTGTGTTGCATGGATAGCCCAGTGGTTAAGGCATTCACTCATCATGCAGAAGGCCAGGGCTCAGTTCCCCATATTGGTACAATGTGTATAAAGCTCATTTCTGAAGTCCCCAATAGCTGGAATATTGCGAAAAGCAGCATAATACCTCCCTCCCTCCCTCCCTCACTCACTCACTCACTCACTCACTCACTCACTCACTTTTGTGTTGCAGCATTCCCTACCAGTTGACCATGTGTGCAATGAACGTCTCTTCCATTCTATTCACACAATGTACAATGAGTAACTTCTCTGCCTACCTCCAGAGAAACAAGGACGGCTTCCCACCTGCGTTTAGACCCTGCATTGGTGAGTATAGCAATGGAAATGTTCTTGAACAACAACCTTGCACATCTAAATGCCTTAACCTTAATGCAGTAAATGCTATAAGGAGTAATGCAGGATAAGTACTGCATTTTCTGGAGTACAATGCGCACCCAAGTATAATGCGCACACCCCTCTAGTGGATTCAGTATTTTGGAGAAGAAAAACAAATTGGGAGGAAAAAAACATAAAACTCATTATGACATGTATAATGCGCACCGCCTTCCACACAGCATTTTTTTTTTTTTTTGCACTATACTTAGGGAATATGGTATAGAATGTAAAAAATATTTAGATTTGACTAATTACTGTTGCAGTTTGTCTGAACTTAACTGACAGTTTTATCCACCTGAACTGGACCACAATGAAGGAGGATGCAGGATAAGGGCCCTTTTTTTATCACTGAAAATATCAGATTATAAAGTTGCAGAAGACATTGGCATGAACATGATATGCCTGACCAAATGGCAGACTTCTTGGCTCTTTATTTTCATGCACTTGTTTTGGACTTGATCAAGTACTCAAGTGTGGCTAAAATGTGTGAAAAGCTGATACTTTGATCTTCAAGAGAAACCTAAATATGAGCAACGGTAATTTTTTTGACCCAATGTCTGTACTGGTATCTACATCAACCCAAGAAAATAAGCTTGGATTAAGACCTTGCTCATGTTCAAATATTAGAAGAACAGTTCCTGAAATCCTCTATAGAACCGGTTTCTTCTTTTTGTCCCCCGCCGCGCGAAAGCGCGAAGCGGGGGATATAGTATTCACGACCGTCCATCCGTACGTCCGTCCGTACGTCCCACCTGTTTGTTGCCGCGATATCTCAAGAACTAAACACTGGATTGTCTTCATATTTGGAACTATGGTGTATATACAGACACCACAGACACCAGTCGGTTTTGGTGACCTTGACCCCATTTTCAAGGTCACAGCAGGCAAATCTGCTTTTGGAGTTTGAAAACGGTGTTGCCGCGATATCTCAAGAACTAAACACTGGATTGTCTTCATATTTGGAACTATGGTGTATATACAGACTCCGCAGACACCAGTCGGTTTTGGTGACCTTGATCCCATTTTCAAGGTCACAGCAGGCAAATCTGCTTTTGGAGTTGGAAAACAGTGTTGCCGCGATATCTCAAGAACTAAACACTGGATTGTCTTCATATTTGGAACTATGGTGTATATACAGACACCGCAGACACCAGTCGGTTTTGGTGACCTTGACCCCATTTTCAAGGTCACAGCAGGCAAATCTACTTTTGGAGTTGGAAAACGGTGTTGCAGCGATATCTCAAGAACTAAAAACTGGATTGTTTTCATATTTGGTACTATGGTGTATATACAGGCGGGGGACATTTCGTCACTTTGTGACAAATACTTGTTTGCTTTCAACCATTATCTGGTCATTGAACGTTGAAGTTCCAAGCATGCAAGAGTTGAAATGAGCAAATTCTGATTCTCATTTATCAAGTCTGTGTAAACATAGATAATAACTTACGGCAAATATCTGAAGGTTTTGGGGGGCACGGGTGGCCCAGTCGTCTAAGGCGTTGCGATTCTCTGTGCAGAGTTTTTGTCCCTTGGGCACGCCAGAAAACTATGATTGTGGGTTCGAATCCTGGTTCGCCCTGATTATGTTTCTAGGTTTGTCAGCACCATACTTGTGGGTTTGACCGAAGTGGTAAACGTCTGAGACCTGCATCTCTTCAGGCTTTCCTCCCACATTAAGTTGACACGCCATGATATAACTGGAAAACTGTTAAACCCAACTCACTCACTCACTCTAAATGTTTTGCTCAGTTCTCACTTAATGGAGATCCTTTTGGAGGAAGAAGACCCTTACCACCTTGTCTGATGACAAGAGTTGGATGGGTTTTAGTCTTCATTGCAGCTTTCTGTGTGAGGAAGTTGTTGTAAATCATCCAAGAGGTTTTTAGCGCTGTGTGAGAGAAAGATGCATATTATCCAATAAGCGTTCAACGCTGTGTGCAAGGAAGTTGTATAAGCATTTAGCGCTCTGTGTGATAAACTTATCAGTATAATGTTAAGCCCATATCAGCTGTTTTCACAAGGTAACATTGGTGAAATATGTTTTTAAAATTTAAAAAAAATGTAAATAGTAACTGTTCGTGTCTCATAGGAGGGTCCTGATGGGTGGGTCCCATAAGCAGTAAGCATTTAAATTTAGGGTACTTTTTCATTAAGCAGTAATTTTTCTTCTTTTTCAATAAAATCATCGCGAAAAAATCCTAAATCAGCCATGACAGGACATGGGACTTTTAATTCTGCTTTCGTTTCATCCTGACAATTCATATTTTTAATACCTGGTAAAATCTCAAATCGCTAAACATTCTAGACTGGTCCCCTGTGTCAGTTGCGCAGCCTGCTTTCTGTGGTGAAGCATTTGGGTCTTGAAGACAGACTGTTTTTGACCATTTTAATCATTTTACGATAAGCAGTAAATTATCTTTTTATGTTAAGCAGTTATTTTGGGGTATTTTATGATAAAAAAGATGACTTTTATGTTTACGATAGTGTTTGAAGGGTGTTTTACGTTAAGCATTAAAACCCATCACGACCCTCTCGTAGGCCCTGTGGCTGGATATTACACTGTTTGCTTTATATGTTATTTATTGTTACCGTGCAATATGTGCCACGTAAATAAACTATTTTTCTTTTCTTCTTTTCTTCTTCTGTGTGACATGTCTATTTTGCCATTGCAGATAACATACAGTCCCTGATTGTCGACCGCTGTCTGCTGATGACCAATCCTGGGGCCAATTGTCTCGCATTTTCAACGTATGGGATTGTAGGCACAAGTACTTGCGAGTAGGTATATTTTGCTGACATAAATACTGTATTTAATTTGATAATGCAAACCTCACATATACAAGCGTGTAAATATTTTCAGCAATTGCTATTGGATATCTTCGTCAATATAAAGACATGACTGAGAAGTTATGTTTAGCTATATTCTTTGTCTGAGGTATCCTTTGCTTGGATAATGGCTAAGAGTCTGATCATTTATTGATTAGATATTTTCTGATATTAGATATTAGAAAAATATAGAACCACTTTCTATTAGTATTAGATATATAATTATTTGAATCCACTTCCTTACAGCGAAACTAACATGCTGCTCTATGCAACCAGTTTGAAGTGTATGAAGAGGCAGGTTCAGACCAACTGTACAATCATGGACATCAATAAATCTTTAAAGAACTACTTTGATGTGATCTCCGTGGGGGCTGGCAGCTTCCTGTCGGCACAAGCAATACCTGTGATAACCTGTGCTGGTGAGTACTGGAATTTACCAGGGGCCAACTTTCAGAATTACCCACGAGGAATAATGGATTATATGATTTAATCAAGTTGCAAGTAGGAATAATGGATTATAAGATTTAATCAAGTTGCAAGTAGGAATAAGGGCGTATATGATTTAATCAACTTCCCGAAAAGATTTTTGTTAAAATTCACTGGTATGAATTAGCCAATTACCATTTTGAGATGATAAAATGCTCAAGGAGGATTTCTAAAAAAAGTCCTTACCTCTATGTACTCCATTACCTTAGACGTGACTGTAGGTGAGAATGCATTCAAGGTATATTACCGTATTCGACGTAATAAGCGCCCAGGGCGCTCTCAAAATTAGAAATAGGGGGCTGTTATTAGAATATTATTTGGTGGAAAAAAGACAGTTGAAAGATAAATTTCATGGTTTATGCTGACACCCTGAAATGAATTTAATTGCCCATAATTAAGAATACATATTACACATGAGTGCTTATTATACACGAATAAATAAGTCTTGTGTACATTGATAAATCAGAATGGGTGCTAATTGGGATTGTTCACTAGCCAGTATATTAGCAAATATCGCCATGGGCACTTATTAGAGTGGGGCGCTTATTACGTCGAATACGGTAATCTTTGTACCCATGGGCATTGCAGGTCAGAATAGGGCCCCAGACATGTTCTATATTACTGTAAACCTGGGTCAGAATATGTCCTCAGTATACAAGGCATGTCCTTGAGGGATACTGAGACAGCATGGACTCAAGTGTACCTTGTCATGTCCTTGAGGGATACTGAGACAGCATGGACTCAAGTGTACCTTGTCATGTCCTTGAGGGATACTGAGACAGCATGGACTCAAGTGTACCTCGTCATGTCCTTGAGGGATACTGAGACAGCATGGACTCAAGTGTACCTCGTCATGTCCTTGAGGGATACTGAGACAGCATGGACTCAAGTGTACCTTGTCATGTCCTTGAGGGATACTGAGACAGCATGGACTCTAGTGTACCATGTCATGTCCTTGAGGGATACTGAGACAGCATGGACTCAAGTGTACCTCGTCATGTCCTTGAGGGATACTGAGACAGCATGGACTCAAGTATGTCATGTCCTTGAGGGATACTGAGACAGCATGGGCTCAAGTGTACCTCGTCATGTCCTTGAGGGATACTGAGACAGCATGGACTCAAGTGTACCATGTCATGTCCTTGAGAGATACTGAGACAGCGTGGACTCAAGTGTACCATGTCATGTCCTTGAGGGATACTGAGACAGCGTGGACTCAAGTGTACAATGTCGTGTCCTTGAGGGATACTGAGACAGCATGGACTCAAGTGTACCATGTCATGTCCTTGAGGGATACTGAGACAGCGTGGACTCAAGTGTACCTTGTCATGTCCTTGAGGGATACTGACACAGCATGGACTCAAGTGTACCTTGTCATGTCCTTGAGGGATACTGAGACAGCGTGGACTCAAGTGTACCTTGTCATGTCCTTGAGGGATACTGAGACAGCATGGGCTCAAGTGCACCTTGTCATGTTCTTGAGGGAACCTGAGACAGCGTGGACTCTAGTGTACCATGTCGTGTCCTTGAGGGATACTGAGACAGCATGGACTCAAGTGTACCTCGTCATGTCCTTGATGGATACTGAGACAGCATGGACTCAAGTGTACCTCGTC
The DNA here is from genome assembly GCF_023055435.1 of Haliotis rufescens. Taxonomy (NCBI): domain Eukaryota; kingdom Metazoa; phylum Mollusca; class Gastropoda; order Lepetellida; family Haliotidae; genus Haliotis; species Haliotis rufescens. The sequence continues at coordinate 42,797,544 of NW_025963802.1, forward strand.
ATGTCCTTGATGGATACTGAGACAGCATGGACTCAAGTGTACCACTTCTTGTCCTTGAGGGATACTGAGACAGCATGGACTCAAGTGTACCACGTCTTGTCCTTGAGGGATACTGAGACAGCATGGACTCTAGTGTACCTCGTCATGTCCTTGAGGGATACTGAGACAGCATGGACTCAAGTGTACCATGTCATGTCCTTGAGGGATACTGAGACAGCATGGACTCAAGTGTACCTCGTCATGTCCTTGAGGGATACTGAGACAGCATGGACTCAAGTGTACCTTGTCATGTCCTTGAGAGATACTGAGACAGCGTGGACTCAAGTGTACCATGTCATGTCCTTGAGGGATACTGAGACAGCGTGGACTCAAGTGTACAATGTCGTGTCCTTGAGGGATACTGAGACAGCATGGACTCAAGTGTACCATGTCATGTCCTTGAGGGATACTGAGACAGCATGGACTCAAGTGTACCTTGTCATGTCCTTGAGGGATACTGACACAGCATGGACTCAAGTGTACCTTGTCATGTCCTTGAGGGATACTGAGACAGCGTGGACTCAAGTGTACCTTGTCATGTCCTTGAGGGATACTGAGACAGCATGGGCTCAAGTGCACCTTGTCATGTTCTTGAGGGAACCTGAGACAGCATGGACTCTAGTGTACCATGTCGTGTCCTTGAGGGATACTGAGACAGCATGGACTCAAGTGTACCTCGTCATGTCCTTGATGGATACTGAGACAGCATGGACTCAAGTGTACCTCGTCATGTCCTTGATGGATACTGAGACAGCATGGACTCAAGTGTACCACTTCTTGTCCTTGAGGGATACTGAGACAGCATGGACTCAAGTGTACCACGTCTTGTCCTTGAGGGATACTGAGACAGCATGGACTCTAGTGTACCTTGTCATGTCCTTGAGGGATACTGAGACAGCATGGACTCTAGTGTACCTTGTCATGTCCTTGAGGGATACTGAGACAGCATGGACTCTAGTGTACCTTGTCTTGTCCTTGAGGGATACTGAGACAGCATGGACTCAAGTGTACCTTGTCATGTCCTTGAGGGATACTGAGACAGCGTGGACTCTAGTGTACCATGTCATGTCATTGAGGGATACTGAGACAGCATGGACTCAAGTGTACCTTGTCATGTCCTTGAGGGATACTGAGACAGCATGGACTCAAGTGTACCTTGTCATGTCCTTGAGGGATACTGAGACAGCATGGACTCAAGTGTACCTTGTCATGTCCTTGAGGGATACTGAGACAGCATGGACTCAAGTGTACCATGTCATGTCCTTGAGGGATACTGAGACAGCATGGACTCTAGTGTACCATGTCATGTCCTTGAGGGATTCAGAAAAATTGTCATCAGTCATTCAGGGTCGATGTCAACCCAAAGTATACAACCTCTCACACAGGACCTGTGGGTTGTCATCATGGCCCAGTAGGCTGATACTCTAACTTTGAACAGATGGTTTGCCTCCTCCAAGTTCTATTTCAGGCCTGGGATGAAGTGGGAAGTGCTGACAAGGCACCATCCCATTTACTCCCCACATTAAGAGTGGCTTAAACCCACCTGACAGACATCCTCGTTTGTCCAGGGTATCATGTCTCCATTATTATTGTAATAAAAACCCTGGACCTGCTTGGCACCGTAGCTTCAGGAAGTGATGCCGAACTTCTCCATCTCTCTGACCATTAATTTCACATTAATTTTCTCTTGCTTATGAGTGTCATTGGATTGGACATCTGTTTCTAGAGCTAAAAAAAATGTAATAGTCTTTGTTCTCAGGTTCCGGCTGCATCATAAAGTCCATTTTGAAAAAATAAAAAAAATAAAAATATTCCGTGTCTTGAACACACAACCCCGGCAGAGAAATGCTACAATACTTATGAACAACTTGATCCCATTGAAATTATTGTAAACAAAATTTGGTTCATACTAGCTTGAACAACTCCCTACCCCCTCCAAAAAAAAACAAACCTGCCCCCGCACTATATTTTCAAAAGCCATTGCATTCTCAATGTGATTGATTCAAAATGAAGCTATAGTGGTGAATGGGTCTAGGGTGTTTATGAATATACTTACCAATAAATGTTTGGGAACATGAAATACTTTTATACATGAAATATTAAATTGTGTGCTCAGTTTTCACTACAAAAAATATCCCCACAAATATTCACGATCCCTAACTGATTTTTGTTCTGCGTGGAATGGAGACATGATACACTGGATCTTTGAGGATAATATAAAGAGGGGGATTCAGCCCTTTTCTGGTGCTGCTGTAAACATTAACATCAACGTATTGTGTTGTCTAAGGCAGTAACACATTTAATTGTTGTTTCAGAATCAATTAAGACAACAGATATAAGCACATTACCGGACTTCTGTAACAACGTCGAAGCCATCATGAGGATCCTTATGACTTTCGGCGGCAGCAATGTTTCGGGAATATTCAGTGCAAATAATGGAGTCATCCCATCCTGCTTGTAAGTGTGACAAATTAGACAATGCTGTTGTCCTTCACAACTGTCAAAATGTGGATAAAACATGCAGTCCAGAGGGTTTACCCCGAGGATGAAGGTTTAAATCTCATAACAACCTAAAGGGAAGTGTTTTATGGGTAGAACATTACCATGACAAGTGCGTCGCCTATGTGACATTGGTTAGAATAGGCCCCAGCAACCAATGCCGGCCGAATGAGGCTATTAATGGATCATGTGGTCCGGCTCGGTGGTTCATAGTACCCATACAGAATGAGATGTTGCCCATATTATGGATTATCGGGTCCAGACTTGATTATTTACAGGATGCCGTCATTTACACTGGAATACTGCTGAGTACTGGTTAAACAATAAATTGTTAATTTGTACCCAAATGCTCTGCTATTTGAACTCCTTAGCATCCCCTCCCAATGGAATGTTACTTGAGTATGAACATACCACATGATCACTTTCCTTTGACCCGTGAAGATCCGAGAGATAAAAGGTCTTCAGCAAGCCATGCTGTAAAAAGTTTCTGTGTTTGTCATAAGAGGCGATTGAGGGGTCAGGCTTGCTGACTTGGTTGATGTATGTCATTGTATCCCAATCGATTCCCATGTCAATCACTGGATTGTCTGGTCTACTTATTTACATACCGCCGTCATATACCTGGAATATTGTTGAGTGCGGTGTTAAACAACAAACAAACCTTCCTTAATTTTGTCAGTATATTTATATGAAAAGTGAAAAATTACTATTGTAATTAAGTGTTACCACAAGTGAAGACTGACAGAAACTAACTGCCAGTGTGACCAATATTGGAGTAAACTGGATGTCAAGGAGAACGTGTGATTCTGTTTCAGTGTCCTGCTGCCGGCCATACAGTCAACATTGCAGACAATGGTTTCTTTTGTGGGCTTGCCGTGTGATACGGACAGGATGGTACAACTGGTGGTCAATAACAGTGATATCATCAGGGAGAAATACCCACATGTAGACTTGTCAAACTGTGGTATGTATAAGGCTCATTCAATATGCTTTGAATTGTATTTTTTCTTTCATATATGTTTTAATATGGTAAGCTACTCAGCACTAACAGTAGCCTGACCTCACAATTTACACTTGTCAGAGGGGTACACAAAGTATGTGATCTAGACTACAAAGTGGTCGGATTTTCATTTTTGTGTAAGCCACAGTGGCTGAGTGGGTTAGATTGCTGACTTTGTGTGCTGGCGATTAAGTTCACTTTGGCAGTGTGGGTTTCTAATCCCAAATGGGACTCAACCCAATAAAGTACAAGAATCTGTACTTTACTGAGAAAGTGTTATCCCAAATATGACATTTGTTACATTTGACCACTTTCTTAATGGCATTGTGTGTTCACTTCCTTATCGAGTCTTTTAGTTGACCAAATGTCATGTTTTACCTTACCTGACACAACAGTGCATTAGCTTCCCTAGCTTATACAAGCAGACAGTACTGGAACAGAGAGACAGTTGAAACAGACAATTGGCCGTGCCCTGATACCAGGAGTGATCCGCCTTGGCCGCACTCCCTCATATTCTTCCCTGTCTGTCTATGATAGTTGTGTTATATTGGAACAATGTTCTCACCTTCGAAGTCTTCGTTACTCGATGTTTTCAAGTTGGTGTTCTGGTATATCCTTTCTCTGGCATATGTGTATATATACACTTCTCTGTGGTATATTTCTGCTTTCACAAGTTTAATTCTGCACTTTTCAGTGTGTGCGTAAGTTTGCAATTTCAAGTCATGGTTGCCATCTTGCACTTTTTGCTGTAGTTTTATTTAGGCTTTGTTGGCGCTCTATACACTCTGGTTGTGTTTACGGTATACGGTGTTTGAATAGGGTTTTCATTTAAGACAGTGGCATGGTATCTCGTTGAGCTAGCACTTTAAAATTGTCTTTAGTCCAGACAAGTACAAGCAGCCACCCACACACACACATCTGCAGGCGCATCTCTATTTAAGTGTGCAAAAATCTTGAATGTGACGTTAAACCCCATTACACCACACCTTCTCAACCCCTACACCAGACAGCCTCATCCAGACCGTGAAGTCTACAATCTGGCTTATCTCCAAAGGTCCTGGAGGGCCAAGGATTTCTTAGCCTGTGCTGCTGAAGCAGTTTCCAAGGCTCATCGCTCTTCCGCCTCTATTATGTCAAGTTATGATATTTTCACGCTTTTTGCTCATCACGACATGACTCCATGGCCTAGTGGTAGAGCGTCCGCCTGGAGAGCGGAAGGTCCAGGGTTCGATCCCCGACCTTGTCATACCAAAAGATGGTACTTGTTGTTACCCTGTTTGACTGCTGCCACACAATGGAGAATATGAGGGAGTATGGGCCAAGGTGGATAACTCCTGGGTATCTGGGACTATAGTCTGTTTCAACTATCACTCTGTTCCAGTACTGTCTGGTTTGTATAAGGTAGGGAAGCTAAAGCACTGTGTAGCATCAGGTGAGTATAAATGCATTGCATTTATCCCAAAATGCTTATTTTTGGTAAGACCAAGTTTAGCTAATATGATTAAAAGCTTTGTTATTTTTTTTCCCCCTGAGATCGGATTTCCCAAAATCTTTTAAATCTCAACATAAAGGTATGTCACCATTATGCAGTTGAAAAAGTGTAATGTCATCAAAATGATTTAAAACAATGAATGAAGAATGCAAAATATTAAAACATCAAAAATATTAAATATAAATATAAATATAAATATAGAAATAAAAATATAAAAAGCCCAGAGGGTAAACTTTATGTGCATAATAAAGACAATGAGTAGTTTCATGACACATACCAAATGTGATGATCAAGAGATATTGCTAAAAGTGGCAGATATCTAAGTTAGTAAACACTATATGACAGTCAGCCATTGCTTCATTAGTATTAATTCATCTTTTTACCTCCTACAGGTTAGCATATTGACCAAACTGCAAACATTGGGAACAATTTGACAAGGGAAATTGTCAAATAAGAATCCTTAGTTGTTATTGGTAGCCTGAAATCAGGAAACCTGCTTATTCAATATCTCTCACTCAATCACTCCCTGACAATGTCTAATGTCATTCCAGGAAAATACTGCCCTTCACTCCTTGGCAGAGGAACAGACCCTGATGCCCCATACCCTGCATACACATCCTCCAGCTCCTACAACGGCACCAACTACACATCCTCCAGCACCATGACCACCAACCAGACATACTATCCATTTCAAGGCCAGACACCGTACATGCCCAGTGTCCTCAGATGTACCACTTTCCTCTACACCATCTTCCAGGCCTCGGCTCCCCAAGAGACGCTATGCAGGTAAGTACATCATCATCCAGACATCGGCTTCCCAAGAGATGCTGTGCAGGTAAGTACACCATCTTCCAGGCCTCGGCTCCCCAAGAGACGCTATGCAGGTAAGTACATCATCATCCAGACATCGGCTCCCCAAGAGGCGCTGTGCAGGTAAATACACCATCATCCAGACATCGGCTCCCCAAGAGATGCTGTGCAGGTAAATACACCATCATCCAGACATCGGCTCCCCAAGAGATGCTGTGCAGGTAAATACACCATCATCCAGACATCGGCTCCCCAAGAGATGCTGTGCAGGTGAGTACACCATCATCCAGACATCGGCTCCCCAAGACACGCTGTGCAGGTGAGTACACCATCATCCAAACATCGGCTCCCCAAGAGATGCTATGCAGGTGAGTACACCATCATCCAGACATCGGCTCCCCGAGAGACGCTGTGCAGGTGAGTACACCATCATCCAGACATCGGCTCCCCGAGAGACGCTGTGCAGGTGAGTACACCATCATCCAGACATCGGCTCCCCGAGAGACGCTGTGCAGGTGAGTACACCATCATCCAGACATCGGCTCCCCGAGAGACGCTGTGCAGGTGAGTACACCATCATCCAGACATCGGCTCCCCGAGAGACGCTGTGCAGGTGAGTACACCATCATCCAGACATCAGCTCCCCGAGAGATGCTGTGCAGGTAAGTACACCATCATCCAGACATTGGCTCCCCGAGAGACGCTGTGCAGGTGAGTACACCATCATCCAGACATCAGCTCCCCAAGAGATGCTGTGCAGGTAAATACACAATCATCCAGACATCGGCTCCCCGAGAGACGCTGTGCAGGTGAGTACACCATCATCCAGACATCGGCTCCCCAAGACACGCTGTGCAGGTGAGTACACCATCATCCAAACATCGGCTCCCCAAGAGATGCTATGCAGGTGAGTACACCATCATCCAGACATCGGCTCCCCGAGAGACGCTGTGCAGGTGAGTACACCATCATCCAGACATCGGCTCCCCGAGAGACGCTGTGCAGGTGAGTACACCATCATCCAGACATCAGCTCCCCGAGAGATGCTGTGCAGGTAAGTACACCGTCATCCAGACATTGGCTCCCCGAGAGACGCTGTGCAGGTGAGTACACCATCATCCAGACATCGGCTCCCGGAGAGATGCTGTGCAGGTAAATACACAATCATCCAGACATCGGCTCCCCGAGAGACGCTGTGCAGGTGAGTACACCATCATCCAGACATCGGCTCCCCGAGAGACGCTGTGCAGGTGAGTACACCATCATCCAGGCATCGGCTCCCGGAGAGATGCTGTGCAGGTAAGTACACCATCATTCAGACATCGGCTCCCCAAGAGATGCTGTGCAGGTAAATACACCATCATCCAGACATCGACTCCCCAAGAGATGCTGTGCAGGTAAGTACACCATCATCCAGACATCAGCTCCCCAAGAGATGCTGTGCAGGTAAGTACACCATCATCCAGACATCGGCTCCCCAAGAGATGCTGTGCAGGTAAGTACACCATCATTCAGACATCGGCTCCCCAAGAGACGCTATGCAGGTAAGTACACCATCATCCAGACATCAGCTCCTCAAGAGACACTGTGCTGGTAAGTACACCATCATTCAGACATCGGCTCCCCAAGAGATGTTGTGCAGGTAAGTACACCATCATCCAGACATCGGCTCCCCAAGAGATGTTGTGCAGGTCTTGTGTAAAGACAAGTGTATTTCAGTTATCCAGTGTATAGAACTTTGTTATATCCCTATGTTCCATTCTCGTTACAGGCTGTACACGGAAGTCCTACGATGTATGGCAGTGAAAGGGAGCATATATGGAGACAAGTGCATGATTGAAGATTTCCATGATGCCCTTGAGAGCTACCTAGAGTTGGCAAATGCCACTTCCATGTTTCAAGTAGATCAGTGCTCAGGTATTGACTTGGGACATGATTTTCATTCTTTCCTGTCTAGAGAATTTAAGTTTCATGTCTGATTTGGGAGCGGTGGGGCAGCCTAATGGTTAAAGCATTCGTTTGTCACGCTGGAGATCTTGATTCAATTCCCCACATTGTTAAGATGTGTGAAGCCTACTTCTAATGTTGCCCATCATGTTGTTGCTGGAATATTGCTGAACACATGCTCACTTAGTCACTCATGTCTGGTTTAACCAGTAGTTAAAGGACGGCAACACTCAAACTTTGCTGATCATTGACTATTATCTGGACTGGTTTGACTTGTGATCAGCGCTAATTGTTATCTGGTGATTATGCGTTTGAATTAAAGTGTTGCAGGCAAGACAACGGAGTTGGTGTACTGTTAAAAAGTAAAAGATAAACCTGAGAAGTTTCAAATTCTGGGTTTATGGAGTGACCCACTGGAGCCCCTAACTACAGAGTGGAAAAAGAAATGATGCTATTTTTAACTTATGTTAATTACACAAATACTCCATTTTTGATCCGGGGTGGTCGGGTAGCGTAGTGGTTAAAGCGTTCGCTTGTCACGCTGAAGACCCGGGTTCGATTCCCAACATGGGTACAATTCCCAACATGGGTACAATATGTGAAACCCATTTCTGGTGTCCCATGCCGTGATATTGCTGGAATATTAGTAAAAGCGGCGTAAAACCATACTCACTCATGTTTGATAGCTCAGAAAACTAAAAAGATGCAAATAATACAAATCTCACTTTGAGAACTGATGGAAAGCACAGCATACTCTCTGGCAGCTGCCAACATTTTATTAAGATGACAAAGTCTCCCCAGAATAATGTCCTGTTACTGTAAAGTGCTGTACACAGATCTAGCATTTTCTGTTTTGCTGCTTTGTTGTAGTGCTTGGTTTGGTTTGGTTTACAGGCAGCATAAAGAAGTACTCATCACAAGCACCATTGTGTGAGAACCCTGAGCTACTGGCCACCATAGCCAATGTGTCCTGTATGCATTACTACAGATACACTGGAGGAGGGTGCAGGTGCGTGTTGTCGACAAACCAGTATTTGTTGCTGATTGTGTTACTCACGGATTTAGTGTTGCAGTAGTTTGGACAATGTGAAAGTGTGTAACTGATTGATTTACTGTTGCAGTAATTTGGACAATGTGAAAGTGTGTAACTGATTGTTTTACTGTAGCAGTAGATTGGACAATGTGAAAGTGTGTAACTGAATATTCTTTTGTTGCAGTATTTTGGACAATGTGGCAGAATGTGTATTGGGTCTTCTGAACTCCTCCAGCATCCACTGTTGCCGTGATGTCATCAAGAATGCTCTCATCTCAAGAGCTGACATCACTGCCCAAGTCTCCACGGATTTCTCCAGCTGTCGGGCCACTCCTCAAGGTGATATTGTAGTGACCATCCTCAACCAAAGAACTAGAAATGTGAAGACAGTCACATTAAACCTATGCATTTTTACCTTTGATTGTACGGCATAAATAATATATGATGTCAAAAATAAGTGAAATATGTTTTCTAGAAGCTCACATTTCTTTGTAGATATAAAATAGTTTTTTTACTTCATTCTCAGATGTTTCTTTAAGGATTGGTTTACTGATGCAATGACCATATAACTGATATAGTGAAGGGAAAAGTAGCCGGAACAGCAATGTTTACCAAAAATACTTCTGAGTTGTATTTAAATAAAATTATGCATAAAAAATGTAAAACTGCAACACTTGACTTGACAAACATGGCACACATGGCAATAAATTCAGAGAAAATTTTGAAGAATAAAAATATCCATAAAAGAAAAAAGAGTTAAAACACCTGACCAAATGACAAGTAAAGTGCTTTCTTTATGTCACTATATTTCTTTTATTTTCACATTGTCCACAGAGATGCCCTCCACACCAGGATGGACCATGAACACAGGCCCACTGTATCCGAACACTAGTCCGCCATTACCCAGTTCACAGTACTCACAAGGCATCTCCACAAGAGGGGTTACAGATTATCCGTTGAAACCCACGGCCTCGTACCCACAGCCCATGCAGCCCTGCCTCATGTCCACCCTGTACACATGGGGCCCCTACTGCCGTCACAGCGGCTTTCTGCTCGCCCGCCACCAGGCGGACAACATGACATGCAGGTATTGCTGAAAACCCGAGAACAATTTCTTTTTGAGAGTTTCAGGATATTCACTGACGGATCTCACCACAACTCACTACTGACAAAGTAGACACAATTTAGGGATCACAACTTCTTTAAGACTGTAAAGGTGACATTTCAGCATAGGTCCTTATGCCATTGTCAAGCAAGACTGGAACGGTATAAGGATCTATCACGAAACATCGCCTTTACAGTATTAAAGAAGTTGCTATCCATAAATTGTGTCTACTTTGACATCTGTCAACTTCTAAGTAATGCCGATCAAACAATTCAACTCACGACTGCTACCGAGTTGTCCCCATACTGCTACTGGGATTTGTCTAGGACTCAACACTAAGGGACATTGTAGAGGCCTTGTTAACCATTACAGTTTTTGCAGCAATCCTTACAATTTTAATCTAAGAATTATGGTATTACGATAATAATATTTACTATTATGTAATGTATTTTGTTAAATGATACCCAGCATACCTGGGGAAGTTTACTTGCCACTTTGCGTGTAACACGTGCATGCATGTGGCTATATAAGTGCAATAATTTCGGATGCGAAGTTAAACCCAATTTCACCTCACCCCAATTCACTTTGCATGTAAAATACAGGACAAGTATACAAATATAAAAATTATCTAGGATTTTACTGGAGGTATTAACATGGCACCCTGTCTGGAAGTATGATGTAGGAACATTGTTATTAATGTCACATTAAAAAATATTTGGTTTCAGATTTCTGTCGAATAACTGTTGAGCTATTATGTTGGTCAGTTGTTTGGTTTGTTGTTTTACGCTGCACTCGGCAATATTCCAGCCATATGACAGCGGTCTGTAAATAACCGAGTCTGACAATCCAGTGATTGATATCATGGGCAACGATCCACGCAATTGGGATCGATGACATGCATCAACCAAGTCAGCAAGCCTGACCACCCGATCTTGTTGGTCGTCTTTTACGACAAGCATAGTCACCTTTTAGGGCAAGTATGGGTTTCTGAAGACCTATTCTACCCCGGATCTTCACGGGTCAAGCGATTATGTGAAAATATGAATTGTGTCACAACTTTACAACTTACGTGTTTATTGTAAGGCAGCAAGGGCATCTGAACGGCCCTCGTAAATGTGTGCAAAATGGCTTGTATCAGCATTCAACCGCACTCACTCATTCTGTTTTATGGAGTGTTGGGGTAGCCCGATGGTTCAAGTATTTGCTCATCATGGGTTTGAAGCCCATTTCTGGAGTCCCTTGTCATGATTGTTTGAATATTGCTAAGAGCAGAATAAAACCTTTCTCACTGACTCACTCTTTTTCCTCAGCATCTACACTGATTTGGTCAACTGCATCACTCTTGTGGCCAACTACAACAACTTCAACTGTAGTGTTGATGACATCATCATGATGTATCAGCAGAATTCCAGCATGTTTGACCTCACCGAGCTGGACCACAAGGCCTGTACAGGTAGACCACTGTCTTTCTTGGGTGTGTGGGGACGGGTACAGGTAGACCACTGTCTTGCTGGGGTGTGTGGGGAGGGGTACAGGTAGACCAATGTCTTGCTGGGGTGTGTGGGGAGGGGTACAGGTAGGCCACTGTCTTTCTGGGGTGTGTGGGGAGGGGTACAAGTAGACCACTGTCTTGTTGGGGTGTGTGGGGAGGGGTACAGGTAGAGCACTGTCTTACTGGGGTGAGTGGGGAGGGGTGTAGCTGGTGTCTTGCTGGGGTGTGTGGGGACGGGTACAGGTAGACCACTGTCTTGCTGGGGTGTGTGGGGAGGGGTACAGGTAGTGCACTGTCTTGCTGGGGTGTGTGGGGAGGGGTGTAGCTGGTGTCTTGCTGGGGTGTGTGGGGACGGGTACAGGTAGACCACTGTCTTGCTGGGGTGTGTGGGGAGGGGTAAAGGTAGAGCACTGTCTTGCTGGGGTGTGTGGGGAGGGATACAGGTAGACCACTGTCTTGCTGGGGTGTGTGGGGAGGGGTACAGGTAGTGCACTGTTTTGCTGGGGTGTGTGGGGAGGGGTGTAGCCACTGTCTTGCTGGGTTGTGTGGGGAGGGGTGTAGCCACTGTCTTATTGGAGTGTGTGGGGAGGGGTGTAGCCACTGTCTTGCTGGGTTGTGTGGGGAGGGGTGTAGCCACTGTCTTGTTGACAGCCTCCATGGTCTAATGGTAGAGCGTCCACCCAGAGAGTGGCCGTATCACACCTGAAGACGTTAAGAGATAGTACTTGTTGTGCTACGTAAGTGCAATAACCTTCTTGTATTTAGGTAGAAAGTACTGATATTTCTTATAATAGTTAAAACAAGATATGTGGACAGAAAGAATTGATATAATGTCCGAACCAAATCAAACAAATCTGATATAAGATTACTGACTGGTGTCAGAAATCCAATCACTCACTCACTCATTGTGGTGAGTGAGTGACTTGTTTTACGCCACTTTTAGCAATATTCCAGCAATATCATGGCGGGGGACACCAGAAATGCGCTTCACACATTGTACCAATGTCGGGAATCGAACCGGGCGTGACAACCAAATGCTTTAACCACAAGGCTACCCGACCGCCCCCTTATGCACTGTGTTGCTTTCAGTGGCACCCCTGGAGCTGCGCCACCCAGAGATGCAGTCAGTGTGTGCTGATGAAGTGGTTAGAGACTATGTCCTCAAGTATGGCTGCAGGAACTTCAGCAAGGAAAACATCCAATATGTCACACCAACCAACTTCTGCAGGTGGGAAGCAGCTAGCTCTCTCCACCTACTCTCTACTGTATCATTGACAACAAGTTATTGAAAATATTCATTTCATGGATTCTGATTTTTCACTTTTTACATAACAAGCTATTTGTCAAGACAGAGTTGGGTTGCCAGATGCTATTTTAATTCATATTGGGATAATGTCATTTTTCAAAGTTACTTTTCTTTCAAAATGCTGTACATCTTGCAAACAACATAACTATGGCAAATCAAAATTACAAATTAACACTTGAATTTCTTTAAATATTGAAACAATAATACCATTTCTTTCTGTGGTCAAAGCAATAGATTTGAGTTTACAGTTGTGGGCTCTGAACAAACCATGACACGATAAGCAACAACAACACACTTAGCTTTGTCTTTGAGTATTAACTGTGATGTGATTATCTCAAGTATAACTGTACCAGATTCAGATGATAAAGGCATCAAGGAACTTATACCCTGTGTTATGTCCATGATAGGTGACCGCCTCTGTGGTCTAGTGGAAGAGCGTCCGCCTGGAGAGCGGCAGGTTCGGGGATCGATCCCCGACCGCCTCATACCAAAAGACGTTAAAAAATGGTACTTGTTGTTACCCTGTCTGGCGCTCGGCATTAAGGGGATCAAACAAGGACTGGTCGGCTTGGCGTCAGTATACTGTGTCTGAGTGGGGTATTCATGTTAAACTGCAGCATGGTATCTCAGTGAGCTAGCACTATAAATCGGCATCAGTCCGGACTAGTACAAGCAGACACACACACACATACACGTGCATACACGTTGCTATATAAGTGCAATAATCTTGGACGTGACGTTAAACCCCATTTCACCTCACCTCAGTGGTAAGTTGTGAAAAGATCAATTGAATTATGGATTTACGTTGATATTATATTGGGGTTTCAGCATTGGTTATATTTGTTTGAAGGATGAAATTTAAGAAATTAATACCTATTCAATCGCTGCAGTTGCTCAGTTGTAGTGATTCTTACATTGATTTGTTTTCCTTCGCTGAGTCTTGATATGCTCTGTAGCTATGTTGGAAATGTTGACATGTTCTATGTTTCCATGTGTTAAGGAAAGTGGCGTCCACCACAGAATGCATCCAGACCATGATGGCCTCGTTTGGGGCAACCTGTTCCAGAGAGGAGTCTGGACGTTTTCTCAAAGGGATCCCTCGTCTGGAGTACCTCGGATGCCTGGACGAGTGCCACAAAAGTAGGAGAACTCATTAGACCTGTGGAGATCCGGGTTAGAATAGGTCTTCAGACACCCATGCATGTCGTAAGAGGCAACTAACAAAATTGGGTGGTCAGGCTCGCTGATTTGCTTTGATGCATGTCATCGATCCCAACTGCGTGGATCGATGCTCAGGGTGTCAAACACTGGATTGTCTGGTCCAGACTCGATTATTTACAGACCGCCGTCATATAGCTTGAATATTGCTGAGTGTGGCATTAAACAACAAACAAACATCAAAACAATGTTAAATCATTACTTACTCCCCATCAACTTACTCAGCATGAACGTGTGATGAAGAGGTCCTCAGGGTCTTGGCTGGCTGAGCAAAGTTGTCCCCCTGTTCCTGATTAGCTAGTAATGGGTTCGAACCTGAGATTCACTGGATTATCATCCGTGGCCATTTGTCTGCCAAACCAGAAGGGAGGATAGCTGACTTAGCATTGACAAGGAACCTCTGAATCTCCACCAATGATATGACATCCTTCAGCATTAAACCCTTAACTGTCCAAGGATTCGTTTGTCATGTGTTTGAGAGCGCTCCAATTATCTTTGGCTTCACTTCAACATAAGACTAACATGCTGGGATATAACTGAATGTTAATTGAGATACTAACCTGTGAAGATCTGGGTTAGAATAGGTCTTCAGCAACCCATGCTTGCCATAAAAGGCGACTATGCTTGTCGTAAGAGGCAACTAACGGGATCAGGTGGTCACGCTCGCCGACTTGGTAGATGTTAATGATGTCAATCACTGGATTGTCTGGTCCAGACTCAATTATTTACAGACTGCCATCATATAGCTGGAATATTGCTGAGTGTGACATAAAAAATTGGGGGAAAAAATTGAGATACTGTTGTTAAGTGATGATTGAGCCAAGTCCCCCACTCACGCTAATCTGTGCTTGCAGAGTTTGAGCCTGACTACAGGAGCTCCTGCTCCATCTACTCGCCCCTCACCCAGGAGCTGTCCTTGTGCTCGGACAAGGTCAGCATGATCCGTGGAGCCGGACTACAGGACCAGTGCAGGTGAGTGGTCTGGTACAGCTAGTCGCGGTGAAACGATACATCATGAGTTTTCATGCCACGATACAAAACATGATCTAATTTTTTTCTGTATAGATACAAGATAAAACACTTGCTGAGATAAATCACTTGCTTCAAGTTTTATGACCCCCAGCATTTTTGTAAGTCAAATATTGCAAAAAGTGTTGTAATTTGTGTTTCAAATTCACTTATGATATTAGCTGCTATTAATGTGTCTACAGGTAGCTTTTCCTTTTGAACCTGCTTTGAAACATTTATAGTCAAGAAGTTTCCACGCGACTTGACGTTAATATGCAGATAGTGACCTATGCATCATGATTGCAGCGTATCGTGGACTTGCTATGTCATTTCATCATAAAAGCAAGAGTAGGAAAAAGGAGGAGGAATATTAAGGGGTGTCCTCGGTTCTTTGATTTGTTGCTGTAGTGTTTGAATCAAGTGACCCCTTAGTTGTTGGGTTTTCAACATCAGGGTGAGACAAGGACAACCATGATGTCATACTTAATTTGGAAGCATTGAGTAGAATATTATGTTACACAATTAGAGCTTCTGTATATCCTCAAAAGCAAAACCTATTAGTAAGAAAACATGCTCATAAATGTTTCATACAATCTACGTGAAAGGGTTAACAAATGAAGAAATTATTTCCTTATATTAAAAAAAACTGAGTAAATTTTCCTCCATACATATGTAATAATTCATATAATAGTATTCAATGTTCATTTATTCTAATAATGTTCATATAAACACAAAAATGGTACAGACATGTATCGGTAGTTTTTCCTTTTGTTGACACTTGATTTCCAGTATACATGCGGGGTGTTTTGTATACCCATGGGGGAACATACCAGAAATCTTAGGGTGGCGTGTGTAATGC
Organism: Haliotis rufescens; assembly: GCF_023055435.1. Taxonomy (NCBI): domain Eukaryota; kingdom Metazoa; phylum Mollusca; class Gastropoda; order Lepetellida; family Haliotidae; genus Haliotis; species Haliotis rufescens. The sequence continues at coordinate 42,813,352 of NW_025963802.1, forward strand.
ACACGTACCTCTGTGCGGTTTCATTTTCTGAAAAAAAAAGTGTGCACTATACTCAAGAAAATATGGTAGCTGCCCTCTTTACTCAATTTCTAGGAGACAAATTACCATACATAGATTACATGCTGTGTTGAGAGACAGTGTGTCTGGCCAACCAGATATTGTCATGTGTGTCATGTGTGTATGTCATCAGCACCTACTGGCCGATGCTGGTGAGCTGTATACAGAAGAGGCTGTACGAGGGTGGGGCTGTGTGCGATGGCAACAACATTGTAGGAAGACTCCGCAACAGCTCTCAACTCTTGAAGGAAAAGGGACTTGAGAGTCTGTACAATTGTAATGGTAAGCTTCTCACTTACATACCAAGCGAGTCATTGTCATTCTGTTGCCTTTTCTAACTCTGTAAAAATTATGTCACTTCAGGCTTAATTTCCTCCCACATTAAGCTGACAACATCATACAGTTCTGGAACAGTTCAAATTGGACGACTCACTTCACTAACTTATAAAATCTTTTGCAGCGTTGAGTTTCTCGACAGTGTGTGAAGAAAAGAATATAACCACCATGGCAGTTGATGATTGCAACGTTGACCTGAAGAAGTGTGGGTAGGTGCCAATATCATGCACTGTTGACCTGAAGAAGTGTGGGTAGGTGCCAATATCATGCACTGTTGACCTGAAGAAGTGTGGGTAGGTGCCAATATCACGCAATGTTGACCTGAAGAAGTGTGGGTAGGTGCCAATATCACGCAATGTTGACCTGAAGAAGTGTGGGTAGGTGCCAATATCACGCAATGTTGACCTGAAGAAGTGTGGGTAGGTGCCAATATCACGCAATGTTGACCTGAAGAAGTGTGGGTAGGTGCCAATATCACGCAATGTTGACCTGAAGAAGTGTGGGTAGGTGCCAATATCATGCAATGTTGACTCCATGCAGAATCTCGTAACAGATTGAGCAACTCTCACATCACATCGTTTATGAATGAATCCCTTATTACTTGAGCCTGTCAGTGATTACAGAGAAAGTCTCTCGCCATCACAAGATTGATAAAAGAATCTCTTAATTCTTACTTAGGCCTGTGTTTGTGATCAAAGAGAAGTTCTTTAGCCTTGACATAATTAATAAAGCCACTAATTCTTACTTTTGTCACTCGAATTATATACACTGACTCAGTGGATCATATGCCTGCAAAATATTTAATATCTTGTGGAACCACTAACTCAGTGTAGCAAGTGGGTACGTTTGTGGGACAAGAAAGACTGGGCTTTCAGGTATTGTTATTTCAATCTGGTCCAGACAGTATGTTTCCTTATTTTATGGACAAGCCTACTCAAGTTTTCCAAATTTTGAAAAATGTATCTTCTTGTGATAGAAGAGACTTCAGTATTATTTTGTCTCCTGCCTTTTAATTTTGATCAAAAGTATACAAAACAAAATTAGATTTATTAATCAGGTCTTATGATCCAAATAACCAACTGTGTGGTATGCAAGTGATAGGATGGAACATGCCTCCATCGTTAGAGATTTACATACAATGTGTGACTGTTTCAGACAAGGGGCGGTCGGGTAGCCTAGTGGTTAAAGCGTTCGCTCGTCACGCCGAAGACCCGGGTTCGATTCCTGACATGGGTACAATGTGTGAAGCCCATTTCGGGTGTCCCAGGCCATGATATTGCTGTAATATTGATAAAAGTGGCGTAAAATCAAACTTACTCACTATTTCAGACAAGAAGAGTCGGTGACCCGGTGTGTACAGTCTCAGCTGCAGAACAAGACCTACTCTGTCTACTGTTCTCTGCCACAGCTTCGCGGCAATGTGCTGTTGGTGCTGGGCGAGCGGGGACACAGACCGTGCTCAGGTCTGTCTTCTTTGTCATGTTGCTACAACACAGACGTTGTTGGAGTAGTGGGTGCCGTTGTACAAAGCGATCTTAGCGCTAAGGTGATCGTAACTCCCATACCTTAACATAGACTTTCGACAGTCGTAGCGCTAAGGTTGTTTTGAACAACGGCACCATTGTTTGCACGTTAATGTGCTGCTTGGTGGCAAAGCAATTGAATGAAAAACATTTTGGATAATGTTCATGATACATATGAATTCAGTAAACTACCTTTATAACGAACATGCTTATAACGAACTACCAATGTAACAAACTTATTTTTTAGTCATGACCATTTTTTGTATAAATGCTGCATATATGCTCATAACGAACTGCGGTTTTTAAGAACTACGTAGTTTACTGTATGTTGTTGTGTGCAGTGATATTTGTTTGTCCTGTCATTTGATCTATTATTGTTCACTTGAGCAGGGGTTGTGGTGGCCCAGTCATTTTAATGGGCTGCAAATAGCTGGGCTGAGTTGCATCCCTGAGTTGCATGGCAGGAACTTATGATCCTGGGTTATATTCCCTGTTCATTATGATTGTTTTTGGGTGTGTCAGTACCAAACCTCTGGGTTTTACCAAGATGGTAGATGTCTAAGACGTACATCACTTGAGGCTTGCTTTCCACGCCAAGTGAACACGTCAGTGTGCTTTAGGTGGAATAAGGAAAAGGTGCATTCACATTTGATCTTTTTTCCCACCACTTGTAAATTCTATTTCCTCCAACCAATGCATGATGCTAAATAAGATGCCCTGTGCATATCTGGGGCAGAATGCATGTAAACAACAATATCAGAAATGGGTGTCATGAACAACACTAGTTTATTTGTATGAAGTCAATGTTTGACCATCATAGAAGGCAGACTGCCTCCATGGTCTTGTGGTAGATTGTCTGCCTGGAGAGCAGAACATCGGGGCTTCAATCCTGGGCCTCGCCATACCAAAAGACGTCAAAGATGGTACTTGTTGTTAGCCTTCCTGGCACTTGGCATAAAACATTCAAAACAAGGACTGGTCAGTGACCAGTGGTCACCCTGCTGTCGTAAAATCGGCATTAATCTGGACTAGTACAAGCAGGCACACACTCACACACACTCACACACACGCATATGCATGCATGTTGCTATGTTAATAGAGCAATAATCTTGAATGCAACATTAAACCCTGTTTCACCTCACCTTTCACATTATAGAGGGGGGCGGTCGGGTAGCCTAGTGTTTAAAGCATTCGCTCGTCACACCGAAGACGCGGGTTCGAATCCCGACATGGGAACAATGTGTGAAGCCCATTTCTGGTCTCCCCCACCGTGATATTGCTGGAATATTGCTAAAAGCGGCGTAAAACCAAACTCACTCACTCACTCATTGTAGAGGGCGACCTGAGGCTGAATGGCAGTCGAATCGAAGTAAGGAAGGATGGTAGATGGGAAGGCTTCTGCTATGGAGAGGATTGGACTGACCATGCTGCAGGTCTTGCCTGTAACCAACTGGGCTACAAGTATGGTATCGCTGGAAAAAGCTACAGGAGTAGCAGTGTACCAATCAGTACATATGTCAACTGTTCGGGGGATGAAGAACAGTTTGGCAAGTGTGATGTTCACAAGATCAAGGAGTACTGTCAAGAGGAAGCCCACGTCACCTGCCTAGATGACAGTAAGCACAGTTCAAAGACCGCTAACATGTGGATACTTTGTAGAATACAACAGTCGCCCTGAATTGCGAACAATTGCTTCATATTTTTTTATCATCAATGATCCTAGGAATTACTTTTTTAAATTACCACCAAAATACCTCTTTGAAATATCATATGATGATATCAAGGGTGTTTCATCATGTTTGTCATTTGTAATAATAATTACATGTATTCATCTGAATATGTAGTGTCTCTGTGATGTCAGGGTGTGAACATGTGATAGCTGGCTGCTTTGTAAACCAGGGCAGTTGAGAGTTTTTGAAAACTTCTGATTTTCTCACCTATTCTTCATGTCTTTTCGTACCTAATCCATGACAGGAACGATCCTCATCTCCCTTGTTATAAGAGCGTATGACTTTAAACCCCCATTATACCTTGCCTCGCCTTCTGCATCATGCTGAAATGCCTTGATATGACTGCAATACAGTTCAAAGAGGCCTTGATTTGTCTCACCTCTGCCCCGACCCGCACCACCCCACATCCCCCTACACTGCCCCGCCCACACTGCCCCGCCCACCTCACCCCACACTGCCCCATCCTGACCCATCCCCACCTCACCCCACACTGCCCCGCCCACCTCACCCCACACTGCCCCGCCCACCTCACCCCACACTGCCCCGCCAACCTTGTCTCACCTCTGCCCGTACCCCCACCTCACCCCACACTGCCCCGCCCTGACCCATCCCCACCTCACCCCACACTGCTGCCCTGCCCACCTTGTCTCACCTCTGCCCCGCCCCGCACCACCCCACCTCACCCCACACTGCCCCGTCCTGACCCATCCCCACCTCACCCCACACTGCCCCGCCCACCTCACCCCACACTGCCCCGCCAACCTTGTCTCACCTCTGCCCGTACCCCCACCTCACCCCACACTGCCCCGCCCTGACCCATCCCCACCTCACTCCACACTGCTGCCCTGCCCACCTTGTCATACCTCTGCCCCGCTCCGTACCACCCCACCTCACCCAACACTGCCCCGCCCATCTTTCCTTGCCCTGCCCCGCCTCGCCTACTTCACCTCACCTCACCCCCACCTTGTGTACTCCTCTTCCAGGAACCCACTTAGAGCTAACAGGCAACAGGTCAGGCTGGGTTGTCGCTGTGCGGGGCAGAAAAGTTGGCTTGATCTGTGACCAGGGTGGCTGGTATGAATCCAAAGCCTCCGTAGTATGCAGGAGCCTGGGCTTCGCCAGCGGGGAGACTTTCAAGGATCGGGCAACCTGGCCTCTCCCACATGTATCTGCCTTTCACACATCCTTTAACTGCAAGGGAGAGGAAAAAACACTGGACTCCTGCCAACAGGAGGGAACCTGGGAAGGGGACTTGTTGGACATCTCCGAGCTCAACCAGAACTCTTATGGTCAATGCTCTATGAACTTTATGGCCACGGTGTATTGTCATGATGAGGGTGAGTGTTGGTGTTCTTGCGGTGAAGCTGGTGATGTGAGGTCCAATCAAACATTCTGTCCATACCAGGAACAAATATTTGGTAATTTATATCATCGCAGGTCTTGTTTTCATTGCATGGTCAAAGACGTTTTGGTTGATGACATAATCATATAGAACTAATTTATACATTTGGTATACATGTCGCTTGCCATGGGGCTCAACATGTGTCTTCCGGAAAACAGAACATGCCTGTTCAGCCCCACTACTTGACCTTGATATTCTGAAGTTTGACCTTTATTTCGAACAATAAGGAAGATAATTTATGGATGTAAATTTCTTTATTATGAGGAACACAGTATCTCAGAGTATACACCTGATGAAGGAGTAAGTATATACTCCAAAACATTGTGTTCCTCCTGAGAAAGAAGTTGACATCCGTAAATCCTCTTCCTTATGGGTATCTTCGATTCTCGACATGGGTACAATGTGTGAAGCCCATTTCTGGTGTCCCCCGCCGTGATATTGCAGGAATATTGCTAAAAGCGGAGTAAAACCATACTCACTCACTCACTCCTTATGGGTATCACTGTATGCCTTTGAAACACTGGACAATGTTCTTAAAGTCTCGCAAAATACATCTGAGGAAGCTATAACTTTAGCATCCTTGTTTCTCATGATGTCATCATCTTTTGGTCAAATTATTAGGCTTTTTACTGTGTTTTCATGTGAAACAATTGGGACAATTGTATGACATCAGCATTGCTATTTTCTTTTGTAGGTATTGAAGGTTCATAGCTGAAACTTGCAGTAAAATAGATGTAACTGTTAAGTATCACAACAATGGTCTGAAATAGTACATTCTTTCTTGATGATTTGGAAACATTGTAACTCAGTTACTTGTTTCATGCTTGTTGATATGTTTGTCTTCAGCATTCATGCAGGACATATGTTTAGCAACTCAGGCAGCAACTTTTGTGAAGTGTGTGTCTTTGTTGACATTTTAGACCGCTGAGTACATATCCAGGTGAGCTACAGAACCATGGCACAAGTCATCTCTTACAAGCACGGTATTTTCATAATCAGTATTGAACCTGTAATGTTCATTGTTTCAGTGAGACTTCACACGAGATATAGCAATTCTACTGGAATTGTGATCTTCAAAAATGCAACATTATCCGCCCCTGTCTCCGGTGAAGGGTTTGACGACAAAGCTGCCAGTGTTGTATGCAGACAGCTCGGGTTCCAGAAAGGTGGCATCTCCCTAAGCTTCAACCCTTTCAACTACTACTTCTACAAGGTTTACAGTTTCTCCAACATGACCTGCAATGGTGATGAGGCCAATCTGATGGACTGCGAGCACAATGGGACATACTTGAGATACTCATCAAAGCCTGCTGTAGTCAAATGTACAACGGGCAAGGAGGAAGGTGAGAGGTCAAGGTCATGCACTCTGATAAAGAGTCATTTGTATTTCCGAATCTGTGTGTGACAGAAGGTGATATATCTTGAGCATTCCACTAAGTCCAGTGATTGACACAGTGTAAATGTATCATAACATATCCTATAGGAGCAGAAAGTAGCTAACAATTGGGATTACTGGCTATTTGATTTCCAGTATCAGAAATTTTCATCAGTCCTATAGCCCACACAACAAATATTCTCATGGGACAAGTACAAATTACTTATATGTGGGGTATGACCAGAACCAGAGGATGTATCATCTTCAAAACTCTTTCCTCCCAGCCAAAATTGCTTCCCCCCAAAGTTTGATAATGGCATATGATGGTGCAGCAAAGGTTTACAAATATTCTTTGGTGATTGACCCTCTGGGTAAAAGACTGACTGCTCTCTGCTCAGTTTTTTCCTTATCAATGCTAAGGAGAAGGGTCTCTCAGATTAGGTCAGTGATGAGAAGGGTCCCTCAGATTCAGTCAATGCTAAGGAGAAGGGTCTCTCAGATTAGGTCAGTGATGAGAAGGGTCCCTCAGATTCGGTCAGTGCTAAGGAGAAGGGTCCCTCAGATTCAGCCAGTGCTAAGGCTAAGGGTCTCTCAGATTTGGTCAGTGCTAAGGAGAAGGGTCTCTCAGACTCGGTCAGTGCTAAGGAGAAGGGTCTCCCAGATTTGGTCAGTGCTAAGGAGAAGGGTCTCTCAGACTCGGTCAGTGCTAAGGAGAAGGTCCCTCAGATTCAGTCAGTGCTAAGGCTAAGGGTCTCTCAGATTCGGTCAGTGCTAAGGAGAAGGGTCTCTCAGATTCGGTCAATGCTAAGGAGAAGGGTCTCTCAGATTTGGTCAGTGCTAAGGAGAAGGGTCTCTCAGATTCGGTCAATGCTAAGGAGAAGGGTCTCTCAGATTCGGTCAGTGCTAAGGAGAAGGGTCTCTCAGATTCGGTCAGTGCTAAGGAGAAGGGTCTCTCAGATTCGGTCAATGCTAAGGAGAAGGGTCTCTCAGATTCGGTCAGTGCTTAGGAGAAGGGTCCCATAGATTCGGTCAGTGCTAAGGAGAAGGGTCTCTCAGATTCGGTCAATGCTAAGGAGAAGGGTCTCTCAGATTTGGTCAATGCTAAGGAGAAGGGTCTCTCAGATTTGGTCAATGCTAAGGAGAAGGGTCTCTCAGATTCGGTCAGTGCTAAGGAGAAGGGTCTCTCAGATTAGGTCAGTGATGAGAAGGGTCTCTCAGATTCGGTCAGTGCTTAGGAGAAGGGTCCCATAGATTCAGTCAGTGCAAAGGAGAAGGGTCTCTCAGATTAGGTCAGTGATGAGAAGGGTCCCTCATATTCAGTCAATGCTAAGGAGAAGGGTCTCTCAGATTTGGTCAGTGCTAAGGAGAAGGGTCTCTCAGATTCAGTCAGTTCTAAGGAGAAGGGTCTCTCAGATTCAGTCAATGCTAAGGAGAAGGGTCTCTCAGATTCAGTCAATGCTAAGGAGAAGGGTCTCTCAGATTCAGTCAGTGCTAAGGAGAAGGGTCTCTCAGATTCAATCAGTGCTAAGGAGAAGGGTCTCTCAGATTCAGTCAGTTCTAAGGAGAAGGGTCCCTCAGATTCAGACAGTTCTAAGGAGAAGGGTCTCTCAGATTCAGTCAGTTCTAAGGAGAAGGGTCTCTCAGATTCAGTCAGTGCTAAGGAGAAGGGTCCCTTAGATTTGGTCAGTGCTAAGGACAAGGTCTCATAACAACAGTGTTAACTGAACTGAACTTTATTAAACTCATGCTGCTATCAGCAGCATTAGAGGTACAACATTGATACATAAACATATACAGCACTATATACAAATAAACAAAATATATCAACAGATTTACCAAGCAGTGACGAGACATATTGATAGGGTTAATTAGCAGCATTATAATTTTACGAAATGTGGATAATTTTCTAAGTGTTCCTAATCTTTTACTATTAAAAACCAATACTTTCTTGCCTCAAAACTTTCTGACATCCCCTCGTATACATTAATTCACTTAGAAAGTAATAATTTCAAATTTCCTACCCAGACCATCTTTGACAAATTGATGAAGACTGAAGTTTTGTGTTGATGATAGCATATCTCAAGGAAGTCCAGTATCGTAATGACATCTCTGATAGCCATGAAAAGAAGAAAGTCTTTTAGTATCCCATGTTTCTATGTCCTACAGTGCCTGACATGGAGGTCAAGGTCAATGCTGATGGTCGTGTCATGATTTCTCGTTACGGGATATTTGGAACAATCTGCAACAAGGGTTGGACCAACAGGGAAGCTGAAACAATCTGCTCGAGCATGGGCAGTGATGCAGCCTATGCAAGGAACCTGTATGATCAAGGGTCCAATGTTCCCAAATGGCTGTACAATGTGAAGTGTGCTGATGGAGATAAGTCCCTCCTTGACTGTGACTTCTCCATGACACCAGGTGTCGACAGCTGCTCACAAGATGCTGGTGTCTTCTGCTTTAACAAGTCTGATGGTGAGATATGACTATGAATTAACAATCATTAAGTGTTCATACTGCTTGGTGTTCCTAAACTTCAACAAGGTAAGTCTGTTGTGATAGGGAAGATTAGTGCTTAAAGCCCAGGTTCCACTATGAATTAACAATCATTTAGTGATCCTACTGCTTGGTGTTCGTAAACGTTAACAAGGTAAGTCTGTTGTGATAGGGAAGATTAGTGCTTGAAGCCCAGGTTCTACTATGAATTAACAATCATTAAGTGATCATGCTGCTTGGTGTTCCTAAAATTCAACAAGGTAAGTCTGTTGTTATAGGGAAGATTAGTGCTTGAAGCCCAGGTTCCACTATGAAATAACAATCATTTAGTGATCCTACTGCTTGGTGTTCGTAAAATTCAACAAGGTAAGTCTGTTGTTATAGGGAAGATTAGTGCTTGAAGCCCAGGTTCTACTATGAATTAACAATCATTAAGGGATCATACTGCTTGGTTTTCGTAAAATTCAACATGGTAAGTCTGTTGTCATGGGGAAGATTAGTGCTTGAAGCCCAGGTTCTACTATGAATTAACAATCATTAAGTGATCATGCTGCTTGGTGTTTGTAAACTTCAACAAGGTAAGTCTGTTTTGATAGGGAAGATTAGTGCTTGAAGCCCAGGTTCTACTATTAATTAACAATCATTAAGTGATCATACTGCTTGGTGTTCGTAAAATTCAACATGGTAAGTCTGTTGTCATGGGGAAGATTAGTGCTTGAAGCCCAGGTTCCACTATGAAATAACAATCATTTAGTGATCCTACTGCTTGGTGTTTGTAAACTTCAACAAGGTAAGTCTGTTGTGATAGGGAAGATTAGTGCTTGAAGCCCAGGCTCTACTATGAATTAACAATCATTAAGTGATCATGCTGCTTGGTGTTTGTAAACTTCAACAAGGTAAGTCTGTTGTGATAGGGAAGATTAGTGCTTGAAGCCCAGGTTCTACTATGAATTAACAATCATTAAGTGATCATGCTGCTTGGTGTTCGTAAAATTCAACAAGGTAAGTCTGTTGTTATAGGGAAGATTAGTGCTTGAAGCCCAGGTTCCACTATGAAATAACAATCATTTAGTGATCCTACTGCTTGGTGTTCGTAAAATTCAACAAGGTAAGTCTGTTGTTATAGGGAAGATTAGTGCTTGAAGCCCAGGTTCTACTATGAATTAACAATCATTAAGGGATCATACTGCTTGGTTTTCGTAAAATTCAACATTGTAAGTCTGTTGTGATAGGGAAGATTAGTGCTTGAAGCCCAGGCTCTACTATGAATTAACAATCATTAAGTGATCATGCTGCTTGGTGTTCCTAAACTTCAACAAGGTAAGTCTGTTTTGATAGGGAAGATTAGTGCTTGAAGCCCAGGTTCTACTATGAATTAACAATCATTAAGTGATCATACTGCTTGGTGTTCGTAAAATTCAACATGGTTAGTCTGTTGTCATGGGGAAGATTAGTGCTTGAAGCCCAGGTTCCACTATGAAATAACAATCATTTAGTGATCCTACTGCTTGGTGTTTGTAAACTTCAACAAGGTAAGTCTGTTGTTATAGGGAAGATTAGTGCTTGAAGCCCAGGCTCTACTATGAATTAACAATCATTAAGTGATCATGCTGCTTGGTGTTTGTAAACTTCAACAAGGTAAGTCTGTTGTGATAGGGAAGATTAGTGCTTGAAGCCCAGGTTCTACTATGAATTAACAATCATTAAGTGATCATGCTGCTTGGTGTTTGTAAACTTCAACACGATAAGTCTGTTGTGATAGGGAAGATTAGTGCCGAGGTGAGCGTGGAAGCTTGGGGCGCGAGCCTGAGTGGAGCCGCCTCGGGTGCAGATCTTGGTGGTAGTAGCTTGAAGCCCAGGTTCTACTATGAATTAACAATAATTAAGTGATCATGCTGCTTGGTGTTCGTAAAATTCAACAAGGTAAGTCTGTTGTTATAGGGAAGATTAGTGCTTAAAGCCCAGGCTCATCACATGGAAGAACAACATTTGGTTCCACAAATGGATACAATATGTGAATCCCGTTGTTCCCATCTCAGCAGCCTGTCAACTGCTACAGTGTGGATGAGTGCATACACTATCCATATTGTTTGCCTGATGGGACACCATTAACCTACCATTAACTGGTACCACTGAAATGCCCCATTAAAAGACAGCTACAAGACAATTAAAATACCCTCAAAATACCTTAAGATCCACTTTAATTGAAGCAATTTTAATGGCATTGTACCCTAAAGCAAAACCATTAAAATCATTTTTTTACATAATTAAGACCAAATACAAGGAATTAAAAAAATTAAATTGTGTAATTAATGGTGGTAGTCCCAAATTAAGCTGACAAGCATTTAGATGATGCAACTTCTGTTCAAAGCTGTGTCTAACTCAACCCACTCATCAAAGAGACTGACAATTATTGTTTGCTTCAGTTCCAAGCTACTCGCTGACCAATGGCCACTATGGCCATGTGATGGCCACTCTGAAGAAAGAGAAGGGAGTGGTCTGCCACAGCTACTACTGGAGCAACTCCAACGCCCGTGTCGTGTGTCGCAGCCTCGGCTTCAACTCGGGAGAAATCTACACTGGCCCCCATGCTGCTCCCGAGACCTCCTCTGCTTGGTTTTCCGACTCCATGTACTGTAGCGGAGACGAGGCTTCACTGGACATCTGTAATGATGGGAACTGGACAAAGCTGGATATCAGTGGAAAACAAAACTCGTCGAACGTGTATTATGCTTCATCTTGTCTGAGCAATATTTTCAGTGTATTCTGTTATGGAGAGGGTAAGTAACTCTAAATTGGATAATTGTTTCTTTTTTCGACATTTTGCAATAAATATGTACTGCTTCCTGGTCAAGAGCCTAGGCCTAGTTCTAGGTGTTTGTATGTCATATGTATAATGTTCTCCATATGATCATCTTCCCAAGGCAAGGGAGTTAACTGACTTTAAAAGTCCAGTTTCCACCCTTGCCGAACTTGGCTGGAATTACTGGGCTCGATCGTTGCACCACCAGTGGCTATTAGCAATTATGTCCCTTCTAAGCCTCTCCTATGGACCAATCAGATTCCACCTCTCGTATCACTTGCGTTTGCTTCACACAAAATAGTGGCGCCCAGTCAGGACGATCTGATCGATAATCAAGATCTATATTGTGATAAAATGGGTCTTACATCGCAATGCATCAAATCACGTGAGCACCTTCATTAAAAACATGAAAGGATTTGGAAAATATCTGCTGACAACGAATTGGCGATGCACATGCTTTGCAAATCCTGCAATCGATTGAAATCTGCACGACAGTTTACGAACCGGATTTGGATTTCGGTGCGCGATTTTGATTGGACTATGCATAGACTCGTTACTCCAGACAAAATGTAACTCCATAATACCAGCCTAGTTCGGCAAGGGTGGAAACTGGAATTTTATTGTCAGTTAACTCCTTTGCCTCGGGAAGATGACATATGATAGGAAAAATAGCTTGCCACAAATGAAGATACATACATCCCTGAATTACGCATACATTTTAGCATCAACTTACAACTTGTCTTTGTCATGAATATAAATGGTCTAGATGAAAACAAGCACAATAGATTTGATGTAAAAACGAACATAATACATTGTGAACCTCAGCATGCAGTTATGTGCATGGCGGACAAGCCAATTAAACTCGCAATGTTTTACAAATTGCAGTGCTATATAGCATTCTTTATTGTCAACATCTTTTCGTGCTCACCAACGTTCTTTCATACACATTGTTCTTTCTTGTGATGTGACGTTTTTTGTAACATTTGACTATTAATATTGTGTACTTTTGACCTTTATTTCAACTTCATATTTTTTGCTGCCGTCTGTTTGTTTTGTATTTTGACCTCTATTAGAAACATGCATACTTTTGTCCTTCATTTCAACTTCGTATTTTTTTATCAAATGTCCACCCTCAGTAAACAGTACCATGTGTCATAGCCTCATAGTAGCAGTCAAGTAAAGAGGGTGCTTGGACGACTTAAATTACGTTTAAGCTATTTGCCAGTGTGTGAGCCATGCCCTCCTCTGAGAGTAAGTCTGTTTATGGCATTCAAGGAGGTGACATTGATAATTCAACCAATGCTTGCAAATTGTTTCAGTGAGGCTTCACACAAGCTTCTTCAACAAGACAGGAGTCCTGCAGGTTGCGAACAATGAAAGTAAAGATTCCTACGGAACATTCTGTGCCGACAACTTCACAGATACAGCAGCTGCGGTCGCTTGTCGGGAACTGGGTCTCGCCAACAGCGGCATTGCTCTTCCTGCTACGACATACGGAAGCGTGTATTCAAGCGTAGGGAGGGGAAATGTGACCTGCGATGGATCCGAATCCTCCATCCTTAACTGCAGCAAGCCGTCTTCCCTCTATTCTTGTTCCTATTGGAACCATGCATCAATCCTGTGTGATGACAAGCCAGAAGCAGATGGTATGATCAGAGATACCAACCATTGCAATATTTTGAAAGAATTAGGGCTGGGACGAGTTCAAACTTACAACCTGGGTACCCACCCCCCTATCACCCGACCCTACCCGGGTACCCACCCCCCTATTACCCGACCCTACCCGGGTACCCACCCCCCTATTACCCGACCCTACCCTGGTACCCACCCCCCTATTACCCGACCCTACCTGGGTACCCACCCCCCTATTACCCGACCCTACCCGGGTACCCACCCCCCTATTACCCAACCCTACCCAGGTACCGACCCCCCTGTTACCCAACCCTACCCGCATACCTGCTGAAGGTCCCAATAGATCAGTTCAAAATGTCTGATTGAGAAAAGTTTGACAGTAGCCCTGGATCCGGAAAAATGTATTCAGATGTATACACATATAAAATGATCTGGTCATGCATACACCAAAGTTGACTGAAGTTTTATCTTCAAACATATAAAATTCAGAAGGAATGGGTGCATAGTCAGAAAGAAGTGTGGAAATCAGTGACTTGTAGTGTAACCATAAAGTTCTAGATACTTTTTGTCATTAAACAATATATCACATAACTAACCACGGGTCCGGGTAGTCCTGTGGGTACACGAGTTACTCCTTCCAGCCCCAAATATTACTTTTGTTACGAATTTTGTAAAAATATGCTTGTAGCTTAGTAGATCAATGCTCATGAAGTCATCATCCATATTTTATAACGGGCGTCATATAGCTAGAATATTGCCGATTGCACTTTGAACAACAAAGAAGCAAACAGAATTCACAGTATGGACTTGCATCACTTGGGCACACTTGGGTTCAAATGACGGTTTGCCCTGGTTGTTTCTAGGTTTGTTAGCACCATACCCAATCTTGTTCACCCAAGACTTGGCTCTCTTAAGCTTTCCTCACACATTAAGCTGACACACAAAATATAACTGGAATACTGTTAAAAGTGGCATTTGGTGGATCCGTGAAGATCCGGGGCAGAATAGGTCTTCAGCAACCCATATTTGCTGTAAAAGGCGACTACGCTCGTCAGGTGGTCATCGATCCCAATTGCATCGATCATTGCTCATGATGTTGATCACCGGATTGTCTGGTCGAGACGCAATTATTTACAGACTGACGTCAGATAGCTTGAATATTGCTGAGTGCGGCGTTAGACAACAGACAAACAAACTATGTGGTGTATCATTAGTGTGTAGCTTTTTTGTAGTCAAGTGATACGATACCACAAGGCTACACGCATGTTGCATAAAAATATTGCCGGTGTAATCCCAGCGCTTGTTGCCATGAGCATTCCCTGGCTTCCCCAGTATTGGAGCCAGGCCTTGACAAAGATGGGTACTTCAAATAGTACCTACACTGCAAAGCAGGTTAGATATTCACAGGCGATAGAGGAATGCATGTACACACACAGCTACAGATAAGCTGCATAATTGCGTAAAATACCCCCCTAAACTATTCAAAACCCAATTACTCTCAATTTACTTGCATACAGAAATGCATGCATTAAATGAAAAACTCAATTGTTTCAAAACAGCACGCGTAAATACCCAATGAAACTTTTTCAGCATGCATACAAGCGAGCTAATTTCTGAAACACAATTATGATCTAATTTACTTTCCAAGTCAAGCCTATATTTAGGACCGTTATATACATCTAAAACATTATTTCATTTATTTATTTTTAAATCTCAAAATGCTTACTCATTTTGGGAAAAATCCAATAGAGTGATTAATAGATTGAATATCTATGAATATATATAGATGAATTGCTCAAAGAGTTATCTGGAGCTCTGTATACAAAACTGACAATGGTGCACACAGTGATTTGTCTGCTTTTGTTTCTGCATGCAGTGGAAAACACCAAGTTAAACTTTCGTTTGATTGCCACTGATTGTGTTTCAGCTCCCATCACAGAAACCAAGGTTGCGGAAGATGGCCGAGTCCTTGTGAAGAAGCATGGCTACTGGGGAACAGTGTGTGGCAGCGGATGGAACAAAACAGATGCCAGCGTTGTATGCCGGGCTCTTGGTTATGATGCAGGCTTTAACAAGACAATGTACAGGAGCAGTGTCGTTCCTCAGTGGCTCGGCCAAGTCAATTGTACTGGGTTGGAGAAGTCCCTGATGGACTGTAAGGCTGTTGAGCAGGACTGCAGGACTAATAGCATGGTTGCTGGTGTCAAGTGTTATAACAGCAGTGATTGTAAGTGGTGCATAATCATTGTCAATGCTTTTTGTAAAGGTCACAGGTCCATGAATGAACCATATGCCAGTATCTACCCTCTGACTTGAGATGTTCACTGTCCTAA
The DNA here is from genome assembly GCF_023055435.1 of Haliotis rufescens. NCBI lineage: Eukaryota > Metazoa > Mollusca > Gastropoda > Lepetellida > Haliotidae > Haliotis > Haliotis rufescens. The sequence continues at coordinate 42,829,036 of NW_025963802.1, forward strand.
CGAACATCGTTCAGGACTTGGTATTAGACCCTATAGTTGTTTCAGGTAGTTGTAAGCAAGTTGTCCCCAGAATGTCTGCATGGATTTGGTTCTAGCAGGTTATCCCCAGAAATTCTGCATGGATTTGGTTCTAGCAAGTTATCCCCAGAACTTCTGCATGGATTTGGTTCTAGTAGGTTATCCCCAGAAGTTCTGCATGGATTTGGTTCTAGCAGGTTATCCCCAGAACTTCTGCATGGATTTGGTTCTAGTAGGTTATCCCCAGAAGTTCTGCATGGATTTGGTTCTAGCAGGTTATCCCCAGAAATTCTGCATGGATTTGGTTCTAGCAGGTTATCCCCAGAACTTCTGCATGGATTTGGTCCTAGCAGGTTATCCCCAGAAATTCTGCATGGATTTGGTTCAACTGATGACAAGGTGTTTTAGGGATGTTGCAGGCCCCATGCTGTTATTTTGAAGGTCATTGGAAGGTTTAGACTAGTTTGCTGTTTGTTTCCTGTTTATCTCCTTACACAAAACGCTACAGATTTATTTAAATAAAACAAGTCCACACACAGTGGACGAACATAATGAACTTGACCTATTATTTCTAGGTCACTGAAAGCATTTCCCTTTCTGCTGTTCGATAGTGAAACATCCCAAGATATACCAACATTTAGTAGCTAGTGCTAAATGTAATTATTGCATGATACTACAGCGAGAGCCCACCTACCTGAGGAAGGTTGGCTATGTTGAGAGAATGACAAAGACGCAACAGTGGATTTAATGGCCGAGGGCTTGGAGGTTCTAAAGGGCTACCCCAATTTAGAAATGGAATAAATACTATTAAAGGCTAAATGATATAACCATACAACGCCATATAGAGCTATGTGGAGAATTGCATTGCCAAACATATTTGGTAATAGATAATTAATGCTAATTGCTAATGCACAAATAGTGGAAATGTCCCTACCCGACCAAAACTGAGGGTCTAAATTGAAGCAATCTCTGCCAGGCCCAATTTAATTGTTAATATATAATTAATGCTAAAGCCCAAATGGCGGAAACGTCGCTACTCGACCAAAGCTGTGGAAGCGAACGCTGCCAGGCCCAGCTATGTGACAAATTGCGTTGCCAAATATAATTGTTACAAGATTCCTGAGTGACTCCACATTAAGCTGACACGCCGTGATATAACTGGAATTGTTAAACCCAACTCACTCACTCATTGAACAAGATTTTGTGTACTGAATGTTGCCAAGGTAAATTTGCATATTTGGAAGACTTTTTCACTTTATAGTTTACTTTTAACTTTTTTTCAAAGAATTGTTTTGTCAAAGGAACCCCAACTTAACCTTTACACCATAAGTTAGGGGTAACCAAACTTTTCTGCTGACATCCTCCATTTTGACATAGCATATTGCCCAAGAGAGACTCTTATAAAAGGTTAGATTTGTGTCTTATCTTTTTGTTTTCAATATTCATTTCAGTGGCTAAGTATACGTTCCGCCCCCGAGCTGGCTCCTCTAACATTGGTCATGTGATGGTGGACTACAAGGGGTTGTCATACCCCCTGTGTGACTGGCAGTACCTGTCATATGAGGATGCGGGAGTCTTGTGTCGATATTTCGGGTTCCCCACTGGAAAGAAACTGGAAGGCCAGCGAAACCAGTCCAGTTTTGACTATGCCTGGGCTGCAGACTTTGCCTGCAGTAATACAGATACAGACCCCAACGCATGCGCACGGAACTTGACTGTAGAAACTACAGGCTTGTACAGACGGTGTTACAACAACCTCGTCGAATTGTCTTGTGCCAAGGGAGGTGAGATTTGAATACCGGAGATGACAGCCATTGAGATTTTGGTGGAAGGATTACTTTGAACCAAATTCCACAATTACGAGTTGTGATATATCTAAAAATTTGTCCCAAACACCTTCGCAGTAATTTATACTGGATATTAACCTGGCTTAGTATCAAAGTAGTAGTTACTATCCTGTCTACAGTCATTGTCACATCTACGACCATTCGATAATCAAGTCGTACGTAATGAGTTGTCTTAATGTGATGGGAAGATTTGCATATTTGGCTGATAAAATATGATGCAACAGATTATGTTCATTAAAACCATTTAGTAGGTTATGCAAACATTGATTGCTAATTATTGTTGTACATTGCTTATTTAAAATTCTGACTATGACAGATATTTCGAATTGAATCAGTTTGAGATTTGCATCTCTAGAACGGGACATGACTGTTTACACACTGACCTGAACAAAGAATGCATAAAATTTATCTTTGGAGTTTTAAAAATAAAAATCTAATGCATCCTAGGGGGCCATGGGTGGCTCAGTCGTCTAAGGCACTGTGATTCGCCGTGCAGAGTTGCGTCCCTTGGGCACGCCAGAAACCTATGATTGTGGGTTCGAATCCCAGTTCACCCCGATTATGTTTCTAGGTTTGTCAGGACCATACCCATGCTCGTGGGTTTCACCGAAGTGGAAAACGTGTAAGACCTGCATCACTTCGGGTTTTCTCCCACATTAAGCTGACACGCCGTGATATAACTGGACTACTGTTAAAAGCGGCGTTAAATCCAACTCACTCGCTCATTATATGTTAGTTTTGTTTGTGTTATTGTTTTACACAAAAAATTGAGGACACTCACAAGAGATTCCTTATTTGACATTGTAGACTGAATAGGTTTTAAATATAAAGACACTTAAGGATTGACTGTGTATTTTTTTCGGTTCATTGAGGTATGAATCGAAAAACTGATGTGCAAACTGTATGAATCCGCGTAGCGGATTCTTACAAAAGTTTGCACATCGGTTTTCGATTCATACCTCAATGAACCGAAAAAAATACACAGTCAATGCTTATAATTAAATTCGACAATGTAAAACATGTTTTATCTACAATAGTTTAACCCAAAACAGTTGCATATATCAAAACAGACAAAAATGACGACATTGATAAACATTCCAGGTGTAGGAATACATACAGTTGCGTCACATGAAGCAGGTGATCGTTTAATTTATGCACATAACTTGACACGCCTACACAGTCAGTAGCCAATCAACGGAGAGTGGGATTAAAACAATGTTCATTGGACCTGTCAATTAAGGCAAGAGGCGAAAAGAACTGCAACAGTCAGACTGTAACGAACCGGAAGAAATATGTCCGAGAGAAGGCGGCTGTTTCAAATAACATGGTCATTTACTGCGTGATTCAAACATTACTTCCCTGATTACGGTAAAACACAGTTGGAGAAATGCTAGTTAAAAATGAAACCCGAAGACATGAAAGTTGAACCGATGCGAGCGGGAAAAAAGCAGGCGAGTGAGCCTGCACGTTTGTTGTTTCATTCATTCTCGGCCTTCGGTTTCAAAGGGTAGTTTGGACAATGAATATGCATGAAAGTCGCTAAATGTCCTGTGCATGACGATACACGGGATCAGAAAGGGAATTCCCTTGACTGTAATATTGGGATTCCCCGACATATAGCAGTAATAAAAGTAGTGCGCCTCGGTAGGCGTGGCTTAATTTTTTACATTCATTGGGAAATGAATGCAATAACACGTGACCAATTCAGCTAATCAGAATACAGGAATTTCCATGAACACAACGGAAATTTAATTATATGTCATTGAATGTTCTACTCACCTTTTTTCTTCATCTAGCACTTTCTACACTTTCACTCACTCACTCACTCACTCACTCACTCACTCACTCACTCACTCACTCACTCACTCACTCACTCACTCACTCACTCACTCACTCACTCACTCACTCACTCACTCACTCACTCACTCACTCACTCACTCACTCACTCACTCACTCACTCACTCACTCACTCACTCACTCACTCACTCACTCACTCACTCACTCACTCACTCACTCACTCACTCACTCACTCACTCACTCACTCACTCACTCACTCACTCACTCACTCACTCACTCACTCACTCACTCACTCACTCACTCACTCACTCACTCACTCACTCACTCACTCACTCACTCACTCACTCACTCACTCACTCACTCACTCACTCACTCACTCACTCACTCACTCACTCACTCACTCACTGATGCCGGAATTCTGTGATCGTTGCTTTGAATCCCTCGTATGTTTACGCTTATTATCATTCTTGGTTTGTGATCACCCAGAGGTAAATGATTGTCGGGTTCAGGCAATAACACTGCACCCTCCATCAAAATTATGATTGTAAACACTCACAGTATGGACAGTATGTCACACATTTTCAGTTGTGTAATACCACGTACCTAAATATTATTTAGGTACGCGGTAATTCGTGACCCATGGTCATCAAAGTAATATCCAGGGATTAATAAAATATTGCTGACCTGTAAATATCTGAGCCCTGTTTCACAAAGCGATCCTTCTGTTACGACTGTCATAACTCATAGTTTAATATAGACTTACGACAGGCGTAACAGTATGTTTGCTTTGCGAAAGGGGCTTTTAGATCAAGGAGGAAGAGGTAGTTTCAAGCCAGCCACTGAGAGATGTCATTATGATCCTCTTGTGACAAATCACATAGTTGAATCACACTTCGTGTTTCAAGCCAGAATATTCTGCTGTCAGTCTCACTGCTCCTTCGTGTTTGTGAATGTACTTAATGCATGTACATCCATCCAAAGATGCTAGGGCTGGGACGATTCCAAATTTACTACCTGGGTACCCACCCCCATATTATCCGACCCTCCCCGGGTACCCGCTGTAGGTCTCAAGAGATAGGTACAAACGTTTGACCGTACTCCTGTCAAAATGTATTTAGATACAGGTATAAAATGATCTGGTCATGCATACACTGAACTTGACTGAAGTTTTATCTTTATGCAAACATATAAAGTCAGAAGGAATGTGTGCATCGTCGGAAAGCAATGCGAACATTTGTCACTTATAGTGTAACCATAGATTTCTAGATAATGTTTGCCATTAAACAATATAATCACATGACTAACCACGGGTCCGGGTAGTCCTGTGGGTACCCGGGTCCTACTCAGTACCCAACCGATCCGAGTACCCGAGTTACCCGTCCCAGCCCTAATAGATGCTCACATTTTAGTTTGTCCCTCTCCCGGACTCTTGTTTGTGAAAGATTATGTACCTCACTCTTACAATTTGGAAGCCCACTTACTCCTATTTCTTTCCTCAGTATCCCTTGATCCGGACTCCAGCAGTAGTGGACCACTGGTTGTATTTTTTGGGAAGAGCAGCTACAAGGTGTGTGCCGACAACTTCACCAACACAGCTGCTGATGTTGCATGCCGCGAAATGGGCTTCAAGGGTGGTTACATGATATCGTCCGTGGTGTACAATCATCCAAGCTACTCCTTCGGTATGACGGGGGTGGACTGTAAAGGCAGCGAGAGATCTATCAAGGAGTGCTCAAGTCTTAAGAAACCCGAATACATCTACTGCAGCAGTGACAAGAACTTTGTGGCTTTAAAGTGTACCCATGGCAATGGACCAGGTATTATGCTTGACCAATTCCTTTGAATAGATGACCTCTGTTACATCACAGCAATTATTTCTGTGCAATTTATGTCCTCACAGAATAAAATCTTTCGATTTTCAACAGACGCTCATCTTCACTGCCAGGAGCAGCCAAACCTTTGCTGCTTAGTGTGTTATACTTGACTATTTGATTGTTACTCGTCCAGGTTCGAGGTCAGAATCAGACCCCAGCACTTTTAAAGATTATTGTCAGTAACTATCTGGGCAGAATGATCTGCTATTTTGCCTTATCAATATAGAACAAATGCTTAGGTAATTGTAATTTTATTTCAGTACACTTTGACAGTTGTATTTAGCTTCTATCAATAAGAAGTGTCCGTTGATGTTATTTGATGCTAGCACTATAAATCGGCATCAGTCCAGACAAGCACACACACGCACACGCACACGCACACGCACACGCACACGCACACGTGCATGCACGTCACTATATAAGTGCAATAAACTTGGACGCGACGTTAAACCCCATTTCACCTCACCTCACCTGAATATTCACATCACACCACATGCTTCTCTAAAGCTACTAAAATGAGGGTTGACTGGTCACAATGTGAGAACAAGCTGATGATGTGTCCTACCCTGACAATGTTGATCGTTGCTCATACAGTCAACCACCCAGATTATGTAAAGACCACGCTCATAATGCTGGAATATTGCTGACTGTGTCATACAACAACATTCACTCACTCACTCCAAATAACATACCTGTGAAAATCCAGGGTAGAGTAGGTCTTCAGCAACCAATGTTTGCCCTAAGGGGCGACTAACGGGATCGTGTGGTCAGGCTCGCTGACTTGGTTGATGCATGTCATTGTATCCCAATTGCGATGATCGATGCTCATGATGTCAATAACTGGATTGCCTGGTCCAGACTTGATTATTTACACACAGCCGTCATATGGCTGGAATATTGCTGAGTGTGGTGTTCAACAAACGAAACAAACTCCCCAAAACAAACCAGACAATGCTAATCCTTGCAGATGGAAGCGGCAACACAACAGGACAAGAGGACATGCCTGTGAAGCTGAGGGGCATCAACAACGTCGTGGTCATCCAGAGAGACAACGTCTGGTTCAGCATCTGTGGTGACAACTGGAGCGACAACGAGGCTTCGGTCGTGTGTAGAAACATGGGCTACAAGGAGGGTTTGGCCAGCCAGTCCTATGCCAATGCCGACATGCCCATATGGAACTACAGATTCAACTGCACGGGATCAGAGTCGAGTCTTGGCAGCTGCGTATACTGGACCAATCCTCATGAACAAAAGATCTGTTCCCAAACCGCTGTAGCGACCTGTCTCAATAAACGTAAGGAATGACTCTTTGTGAGTTAGCATTATTAAGATTTTAGAAAGTAAGATTTATTTCGAGTCACACACAAACCACCTTAATTCCATGAATACCCAACCTCTATTTCATCATTTCTATGGACCTGTGAAATGTTCTGGGTAGAATAGGTCTTCAGCAACCCATGCTTGCCGTAAAAATTGCTGAGTGCGGCATTTAACAACAAACAATACAAAAATCATTGTCATAACCCGGTATTTTGGCTGTCATCACTCTATAATATAAATTTTTAAGATACATTCTCTTCACTGTCAGCTATCTATAATCAATTGTACAGGTAAGTCTTCTACTCCAATGATTCTGCGCTTGCACAGTGAGGGGTACCCCACTTCTTTCATGTTTGTGGTAGAGTCATCATTTTTTTTGTAGTTCTGATTATGACATCACTTCATATATAATTAATTTTCTTGTCTAGGAATTGGATTTTCAATCCAAGGAGGCATCAATGGAAAATCTGGCTGGGTGTTGGCCGTTGATGGGGATAGATCCGGCATCATCTGTGACTACGATGGATGGAGCAATGACGATGCAGGACAAGTGTGTCGGTCTCAAGGATATGAATGGGGAGAGAAACTACCAGCACCACCAATGAAGAAACCTACAGACAGCATTCTGATGGCCACCTTCCGTTGCAGTGGCTCTGAGACTGATATCAATGCCTGCATCAGAAAGCAACCAAATGAGACGTATTTCTTCTTCACATCTGAAAATAACACTGCCTGCAATTCTTGGACTGCCGCAACAGCCAGCTGTTATGGAAAAGGTAGAGTGATCCAGAAGTTTGTGTTGGTGAATGTATTTGCAGGAAATGCAATGAATAGATTCAGAACCATTATACTGAACCTGCCGTCCTCAACAGGTTCCAGATGGGGTGGTCATTATGGAGACAGCAGGGCTGTGTAGTGGCAAGAGAAGTTGTATTGTAATATGTTGTGATACAGGTATCTGTTTTGTGATACGTACTGCAGTATATTTGGAGCTGAAGTGATAGACACTTGCCAGCATGGTCAGCCATTTTGTTGACCGATACAGGGGAGATAACAATGTGAGAGAAAAATCACTTCCATGTTTCCCGTTTCGATGCTTGTCGTAACAGGCTACTAACGAGATCAGGTGGCAGGCTCGCTGACTTGGTTGATACATGAAGTATCCCAGTTGTGTAGATCTAGGCTCATGATCACTGGATTGTCTGGTCCAGACTTGGTTATTTACAGACCGCCGTCATAGAGCGGGAATATTGTTGAGTGCGGCGTTACACAACAAACAAAGAAACAAGAACACAGAAAAACATCATTTGAAAAGTGTGTTGTGGTATTCCTACAATATCATGGAGTCCTCGTAGAAAGTAATTTTTCAGGCCTTTAGTTAGTGGGCAGGTCAAAGTATCAAATAACACAATATTGTTTGTCAGAAACTTAAGTACACTTTGACATAAGTATACAGAAGAAATTTGCCTTTTCTTGTGTATAACACTTTTGTCTATACAAGTGACTTACCAAATTCAACGTAATAAGCGCCTAGGGCGCTCTCAAAGTTAGAAATAAGGGTTGCTCATTAGAATATCATTTTGAGTTGAAAAATCTTAAATTTCGTGGTTTATGCTAACAGCATGAAATGTTTGCATACGACAGATATATTTTTCAAGAATTTAATTGCCCATTATTAAGGGTGATATAACACATGAGTGCGTATTATACACAAATAAATAAGTCTTGTTACATTGATCAGTCGGAAGATGTGCTGATTGGGATTGTTCACTTGCCAATATAATAGCAAATATCGCCGTGGGCACTTATTAGAGGGGGGCGATTATTACGTCGAATATGGTACCTGAAATTACATTTTCAAAGAAGTTTTGATTTTCTCATGTGTGAAAATATGTGTCCCGGCCCATCATGAGTTGCTGCCAGCCTGATAAAAGTAGAACTATGTATCATTCTTTTTTGTCTTCAGTTCGGCTGCAACCATTCTACAACTCCTCACTTGGTGTCGTGCTCATCGGGAACAACAAGCAGAGCTACAGCATATGTGCTGAAGGCTTTGATGATAAAGCTGCCAATGTCGTGTGTAGGGAAGTTGGGTTCCCAAACGGTGGTCGTGCTCTTGGCTACAACCCCTTTGTCCACCGTGTCCACACCATGGGCTTTGGCAATGTCACCTGTACAGGAAGCGAGAAGGCTCTGGGATCTTGTGTCATGTTGGACAAGTACATGTACAATTGTCCATCGGGTGTACCTGCTGTTGTGAAGTGCAACACTGGCGAAGATGAAAGTGAGGAACTTCTTCCATAATTCAGAGTACATTCTCAGATGTGCCATTGCACCATTCTTGCTCAATTTTCCGATGGTGTTCAATAAAACACTGGCGGGTCATATGTGCCGGTAGTAACTTATTTCATGGCTAAATAAAATAATAGTCTTCGATCTCAGGCACCGCCCGCATCATCATAAAGCCCGCCACACTTTTTGTTTTCATATCCATTTTAAAAAAATTTGAAATTCGTAAAATTACTTTAAAACAATGTGCTTTTTTACATACTGGTATGAACAATAAAAAAAAAAAACCAACGCCCACCTGCACTATATTTTCAAAAGTCATTGCCTGAGAACTAATTCTTGTATTTATTAAGCCCATGATAATAGCTAATTGTTACATGCAACTAAATGTGATGTAATGACATGAGTAATTCTCATTCTTCATAAATGCTTATGAGCAAAACTTGGAAAGGTAATCTCATCCAATATGTTTGAGACGTGATAAGGTCACTTGCTCCTTGTCTCTACAAGCAGCCACTGACAATACACCTTATTGCACACAGTGAAGCATGCCAACTTGTCCTACTTTACTAATGTGGTGGGGGCGGTCGGGTAGCCTAGTGGTTAAAGCGTTTGCCCGTCACGCCGAAGACCTGGGTTCGATTCCCGACATGGGTACAAATTGTGAAGCCCATTTCTGGTGTCCCCAGCCATGATATTGCTGGAATATTGCTAAAAGCGGCGTAAAACCAAACTCACTCACTCACTACTAATGTGGAAAACTGCGTGGATCATTGAGACTTGATTGTATTGTTTTCTTAAGAAGTGTGAAACCCGATGTTATTTCTACCTTCTAGTAACAGACTGGAAAATACGCACTGACCAAGGCAAGGTACTCGTGTCGAGGTTTGGTGTGTTCGGTGAGGTCTGCTCTGCTGGTTTTGATGATGTTGCCGCGACGATAGTATGCAAATCTCTCGGCTTTGAAACTGGTGCCTCAAGAAACATGTTCAGCAGTGCTGAAGATGTACCGATGTGGATCTTTGATATGTCTTGCTCCGAAGCCAACACAGAATTGAAGTCCTGCAAACATAACACTGGGCCACATCCAAAGGATTACTGTAACAACGCTGCTGGGGTCTTCTGTCAAAACAAGGAGGACAGTAAGTCTCCTCTAGTACCTCAAGGACGTTGGGTATCCAATTGATTAAAGTGTTCACTCGTCACCCTGAAGTCTTGTTTTGAAGCCCAGCTCTGGTGTCCTCCCAAGGACAATGCTGGAATATTGATAAGAGCAGAATTTGTTGTCAGTATTAGACAAAATCTCACATGTCGATATCACAAGCCAATTTAGAAGAATATGCAATGAATGGTTTAAACTGAAGATGAATAATTGTTTAAGTGTTAAGAATACCAGAAATGTTAGGCTAAAATAAGAGGCACTGTCCTCGTCAACAAAAATATCCACTTTATAAAGATTCCAGCTTTCAAAACATTCAGGTACCTCACTTTTTAACATGGCAGTTTCTGCTAACACACACTAAGCTCGCAAATCAAATGTTTTTGTTATTCATACACATCTGATACCACATTGTTCATTATGTCTTTCTTTTATAATTCGGGGGGCACAGGTGGCCCAGTCGTCTAAGGCATCGCGATTCGCTGTGCAGAGTTGCCAGAAACCTATGATTGTGGGTTCGCCCCAATTATGTTTCTAGGTTTGTCAGCACCATACCCGTACTCCTGAGTTTCACCGAAGTGGTAAACGTCTGAGACCTGCATCACTTCGGGCTTTCCTCCCACATTAAGCTGACACGCCGCGATATAACTGTAATACTGTTAAAAGCGGCAATAAACCCAACTCACTCACTCACTCTTTTATAATTCAACAGCATTTATTGATTTCGTTGTTCCTTTAAGAGAACCAAATAAGTAATTAGCATGTATGTTTATTTTCAGTGACAATCTACTCCATTGAAGGCGGAACCACAAAGAATTATGGGTACCTTGTCGCAGAATACAAAGGTACGAAGGCCACTGTGTGTTCCCCTGTGTGGTCATCTTCCAGCGCCAACACTGTGTGTAAACAGCTGGGGTACGCTGGTGGACAGGCCTACTTTGGCCCAATGGACAAACCAGCCCTCCAGGATGTCATGGCTGCCAACATTGACTGTAACAGCCATGCAACGCTTCTGGACATGTGTCGGACCGGTGACTGGGAGAGGTTCAAGGTCGGTAACGAGGCATCAGCAAACTACACATGCACACAAGGGCCTGTCAAAGTCTTCTGTTACGCTGAATGTGAGTATATCTTGACGACTAACTTTTGATAGAGATTGTAAGATATTGAAGCCTTATCAAGATATCAAATTTTTATACTTATACCTATCTCACACAATGCATTTCTCCATTGTAACGCCATAGAACAGAGTTTCCAGATTAAAAAAACAACACTTCACCTGAACACATCCCAACATAACCATGGTCACTACCTAAACAAAGGGTCAGTCAATCATTGTCCAATAAATCAACTGGTCATTGAACTGTGACCATCACCGACAGAATAGCTGGCCTGATCAAACTAACCATCACCGACAGAATAGCTGCCCTGACCAGACTAACCATCACCGACAGAATAGCTGGCCTGACCAGACTAACCATCACCGACAGAATAGCTGGCCTGACCAGACTAACCATCACCGACAGAATAGCTGCCCTGACCAGACTAAACCATCACCGACAGAATAGCTGGCCTGACCAGACTAACCATCACCGACAGAATAGCTGGCCTGATCAGACTAACCATCACCGACAGAATAGCTGGCCTGATCAGACTAACCATCACCGACAGAATAGCTGGCCTGATCAGAATAACCATCACCGACAGAATAGCTGGCCTGACCAGACTAACCATCACCGACAGAATAGCTGCCCTGACCAGACTAAACCATCACCGACAGAATAGCTGGCCTGACCAGACTAACCATCACCGACAGAATAGCTGGCCTGATCAGCCTAAGCATCACCGACAGAATAGCTGGCCTGATCAGACTAACCATCACCGACAGAATAGCTGGCCTGACCAGACTAAACCATCACCGACAGAATAGCTGGCCTGACCAGACTAAACCATCACCGACAGAATAGCTGGCCTGATCAGACTAACCATCACCGACAGAATAGCTGGCCTGACCAGACTAACCATCACCGACAGAATAGCTGGCCTGATCAGACTAACCATCACCGACAGAATAGCTGCCCTGACCAGACTAAACCATCACCGACAGAATAGCTGGCCTGACCAGACTAACCATCACCGACAGAATAGCTGGCCCTGACCAGACTAAACCATCACCGACAGAATAGCTGGCCTGATCAGACTAACCATCACCGACATGATAGCTGGCTGACCAGACTAACCATCACCGACAGAATAGCTGGCCTGAACAGACTAAACCATCACCGACAGACAGAATAGCTGGCCTGACCAGACTAACCATCACCGACAGAATAGCTGGCCTGACCAGACTAACCATCACCGACAGAATAGCTGGCCTGACCAGACTAACCATCACCGACAGAATAGCTGGCCTGATCAGACTAACCATCACCGACAGAATAGCTGCCCTGACCAGACTAACCATCACCGACAGCCAGAATAGCTGGCCTGACCAGACTAAACCATCACCGACAGAATAGCTGGCCTGACCAGACTAACCATCACCGACAGAATAGCTGGCCTGACCAGACTAAACCATCACCGACAGAATAGCTGGCCTGATCAGACTAACCATCACCGACCGAATAGCTGGCCTGATCAGACTAACCATCACCGACAGAATAGCTGGCCTGACCAGACTAACCATCACCGACAGAATAGCTGCCCTGATCAGATCCAACAAGTTGCCGAGAATTTGCAGCACATATCTCTCGAAAATCAACTTTGTCATTGCCACTACAACCTTCTTAAAGATTTCCACGGTTGCAGTATTCCAGGATCTCATTCTTTCCTACAAGTTGGCTGCTCGAGTTAGCGCGATCCATGTTCATGAAGTCACTCATGTCCGATTTGACACCATGGGAAACTATACCTTCGTTGGGAGTTCATTGTGAAGAAGCAACTTCTGGGCCAACCAGATGGGCTGTTCACCATCCCTTCCTTGGCATCCATTTTGAACCCAGATGACCAGGAAGATTTCTCCTTACGCCTGGTTAGAGCTTTGTGTATTTACCTCAAGGCATCTACTATGATACGACCCTCCCAGAAGAGACTTTTCATCCCTTTATCCACATCTGCCACCACGGAAGTCTCCCGCACCACGATTTCCTTTTGGCTATGCTCAACGATTCTTTGGGCCTACACCTTGGCTGCATTGCCTCCCCCCTGCGACATTGCATCCACGATGGCGCTGCACAACAAAGTGCTGCTGTAAGAAAGACAATGATATATCAAGCCAATTCATGTGTCAACTCGCATAGGGTCACTATGGTTGGTTGGTTGGTTGGTTTGTTGTTTAACGCCGCACTCAGCAGTATTCCAGCTTTATGACGGCAGTCTGTAAATAATCGAGTCTGGACCAGACAATCCAATGATTAATATCATGAGTATGGATCCACGCCATTGGGATCGATGACATGCATCAACCAAATCAGCGAGCCTGACCACCCGACCCCTTTAGTCGCCTCTTACGACAAGCATAGTCGCCTTTTAGAGCAAGCATGGGTTGCTGAAGACCTATTCTACCCCGGATCTTCACGGGCCACTATGCATAGGATTACGATGCATGACCCTATGTTTAGGTAAAGACAACGGTGATGTTGGGATGTGTTTCGGGTGTATGTATATTTTAAGCTGGAAACTTCCACACCAAGACGAGAAGGAGAAATGCACAATGTGAGATAGGATAAGTTTATAAATATACCATTTAATGTAATCTTTATCATATAGTATATAATGGCAACAGAAATGTCCATAAAATGTTGAGTACTGAATGGGTTAATGATTGAAAACTGCAGACTAATCGACATGTTGGATGTTCTTAAATATAGTTCAATAATGAGCAGTTGGTCCCTCTCACTCCATACGTCTGTGTGTTACCGGCAGTGAGGACACTTGGAACAATTCTCAGTTATAACACACCAGCTTTGTGATAATGCCACATGGTACATTGCCCTGAATAGCTATATTTATAATCTGAGCAAAATCCAAGTCTTATTTCTGCTGCTGCAATTGATGATGCTTAACAACTTTTTGTTTCTAATTAGGATCAGATGGTTTTGATTCAGTTCTTCTTGTTTCAGTACGTTTGCATACAGGCTTATTCAACAAGACTGGTATTGTACAACTTCAAGTTAATAATGATTGGTTGGCTGTTTGTTCTGATGGGTTTGATGACAAGGCTGCCACAGTTGTGTGTAGGCAGCTGGGACTGTCGGCCACTGGAGTGGCCGAACCCGTGGCTTTCCCGGGCTACTATTCCAGCAGGTACTCCCGGGGAAATGCCTCCTGCACAGGGACAGAGACATCCTTCCTCAGCTGCAGTCAAGAAATAGACCAATATGCCTGCCCCTCCAGACGACCAGCAACTGTGGTGTGCAGGGACTCCAGTGCTGGTAAGTCCCAGTGATCACTACAGAGATTGTAAGCTGTGGCGGTAGTAAGCCAAGTCAGGCTATGTGACAGTGATGGTAAGTCCCAGTGATCACTACAGAGATTGTAAGCTGTGGCGGTAGTAAGCCAAGTCAGGCTATGTGACAGTGATGGTAAGTCACAGTGATAACTACAGAGATTGTAAGCTGTGGCGGTAGTAAGCCAAGTCAGGCTATGTGACAGTGATGGTAAGTGACAGTGATAACTACAGAGATTGTAAGCGGTGGCGGTAGTAAGCCAAGTCAGGCTATGGTTATGATGGCGGTCTGTAAATACAGTCCAGTGATTGATATCATGAGCATCAATCCACACAATTGGGAAATGACAACATGAAATAAACCAAGTCGCGGCCACCTCGGTGGTCTCGTGGATTGAATGTCTGCCCAGAGAGCGGATGGTCAGTGATTCGATCCCATGGCCATGTCATACCAAAAAAACATTAAGAGGTGGTACTTGTTGTTACCCTGCCTGATGCTTGTTCTAACGGGGATAAAACAAGGATGGGTGTCTCAGGTGTCAATTAAATGCGTCAGAGTAGGGTCTCCACGTTTAACTGCAGCATGTTGTATCGGTGGGCTAATACCACAGAACTGTCCCTACTCTGAATTACAAGCAGGGCGGTCGGGTAGCCTAGTGGTTAAAGCATTCGCTTGTCAAGCCGAAGACCCGGGTTCAATTCCTGACATGGGTACAATGTGTGAAGCCCATTTCTGGTGTCCCCCACTGTGATATTGCTGGAATATTTCTAAAAGCAGTGTAAAGCCATACTCACTCACTCACTCAATGAATTACAAGCAGCCATGTACACACATGCATGACATCACGATGTGAGTACAATAATCTTTGATGACATGACATGAAACCCCATTTCACGGTTTTACCTCTGCTCAACCATGTAGCAATAGAAATTGGCACTGGTCCTATAGTCCTTGTCAAACTGCCCAAATCTAAACGTATCATGAGGACTATTTGAAATTTGACATTTTTAAGGGTTTGACTACATGTTATCATTATAAAGACATGTGTACAATTACCATTGTTTCAGCATTGATGAAGGTCATTGGTCATGGTAACAGAGGTCGTGTAATAGTGAACAAGTATGGCATCAATGGGACGGTGTGTTCCTCCGGCTGGGACGACCTGGATGCCAGAGTGTACTGCATGGAGCAGGGGTTCCAGGATGGATTCAGCAGCAGCCAGTACGCCTACAGGGATGTGCCGCAGTGGATCAGCGATGTCGGCTGTGTTGGCGCCGAGAAGACCCTGCTGGACTGTCCGTTCTCCACAACAGTTGACACAGACACCTGCAGTAGGGATGCCAGTGTTTTCTGCTTCAAGAAAGAAGACCGTAAGTTTTACCATTTTCAGATCATAGTGTTTGCGCAGCAAACTGCCCTCATCACTCGTCCGAATGAGCTTTAGATAATCACTTATCAGTGTGTTTGTTGTGTCCGTTAATTATGACATGAAGGGTTCAGTTTCTCTCTCACTCTCTCTCTCTCTCTCTCTCTCTCACTCTCACTCTCTCTCTCTCAACTCTGCATCGCAACTATTATGTGTTTATATGTGTCTTTTGACAAATTGTTTGAATTCTTTGGATCTCTACTAGTCTACAAGCTTGGGTATTGTTGAGTATTTTGGCATTAACTATCTTGTTTATTCAGCCTGATTATGTATTGGAGTTGTTAGAGTAGAATGGTCACAAATGACATGACAAAAGTGATTTCAGAAAATAAATCATAATTCCCTCGTTTCAATATTTTCTCAACATTACTCCATACAGCAGGTGGTAGACTTTGGTCAAATTCGCAATGAAACAGTGTTTGGAAACTCAGGTCTTTCAATCTTTTTCTTTTCAGTTGCCACATTCATCTTGACTAAGCAGCCAGCAGGTGAAGACCGTGTGGGTCAGGTGGTGGTGTCTAAGAATGGAACGACCCAACCTATGTGTCTCAGCCATTATTTCAGTAATGATGACGCCTCCGCTGTGTGCAAGAGTCTCGGTCAAGAGTTCGTGGGTGGCCAGCCCTACTATGGGAACCTGACAATCACTGGCAGTAGCGACTACTACTGGTCAGTCTCCATGGCTTGTAGTGGCACGGAGAAACAAGCCGACATCTGTATCACTCACTGGAGTCTCATGTCAGACTCAAACAGGAATTCCACTTCTTGTCGACCGGTGCATGTTGAATGTTTCCGCGAGGGTAAGTACTAGTCTGTCCTGCAGTCACAATGTTCTAATCTTTGCCCTCCCTCCATTGTAATCGTAGAATATTTGTTCATTTAACTTTGGTTAAATTTGATAATAATTGCCAACACCTGAAGGGATGATTTAAATCCTGCTGGGGTCTGGCACATGATGCAGGAAGCGATGGTACTGTAAGTCCCCATGGACCCTAGCATTGGGTTCCACCTTCAGCTGCTGGCGATCTATAGCCCTTTTTTATTATGTATTGTTACATATAGTGATATCTTTTTATGGTTGTATGCTAGTTTTAAAGTTTAATCTGTGATATTCAAGTTGTTTTACTGTCCATCAGGTTTTTATTTATTAAATCTAAATATATGTATTTTCAACGTATAACTTCTCGTCACGATATGGTTGAAATATTGCCGATGTGACGTTAAATATTAACTCACTCAGTCCCTCCTAAGTGTTTTCCAACAAGTTTGAGATGGGTGTGGTCAGTTTTTCAACAGGTATTAGGTGTGTTACCAAATACTTATAAACATGTTCATGTTGTTGCTTACTCCCAAACTCAAGCTGACAGTGTATCAGGGTAAAATGTTGCTGAGCATGGCATTAAACCCAATTGCCTTAAATATTGAGGACCTTGGTGTCAAGTTTGTAACTGTTGGGGAGATAACTATTTGATGATAAACAATTCTGTTTCCAGTGCGTCTGTACCCCAATAGCCTGGCTTCTGTGGGCAGCCTGGTGATCAATAACGACAATGCCTGGACCGCTGTCTGCATGGATGGGTTCACGGACACCTCGGCTATGGTTGCATGTATTGAGATGGGGTATGCTGGAGGGAGAGTAATGACATCAAGCTACCCTGCTTCAGGATTCTCCAACAAATTTAGAAATGTCATGTGCACAGGTGCAGAGAAGTCCTTGAAAGACTGCCCAGGAGAGATGACCAAGTCCTACGCCACATGCAAAAATGACAGAGAAGCAACAGTGTCTTGTTACAAGAAAGGCAATCAACCAGGTCAGGGGAAAAGAATATGATTGATTATTGATGATGATTGATGATAATAATGATGAGGATAATGTAATGATTGATAATTATGATTGTGATGATTATGGTGATGATGATGATGATGATGTCCATTGGGCTGTGTGTAGAGGGAGCAAGGGCCCTGACCTGATGATGAGCCTAACCAGCCTGACTGTGCCAGGATCACCCAAACCCTCTTTGCTGCATTTTTTATTTTAATCTGTGCATCCTGATTATAATAATAATAATTACTTTAGGGTATTACTTGATTTCCCCTTTTTCTGTCGCCTGTGTCTTTTTGACATGTCTGTTTTGTCGACCCACCCTAGTGTGGACAGAATGTTGCAGATCCATTTTCTCATGAATCTGTTCTATGCCAACAGCCATGTCATGACCAACCTTTTGTTTAATGCCTGATTTTGTACAAGGCTGGAATGTGAATGTCCATTTTGGAATTTGTTGTCCTACGTATCAAGCACAGCTCAAACATGTAAGACATGCAAACCCTTGGAAATCATGATCTTTCATCTGAACAAAATCCAAAACATCTTATGACTTGGTGAGAACTGTTGCTCTAATGTGTACTTTGTTGTGCTTACCCATTATCTCTTGCAACACCAAGAATGTCCCTGACTCATTGTACCCATCTGGGCCTTGCAGAGTTGCGTCCCTTGGGCACGCCAGAAACGTATGATTGTGGGTTCGAATCCTGGTTCACCCCGATTATGTTTCTAGGTTTGTCAGCACCATACTCATGCTCGTGGGTTTCACCGAAGTGGTAAACGTCTGAGACCTGCATCACTTCGGGCTTTCCTCCCACATTAAGCTGACATGCTGTGATATAACTGGAATACTGTTAAGAGCAGCGTTAAACCCAACTCACTCACTCACTCACTCACTCACTCACTCACTCACTCACTCACTCACTCACTCACTCACTCACTCACTCACTCACTCACCCACCCACCCACCCACCCACTCACTCACTCACTCACTCACTCACTCACTCACTCAAACCAGGCCCTTTGGCCCAAATGACCACGACATTAACCACGAGGCTCCAGTTCCTTGTTCTGGAAGTGTGCATGTGAAGTCAAGATAACTGACTCAGTTGTTCCAGAAGATTGAGTCATCCATTGTTTTGCCTGTTATCAGAGACGACCAGCGTGGCCCCAGCAAACGACTGCTCCAACTTCCAGTATGTTAGGAACATAGCGTCTGCATGTGGTTCTCAAATAAGCGTAATACAGAATAAAACCAAGCCATCATGCGAGTAAGTGTTCTGTCATAGGTCAGTTAGATACGACTCATTGCTTGATAAGGATACTAATAATTTTGTTCTTTATAAATCAGCCATTTTCACACACTTTACACTTAACTATGAATATTGTATTGTCATTAGTACCAAACATGCAATTATTGAAATGACCAAAGTCTAGCTCTCATTTAAATATATGAGAATATATTTGAATTAGTCTGAAAACTTTCAAAACAATTTATTAAAGGTTTGCTTAATTCTTAAATAGTGCATATTCAGTGAGCCAAAAAGCATCCCTAACATACCTTGTTCTCTAGTGGCCTACAATTTGTATGAGCTGTGGTGTTGGTGTCATTAGGCTTGTGCATGGTAATGTCTTGTTGAACAGCTACCTCCTGGACGTAGCTGAGTGCGCGGCCACCAATCTGTGTTACCAGACTGGCTACTACAAGTGTTCTGTTGAAGACATCATGATGACCTTCAGATATAACTCGAACGCCACCAGAGACTGGCTTGGCCTGCATAATGCAAAGGATGCCTGTGATGGTATGTTGTTGAAGCTCACCTTCACATCAGTGTGAAGTCATTATGGTTCTTGTCAAACTGTAAACCTTGGAGAGGGCTTCAGTGTAAGGATATTAATTTATCATCCAAAACTGGCTCCCACAGGAGATATCGCTTTGGTGAGATCAAGCAATATCTACACTGTAGATATCACTGCAATGAAATTGCATCACAATGCTTTGCAGACTGTCATTGGTTACCATGACATCACAATCAAATGACATCACCAATGGCTCTGCTACTGAACCTGTTAACACTTGCTTTTTACACTTAAGACACTGCTTATTACCGGTAACTGTCTACAAAATGAAAAAGTTGGAAGAATGATATTGGATGATAAATCAGCAAGCCTTTGAGTTTTTCCATTTTTATCAACTCGTGTTGATATATTTGATAACAAAAGACACTCGGGTGAGATTCACTATATTCATGAAAATTGAATAGGCCAATATGGCTACCATGAGTAATTTGGAGACATTCATATTTTTGACACATTGGGTCTGTCAGATGAGGAGTAGGAAGAAAATAGCTTGACTGTAACACATATAATTCATTGTGCTCATCAGGTATGGCGATGCCCCACAGCATGTGTGAAGACAAGACTGCCCTCACCTGCCTTGTGGGGATATGTGCTGTTGGGTCTAGGGCGGACTTTGTCAAGCTAGACCTGCCCACACAGTGCAGGTAGGTGGCATGACACTGGACTTCCTTGTGTTAATCAACTGTTCACTATATGTTTCTCTTATCTGTACAATATACCGTATATCGCTGTGTATAAGGCAAGTTTTTTTGTATCTAGAATTAGGGGGCTTAGAGAGGGGAGGGGGAGGGTTTGATGTCCCTGTGACATTACTGTGAGCACCTAACACCAGAAATACCATGTCAACAAATCCGTACTGAAGTACACAAACTAATCATATAATTACAGTGTCTGGTTATAAAGAGTGTAATATACATAATCCTGAAAGAAAATGACGTTGGTCAAAACTGTATGTTTGGAACTGCCTGTACAAATAGTAAATAACATTTTTTAAGCAGACATTTTCAGATGACAGGTTAGATAGACTATGGCTCTTCATTATGAATGCAACCTATTGATGGGGCTGGTTGTTGGTTGTCAGACAGGTGACTGATCCTCACAACTAGAATTGACACTGACATAAAGGGCCTTTGGGTAGACTAGTGGTCTAGTGGTTAAAGCGTTCGCTCTTCACGCCAAAGACCTGGGTTCTATTCCCCACGTCTGAAGCCCATTTCTGGTGTCCTTAGCTGTGATATTGCTGGAATATTGCTAAAAGCGATGTTTGTTTGTTTGTTGTTTAACGCAGCACAATATCAACTATATAATGGTGGTCTGTAAATAATCGCGTCTGGACCAGAAAATCAAGTGATTGACATCATGATCCATGCACTTGGGATGTGATGACATGCATCAACAAAGTCCAGCGAGCTTGACCACCCGATCCTGTTAGTCGCCTTTTACCACAAGCATAGTCGCCTCTAACCACAAGCATCATCCCCTTTTTCGGCAAGAATGGGATGCTGAAGACCTATTCTACCCCGGATCTTCACGGGTCTAAAAGCAGTGTAAGACAATACTTATTCACTCACTCACTCACTCACTCACTGACTTCATTATTTTTTCAGTGTCCTGGCCAACATGTCATCTTGTGTTGTGACCAGACTGAGGAGCCAGGGACAGGGCTGCAGCTTGGACGATATACGACTGGTCATGACCAAGGTGGTGCTGGATACCATGGACTTTGATGATAAACAGTGCTCAGGAAGTGAGTTTTCCAAAAGGAATCATAATAACAAAATACAGTTAATCTTAATCACCACAATGATTTCATTTGCCAAAAATGCTATAACTTTCTTTAGTACATCTGACTCCCACCGATGCGAGGAATGTTGTCATTATCCAATACTTATGTATACATCCATGCTCGTCACGATATGGCTGAAATACTGCCGATGTGACATTAAATATTAACTCACTCACTGCATACATGCATGCAAGACCATTTGTTATGGGCCTCAAAAATAGGCCTGTGTCTATGGCAATACTTTTTTTTACTAAAAACGAACTTGGAGGGGGAGTAATAAAAATAATGTATGGAATATTGGGACATTGCCCTTGCACAATCAGACACCTGGAATAATGGGACTTTGCATTTGCACCATCAGACACCTGGAATATTGGGACATTGCCCCCTGCACAATCAGACACCTGGAATATTGGGACATTGTCCTTGCACCATCATACACCTGGAATATTGGGACATTGCCCCCTGCACAATCAGACACCTGGAATATTTGGACATTGCCCTTGCACCATCATACACCTGGAATATTGGGACATTGCCCCCTGCACAATCAGACACCTGGAATATTGGGACAATGCCCCTTGCACCAGAGCAACCTCCTCTTTGAAATGGTGTCAATCCATATTTCAAGTTCATTATCATCCAGGGGTCCATACCAGGAAGCTATCGTAGAGCAAAAGTTATTATAACTCCCATACTTTAACATATACTTTACTTTTCCAGGGTAGGCATGGTTATGGGTCATTGACTTGGTCACCCAGTGGTGCAAGTTCTGATAGTGTGCTTTTTTATGTAGTTGACAGAATTCATATACCACTTTACAAATCTGTCCTTTGGATTGTTTTAAGAATCAACCTCTTCTCCTGCACCAACCAGTGATGGTAACTACTGCTCTGATGTTAGGATGTATAGGAACTTTGAACAGAAGTGCAGTGATGAAGTCGCAGCAATGCAGAAATCACCAGACTGTGTGTGAGTATACCTGTCTCTGGAACCCCTAAAGGCCTGTATGTCGTTATCATGGAAAAAACAGTTTCTTCAGTCTATGAACCTTCCACATAGAAACCTATGATCGTGGGTTCTAATGCAGGTGCGCCCCGATCATGTTTCTAGGTTTGTCGGCACCATACCCATGCTCGTTGGTTTCACCGAAGTGGCAGGTGTATGCAACTTACCCATTATCTCTTGCAACACCAAGAATGTCCCTGACTTATTGTGCCCATCTAGGCCTCCAAACCAGGCCGGGGGTACTAGTGGCTGAGTCGTCTAAGGTGGCGCGATTCGCTGTGCCGAGTTGCGTCCCTTGGGCACGCCAGAGACCCATGATTGTAGGTTCGAATCCCAGTTTGCCCCGATTATGTTTCTAGGTTTGTCAGCACCACACCAGTGCTCATTGGTTTCACCGAAGTGGTAAACGTCTGAGATGTGCATCACTTCGGGCTTTCCTCCCGTATTAAGCTGACACACTGTGATACAACTGGAATACTGTTAAAAGCAGCGTTAAACCCAATTTTCTTACTCAGATTAGTTCACATAGACTTCTTTAAGAGAGACGGGGACCATTGTTCAACTTAATTCAACTTTATTTCAATAAAGCTTTCATTCACATGGTGTGATAGTTATCAAAACAATGTTACATTGGTCTGACCTGTAAAAGTTTTCATTTCACAACTCATATGGGTTACAACATGGCATAGTTTGACTGCATGCATGTTAAGTTTAGTCTCTCCACTCAGCTGCCTTTGTGTGACTGAAGGTGTTTTTATGGCAGGTAAAACAAGCAGGGCAATGACACTTCCATTCCATTTATGAATGATATATATTCCATATAAGTGTGCAACAGCTTGTTTATAGCAATACACTCAAAATATTTTATTTTTTGCAGTGGACTGTCAGAAGTTGCCAAATGTCTGTCCGGCGCCGTGTGTGAAAACGGAACACATTTGTGTGGCAAGGATGAAATGATGCTGGCGTTCCGCTATAACGGAAACTTCACACGTGACTGGCTTGGACTGGATGGTGCAAAAGACAAATGTGATGGTAGGTTGGATTGTGAAGTGTCCCAGGATCGACTCCAGGGCCCTGACGGGGCAGTCGGGTAGCCTAGTGGTTAAAGCGTTCGCTCGTCACGCAGAAGACCCTGGTTCGATTCCCGACATGGGTACAATGTGTGAAGCCCATTTCTGGTGTCCCCCGCCGTGATATTGCTAGAACATTGCTAAAAGCGGCGTTAAACCATACTCACTCACTGCAGGGCCCTGACACACACATGACAGAACACTGCAGAAACATTGTCACAAATATAGTTGTCATTTGCAGTGAGCCAGGTTATTGTGGCGGGACTGTTACCAGTGAAATTGTTCAAATCAGTGTTATGTTATGTGCTATTGCCTTTAGAATATATGTCAAGACGTTCCAGACAGTTGCTGGTGTCTGGATTAATTAGGATCTGACTGTCAGGGTTTCACAAGTTAATGTCATCTTAATTCTCTATGCGGAGTTGAATCTCTTGGGCGTGCGGAAACCATGATCATGGGTTTGAATCCCAGTTTGTCCTGATAATGTTTCTTGTTTTGGTTTTCTGTGTTCACCAAAGTGTTGAATTCTTAAAGCCAGCATCACTTTACTGATGTGGAAGAAACACATTAAAATGTAAATGTATTGGTTATTTTTTTTTAGTACATATCCACATTACTAGGTATACCCACCCACCTATGAAAAAAAAACCTGTCTGATCATTATTATCGGGGTGTCATGAAAAACTTACAAATTAAAGCAAAAGGGTTGTATGGGGCAAATATATCACGTCTACTTTTTTCATAGAAATGTCTTAATAAATTTGAACATTAATTAGGAAATGGTAATTTATTTCAGGGGTTCAGGAAAATATGTCTGATCCTTGTTTGCAGTGTCTGGCCCTTGTTTGCAGTGTCTGATCCTTGTTCGCAATGTCTGGTCCTTGTATGCAATGTCTGGTCCTTGTATGCAATGTCTGGCCCTTGTATGCAATGTCTGGCCCTTGTTTGCAATGTCTGGTCCTTGTTTGCAATGTTTGATCCTTGTTTGCAGTGTCTGGTCCTTCTTGCAATACCTGGCCCTTGTATGCAATGTCTGATCCTTGTTTGCAGTGTCTGACCCTTGTATGCAATGTCTGGTCCTTGTATGCAATGTCTGGTCCTTGTTTGCAATGTCTGGTCCTTGTTTGCAATGTCTGGCCCTTGTATGCAGTGTCTGACCCTTGTATGCAATGTCTGGCCCTTGTATGCAATGTCTGGTCCTTGTATGCAATGTCTGGTCCTTGTATGCAATGTCTGGTCCTTGTTTGCAATGTCTGGTCCTTGTATGCAATGTCTGGTCCTTGTATGCAATGTCTGGTCCTTGTATGCAATGTCTGGTCCTTGTATGCAATGTCTGGTCCTTGTTTGCAATGTCTGGCCCTTGTTTGCAGTGTCTGGTCCTTGTATGCAATTTCTGGTCCTTGTTTGCAATGTCTGGTCCTTGTATGCAATGTCTGGTCCTTGTATGCAATGTCTGGTCCTTGTTTGCAATGTCTGGCCCTTGTATGCAGTGTCTGGTCCTTGTATGCAATGTCTGGTCCTTGTTTGCAATGTCTGGTCCTTGTATGCAATGTCTGGTCCTTGTATGCAATGTCTGGTCCTTGTTTGCAATGTCTGGCCCTTGTATGCAGTGTCTGGTCCTTGTATGCAATGTCTGGTCCTTGTTTGCAATGTCTGGTCCTTGTATGCAATGTCTGGCCCTTGTATGCAGTGCCTGACCCTTGTTTGCAATGTCTGACCCTTGTTTGCAATGTCTGGTCCTTGTATGCCATGTCTGGTCCTTGTTTGCAATGTCTGGCCCTTGTTTGCAATGTCTGGTCCTTGTATGCAATGTCTGGCCCTTGTTTGCAATGTTTGATCCTTGTATGCAATGTCTGGTCCTTGTATGCAATGTCTGGCCCTTGTTTGCAATGTCTGGTCCTTGTATGCAATGTCTGGCCCTTGTTTGCAATGTCTGGTCCTTGTTTGCAATGTCTGGCCCTTGTATGCAATGTCTGGTCCTTGTTTGCAATGTCTGGCCCTTGTTTGCAATGTTTGATCCTTGTTTGCAGTGTCTGACCCTTGTATGCAATGTCTGGTCCTTGTTTGCAATGTCTGGCCCTTGTATGCAATGTCTGGCCCTTGTTTGCAATATCTGGTCCTTGTATGCAATGTCTGGTCCTTGTTTGCAATGTCTGGCCCTTGTTTGCAATGTCTGGCCCTTGTTTGCAATGTCTGGTCCTTGTTTGCAATGTCTGGTCCTTGTTTTCAATGTCTGGCCCTTGTATGCAATGTCTGTTCAGATGTCAAGTGTATACTTCTGTTTCCCTAGGCATGGTTCACAGTGGTGTCTGTGAAGATGTGGACATTCTCACCTGCCAACTCCAAGCCTGCAGTCCCGGAACACCTGAGGAATTCGCCATTCTGCCATTAGATCAAAAGTGCAGGTAATAGTCCACAGACATACCATTCATATTCCATGGCTCCTTCCTTCTCTGCTCACTTTACAGATTTTTACCCTAAGCCATGGATGCCGGATTTGCTGCTTGTTGGTGCCAAGCGTAGCCTTATCTTGAACCTTTACCCAAGCATCTGACCAATGCAGGGTATTTCTCCCAAGCAGTAAATAGACATTCATAACATCATCTGGATGTTACTATGAACTTATGTTAGAAACTGCAAGGTTTCTTGATTTGATAAAACATGGCCCAAATGACGAGATTGGGGGGCAGTCCCAAAATGGATGATTTCAAAATTGAAGTAAAAATCTAAAAAGTCAAAGCATATATCTGGTTATTACAGTGTCAAAGATGTCCTAGCACATGTAATGAAATGCTTCCAATAGTGGTACCTAACTGTTTTTGGTTTTTTTTAATTTGGCTTTTGCTGATTCACTGGCCCTAAACATCAGCAATGTGAATTTTGTTTGGATTGTTGCTCACAATATTAATCATTGGATTGTCAGGTCCACATGCGATTATTTACAAGCCATATTCATACAGCTGGGATAGTGCTGAGTGTGGCGTTTAACAAACCCCAAAATTAACTGAGTCTCTAACCAAGACTTTGAGAAGTAATCTCCATAAAACAAAGGACTTGACAGTTCCACAGTGTCACTAGCCTTAGTTAATCATCTCTTTTCACTGAGGGTCTGTTTTCACAAAAGTGCAACTTTTCCATGCCACCAATTTTGGTAACTACTTTTTATGAACGCCACAGAAATTGTATATTGATTCCTACCAATGATGGGTTCCAGTGTGTGGAGTTCGATGACCGGCTGCACCCTGTCTGCGCTGTCTGCTAAGGGGAAGAAATGCAGTGAAGATGGAATCAGGAAAGTGACCAGTGAGATTGCTGAAACTGCGTTCAAATTGGACTTGTCAACTTGTTTAAAATGATAAAGTAAGACTTTTTGACATTTCTCTGAGAAACATAGCTTTAGATTCACAATAAATTATTAAGAAACTACATTATTAATAAACTTATGTACATAAGGACACTTGATGACAAGCAGTGGTCAAAATCTGTAGAGATACTTCATGAATAGCAATGGTAAACATGTATAAGTATACTAGATGAGAAGCAAGGCTAAGGGTAATACAGGGAAAGACAAGTAGGAACAACAGGTAGGCATCTTTCCCTGATATCTTACATCAACATGGCGTCTGTGGGAAAGAGGGCATTAAAGTACATAACATTTCGTGGATATATAGAGGATATTTCATGTATCCAGTGAAATATCATGTATCTCTCATCAAGTGATGGGAGAAAGGAGATATTTTCATGTGTATTTTTCCCCCCATCACGAGATGAGAGAAACATGATATTTCATGAGACGTATGGAATATCCTATTTATAATATAATATACACTATTTCATTACAAATGTAAAACCTTGAAACTCCCTCCCTAACACACAGGGACAGTGAACCGTCCCATGTATTTGCAACTTAAAAAGTAGTTTCTTGTTTGCAGAAATCTTGAACAATATAAACAAAAGTATAAAAAAATATTTATGGTTATGAAAATTCTTTATCATACGTGTAGATATGATTATGTACAAAATCAACTTTAACAAAAAATATTCTTTAAAACTTCAAGACTGCTGTTGGTAGCAAAAGATCACATGCTCGTCAAGTAACAAAAATGACGCTTTGCAAAACGAACAGTCTCAACTGACAAGTTAAATGAGAAATTTACGGTATAACAAAGCATTTTTTAGAGAATAACAAACTGAAAGAAGAGATATTAACTCCAATTGATTATTTTGCCTTGTCAATGTGGAACTATCGTAAGGCCATTCATGGAACCTTTGCATATAGCATGTAGCAAGGTCACATGTTTTTTTCCATGCCTCCACTCTCAGATTGGTGCTAGTTATAAGGGGGCCTACCAATCGAAAGCCTGTGGTGTTTCTGGGTTAGAATTGTCCCAGGACAACCAATGATGGTCCTAAGAGGTGAAAGGGGCGGTCGGGTAGCCTAGTGGTTAAAGCGTTCGCTCGTCACACCGAAGACCCGGGTTCGATTCCCGACATGGGTACAATTGGTGAAGCCCATTTCTGGTGTCCCCACGTGATATTGCTGGAACATTGCTAAAAGCGGCGTAAAACCATACTCACTCACCCACCTAAGAGGTGACCAAGGTGATTGAGTTGTCAGGCTTGGTGACTTGGTTGATGATGTGTCACCACACCCAGATGACGTTGATCATTGCTCACATTATCAATCACTGGATTATTTGGTCCAGACTAGATCATTTACAGGCCACTATCATATACCTTATTCACAGTATCATGTGCCCTGTGTACTTAGGCAAAATGACAAAGGGCGTGGGATAAAGCCTTGTGGATAAAGCGTTCGCTCTTCATGCCGAAGGGGGCACAGGTGGCCCAGTTGTCTAAGGCGCCGCGATTTGCTGTGCAGAGTTGCGTCCCTTGGGCACGCCAGAAACCTATGATTGTGGATTCGAATCCCGGTTTCGCCCCGATTATGTTTCTAGGTTTGTCAGCACCATACCCGTGCTGGTGTGTTTCACCGAAGTGGTAAACGTCTGAGACCTGCATCACTTCGGGCTTTCCTCCCACATTAAGCTGACACGCCGCGATATAACTGTAATACTGTTAAAAGCGGCATTAAACCCAACTCACTCATCATGCCAAATACAGGGGTTTGATTCCCCACATGCGTACAATGTGTGAAGCCCCTTTCTGGTGTCCCCCGCCGTGATATTGCTGGAATATTGCTAAAAGCAAGGGAAAACCATACTCACTCACTAGAAAAATGACAAAAGGGGTGAGAGAGTGCTTACTAAAACTATACACAACTTAATTTTGTTTAGGTGATCAAACCGTTGATGAAACTTAAAGAAAATCAATAATAGTACTGGACAATTAAAGACACCTTCTGAGCTGTTTTTGATGTTATTGTAAAAACAAATATGTAATATACAAAAGAAAATATGGACTGTCATGAACATTTTCGGTCTTATTAGGAGGGCACTAATAAGGATGTATTACAGTTTGGTCAAGAAGTTGGTCAGGGGCTGTTTCTTGGAACAAATACGGCAAATACAGCAGCTGGAATATTGCTGAATGCAGAATTAACCATAACAAACAGACAAACATGCATCAAACAAACTAACAAACACAAATGATGGTTAGAACCAATGGATAAAGCATTTGAAAATTTGGGAAGAAAGTTCTCACACAATATCATTGGCAGAAGATATACCGTAACTACCTTTTAATATCATATTTCTATTCCAGGACAGTCCTGCTTCAAGAAGAATTTGCACAAAGACTAAAAACGGTTGCAAGGGATCTTTAAATAACTGTATAGACTATCATTATAGTTGTATATTCAGAAAACACAGTAGGGGCTCCTGTGTGTGCCAATCGGTCATTCCAATCCTGTTAGCCCACATGCTCTTGTAGAGTGCAGTTGCATTCCGTCAGTAGGTTATTGAGCCTAATGAATGGTGTTGCAAATTATTGCCAGGAACAAGATAATAGCAACAATGAATTTGTTACCATGGTGATAGTGATTTGTGTTGCCATGGTGATGCAGTGATTTGTGTGTTACCATTGTGACGCAGTGATTATTGTGTGTTACCATAGTGACAGTGATTTCTGTGTTACCATAGTGACAAAGATTGAAAGGGGGTGGGGATCATGGGATTGGACTCCGGTGTGACTGTGCAAGGTACCCATGCGTTAGTATGTCTGTGTCAATTTTAGGTTTAGAGATTTCTTGAAAATTTTGTGTGTTTCATGTTTTAGGTCGTAACTGAAGAAGCTCTTTGAAAATATGTTTGCTCAACTTTTACACATTATGAAATCCATTAATTTCACCTTAGTATTGTTTGTGTCATGTTAGTGCTGTTGAATTGAGAATGTTGACAATCTAGAAGTTTTACACCAAGGACTTGGTGAGGTGTAAAGACATGTATAACTTTTACCTTTGAAGGCTCAGCTCCACGTGTGTCACCTGTCCTATCAATGTGCATGGTTTCAATCTGAATTAATTCCATTGCCGCCAGGTCTAGCTGTAACATAAGATGTTTAAACTACCTATACTGTGCCTGTTGGTATTGTTTGGCCGGATTTTATTGTTCTACCATGTTGCTGGTCAACTTATGGGTTTTACTGAGAGGCTCTTTGCAGTTTAGTAACACACACCAATATGTGTTAGGGAATTGAAACTTTATTTTTGAAATATCTGTGTCCAAAAGTCCTTTTATGTATTCAAGATTGTAATATTGTTACAAAACCGTGATATACGTATTGTATGTATATATTGAAACAGATTTTAGTTTTTATTTGGATGACTTATTGCCCGGGTATCAAAAAAAGAAATCTTTTATTTGAAGAAGCATCATTGTACAATGAAGATCAAACTTTTATATATATTTTTATACAATAAACAGTGGTTTTATACACAATTCTCTGTTTGTTTTTATATGATTCCATGTTTGCCTGATCATCTTAGTGGTATCAAGATGAAGAACACGTGACTTATGTTCATCAGAGCATCACTTTCCTAAAGTGAGTGAGTGAGTTAAAATTTAACATCGCATCGGCATTATCCCAGCCATATAGCCACTATGATGATGATGTGCTGGACATAATGTCTGACATGATACCATGAAACCTCACATATTCCAGGAATGGCGATATGCTTGTCGAACGCTGACTTGGTTGATGCATGTCATTGTGTCCCAATGGCGTGCATCGATGCTCATGATGTCAATCACTGGATTGTCTGGTCCAGACTCGATTATTTACAGACCACAGTCATATAGCTGGAATATTACCGAGTTCGGTGTTAAACAACAAACACTGGAACTGACTTGAGAGAATGGTAGTTTGTGACACTGGAGTAAGTATTACAGATGTTAGTGGCAGTCTACCTGGACCATGAAGTTACATGGTCAGGTGCCAGTCTAAGGTGACACATTTAATAGGTAGAGTTGCGTCCCTTGGGCGTCTCAGGAACCTATAATTATTGGTTTGAATACCAGATTCACTCTGATTATGATTCTTGTTTTGTCAGCACCATACTTGCTTGTAGGGAGCACCAATGTGGTAAACCTTGAAGACCTGCCTCATTTTCGTCTCTCCTTACACTGCAATTCCGTTCAAAACATTAAACTAAATTCACCCGCTCATAAAATTACATTGTGTATATCCAGGGTTGTCAAGTTGAGCAAAATGTTCAGCACAAGAATTGTAGGTTCACCGACAAAGCTCAATGTTGGCGTGAAAACTTTACGTTGACTTTCGACCATTGCGAACACCCCTACCGTGATTGTTATAGTTCACAAATTGTTGCATTGCCCCGCCATGACCCCGTTCCAAAAAGCGATCTCAGGGCTGGCATTGTCGTAAGCCTATGCTAAAGTATTGGAGTCACGGTCGACTAAGCGCCAAGATCGCTTTGTGGTACGCGGCTAATATAACAGTGAACGTTAGGGTGAATATCTGCCATTTTAGTATTTTCTGACCATATTGAATTGTTTTAAGGCTGTTCCAGTATCAACTGCACCTTAAGGTGACACGTTATTGAACTACTATTCATATCTACCGTCCTAAGATTTTCTGCAGAACCCTTAGCATAGTGCAAACCCGGATCCTGTGACTCTTCAGTAAATGTGTCGAGTATACAACATGTCAAGAGCACTCTAGATACCGGAATGAATGTGTTCTAGTTCTCTTTGGTTTTTTTTTTTTCAATTTTAAGGTTGTTGTTTAGGCATTGTTTTTTTTCAATTTTAAGGTTGTTGTTTAGGCATTTTATTTTTCAATTACAGACCCTTTGACGCAAAAATATGGAAAGTGAAAAACTTATTTTATCACAAATTGATACCATACCTATATATGAAAAGGATTACATGCTAAGCGACGATATTGTTTGTAGCTTCACCGGTACTTCTGTGTGGTTTTACTCCCTTGTAAACGCTACTAGAAAATTGTTACCATTCCTGACCTTTTGACCATTTGACAAACAAAATCATATATGTGTACCTTTCACATCAAAGTGACCCTATATTCTCACAAGGATCAAAGTAAATTAATATAAGCAACATATATTTATTTGAACAGTATTAACCAAGATTTTGAGAAACACATCCGTGAACCAACTAAATGAAAAACGGGACTTAGCTTGTATTGACTTTTGACAAATATTTCACCAGCAGCACTTGAATACTGCTGCTGCGGCGGTATCAAGGACCATTAACAAAACATGTATGTCTGTGCCAGGCTTTATATACACCGAGCTACGGGATATATGCCTCATAAACTTCACGCAAGGGACCGCCAGGTGTGTACAATAATAACTGGAGTTTTGTGAAAACAGGTTAGGAATCCTAAAGCCGTGTTGTTTTCCAGACGTACAAGATTACCGCGATGATATCGTCTTGTAAATCTTTCTTCTTGTGAAAAGGGTTTAAAGGTGACCTTGACGATAAACAGCTTATTGTGAAGAACTATAAGGAAGTGTGCAATTGTGGAAAGATCCGATCTCGTTTAAACGTGTTTCCATGGGGACTTACCGCTATCAGACATCAAACAACTGTGATCATTGGTTGCCCGTATTCAAAGGTGTCAATCGTTGATTCATGTCTCAAATATTGATGGTGCCATGTTAAGTCTCGACCCATGAATATGCGGGGTAGAATAGGTCTTCAGCAATCCATGCTTGTCTCTTCCCCCCCTAGCCTCCTGCCCTTGCCGTAAAAGGTGACTATGCTTGTGGTAAGAGGCGACCAACTGGATCGGGTGGTCAGGCTCGCTGACTTGGTTGATGCATGTCATCGTATCCCAATTGCGTGGATCGATGCTCATGATGTCAATCACTGGATTGTCTGTTCCAGACTCGATTATATACAGACCGCCGTCATATAGCTTGAATATTGCCGAGTACGGCGTTAACCAACAAACAAACAAACAAATGTTAAGTCTCATATCATTTGATGGGATCGGTTTTCGATTCCCAAGTTAGCATTTGGGCCTGGCGGTCGGGTAGCCTAGTGGTTTAAGCGTTTGCTCGTCACGCAAACTCACTCACTCACTCACTCACTCACTCACTCACTCACTAGCATTTGGGCAAAGAGTAGTTGACTGGGTGGACAGGTTTGGTGACTGTGCCATAGTGTCCTCAAACAGCTGATTGATGTTGATTCTTTCGGTCCAAATTTGAATAATTATAAGCTGGAAGTGACGGCGTAAAATAACACTCACTCAGTACAACGTGTGAATCCAATACTTTAGTCCCACCCTATGATATTGCAGCAAACGTCGCGATGCTATTGGGTTACTTGTTTGGCCCAGGTTATAAACCCTTCACCTAGAATGGCTGAGAAGTTGTTGATGCGGTGATAGCACAGGTGGGACTAACGGGATCGGTTGGTCAGGCTCGCTGACCTGGTTGATGCATGACATCGTATCCCAATTGCGTGGATCGATGCTCATGATGTAAATCACTGTATTGTCTGGCCCAGACTCTATTATTTACAGACCGCCGTCATATAGCCTGAATATTGCAGGGTGCGGCGTAGAACAACAAACAAACAGGAACTTGTTTGACCCAGGTTATAAACGCTTCACCTGGAATGTCTGAGAAGTTGTTGTGGTGACAGCACGGTAGTGCATGAGCAGGAGACAGACATGTATGTTGTAGATGTTTACAGTATTTGTCCACGAGTTGTAAATCACTGGTATGACGCTGTTTACGGCCTTATGAAGACAGAAACATAGCGTCTCAAAAGGTCAAGATATTAAACCATAAAAACCTGAACAAAGGCTCGGAGTACACTTGTTTGCTGTCGCGTCATGTCGGCTGCAATAATTCATGCTTTCACATTTACAGGTTTAAGAACGTGATAGGCTGTTTCGTAACCGTACGTCTACCCGCATCCACACCCATACATCACGATCATTTGAGATATCTTTCGACCCGTGAAGATCCGGGGCAGAATAGGTCAACCTATGCTTGTCGTGAAAGGCAACTATGCTTGTCGTAAGTGAGTGAGTGAGTTGGGTTTAACGCCGCTTTTAACAGTATTCCAGTTATATGGCGGTGTGTCAGCTTAATGTTGGAGCAAAGCTCGAAGTGATGCAGGTCTTAGACGTTTACCAGTTCGGTGAAACCCACGAGCACGGGTATGGTGCTGACAAACCTAGAAACATAATCGGGGCGAACCGGGATTCGAACCCACAATCATAGGTTTCTGGCGTGCCCAAGGGAAACAAATCTGCACAGCGAATCACAGTGTCTTAGACGACTGGGCCACCCGTGCCCCCCTTGTTCAATGAAATGGGAACATTATTCCTTTCTCATAAGGCCATCAACAGACCAATAACTATTTATGTAGTAATAAGTGTAACAAGTATTAGCCTTAGACGACGACCCCCCCCCCCCCCCCAGACCGCCGTCATATAGCTGGAATATTGATGAGTGCGGCGTTAAACAACAAACAAGCAAACAAACAAGATATCTTTCACTGACGGAGTCGGTACATTTTGTATGGTTTCCCTGGCTTTGTTATCTGTGTTTCGTTACATGACAAATATGAGACTTAGTCCGATGTGACCTACTAACAAACTGACGACGACTACGAAGTGGGCTCTCCTGATTCTTGCGCGTTTGCAGCCACGGTCCATGTTCGCGAAGCCAGGTTAGCATAATTGATAAAGGAGTTGCGAACCTTAGCGCTAAGGTTGAATTATGCAAGTGGGCCAAGTCCTCGAAACCAACGTATACGGGTAAAGAGCTGACAGACCAAGGTTCGTAATCGCGGCGTATATGAGAGGCGAAACCTAAATCAGCAGATCCTGGAACGATTCAGGGACACACCTCTACAAAGATAAGAATGGTACCTCTGATAAGGTCATCTGTGCCCCTTGTGAACCGTTGCATGACACTTGTCTTCACCAGTCTGCTAAATGTTAAGACACCTATCGTAATACCTACTGTAGATGTGGTTGTCGCATGTTCTGGGGGGCGCGTCGACACTCCGCCTCCTCAAGCACGCTGTGATATATGTTTCTAATGTTGAGTACGTTGAAACCTGTTTTGAATGTCAAAACAGGTGGAGAGAGCAAGGAATGCATGTTTTATTTGCTCACTTAAACTATCACAAATGTGGATTTTGTTTTGTATGATCTTCGCCATAGCTGGGAACACATTCTGCTGAATAGGTCCCTATGACCTTTGCTTGTCGCAAGAGGCAATAAATGGATCGGGTGGTCACTCTCGGTGGCTTAAACCGGGGTCAGACCACATCGCCTGACTTTATAGTAAAATATACTGAACGTAGATGTGTGTTCATGATGTTGGATCATGTTGAAATACGTGCGCGGAAAGTTAGGTGATGTGGGAATGTATGCATGGTGATGTGGAGTGAGTGAGTGAGTGAGTATGGTTTTACGCCGCTTTTAGCAATATTTACATTTAGTACTAGCGACTAAATGTTTTTATTGCAGGTATATCATCTTATGTTTACAATTTTACTTACTTCCTGCTACGTCATCGCACGCGCGTGTCCTCGGAAGTTACGTAACCATCTCGTGGTGACGTAATCACTGGGTTTTTCATTACGTAACCGTCTCTACTCTTCACTTTCGCTCAGCTGTCAATCCGTGGTACATCGCATTGTCACTCTCCGCTTTCCCACCCGCCCGCCCTGTTTGCCTCCATCTATCTCATTTCCATTGTACATCAATTTTATTGTCTATGACAGGTACCAGGCACAACAAATTGTACATATCTAATTATATATCTCTCTAATATTGTACATATCTTGACAATGTGAATAAAACAAGTCGTGGAGTGGCGTGGTTCTTCTGGGCTACCTCCTATATCATCATAATTTATATTGATATATCTACTAATTAGGGTTTCCGGTTACCTGCTTTCCAGCGGGAACCCAGACTGGGTTACCTTCTTACCAGTTGGAACCCAGTCTTTCCCGGGTTTTCACTCGGGAATCTAGTAACAATTATATTTGGCAACGCAAGTTGCCACATAGCTGGGCCTGGCGGCGTTCGCTCCCATTTAGACCCGCAGCGTTGGTCGGGTTGCGTCGTTTCCGTCATTTGGGCCGTAGCATTAAGTATATATTAACAATTAAATTTGGCCTGGCGGCGTTCGCTCCCATTTAGACCCGCAGCTGTGGTCGGGTTGCGTCGTTTCCGTCATTTGGGCCGTAGCATTAAGTATATATTAACAATTAAATTTGGCCTGGCGGCGTTCGCTCCCATTTAGACCCGCAGCTGTGGTCGGGTTGTGACGTTTCCGCCATTTGGGCCTTACCATTAATTATATATTAACAAATATGTTTGGCGACTCAAGTCGCCACATAAATACTATTTATTCCATTTCTAAATTGGGGTAGCCCTTTAGAACCTCCACACCCTCGGCCATTAAATCCACTGTTGCGTCTTTGTCATTCTTTCAACATAGCCCACCTTCCTCAGGGAGGTGGGCCATCGCTGTAATATCCTGCAATAATCCATTAATATCTCGGCGGGGAACAAAAGAAATGGGCTTCACACATTGTATCGAACCCGAGTCTTAGGCGTGACGAGCGAACGCTTTAACCACTAGGCGACTCTACCGCCCCTGATGTGGAAAGATGTCACAGTGCATGGATGTGAGGTGATGTTGGAAGATGTGCATGGATGTGAGGTGATGTTGGAAGATGAGCATGGATGTTAGGTGATGTTGGAAGATGTGCATGGATGTGAGGTGATGTTGGAAGATGTGCGTGGATGTTAGGTGATGTTGGAAGATGTGCATGGATGTTAGGTGATGTTGGAAGATGTGCATGGATGTTAGGTGATGTTGGAAGATGTGCGTGGATGTGAGGTGATGTTGGAAGATGTGCATGGATGTGAGGTGATGTTGGAAGATGTGCGTGGATGTTAGGTGATGTTGGAAGATGTGCGTGGATGTTAGGTGATGTTGGAAGATGTGCATGGATGTTAGGTGATGTTGGAAGATGTGCATGGATGTGAGGTGATGTTGGAAGATGTGCATGGATGTGAGGTGATGTTGGAAGATGTGCGTGGATGTTAGGTGATGTTGGAAGATGTGCATGGATGTTAGGTGATGTTGGAAGTTGTTCCTAGATATAAGTTGATGTGGGAAGATGTGCATGGATGTTAGGTAATGTGGGAACTGTGAACGACCAGATGTAGGTTTAATAGATACATCTATTGGTCATAGCATATACGGTCGAACCCCGTTGTCTCGAAATCGGATGTGTCGAAACCCTGGTTGTGTTGAACTCATAGTCCGGTCCTGATATAGTCTCTATGTTTACCCGCATGTGTCGAAACTGTGTCCCAAACTTAATTTAAAGTCTCAAAAATTAAAAGAAGATACATCTTACCCTGACAAGTCGAACTAGCTCAGTTAGATGATATGTGACATATAGGTTGCATCAGCAAATCGTGGTATTCGTGCTTATGTGTGGCGGGCCCTATCTGCAAAACCATTTTTGTTTACTTTAAGACAAAAGATGTGTTGCTCTGAAGAATAATCTGTCATTGTGGAGTCCTTTCTCTTCGTTTCAGCACATGCGTGTTTCGAACTTATAGCATCCGTTTCTCTGAGTGTATGCGATGTCTAAATAGTTTTAAAAGGCAGATTAATTGTGTTATTGTTGAGTCAGACTATCTTTTCAACACTTGCGTGTTTCGAAATTATAGCACCCGTTTCTCTGAATGTATGCGATGTCTAAATAGTTTTAAAAGGCAGATTAATTGTGTTATTGTTGAGTCAGACTATCTTTTCAACACTTGCGTGTTTTGAAATTATAGCACCCGTTTCTCTGAATGTATACGATGACAAAATAGTTTCAAAAGTCAAATTAATTGGATTTGACGGCTTTCAGAAAACGTTTTTCAAACATTTAATCACCAGCAGGTCTTTGACCGAGCCTGGACTCCTTTGGATAAGTAGGTAAACACGGTACAAACAGTATTCTTAATGTGCCCTGGCTAAATGAGCAATTGTAATGTCCTAGTTTATTAAATTCACAATACACCATTTGTTCTAAGATTCTTTTAATTGTGTCAATATTCCTCAATTCCGATAAATGTTGTTGTGTATTGCCACCAACTTATGCAAAAGTTCGAAAGAAAACAATTATTGTGTCAATTCCGATAAATGTTTTTGTGTATTGTCACCAACTTATGCAAAAGTTCGAAAGAAAACAATTATTGTGTCAATTCCGATAAATGTTTTTGTGTATTGTCACCAACTTATGCAAAAGTTCGAAAGAAAACAATTCTTGTGTCAATTCAGCCATCTTATGAGGTTTTTATTTGTAAAACCACTTTTACTGGTTTTATACGGTAAAATGGTATCTATCGTACCTAGAAGTAAAAGTACCGTACATAAAACGTTATTTTAGTAAACAGCGGAAGTTTCCTTCGTCCCGTCATACCACATATATTGCATGTTTGTTATTCAGTACGATAAGTGACATCGGATACACTAGGTATCCTGACATTGTTTAGATACGTGACGAACACCACCACACCAATGCCCGCTTGAATACCGGACTTCGACCTGATTTCAAGCTGCGGGAACAACTGATAGAAGTAGCGAGACCTGAATTACTGTAGACCCAACCCATACCATCCCGCTCGCTTATGTAATTATTTCGGTTCTGTGTTATCTAGCGACGTTCCTACAGAGTTCCAAGAACACCACACGAGCACTCCCAATACCACACCTGTCATCGTCTCACAGGTGTGACAAGTCGAACATAGCGTTCGTTCGTTATAATCAGTCAATTCCCAACAACCATTGAAACGTGTGTGTGTTTTGTGTAACGTCGCACTAATATTTCACTTATATAACGGCGGCCTCTAAATAATTAAGTCTGGACCAAACAATCCAGTGATTGATTTTGTGAGCAACGATCCTCGCCTTCGTTTTGTTCTTGTTTGTTTTGTCCGCTGTTTAACGCCGCACACAGCAATATTCTTGCTATATGACGATGGTCTGTAAATAATCGAGTCTGAATCAGACACTCCAGTGATTGATACCATGATCATCGATCCACGATATTGGGATCGATGACATGCATCAACCAAGTCAGCGAGCCTGACCACCCGATCCCGTTAGTCGCTTCTTACGACAAGCATACTCACCTTTTACAGCAAGCATGGGTTGCTGAAGACCTATTCTAATCCGAATCTTCACGGGTCCCTCGCCTTCGTGGCAGGGTGACACGTCAACGAACACGTCACCTGACCTCCCGATTCATTAAATCGCATCGTACGACCAGCCTAGGTTCCTGGGGACCAATTCTAACCCGGAATCCCCACGGAGTAAAGTATTATGTCAACTGTCATAGTCTGTACCAGACAGATAAGACAGAACACTAATTCATTTGACAATGGGATGCCAAGGCCGTAGATGCTCATGAACAGTCTTTGTGTGTACAGAAAAAGTCACGATGACCCAACATTTGTCACGGAAACCCCCGTTAATCAGGACGCTACCGTTCCAGTTAAATCGCCCGGATTGACAAGTGTCCGGATTAAAAAGTTAACGGACTAAGAATACGCAGTAAATTCATCTCATATTTACACGTTCCACGCAATAACCGTCCAGATTATGGGGTCTTCCGGATAATCGGGGTTTCGCTGCTTATTAAATATTTAACAAAATTGATTGTTTCTTATATTTGAAGTACAGGAATATTGTTTATATGATTCATATGCACCAAGTATTGTTTTAATGTTCTCGTTAACATGATATATTTAAAACAAGAACAATTGTTATTTAACCTTCAAACACCATCTCCTATCAACAGATGAGTTATAAATACTGGACTACCAACTAATTATCATATGTGTGACTTTCGAAAGAACTTGTGTTGAAATTAGTTAAATTAGACTCAATATAAATTTATATTCAACCAAATGGTTTAATTAAATAATTATACTTCACAGTTGTTTTACACTTATGCCTGCTTCATAACAATATACATCAATAAAACACAACTTTTAACTCACAAAACAAAAAAGCGGTTCTTCATCACAACGTACAAATGTTCCCGCCAAATACCCCTACCTCAGTTCACTCTAACAATTCAGCGCTAAGGCAAGAAAAGGAATAAAATTAAATAAAAAGACACACCGAAAACCTAGTCTAAAATCATTCAATGGTCAGGTTAACAAGCGACGCGTATTTTCAATGTTCAAGTACTTCTTCATGGTCTGAAGAAGGCGTGAGTGTGTCATGCCTTTTCCTAACAGCTGGTAGGCGAGTATCTGTAGGCGACAGGTGTCGACAGAGGGACCGAGTCAGTTGTGTAAAAGTTCGTTTTACCTTTCTCCATGCATGGACGAACGGATTACATAGCCGAACAAGACAGGTGCTTCTTAGACAGCAGTCTCCGTCCTCACGAGTTCACCATGACGACAAGGATGAGGCACAGCGAACCTATTCTGACCTTGAATAACCTCCGCAGCATCAAAAAAACATTTTGATATTTGAACCAATCCATTTTTAACATGCGCAATGGAGAGGCAAGTATAAACGTTACTTCCCTATGTAATCCGTTCGTCCATGCATGGCGAGAAGTAAAAAGAATTTTTATACAACTGACTGGGTCCCTCTGTCGACACCTGTCGCCTACAGATACTTTAACTGTTGTAATATGAAAGGATCGGATTGAGAAGTACAGATGGAATATTGCTGGCTGTGGCATCAAACAACTTTCACTCACTCACGCGAGTGAATCCGATAATCCAGAATATTTTGTAAGCTGATTGAATGAAACACTTATGATGATGTTAATCAGAGTAAATTGTACAATGCCTTTTTAGATACATTGATAACACCTGTGAAGATCCGGGTTAGAGTAGGTCTTCGGCACACCATGCTTGCCGTACGAGGCGACTAACTGATCGGGTGGTCAGGCTCGCTGACTTGGTTGATGCATGTCATCCTATCCCAATTGCGTGGATCGATACTCATGATATCAATCACTTGATTGTCTGGTCCAGATTCGATTATTTACATTCCGCCGTCATATAGCTGGAATATAGCTGAGCGCGGCGTTAAACAACAAAGAAAGAAAGATACATTGATTGTGATGTGTTATGTGTTATGGCGTCCAAGTGCATGGGTAACTATTTCTTGGTGTTATTGACATTTGACAGCACAGAATATCAACATATTCTTATACATATACATGTGCATCTTCACGACTACAAGAAAGAACCCTATGGCTATTCAGCAGTAAAGTGCTTCCCTATTTTTCCAATAAAAAGTAGTGAAAGCAATCGTATGTCCTAAGGGTTTGGCGTGTGTGAGTTGCCCGCTGTCTCATTAAAATAATATATTATACCCCTAAACGATATCTCTCTGTGTTAAAAAACGGGCGACATTAACAAGGAGGGTGGTGAACTTTCTAATCAGACAATCAGCGACGAGACTTCAAAATTCTCGGTACGAGTGAGCGATGAATTCAGATCACCATATCTGATTTCTGTATCTTGAATACGAATGTAATCGATCAAATCCGAATGCGAAAAATAATACTGTGGTATTATTGTGTTGTGTATGTGTTATACATCCTACTGTCCGTGACCGTCGTGGTATCTACACCCAAAATGCAGGGTATGTTTGTTTTATGTGGCATTTTGGTTGTGGCAGATATCGAATTTTCGTATTGATAGGGTACGGAAATGCAGCCAAAATTGTTTTAGAAAGCTGACATCTGATTGGCCCGAGAACCCACATATCCTTCATTGTAATTGGGCGGTCCAGTTTCGACCAGGATTCGCTTGACGCGACTTTCTGTGGAAGTGGCGTCAGATCATGATGCAGAGAGGTATCATATCGGAGTAAAAGAGTATTTGATGAGACTGACCGCCGACAACTACACTTGTAAGTCAGGCGACCACGCTGTCGGGGACCACGCTGTCGGGGACCATGTTGTCAGGGACCAGTTGAAACTCGGAATCCCCATGGGGGGATACTCCAGAGGTGTTTTCTTAATATTGTAACCTCATAAATAAACAATCAGAGATTACTGATAAATAAATAATACTTTTATTGCAGCATTCGAAAAAATAATATCAACAGTTATAGCAACAATGAAAGCAAGAAATGGACGCTGATTGCACATGGGCACATTACACTGATTTGATCATCGTTGATATCCTCCTCCTCATCATCACCATCATCAGCATCAGCATCATAATCAAACATCGGTTGTATGAACCACCACTTCAATTTTTATAATATCAAACTGATAACTGAAAAATGCTCTTTTACACAAGTAGCTGAAATTATAACAAATAACGGTACTCCTGGAAAAATGTCATGACGGCTCATTTGCTTGTGTTGCCTAAATTAATCATTCCAAAATTAAAATAAAATTTGATGAACATTTATGAACATGAATGCATGTGCCCCACAAAAAGTGCTGACTGTTAAATATCACATTTGAAGCCATAAGGGAGCGCCCCAAAAATAAGACAAATGGATTCGCCTGGGACATAAATGTGTTTAAATAACAACTTATACACAATAAGCATACAGAATATTGTAAAATGATAAAAACAGTGTATTAATAGGACACTTTACCAACATCCATTTTCAGAGTTAAAGTCACGCATAATTCATCAAGTGCAACGAAAATAGACTTGGGGCAAGGAAAAGGTATGTTTGTCGTGACAGGATTGTTCAACTACAGGATTGGACAGCGCGGGATATGGCGGTCACGTACTGAGGGTTAAACACTGATTTGGATGAAAGAAATAGATACAATTAAATACAAAGTAACAATCGTTAGATTCGTATGTAAACAAAAGCATATATTCACGGCTGGGTCGGGGTTCGTTAACATGACGATCTCACCTGTGTTCTTTCAATAGCCAAAAACAGAGTTCCCGGATATATAAGTTAAAGAAATCTGTCTCACTTAAAAAGTCATAATCACACGGAACTAAAATTTTTTTTTTTTTTAATGAAAGTTAATCTTCCCCAGTCTTAACATTTATTTCCCTTAGAAACAGTTCGTTTCCGGATACTTCTTATTTGTTTAAGCTGTTTTAATTACTTGATCATAAAGCAACAACATGCACAAAAGTGCAACATCAGTAAAACAGTTAAACCTTGCTAGTCCGAACACCCCTCATTCGACAAATCGTTCAAACAATCAAACCATTTCGGCACTATGGTCAAATCCCCAGGGATAACTAGATGTAAACTGCCGGGGAAAGAAATTATTCACCCATCTTGGATGGCGGTTAAAATGAAACAAACAAGAAATGGTTAGTCAGTGGTGATGTATTTGATATGGGTATCACAGTTGTTGTTTGTGGTGATCTGGCGAATATTTTGAATCCACGTTTTCAAAACGTTTGTTCAAATCCAATCTTTAAGTGTATACTTCTTTTTGTACATCCCTCCCCAGTACGAGATATTTAGGTTTGTTTTTATGATCATGTTTTGAAATATTAAAGTAAACAACCGTGAAGAATCAAGGAAAGAACATTACTACCTTCCACAGTTTTGTTGATACTGCGGATGAGTCGATCAACTTAACCAATCTTCTTAAAGAGTACGACCATCTGTCTCACAAAGTAACTTAACAGTCGTCTCCAGCTTGTGGAAGTCGCACATTTGTGGAATATATAACAGCAACACAGAGTGGAAATAAGGCAATGATACAAATCTGACCCTAAAGGGTCATGATCGACATCTATCGAAATCTTGATAGCCCGGGTTTCATTTATCCAGACAAATGTTATAGAAACGTCTGGACTAACGAGGTGTCACTGTATTCCTTGTCTTTATCCGCCATCACACGTGATTGTTGTAAATGCAACACGAATACATAACATAGTCCTAACGATCATAGGATTCTGACACGCATAAGGAAACAATTATAAAATATAAACATGGTGGAATGCAAGCCTTGATCGAGTTTTCAACATGACAGTACTAACCACCCTTCCTTCAAGAG
This sequence comes from Haliotis rufescens, assembly GCF_023055435.1. Lineage (NCBI taxonomy): Eukaryota > Metazoa > Mollusca > Gastropoda > Lepetellida > Haliotidae > Haliotis > Haliotis rufescens. The sequence goes on from NW_025963802.1 coordinate 42,873,222, forward strand.
GATGATCCTTCAGTCGTTTTTAATGGCTGATGTAAACAAGAGGCAGAAATATTCACACTGGATTCGACAGGATGGTATCTCGAATGTGAAACAACTTCAATTCGAAACTTCTTTGTCATTAAAGGATGTTCAGTGGTCTCTAAGCCAAGAAACACACCACTAAACAAACAGGCACTCTGTTATTGTCTCAATGTCTCTCATTCAAGAAGTTCAGTTATATGTCGTGAAAAAAATGACAATAAACAATATGGCGGCATAGCAGGCCACAGAGAAGAGAGCCCCGGCAATGAACATCAAAGTTGCCATTTTACCAAGTCGCTGTGCCTTCTTGTCTTCGCCCTGGTGGAACTCCTTGTCAGACTCCTGCATGTAATGTACACCAGGTAAACAACAAATAAACACAAAATACAAACAGCACGTGCACCAAAAGAAAGAATGGATCCTGTGGTTGATCCTGTTGTACGGATTGGGGAGGATGGAGGCCGTGGACGAGTTGGACAACACTGCTCCCAGCTGCCTCTTCTCAACAATCTTTATAATATCACTTGGGTTGGTGATGATGTCGTCCCCCATGTCAAGAAACACCTCATCCGTACACGAGTCTGTAGACTGGTTCATCGGTCGGTTGGCGCTCGAGAAACTCCTTGTTTCAATGTATCGTGCTCGTTTGGCTTTGGCGCCCATGAAGGGATCTGGAGATCTGGGACTCTGATCTCCGTGGGAAACCATTTCGCTGACGCTGAGGATCTGCTCGTCTTTGGTCTCCCTGTCTCCGGGACTCCCTGGTTCTCCTGAGGAGCGGAATCTGTTGTTGTACGATGGGTGTCGGGTAATGTTTCCGTACGGCATTTTAACAAGAATTACAATTTTAATCTCGCTCAAAGGAAGTTTATGACGTTTCCCTGGGCTGGTATATTTTCTTGATGACAGGACGCGATGTTACTCCACGTATGAAGGTAAACTCCACGTTTTTGATCCAATCGGACTCATACACTAAGTCGGTATTTTAGTGTCTTGACACGCAATCAACCATCATAACATTGTAACATATACAATGTTTTACTGAACGTCCACTAAGTCTTCTCACGACCACGTGGCGAGACTATGTGAAATAAAGATGTATTATCCACAGAAACACTGAAGTATCCTGTTTGATGTAGTCTAACACTATCACAACAATCTCTTTCTACTGTCACACCTTGTATTTCCGTTCATCGCGTTCAATGTAATCACGGAAGTCAGCAAGAAAATGCAGCCACCAAACTATTCAATCCAGTTAGGTATCCTCTCCCACACACAGTAAGTTAGGTATGTACAATGTTAATCCGATTAATAGCCAAAATCCAAACGTTTGTCATTCAATTCGTCGTTAGGTAAAGCTATCGTCTGCTTCGCTGTCGTCTGTCAGAAGGTAGAACGTGCAGACGACACAACGACCCGCGGAGGTATGTTTGGAGTGTGACGCGAACTCCCTATGAACAGGTACGCGGATACGAGAATAACTGGTCGGCTTTGTCACGCGTTTTGCGCACAACTGTAAAGAAAGCTCTATTTCTGGGAGCAGTCACTTAGCTGGGTTGGTGTAGCGGACATTAAGCTGTGGGCGGATTGCGGCGCCCGATTGGTAACTCCTTGTTGCGTCAAAAACGTTGTGTGAGAAGTTGATTATTTTTTTGGGACAGAGAATAAGCAGTTCGGATCGTATTCTCGCTGGTCCTGTATGAGGGAACGAGATGAAGTCGAGGTTACATTGTCGACCACCGCACCCTGAACATAGTGTTCATACCAGTATGGTTTTCTTATTTGTAAAAACATGTCACGATGACCGAACATTTGTACAAAACCTCGTTAATCAGGACAGTATCGTTTCAAGTTAAATCGTTCGGATTAACACGTGTCCAGATTAACGAATCAAAAGGAAGTGATTCCACCTATAGTTGAACACTTCCCATACATCATCGTCCGGAATAGGAGGTTTCCGGATAATCGGAGTTTCGTTAATGCAAAGTATTGATTAAAATTGTTTTTGTTTTTCTGTTTTTGTGTGTGGAGTACACAACGTTTTTTAACTTTTTATAGATCAACACGTTTGGGGTGGAGCTGAGCTGTCTGTAAATTTATCCGGTTTTTCTATCGAACTTTCTAGAAAATACGTGACTTGTAAATAAGTATCTGAACACATTCTATTGTGTATTCGGAATGTAATTCATCCCACCCTTTCTGACAGACACGACGACCTTGCCCATCCCAAACCCCGAGTGCAGTAAGGTAGAACACGAATATACCACAAAGCTTTATCGTTTTATATAACACCCCGCGTGTTTATTCATGGGGAAATCATCAAGAATGCTACATTAATGTTGACTCTTTCACTTTGTCCTCACCGAGATAGAAAAGGGCATTCCCAGTGTCATGCAACTATTACGTCATGATACCATATAAGGAGAATTTGCTTTCCTACGTCACGTTCTCCCCTGCTAAGACTATGTTTACGCGAGTGATTATCGCATAGTTTTGGTGTGTCCGCCTTGGCGATAAGTGGTGCGTTCGGGCGACGTTGTGTGAGTCGTCGTTTCAGTGAGCGATCAGAGCGTGCGTGAATGTTGTTTTAAACCGCAGTCAGTAACATTCCAGCTATATCACGACGACCTGTAATGAATGAGTCCAAGCCAGGCAAACCAATTGTTGATATCATTATAAAAAAAATAAGTATGTATTATCATAATGCTTCAATTTCCTTAACACCATTTCATCCCAATTCAATTGATGCTGAACCGATAGCTTATCTGCCGAAGGTGACATGTAACATGTGATTCCGTGTTGAGCCAGAACCCTAGAAACTCTCAGGAGTCAAGTTTGCAAAGGTCACCCATCCACCTACTCTCCGCGACCAGACCGCCTCCGTGGCCTAGTGGTAGAGCGTCCGCCCGGAGAGCGGAAGGTCCGGGGTTCGATTCCCGACCGCGTCATACCAAAAGACGTTAAACGATGGTACTTGTTGTTACCCTGTCTGGCGCTTGGTATTAAGGGGCTAAAACAAGAACTGGTCGGCTCGGAGTCAGTATACTGTGTCTGAGTGGGGTATTCATGTTAAACTGCGACATGGTATCTCAGTGAGCTAGAACTATATATCGGCATCAGTCCGGACTAGTACAAGCAGCCACACAAACACACACACGTGCATGCACGTCGCTATATAAGTGAAATAACCTTGGACGCGACGTTAAACCCCATTTCACCTCACCTCACCTCACCTCACCTCCACGACCAACGTTGCTTAACTTCGCCTGACTTGTGACACAGGACCACGCGCCACCCCACGTGACAGTTTCGATGCGGTCGGTACGCCCTGATACACAAACATCCAGAGCCCCGTTCCACAAAGCGAGCTTAGCGCTAAGATGGTCGTAACCGTTAGACCATACTTTAACATATACTTACGACAGTTGTAGTCAGTATACTGTTTCTGAGTAGGGTATCCATGTTAAACTGCGGCATGGTTTCTCAATGGGCTAGCTCTATAAAATCGGCATTAGTCCGGACTAGTACAAGCAGCCACACTCACACTCACAAACACATGCATGTTACTATAAACACCTCACCTTAACTTCAGAAAGAAGTTTAGATTATACCTGGCTCTACAGGAATTGGTGTCGCTTGGCTGAAAAGTCTGACATGCTTTTCATGTAAAGCCGATATGTATCATTTGCAGATATTATTGAAACGGTTTGAAAACACTGTTTACAAACAATTGTGAAGATTCGCGCAAACGTAACATGGGCTTCGCACACGATTTGAGGTGTGAGTTAACATGATTCCGCCACTTTCATGGAGGCGGTGTGTTTGGTCTGCAAACAGCGATCTGAGTGCCTTCCATAGCACATCGCATGTGCAGCATGTAACATTTAACACTCTCTGCACAAGCGGATATATTTGGCGCATGTCAAAGTCACATCAATTATGAGCACAGCGGGCCCTACAAATAGAAGGATTTTAGACGAAGGGTTGAATTCTAGTGTTCGCAAGAGAACCCTACTCAGAAATAGAAATAGTTACTTGTAACCAGACACACATAGGACGTACATGTAACCAGACACACATGGAACGTACATGTAACCAGACACACATATGACGTACATGTAACCAGACACACATAGGACGTACATGTAACCAGACACACATGGGACGTACATGTAACCAGACACACATAGGGCGTACATGTAACCAGACACACATAGGACGTACATGTAACCAGACACACATATAGGACGTACATGTAACCAGACACACATAGGACGTACATGTAACCAGACACACATAGGACGTACATGTAACCAGACACACATAGGACGTACATGTAACCAGACACACATATGACTTACATGTAACCAGACACACATAGGACGTACATGTAACCAGACACACATAGGACGTACATGTAACCAGACACACATAGGACGTACATGTAACCAGACACACATGGGACGTACATGTAACCAGACACACATAGGACGTACATGTAACCAGACACACATAGGACGTACATGTAACCAGACACACATGGGACGTACATGTAACCAGACACACATAGGACGTACATGTAACCAGACACACATAGGACGTACATGTAACCAGACACACAGAGGACGTACATGTAACCAGACACACATGGGACGTACATGTAACCAGACACACATGGGACGTACATGTAACCAGACACACATAGGACGTACATGTAACCAGACACACATAGGACGTACATGTAACCAGACACACCTAGGACGTACATGTAACCAGACACACATAGAGGACTTACATGTAACCAGACACACATAGGACGTACATGTAACCAGACACACATAGGACGTACATGTAACCAGACACACATAGGACATACATGTAACCAGACACACATAGGACGTACATGTAACCAGACACACATAGAGGACTTACATGTAACCAGACACACATAGGACGTACATGTAACCAGACACACATAGGACGTACATGTTACCAGACACACATAGGACGTACATGTAACCAGACACACATAGGACGTACATGTAACCAGACACACAGAGGATTTACATGTAACCAGACACGCATCGGACGTACATGTAACCAGACACACATGGGACGTACATGTAACCAGACACACATAGGACGTACATGTAACCAGACACACATAGGACGTACATGTAACCAGACACACATATGACTTACATGTAACCAGACACACATAGGACAAACATGTAACCAGACACACATAGGGCGTACATGTAACCAGACACACATAGGACGTACATGTAACCAGACACACATAGGACGGTCATGTAACCAGACACACATAGGACGTTCATGTAACCAGACACACATAGGGCGTACATGTAACCAGACACACATAGGACGTACATGTAACCAGACACACATAGAGCACGAACATGTAACCAGACACACATAGGACGTTCATGTAACCAGACACACATAGGACGTACATCTAACCAGACACACCTAGGATATACATGTAACCAGACACATAGAGGACATACATGTAACCAGACACACATAGGACGTAAATCTAACCAGACACACCTAGGACGTACATGTAACCAGACACACATAGGACGTTCATGTAACCAGACACACATAGGACGTACATGTAACCAGACACACATAGGACGTACATGTAACCAGACACACATAGGACGTACATGTAACCAGACACACATAGGACGTACATGTAACCAGACACACATAGGACGTACATGTAACCAGACACACATAGGACGTACATGTAACTAGACACACATAGGACGTACATGTAACCAGACACACATAGAGGTCGTACATGTAACCAGACACACATAGGACGTACATGTTACCAGACACACATAGGACGTACATGTAACCAGACACACATAGAGGTCGTACATGTAACCAGACACACATAGGACGTACATGTAACCAGACACACATAGGTCGTACATGTAACCAGACACACACGTAGGACGTACATGTAACCAGACACACACATAGGACGTACATCTAACGAGACACACATAGGACGTACATGTAACCAGACACACATAGGACGTACATGTAACCAGACACACACATAGGACGTACATGTAACCAGACACACATAGGACGTACATGTAACCAGACACACATAGGACGTACATGTAACCAGACACACATAGGACGTACATGTAACCAGACACAAACATAGGACGTACATGTAACCAGACACACATGGACGTACATGTAACCAGACACACATAGGACGTACATGTAACCAGACACACATATGACGTACATGTAACCAGACACACATATGACGTACATGTAACCAGACACACATGGAACGTACATGTAACCAGACACACATAGGACGTACATGTAACCAGACACACACATAGGACGTACATGTAACCAGACACACATAGGTCGTACATGTAACCAGACACACATAGGACGTACATGTAACCAGACACACACATAGGACGTACATATAACCAGACACACACATAGGAAATACATGTAACCAGACACACAAAGGACGTACATGTAACCAGACACACACATGGGACGTACATGTAACCAGACACACATAGGAAATACATGTAACCAGACACACATAGGACGTACATGTAACCAGACACACACATGGGACGTACATGTAACCAGACACACATAGGACGTACATGTAACCAGACACACCTAGGATGTACATGTAACCAGACACACGTAGGACGTACATGTAACCAGACACACACATGGGACGTACATGTAACCAGACACACACATAGGACGTACATGTAACCAGACACACACATAGGACGTACATGTAACCAGACACACACATGGGACGTACATGTAACCAGACACACACCTAGGATGTACATGTAACCAGACACACACATAGGATGTACATGTAACCAGACACACACACAGGACGTACATGTAACCAGACACACATAGGACGTACATGTAACCAGACACAAACATAGGACGTACATGTAACCAGACACACATAGGACGTACATGTAACCAGACACACCTAGGACGTACATGTAACCAGACACACATAGGACGTACATGTAACCAGACACACCTAGGATGTACATGTAACCAGACACACGTAGGACGTACATGTAACCAGACACACAGAGGATGTACATGTAACCAGACACACATAGGACGTACATGTAACCAGACACACATAGGACGTACATGTAACCAGACACACATAGGACGTACATGTAACCAGACACACCTAGGATGAACATGTAACCAGACACACATAGGACGTACATGTAACCAGACACACCTAGGATGTACATGTAACCAGACACAAACATAGGACGTACATGTAACCAGACACACATAGGACGTACATGTAACCAGACACACACATAGGACGTACATGTTACCAGACACACATAGGACGTACATGTAACCAGACACACAGAGGACGTACATGTAACCAGACACACATAGGACGTACATGTAACCAGACACACATAGAGCACGTACATGTAACCAGACACAAACATAGGACGTACATGTAACCAGACACACATAGGTCGTACATGTAACCAGACACACATAGGACGTACATGTAACCAGACACACATAGAGCACGTACATGTAACCAGACACACATAGGACGTACATGTAACCAGACACAAACATAGGACGTACATGTAACCAGACACACATAGGACGTACATGTAACCAGACACACACATAGGACGTACATGTTACCAGACACACATAGGACGTACATGTAACCAGACACACAGAGGACGTACATGTAACCAGACACACATAGGACGTACATGTAACCAGACACACATAGAGCACGTACATGTAACCAGACACAAACATAGGACGTACATGTAACCAGACACACATAGGTCGTACATGTAACCAGACACACATAGGACGTACATGTAACCAGACACACATAGAGCACGTACATGTAACCAGACACACATAGGACGTACATGTAACCAGACACACATAGGTCGTACATGTAACCAGACACACATAGGTCGTACATGTAACCAGACACACATAGAGCACGTACATGTAACCAGACACACATAGGACGTACATGTAACCAGACACACACATAGGACGTTCATGTAACCAGACACACATAGGACGTACATGTAACCAGACACACAGAGGACGTACATGTAACCAGACACACACATAGGTCGTACATGTAACCAGACAGACACATAGGTCGTACATGTAACCAGACACACATAGGACGTACATGTAACCAGACACACATAGGACGTACGTGTAACCAGACACACATAGGACGTACATGTAACCAGACACACACATAGGACGTACATGTAACCAGACACACACATAGGACGTACATGTAACCAGACACACATAGGACGTACATGTAACCAGACACACACATAGGACGTACATGTAACCAGACACACACATAGGACGTACATGTAACCAGACACACATAGGACGTACATGTAACCAGACACACCTAGGATGTACATGTAACCAGACACACATGGGACGTACATGTAACCAGACACAAACATAGGACGTACATGTAACCAGACACACATAGGACGTACATGTAACCAGACACAAACATAGGACGTACATGTAACCAGACACACGTAGGACGTACATGTAACCAGACACACCTAGGATGTACATGTAACCAGACACACACATAGGACGTACATGTAACCAGACACACACATAGGACGTACATGTAACCAGACACACATAGGACGTACATGTAACCAGACACACCTAGGATGTACATGTAACCAGACACACATGGGACATACATGTAACCAGACACAAACATAGGACGTACATGTAACCAGACACACATAGGACGTACATGTAACCAGACACACATAGGACGTACATGTAACCAGACACACATAGAGCACGTACATGTAACCAGACACACACAGGACGTACATGTAACCAGACACACATAGGACGTACATGTAACCAGACACACACATAGGACGTTCATGTAACCAGACACACATAGGACGTTCATGTAACCAGACACACATAGGACGTACATGTAACCAGACACACACACATAGGACGTACATGTAACCAGACACACACATAGGTCGTACATGTTACCAGACACACATAGGACGTACGTGTAACCAGACACACATAGGACGTCCATGTAACCAGACACACATATGACGTACATGTAACCAGACACACATAGGACGTACATGTAACCAGACACACACATAGGACGTACATGTAACCAGACACACATAGGACGTACATGTAACCGGACACACACATAGGTCGTATATGTAACCAGACACACACATAGGACGTACATGTAACCAGACACACACATATGTCGTACATGTAACCAGACACACATAGGACGTACATGTAACCAGACACACATAGGACCTACATGTAACCAGACACACATAGGACGTACATGTAATCAGACACACATAGGTCGTACATGTAACCAGACACACACATAGGTCGTACATGTAACCAGACACACATAGGACGTACATGTAACCAGACACACATAGGACGTACATGTAACCTGACACACATAGGACCTACATGTAACCAGACACACATAGGACGTACATGTAACCAGACACACATAGGACGTACATGTAACCAGACACACATAGGACGTACATGTAACCAGACACACAGATGATTTACATGTAACCAGACACACATAGGACGTTCATGTAACCAGACACACATAGGGCGTACATGTAACCAGACACCAACATAGGTCGTACATGTAACCAGACACACATAGGACGTACCTTTAACCAGACACACACATAGGACGTACATGTAACCAGACACACATAGGACGTACGTTTAACCAGACACACACATAGGACGTACATGCAACCAGACACACATAGGACGTACATGTAACCAGACACACATAGGACGTACATGTAACCAGACACACACATAGGACGTACATGTAACCAGTCACACATAGGACGTACATGTAACCAGACACACACATAGGTCGTATATGTAACCAGACACACACATAGGACGTACATGTAACCAGACACACATAGGACGTACATGTAACCAGACACACACATAGGACATACATGTAACCAGACACACACATAGGTCGTACATGTAACCAGACACACATAGGACGTACATGTAACCAGACACACATAGGACCTACATGTAACCAGACACACATAGGACGTACATGTAATCAGACACACATAGGTCGTACATGTAACCAGACACACACATAGGTCGTACATGTAACCAGACACACATAGGACGTACATGTAACCAGACACACATAGGACGTACATGTAACCAGACACACATAGGACGTACATGTAACCAGACACACATAGGACGTACATGTAACCAGACACACAGGACGTACATGTAACCAGACACACATAGGTCGTACATGTAACCAGACACACAGATGATTTACATGTAACCAGACACACATAGGACGTTCATGTAACCAGACACACATAGGGCGTACATGTAACCAGACACCAACATAGGTCGTACATGTAACCAGACACACATAGGACGTACGTTTAACCAGACACACACATAGGACGTACATGTAACCAGACACACATAGGACGTACGTTTAACCAGACACACACATAGGACGTACATGTAACCAGACACACATAGGACGTACATGTAACCAGACACACATAGGACGTACATGTAACCAGACACACATAGGACGTACATGTAACCAGACACACATAGGACGTTCATGTAACCAGACACACATAGGGCGTACATGTAACCAGACACCCACATAGGTCGTACATGTAACCAGACACACATAGGACGTACATGTAACCAGACACACACATAGGACGTACATGTAACCAGACACACATAGGACGTACATGTAACCAGACACACATAGGACGTACATGTAACCAGACACACATAGGACGTTCATGTAACCCGACACACACATAGGACGTACATGTAACCAGACACACACATAGGACGAACATGTAACCAGACACACATAGGACGTACATGTAACCAGACACATATAGGACGTTCATGTAACCAGACACACATGCGACGTACATGTAACCAGACACACATAGGACGTACATGTAACCAGACACACATAGGATGTACATGTAACCAGACACCCACATAGGTCGTACATGTAACCAGACACACATAGGACGTACATGTAACCAGACACACACATAGGTCGTACATGTAACCAGACACACATAGGTCGTACATGTATCCAGACACACATAGGACGTACATGTAACCAGACACACACACATAGGACGTACATGTAACCAGACACACATAGGTCGTACATGTAACCAGACACACATAGGACGTTCATGTAACCAGACACACATAGAGGACGTACATGTAACCAGACACACACATAGGTTGTACATGTATCCAGACACACACACAGGACGTACATGTATCCAGACACACATATAGGACGTACATGTAACATGTGTGAGCTTTGTGGTCAAGCATTCAAAAGCGCAAGTCTAGCAAGCACCAGGTGCTGAGATCGTATCCCGCTAGTGACCGTAATGTTATTCAGTCTTAGGACCAGCAATGCGTACAGGTCTTTACAGTGTTTGGGGGCACGGGTGGCCCAGTCGTCTAAGGCGCCGCTATTCGCTGTGCAGAGTTGCGTCCCTTGGGCTCGCCAGAAACCTATGATTGTGGGTTCGAATCCCGGTTCGCCCCAATTATGTTTCTAGGTTTGTCAGCACCATACCCGTGCTCGTGGGTTTCACCGAAGTGGTAAACGTCTGAAACCTGCATCACTTCGGGCTTTCCTCCCACATTAAGCTGACACGCCGCGATATGACTGGAATAATGTTAAAAGCGGCGTTAAACCCAACTCACTCACTCACTCACTCACTTTACAGTGTTGTCACTACCAGGTATAGTCTAAAGTACATACAACCCGTGCACTCAAATGATCCACTCGTCCGATGGTAGATGACCAGATGGTGGAAACACGAATACCTACATACACCCGAAACACAAGTGTCAGAACTTGTGGTGTCACCCTGGGCAAATGACTCAAATGTGCCTCTGTTTACCCAGCAGGGAATGGGCACCCGATATGTGAGGTGTACACGTAAAAACCCTCCAGCGTCCGTAGGCAGCTTGGGTTGTATACTCCCCAGGGAGTTGAGAAAGATAACTGGAATGGCTACCAATCTATTTATCGGGGAACAACTAAACCGCATTTGAGCAGATACCAGTACCCGGATAAGTGCGGTATATAAATGTATAATATAGAATAGAACGACAGTCATTTGAAACGTATAAAGGTTCCACCGGTCAGCTGTCTCAGGCCATTAGTAAGGGGCTATGGGAAACAAAACTTACTCAAGTTCAAGATAAATAAATTACATTATTGACTAGTTCAAGACAATCGTTAGAAAATACATAGCTTCTGGGCAAAGAGGTAATCAAATATCCCTCCTTAGATACATATTTAATTTCATTGAAACAATTAATGACGCAATTAATAAAAGCGACAAAACCCTTTCCATATTCATGAGAAAATGTCTGCCAATAGCAGTGACACTTGTGACTATACCATGAGCATGTTTATGAATCACTATCAAATAGTGATGATACAAAGTTTTCGCAAAAAGGTTAGCCCATCCTGCCCCACCAGTTGCACCCGTCACAAACACATGCACAGGCAAGTCAATTGTTCACCTGAGAAAACACGGGAACATATGAATCCAGTCAAAATCAGGAATTGCATCGGATATCATTTTTGTCACTGATTTGTCAAATTTGGAAATATCATTCACCATAAGGCTTTTTGAAAGCTTTACTGAGGCCTTGAATGTGGTAACACTGATCAAAGAACGTCAGAAGTCATTTCTAACAGGTGGGCACGGGTGGCCCAGTCGTCTAAGGCGCGGCGATTCGCTGTGCAGAGTTGCGTCCCTTGGGCACGCCAGAAACCTATGATTGTGGGTTCGAATCACTGTTTGCCCCGCTTATGTTTCTAGGTTTGTCAGCACCATACCCGTGCTCTTGGGTTTCACCGAAGTGGTAAACGTCTGAGACCTGCATCACGTCGGACCTTCCTCCCACATTAAGCTGACACGCCGTGATATAACTGGAATACTGTTAAAAGCGGCGTTAAACCCAACTCACTCATTTCTCGGAAATCAACATGACATGTACAACATGTACAAAACATGACACACAATTCTGAACTTATTTCTCAACAAAATTTATTAAATAACAGGATTTTAGTGGTTTTGAAGTTGAACTTACATACCAGTTGTTTTGAAATAACTCTATGACAGCAGTACATGTTCAAAATGACTAACTCTAAAAGTCGCCCCGGCTGAAGTTGACCTACATGTTTGACTGTTCACAGCCCATGGCTGACAAAATAGTTGTTCACGGTGACAGTGCTGTTTACAAATTGCTTGAACCTAGAGGACAACCTCGATCTGGAATAATGTTCACCATATATGTCTGAATGTCATTTATAATTGAAGGCAAGACGGCCTCACGTGTGTGACCCCTTATCTATGTGACACAGTGTTTAGTGCGTGTTTCCCACATTAGAAGGCGTTCAGAAAAAGATTTAACCATCTTTGATAAGCTGCCACGATCACATAGATGCTTATGCATTTTGCCAGTTAGTGACAAAACATCTGACAATGTTTGGATATCGATATTAGTTCCAAAGGGTTATCGGCAACCATTGTTATAGGTCGGCTTTCGATAGATTGATATGTTCAGACGTTTGTATGAAAAGGCTTTTTTTTTCATTTTTTAGGTATCTAATGGAATTAGATACCCGTTTTCTGGTCTATACTCGATTATTTACAGCCGTATATACATTCATGTAGTTGAAATATTAGTGTGTGGCGTTAAAGAACAAAGAAATAAAACAGAGTCGTGGTAGAATTCTCGTTCATATCTTTCTTAATCACTGTACTTTCTTAATAACGATTTCTATATATTTTCTCCTCATTTCTGAAATAAAGCATATCCCATTTGTCAAAAAGGGTCCTGTAGTAACTTGTCCTATATAATGTAGACTGTCGTGAAACAAAACACAATTGTCTTTTTGTCCAAATGCCCTTTTTGTGAGCTATTCTTTTCTTTCACCTGAAACCACAGTGAATTTTTTTTATGAAAAGACGATAACACAGAAACACAATATGGCCGCCAAAGGATGCACAAATATGGCTGCTGCAGATGAATTATCACGTACTGGCGGCGTCGGTGGTACTTGCTTGAAAATCTTTGGCTCTCCATTTGTCAGAGAGATTGTCATTACTCCGCCGTTAACAGTGGCTGTGTCTGTCTTGTCCCAGATGTTGACGAACACTGGAACCAAATTGGAAGCTATAAAAACAATTCCCATAACGTTTTCTTTATACAATAAGACGCGAAAAAAGCAGATGAGCAAAATGAGTGAAACAACACCATGCAGAGTTACTTCCCGTCTGTATATTTTTTCTAATGAACTGATATTTCAACACTAAACGTGACACGTTTCATTGCTTTGTTTGTTGTATAACGCCGCGTTAAGCAATATTCCAGCTTTATAGCAGTGGCCTGTAAATAATCAAGTCTGGACCAGACGATCCAGTGATTGATATTATGAGCAACGATCCACGCCATACAGTACACTACAGTGTACATGACACGTGAAGTTCGTTCATTTGTCCCCACAGTGGGACGATATAAATTCAAGTGGCCAAATGGTGGGTATTGAACTTCCATTTACTTCCATTTACTTCCATTTACCGGATCCTTGTTCCATGTCTGTGAGATTGCCGACAGATTTCTGTACACTGCCTTGTGACTTGCCAACATTGGTCACCGCGATTAATAGCTGCAACAAGACAAGATTAGTGTTACAATCATGCTATCTACTGTTACTTTACTTGTGTGTGTAAAGGGGGCATTTAGCAACGTGTTCCTGTATTATTGTTTTTCCCCATCTTCCCACTATTTCCCGCTAAATCCTGTACTTCCCATTACCAGCACAGACACTGTGTAATGCACGAGATGATCAAACACGTTCTGGGTGTTTGCCTTCACATCAGATACCTTGTAGGAATAGGCTAAACCAAAATATATATCAATTTTTGTTTTATTAACACAGTTTGTGTGTATGTGTGTGTGCGTGCGTGCGTTTGTATGTATCTGTGTGTGTATGTCTGCGTGTGTGCGCGTGTATGTGTGTGTGTGCGTATGCCTGTGTGTGCCCGTGTGTATGTATGTATGTGTGTGTGCGTGTATGTCTGTGTGTGTGTGTGCGTGTATGTCTGTGTGTGTGTATGTCTGTGTGCATGTGTGTGTATGTCTGTGTGTGTGCGTATGCCTGTGTGTGCCCGTGTGTATGTATGTGTGCGTGCGTGTGTGTCTGTGTGTGTGTGCGTGCGTGTGTGTCTGTGTGTGCGTGTATGTCTGTGTGTGTGTGTGCGTGTATGTCTGTGTGTGTGTATGTCTGTGTGCATGTGTGTGTATGTCTGTGTGTGTGCGTATGCCTGTGTGTGCCCGTGTGTATGTATGTGTGCGTGCGTGTGTCTGTGTGTGTGTGTGTGCCTGTATGTCTGTGTGTGTGCGTGTATGTCTGTGTGCATGTGTGTGTATGTATGTGTGTGTGCGTGTATGTCTGTGTGTGCGTGCGTGTGTGTGTGTGTGTGTGTGTGTGTGTGTGTGTGTGTGTGTGTGTGCACACGCAGGGTTCTCCTGACATATGTAATCTGAATCAATATCCTTTATGTTGGGTTGGGTCACCCCCCTTTTCAATATATTTCCACCCGGGGTATTTTGGCGGGTGTAATTGAGTCTGATTATTGACATGAAGTCCGCGATGTCGACTGAATCAGTACCTCTTGCTTGTCTCCCCTTGTTATGACCAGCGTATCGTTGTCCACGTACACCTCCTTTTGGTTGAGGGCGCCAAAGTCAACTCCGACCGACTTTCTCCCATCAGCTAGCTGCCTGATAAACTGAAATAGAGTTTGTTGTCAGGTGTTACCATGGCAACAAATCGGGTTATGTATGTCACAAGTTTATAAGACTTAGTTTAAATGTCTCCATGCAATATTGAAGTGAGTGCGTGATGTGGTGTTCGCGAAAAGGTTGGCGTAATGTGCTCCACAGGTGTCATTCGTCACAAACACATGCAAAGGAAAGTCAACTGTCCATCTGAACAAACACGGGAACATATGGTACAAATAGGGAATTGCTTCGGGCATTTTGGTCAAATTTGTAAATGCCCTCCACGTATCTACCATGAAGCATTTTTCAAATCTTCACTCAGGTCATCAAGTGTCGTAACGCAGATCAAACGCTCTCTGAAATCTTCTGAAAATATAAACGATCCTCGCAGTCGGGGTACGAATACATACACCATCCCCATTCTAGTCGGCGCTTACCACGAACATGAGAGAAGATTTTTGTCAGCTGATTTCCATCGATCCTATGAAAATGACCATTGAAAAATACTCTAACATTCTGCCGGAAGCAAGCGTACTTTTGTTGTTCACCGCTAATCTATCATGTCTTCTTTATCTTATGTTTTTCCTGTCCACCAGGATTTCTTTTATAGTCAAAAATAAGGTAAACGTGACATACAAAAGTAAATCATGACATACAAATGTAAACCATGACATACAAAAGTAAACCTTCACATACTAAGTAAATCATGACATAAAAAAGGAAACCATGCCATACAAAAGTAAACCATGACATTCTATAATCAACCATGACATACAAATGTAAACCATGACATTCTATAATAAACCATGACATACAAATGTAAACCATCATATACTAAAGTAAACCATGCAATACAAATGTAAACCATCACATACTAAAGTAAACCATGACATTCTATAATAAACCATGACATACAAATGTAAACCAGCACATACTAAAGTAAACCATGACATACAAAAGTAAACCATGACATACTATAATAAGCCATGACATACAAATGTAAACCATCACATACTAAAGTAAACCATGACATACAAAAGTAAACCATGACATACTATAATAAACCATGACATACAAATGTAAACCATCATATACGAAAGTAAACCATGCAATACAAATGTAAACCATCACATACTAAAGTAAACCATGACATACAAAAGTAAACCATGACATACTATAATAAGCCATCACATACTAAAGTAAACCATGACATACAAAAGTAAACCATGACATACTATAATAAGCCATCACATACTAAAGTAAACCGTGACATACAAAAGTAAACCATGACATACTATAATAAGCCATCACATACTAAAGTAAACCATGACATACAAAAGTAAACCATGACATACTATAATAAACCATCACATACTAAAGTAAACCGTGACATACTATAATAAACCATCACATACTAAAGTAAACCATGACATACAAAAGTAAACCATGGCATACTATAATAAACCATGACATACAAATGTAAACCATGACATACTATAATAAACCATTACATACAAAAGTAAACCACGAAATACTGAAGTAAACCATTACATACAAAAGTAAACCATGACATACAAGAATCTGGCCTGTGTACTGTGGATCTGTTCTGACCCGGAAACCCCACAGAGCGCATACGGCGAATACGGGACACCAGGAAACTATTCTAAGTACAGTCAGATCTGTTACTCCGATACTCTACGTCTCTGCCTCAATAGGGCAACGCCGAATGTCCCCGAACTGCCCAGTCTAAATGATGGGCGCATTGGGTTTTCTTTAACATCCTTTTCGTTTCATTTCCTTACATCCTCGATTCAGAAATTTCGATTTTAACAAGCGAAATCCCTTGACAATACAAACACTCTCTGTATAGTACACCCTTTTATGTGAAGATGCTATGACGCTCAGGGACCGCCTCCGTGGTCGAGTGGTAGAGCGTCCGCCCGGAGAGCGGAAGGTCCGGGGTTCGATCCCCAGCCCCGTCATACCAAAAGACGTTAAAAGATGGTACTTGTTGTTACCCTGTCTGGCTCTCGGCATTAAGAGGCTAAAACAAGGACTGGTCGGCTCGGAGTCAGTATTCTGTGTCTGAGTGGGGTATCCATGTTAAACTGCGGCATGGTATCTCAGTGAGCTAGCACTATAAATCGGCATCAGTCCGGACTAGTACAAGCAGCCACCCAAACATATACACGTACATGTACGTCGCTATATAAGTGCAATAATCTTGGACGCGACGTTAAACCCAATTTCACTTCGCCTTTGCCGCTCAGAATAACAATGCGTTGTTTTTGCATAATATTCTCCACTCGGAACTACCCGATTGTTTCAACATACAGTGTGAGTGAGTGAGTGAGTGAGTTTGGTTTAACGCCGCTTTAAACAGTATTGCAGTTATATCACGGCGTGTCAGCTTAATGTGGGAGGAAAGCCCGAAGTGATGCAGGTCTAAGACGTTTACCACTTCGGTGAAAGCCACGAGCACGGGTATGGTGCTGACAAACCTAGAAACATAATCGGGGCGATCCGGGATTCGAACCCACAATCATATGTTTCTGACGTGCCCAAGGGACGCAACTCTGCACAGCGAATCGCGGCGCCTTAGACGAGTGGGCCACCCGTGCCCCCTTCGACATACAGAAAACAGACACGTTGCTCCGACCTTTGATTCACATGACGTGGCCCAAATCTGTTTCGTTTTATCATGTTATTCTTCGTTAGTGAACTATGTATATTAGGTTCCGGATCGAAACAAACAAAAGGGTGCTTGTATTAGTTTGGTTTGTTTGTTTGTTTGTTTGTTTGTTGTTTAACGCCGCATACCGATACATAACGGCGGTCTGTAAATAATCGAGTCCGGACCAGACAATCCAGTGATTGACATGATCCACGCAATTGGGATACGATGACAACGATCCTCGCCTTCGTTTTGTTCTTGTTTGTTTTGTCCGCTCTGTAACGCCGCACACAGCAATATTCCAGCTATATGACGGCGGTCTGTAAATAATCGAGTCTGGACCAGACAATCCAGTGATTGATACCATGATCATCAATCTACGCAATTGGGATCGATGACATGCATCTACCAAGTCAGCGAGCCTGACCACCCGATCCCGTTAGTCGCCTTTACGACAAGCATAGTCGCCTTTTACGGCAAGCATAGGTTGCTGAAGACCTATTCTACCATGGATCTTCACGGGGCGGTACGGCTTTTGGAAAGTAGGAGAGCTGCCTCCACGAAAAATCAACAGGTTTTATTTTTAGTTTCCATTTGGACTCCCAATTTAAATTTCACATTGAGATTGGTATGTATCTTTCAACAATATTCTATTACTTGTACCCAGAAGGCGTAGAAGTGGCTCACGGTAAATCTTACAGCACAGAGACTTTTCTCATGGGACTAACCGTAGCCCCTGTTGTGACATGTAGAAACTGTGAGTAAGTGAGTGAGTGAGTGAGTATGGTTTGACGCCGCTAATAGCAATATTCCAGCAACATCACGGCAACGGACACCAGAAATTGGCTTCACACATTGTACCCATGTCGGGAATCGAACCCGGCTCTTCGGCGTGACCGCCCAAGTGAGTGAGTGAGTGAGTGAGTTAGTGAGTGAGTGATTTGCTTTTAACGCCGCTTTGAACAGTAATCCAGTTACATAGAAACTATGATATTAAACGATGAACGGATGACGGGAATCGGTAACTGCAGCTGCGTGGCGTTATCCTATCTTAAGCTCACCTGGTACATCGCTGTCGTGTTGTCAAGGTGCGGCCAGAGGGCCTCCCGGTTGTTAGGATCCGCTCCCCCGTGGTACAGCTGTTCAGTGCCGTAGTACACCAGCGGGATGCCCTACAAGATCATGTACCATTTCATATTACAGTAAACTACGGTTATAACGAACACGCTTATAACGAACTGACGGATATAACGAACTTACTTTTTGGTCCCGACAATTTGCTGTTATTATACTGTATATATGCTTATAACGAACTACGATTATAACGAACTAAAGTTAGGAGTCCCTTTGAGTTCGTTATAACCGTACTTTACTGTACTGCGATTTCGATGGTTCTGACTGCATCGGGAAATATGAAGGCCGCGTTTGAAATATCTAAGCTAGATCTAGACACAGACTAAAGATACCCTCTACTCACTTGACTGAAGAAGACATAGACTAGAGAGTTCCTCAGTAGTGTGACGTCCGGGGTCATATTAAGGAAACGTTGGAAGTCGTGGTTGTCAACGAATAATCCCAACACAGTTGTATCATTGAAGATTTCTTTCTAAAAGGTAATAACAAAATATAATTCAATATACTTGGAATGTGTGACAGCAACTGGAACATTTGATATATATATATTGATTTTGTGTTTTATTATTTTTATTTTATAGATTGATGATATCAATATACATAGGTAGTGTTGGAGGGTCGTACATACGTGGTCCAACTCTTGGAATCAAATGGTTCATTAACCGTCTATCCCTATATTCTAAAAATATCAATCAATTAGTATACGTGAAGGATATAGAGGTTATCACGCGAGTGTGTTTGGGGATGGTAAATATCCTGCATTAGGAATAAACATTGTATTTAGCGAGCCTTGGCGAGCTAAATACATAGTGTTTATTCCTAATACAGGATATTTACCATCCCCAAACACACAAGCGTGATAACCTCTTTATCATATAATGTCATTCTTTAATTCTGTGCTTTAAAATCGCTTTCCCTCTCTCACAAACATTACCGAAACATTGCGAGTTTTCCTGGAATGCGCGCATTAATATTTATTACGTCACAGGGTAAGTGATTAGTCAGTCGGACAGTGACAGTAGCCAATATAGTTCCAACTGAAATCTGTTTCTTATACAGTGGCGAAGCAACTTATAGGCAAAACAACAGTTGTTTTTAATTGCCTTTCGCGGCAATCCATCGGTCTGTCCGCTAGAGTAACTGCCCTTTGTCAAAGGGAAGCTACTCTAACTCTAGTCTTATGAGACGTCACGGCCACGGTCAGACGTTGTTGACAGTCGGATCTGTCATAACGTTAAGAAGTGTAGTCAGATGTACACACAGCGACAAAACTAAACAAGGTAACAATTCAAACATATTTCGGCCAAATCCAACTATTTTAATTTGTGGAGAAGGTTTCAAGCCGCAGAGGTCTACAAGCACAGATATGGCTACTGATCCCGCTTGGCTAGGCCTCGTGCCCTCGCAAAATTGTTTCGAAATTTATATCTCCAAAGTTGCCAAAACTTATAAAATGCCATATCTACGTCACAGTTAGACACTGATTTTCAGTATATTAGACTATTCTTTTGATAATGATAGCAATTATCCCTGTAGTTTATCCAGATTCCCGATGGTTAATTCTGACTCGATCGCCGAATGACGAGGGCGACGCCATGTTTGTTTATAAACAGTGAAAGTAGTCCCTACTTGACCTTTGATATTTGCATCTCTATCCGCATATGACCCCAACGGATATCGTTTTTATCCGTTGGCTTTATCCTGCCGAGAAACCTACCCATTATATGATAAAGAGTATTATCAGTGTTGTTTCAAAACGATGAGTGAAATACGTCCGACAGAGCGTGACTGTGTGCGGCAAACAACAACTATATCTCCGGATGTCATGTTATGATCGCCTTTGTGAAAACGCCCATGTGCTTCAAATATTCAGCAGTACCATTGACGCGCCCCGGTGTCAGTTTTATTTGAGTGTTGTTGAACACCGCACTCAGCAATATTCCAGCTATATGGCGGCGGTGTGTAAATAATCGAGTCTGGACCAGACAATCCAGTGATTGATATCATGAGCATCAATTCATGCAATTAGGGGGATAAGGTGACATGCATCTACCAAGTCACCGAGCCTAACCCCCCGTTAGTCGCCTGGCTCTTACAAGCATGGGTTTCTGGGGACCTATATCTAACGATAAATAATGTTTCATAGCTGGAACAGTCAGGTTTTCGTTTTTCGGAGAGAAGTTCCCAATTTGTATCCTTAATGTTTCTGGACGTCCTCCACAAGTGACAAAACTATTGTCGTGCAGTTTGTTCG
The DNA here is from genome assembly GCF_023055435.1 of Haliotis rufescens. NCBI lineage: Eukaryota > Metazoa > Mollusca > Gastropoda > Lepetellida > Haliotidae > Haliotis > Haliotis rufescens. The sequence continues at coordinate 42,895,331 of NW_025963802.1, forward strand.
TGTAAACGTTAAATCAACAAATCATCTGCAAGTTACTAAATGTGAATGTGCCCCAGGTTTCCAGAAACATATCTGACTTTTAATACTGTGTTGACATGTATGCTGCACGGATTATACAAATTATCATTCGTCACAGCTCGTGTCATTTCGGACAAGCCGACTGGTTCCCGTCTTGAGTCAACTTGGTTCCGTCTTCTCGCAATAGCCTTCGTATTGAACCACATTCGCCATTGCTTTGAAAGTGTACGTGGTTATTTTCTAATCATAACATACTTCATATTTACAACTACTTGTTATTCATTTGGGTGAAACAATTATGAACCCGGCCAATGGATCAGTGTACACTCGAATTTCATTCTCAGCTCCCTGGGGAGTACACAACCCAACTGCCCTGTGGGGCGTTAGAAGTTACCTGTAAGTGAATACTGTCTAGCAGTTGGGTCATAGGCTTCTTCTCGTTGAAACTCCTCCGCAGAGCCCAGTACAGGGGGAAGTTAAGCAACGCCTCCAGTGCGGAGCCCTGGTACGCCGCCAGGTAGCGCGGCCGGTCGTAGTAGTTGGCTTCCCCCAGACAGAACACCCCAGCAGATTCCTGGAACTCGCGCCAGAACGGCTTGGGAACCTAGTTTTGGACGGCGAGTGAGTGATTTGACATGCTTTGAATATCAATATGACAGTATCAGCTTAATATGAATGAGTGCATGAGTGAGTGAGTATTGTTCACACCGCCTTAAGCAATATTCCAGCAATGTCAGGGCGGGGACACCAGAAATAGACTTCACGCATTGTACCGGTACCAATGTGGGCAAACGAACCCGGGTCTTCGGTGTGACGAGCGAACGCTTTAACCACTTGGCTAGCCAACCCCAGGTGAAAATGAGAAGGTGTGTGTGTGTGTGTGTGTGTGTGTGTGTGTGTGTGTGTGTGTGAGTGTGAGAGAGAGTTGTGTTTAACGCCGTTTTAAACAGTATTCCAGTTACATCACGGCGTGTCAGCTTAATGTGGGAGGAAAGCCCGAAGTGATGCAGGTCTCAGACGTTTACCATTTCGGTGAAACCTACGAGCAGGGGTATGGTGCTGACAAACCTAGAAACATAATCGGGGCGAACCGGGATTCGAACCCACAATCATAGGTTTCTGGCGTGACCTGAGGGCAGTATTATTGCATTATGTGAATGGGTAGGAGATCGTGTATAATTAGATATTTTTGCGGGAGGTAATTGTTAATTTACTATAAACCATGATTTCTAGGTTAAGTAACAATGGCTAGCCTGTTAGAAAATTAGTACAGGCTTCAGAAGAAATTGTGATTGGGAATTCCGAATCTATATAAACTGCCGGGATAAAGAAAATAAACAAACAAGAAATGTTTATTCGATGTTGATGGATTTGATACGGGTATCATTGTTGTGTTTTAGACCTTAAATTTGCAGTGTTTTTGGCGACTGTTTTCAAACTGGTAACGTTGTGATAACCTTTCTACTTTTCTGGTCAAATCCTGTTTTACAAGTTTCCGTAGTTAATTTGGTTCGCCAACTGAAAGGCCAACTGCAGTTGATAAACTTCAGTTTGCCGATTAGAAAAGTGCAACATATTTTAAAAAATATACTGATTCAGACAACCGTAGTCTATTATTTATATTGTCTTACAAAGTCGCTAAAGAAGAATAATCATCATCATCATCATGTATTGTACGCTTCCGGGATGCTTGTCTCACCTCACACAATGTATCAATACGGAGACCGTCCACGTCGTACTCCCGCGTCAGGTTGGCAACCCAGTCTAAGAGGGTCTCTCTCACATTGGGCACTGATTGGTTCAAGTCAGGAAGGATTCCCAGTCGGCATTCCTCAATCTGGGTAGACAATAGAAGAGATTAGGTACAGGTGGTATTAATTTGAAGATTGATATCTATAAATTTCTTGCGTTTCTTAATCGAGTTTGAGTTGTGTAGAAGTGTGTGTCTAGAGGCAGTGGCCAGTAGCAGAGACTAAATCCTGCTGAAATGTTTGCGGTGGATAAAGAACAATTCTTATCCTGATGTGTTCAAAATATGTCCTTTTTTGACAACATTAAAAGAAACTGTTTTGTTTACCGCCCGATATCTTTGCACATAAATACCTTGTACAGTCCATATGATCACATACAGCCGGCCCGTGAAGATATCCGGGGGAGAATAGGTCTTCAGCAACCCATGCTTGCCCTAAGAGGTGGCTATGCTTGTTGTAAGAAGCCACCAACGGGATCGGATGGTCAGGTTGCTGACTTGGTTGATGCATGTCATCGTATCCCAATTGTGTGGATCGATGCTCATGATGCCAATCACTGGATTGTCTGGTCCAGGCTCGATTATTTACAGACCGTCGTCATATAGCTGGAATATTGCTGGGTGCGGCGTTAAACAACGAATCAACCAACCAACCAACCAACATACAGCCCATGTCCCGTTAGGCCAAACGGCCCCCACTGCCTCGACTGACAAGCAGGGGATGAAGGGATTACTCCGGATGTCAAACTGCTGCATCCTTTTGTATTATATTTTTACTTAAAGTTTTGCTAACCAATCAGCTTTGGTAGGTCCAAACATTAAAATGTAGATTATTAATATTACGATCTGTGTAGCTAAACATTTATTTTACACATTGCTTTTAGTCATGAATGTTAAATATATTTACAGAACCATAATAAAAAAGAGATTTTATATCTCTCTTTATAACGTGTTTGCAATTATCAGAGACTATAGCTTTTAATCACTTACTGAGTTTAAGGTTATTTTTGTATGATTATAGTTGTTGTATCGTGTCGTTGTTCTGATAGACCGGAGATAGGTGGTCCGGTAAATATGTGGATTTTTTCATATTTGTATATTTTCTGATTGTTGCTTTTGGCTAAGGTTGGTGGAATCCATAAACCGAAAAATGCTTCATAAACAAACCAATTTCAAAACATATTCTTGTTGCTCGTGACATTTAAAAAACCCAACTGATCCGGTGGAAAGGGGGGACGTTCATGTTTTATTATTTCTTTTATCATTTTTATTAAATCTAGAAATTTAAACCGCTTGAGATTTGAAAAGGTGGGACGGTTGCCACTCTGAATGGCACTGGCTTTGCTTATATCTAATTCTGGTGCAAAAATGAAATTGAGTTTAAAATGTTGTTTCTAGTAGAGCTTGAAATTAAAATAAAGAGAAGGGGGCATTTTAGGGGCGGATGGGTCTTGGGAAAAATCTGTTGTTTTTATTTTATAAGCCTGTCATAAATTAGCTTAGTCAGGCTCATTCGTGACCAAGTCGTGTTAATCTGGGACAAGCCGAATGGCGGCTCGTGCCCCTCTCATGGCCATTTTTGTGACCGGGTTCCGTCTTAGCGCAAACGGGCATACCTAAAACAATTGTCAACTCGTTGCGTAATGGTTCACATATTATTTCCCCATGTGTTATATATATTTCAGATGCAATTTAAAGCACATTGGGGCATGCGGAATTATACAGTATGACTGAACACATTTAACTGTGTCTTGGGTATATTTTTAGATGCAAGACATGTAAAATCAAAAATTATTTCTGAGGGATTCTTTGACGAAGACCTTGAAATCATACGCGCATTCTGATTGGTTTGTCGTATTTTCGCACATAACATTCATCGATAGGGGGACGAGTCTTCTTGCAGGTTACGGAAAGGGGCGAGTGGTGACGAATGAGTCAGGCTTAGTCAGCTGTATACCTCGGACTGGTTAGACGACCCTTGGATGTAGCAAAGCTCATGGTAGTGCTCCTGCTGGTCAAAGGGAACAAACTCTGTGAAGTTGGTGAGTTTCTTTGCCGGGCAGGAACGGTCACTACAGCCACTGGTTCGGCCCATGTGGTTGGCGACCCTGAAAGTGAGTTAGTAAATGCAGAGACCATATAATAGATATAGATATACGGTCTCTGGTAAATGTTCTCAATTCCGGAGAAGTACAGCGAAATGGCACCGCGCCATGTATATTAACATTGGCTTTTAGACACACGTGATGCAGAGGGCGTAATAGTCCATGAGCCAGACCCCTGGTTTTTATGTTTGACTACCAAATGGAGGGACAAATTTCCATTGTGGTTTTCAGATAGCCTGATGTCCAAACCACATGAAATCACATGATGGACATCCCACATGTCCAGCTAAATGTCATTTTGGCCGCCATTTTGAAGATGGCCGCCATTTTTTTCCAATTTGCTCCAAATTTCAGAAATAAGCATGAAACACAGAATTTAAATATAAACAAATTGTCGGATGGAGGTCACGAGGCAGTATGACGACAAGCAAACACTTCGCATCTGATTGTTTTCATATTGTGTATTGATAAACAGAAAGCTACGCGATAAATCGCAAAGAACAATGAAGAGCGATCATTCGCTCTCAACTTGATGACGTCGACGTTATTTTTTAGAGGAAGTGTCTAGGGAGTTTTTCCACATAGATTTAACAATGCAACGCAGATAAACGCAATGGCCGTACGATCGCATCCATAAGTGGGTACGAGATATGACAGTTGGTATTGGGAGAAAAGGTACAGATAACGACGTGATTGTGAGAATATGCGGCAAATACCCAACTTTTCATAAAATAGACTTTTGCGACATTGCCGAGGTCGGATTCTATTCAAGTAGTCATCATTATTAAAACACGTGTAAATAGTTTTAAAGCTTGTCCCCCATGCTTATAGAGGCTGTACATAATGTTGATAAAACATATAAGAAATATACGACCCGTTGGAGTTGTAATTGTATAATAAAACACACCTTATGGTTTATTCTCCCTGCAGAGGGTTTTCTAAGTAGGCGTACACCTCGGGGAGTAGGGAACACTGTATTCTTTGCGAGGCCGTGCATCTCAAGCCGACAGGATTACACGGCCACACTGAAGATACACAGACCGCATTCCCAAGGGATATTCTCCACTCGGAACTACCCGATTGTTTCGACATACAGTGTGAGTGAGTGAGTCTGTTTTAACGCCGCTTTTAACATTATTCCAGTTATATCAGGGCGTGTCAGCTTAATGTGGGAGGAAAGCCCAAAGGGATGCAGGTCTCAGACGTTTACCACTTCGGGGAAACCCACCAGCACGGGTATGGTGCTGACAAACCTAGAAACATAATCGGGGCGAACCAGGATTCGAACCCACAATCATAGGTTTCTGGCGTGCCCAAGGGACGCAATTCTGCACAAGGAAACGCGGCGCCTTAGACGACTGGGCCACCCGTGCCCCCGGATACGCGTAGACCTTATAATATTCATATAATTTATTTAACATAATTTCGTAAATCCTTTGGTAATTTTATTCATTTTTGTCTTCCTTGGATAAGCATAGATAGAGGGTAAAACCCACTTTGAGCACTATGTTAGACATGTCTTTGCGGGAGACACCAGAAATGGGCTTCACACATTATACCCATGTGGGGATTCGAACCCAGGTCCGCCATAGGGTATAGACCAACTATTGAATGCTGTGCTACCCTACCGGTGCCTTGTTGGATAAGGTAAACACTTACACGTCGAACATGACCCAGATATCCCGCTTGTGACATTCAGCTATCAAACTCTTCAGTTCCTCCTTGGTTCCAAACTCTGGGTTAACTTTGTAAATGTTCTTAGCCCAGTATCCATGGTAACCGTTGACAGTATTTTCGACTGTTGGAGAAATCCATATGGCATTGGCACCTGGTTGAAAATAAAATCAATAACGTGTAACAAGGGAGGTATAAAATCAACAGTATTTTTCAGGTGTTTTTTTTGTCCTTTTATGTTTTCAGTAATATGAACTTAAAATTCAAGAGGTTATTCGCACGGGGGCTAGTTTAAAAGATTAGCCTATATATACATAGGCAATCTCACAAGCGAATCTACTCTCAAAGTCTCAGTACTTTTCATCCTCGATGATACAGGGCAGTGTCTAGAGAATGTCAATCAAGTATTTCAAAACGAGGCGATATAGGTTTTAAACTCCGAGGCTTGAACTGTTGTTCAATTTGATTATGTTTTTTTAACCATCACTCATTCCTCCAACAGTTTGTGAAAAGTAATGTGTGGCTTGGTAATTTAGTGTACAAATTGAACTTGTTCGATGAAGACTGGGGTAAGAAATTAATTTGCAACCACATGACCCCTACCGTGTTTGAAATGCACATTGGTGCCGAATTTTCAAAAATTGAATTTCAAAGATAAGTTGTCCTAAATACCCATTTTCATGCAATTGTTTTCAATTTTTAAAAGTTTGAAATCACATTATAATATTATTTAAAATGCCCCAACAAAAATGACTTCGTAGAAGTATTCCTTAAGTGCTGACTAAGAGAGATTACAGTTTATTTTTAAGATCGCGAACTAAATTTCAATTGGAAATCAAACATATGATAAAATCAACTGTGAGGTACAGTTTCTTTTGTTCCTCGGTTGATAACAAACAGTAAGAGTACGAACCAAGGCCTTGAATGTAGTCCAGGTTTTCCTCGATCCCTTTAAACGTCCCGCCACAGTAACTTCTCAGATCACTGCAAGTTGTGTTAGGGTTGTCTCCCTTTTGTGAGAATCGATCTGTCAGCAACTGAAACGTATCGGTCAAGGTAAACTTATAATTATGTCATGGAAAATAAAGAATTTGAAAGTTTGTTATTGTTCATCCCAGCGACCTCATATCTTTACCAACGTAGACTACAAGAATAACAACAATTGAAGTGCTAAATGATATTCTTATTTGGACCACCGACCCAAGGTTTTTGGGAAAGAAATCTATGACCTGCTAATAATACAGAAAGTTCTAAATACGCTTCAGCTGTAGAATCAAGTAGGAATAAATAAAACTAATTAAATCAAAATGAATACAATTCAGCGAACGAATATATGATTTAAAAATACGTTTTCGTAATAGTTACCTGATATATAATTCTTGATTTCCATTCTTCTGCCGTTTTGGCAGCACAAAAGGCAAGAATCACAGTTAAAACTCCCCATCTGAATGTCTCCATCGTGTCTGTCGGTGTACGAAGGGAGAGGAGTAACTGACACTTATATATAGTTGTTCCCCAAATAGCATCGGCCCCTGGATTCCTGGATTGTCGGGACACGGCGACATGTGCAATCACACCATCCAATGTGAATGTTCCATATCTCGTGATTTCGACATCATTTCCCTTTGAGCTGGACTTTAAAACTCTCTTGTGTTTACATCAAACCTTGAGTCATCAATATTTTTGCAACACATTTCACAAGGCAGATTGAAGGGGTTAACGACAGAATAATGTGCACTTATTTCTCAGTCTACAATGTAGCAAAAAACACGACCAATGCTTAAAGACGACGTGGTTTCAAGCGCAGATAGATATTCGAAAAGCTGGGATGCACTGATTATTTGGAAAGGGAGGGTAAGGTAGGACAAGTTGCTTCTATTGTGCAACGAAGTTGTCAATTATTTGTTTTTCTTTTGTTTTTGTGTGTGCAATATGTCATCAAATGAATAAGGTATATGTTTTAAAAGTATTTATACCTCAACATCGTAAGATTGCTTCAAAAAGGGTGGGAGGGGGTGGTAGTTGCACCCATCTCCACCCCGACCCCCACACCCACCTTTTGGATTCGTGTACGTGTTTGGATCTTTTGGAACTGCTATACCATGCGTAGGATTGAGTCGTCACGCAAAAACGCCATCTTGTCACCCAGCCCGCTAACTAACATTGTATCATATAGATGAGTGAGTGAGTATGATTTTACGCCGCCGCTTTTAGCAATATTCAAGCAATATCACGGCGGGGGACACCAGAAATGTATCCATGCAGGGTTTCGAACCCGGATCTTCGGCGTTACAAGCGAACCCGGATCTTCGGCGTTACAAGCGAACGCTTTAACCACTAGGCTACTCCACCGCCCATGATATAGATGAATCTAGCAGTGTATCCTGTTTACACAGACACTCCGTCCCAACCACATCACAACGTCTAGACCTAGGTCGTAAACAGCTCACGACCTCGGAATATTTCCTTTTACTCCGGATATAGTGGTGTTAGCAAGCGTGAATAATCACGTGAACTTTAATCCGAGCAGGCCGTGGTGTTGTGTTATTGGTTATTGTGCATTTGAAATACGAGATGAACAAGTGTGTGTGTGTGTGTGTGTGTGTGTGTGTGTGTGTGTGTGTGTGTGTGCGTGCGTGCGTGCGTGCGTGCGTGCGTGCACGGGTGGCCCAGTCGTCTGAGGCGCCGCGATGTGCAGAGTTGCGTCCCTTGGGACAGCCAGAAACCTATGATTGTGGGTCCGAAACCTGGTTCGCCCCGATTATGTTTCTAGGTTTGTTAGCACCATACTGTGCTAGTGGGTTTCACCGAAGTGGTAAACGTCTGAGACCTGTATCACTTCGAGCTTTCCTCCCGCATTAGGCTGACACGCCGTGATATAACTGGAATAATGTTAAAAGCGGCGTTAAACCCAACTCAGTAACTCACTCTTTATGTTGAGATGCGGAAGTGGGATTTAATCGCTTTTAAACAATATTACTGCATGAAGCACATTCCTAAAACATATTCTTTTATTCTTTGAAAATTTTAATTTTACTGTTGTTTATTTGGGATGACGATGACCCTGGGGTCACTGAATTTAATTTTATTTCAATTAATATTTAGAATTAAATTCTGTCCAGCAATGTTTATATGAAATATACACCGGTTGTGGTGAAATATCTGGTTATTTACATTACCCAGTGAAATATACTGATAGAAATGACAAAAGGAACGCTATGTTTTAGACAGTAAAATGATATGCTATCATGGGTTCCCAGCCTGTCTACCAAACACACTTGTAAACAGTGCATACAAACACATCCCAAGATTTGATTCTGACGTGTGTTGAGTTTGTATATACTGACAGTATAGCTATTTCCCTATCCAATTTTTATTGCCCCCTTATTCGTTTCCATCTGTATATTCTGAAATTTCACAGGGAAAGAAGTTTTGAGATGTGACTTACTTTTTACCCTATTGCGCATAAAACGACATCGAGTGACCCAGGTGTGTCGGGACGGGCGCTGTGTTGTGTTGGGTGCACACTTATAATACCGATCAATCTGGAAAGGACCCGTGAAGATCCGGGGTAGAATAGGTCTTCAGCAAACCATGCTTGCCGTGAAGATCCGGGGTAGAATAGGTCTTCAGCAAACCATGCTTGCCGTGAAGATCCGGGGTAGAATAGGTCTTCAGCAAACCATGCTTGCCGTGAAGATCCGGGGTAGAATAGGTCTTCAGCAAACCATTTCGTAAATATTTTTGAATAATTCAGCACAAATTCAACAGGATATGTCTGTGGCAATAGCTGCGGAACATGAATGTTGATTTCATAAAAAGTTCTCTGCTTAGAGTATCGATATGTGATATAGTCCACTCCTATCAAGCAAAGAAAATAAGAAAAATCCTGGTAGGCTTGAATGGATGTAGGCTAGTGCACATGCTTGCCTCGGGATGATGCTCGTGTTGATGCTGCAATATGTTGATGTACATGTCTATTACATGTCTGAATTGTTACCTTGAAGATCCAGGGTAGAATAGGTCTTCAGCAGCCCATGCTTGCCGTAAAAGGCGATTATACTTGTCGTTAGAGGTGGCTAACGGGATCGGGTGGTCAGGCTCACTGACTTGGTTGATGCATGTCAATGTATACTAATTGCGTAGATCGATGCTCATTCTGTCAATCACAGGATTGTCTGATCCAGATTATTTACAGACCGCCGTCATATAGCTGGAATATTGCTGAGTGCAGTGGTTAAACAGTAACCAACCAAACAATTAATCTACATGTAGTTTTCATAGAGGCAGTCGATCATTTAACTATACTGAACAACAAAAATTCCTGTGACATTGAATAAGATTTAAGATTAAGATAAGAATAAAAGTTATGTTTTTAACTAAATCTGCAACAGATAAAAGACTCCTTTTTGTAAGTGTTCAAATGGTTTTATTTGCCATACTGACTTCAGAAAATGCGTGATTTCATAAAACAAACATGAACATGCCAAAATGTTAATTTACAAATCAATAGCGTGTGTGTCCACCTCTGGTTGCGACGCAAGCAACACATCTTCGTCTCATCAAATGGACCAGGCGTCGCACAAAGTCCTGTGGGATATCTGTCCATATCTGCTGGAGCATGTTTCGAAGCTCCTGGAGTGTCTATGGAACACGTGGTTGACATCGAAGGCGCCGATCCATCTCATCCCACATGTGCTCGATTGGTGAGAAATCAGGGGAGCGAGTCGGCCAGGGGATGACATCCACGTTGTTTTGTTGAGGGAATCCCGAACAAGTCGAGCAATATGAGGCCGGACGTTGTCATGTTGAAAGGTAATGCCTGGGCCATGACGACGCAAAAACGGTAGAACAACAGGGCCGATGATCACGTCGCGGTAGCGCTGTCCATTGAGATTTCCCTCAACCACTATCAAAGGTTCCTCTGTCTTGCTGTAATCCCAACCCATACCATAACGCTGCCGCCCCCGAACCGATCTTCTTCCATGACACAATGATTGACGTAACGTTCACCTCGACGTCGGTACACTCGAATCCGTCCATCGCTGTGGCTGACGTGAAAACGAGACAGTGAATAGTGAGTGAGTGAGTATGGTTTTACGCCGCTTTTAGAAATATTCGAGCAATATCACGGCGGGGGGACACCAGAAATAGGTTTCACACATTGTACCCATGTCGGGAATCGAACCCGGGTCTTTGGCGTGACGAGCGAACGCTTTAACCACTAGGCTATCCGACCGCCCCGTCAGTTAATAGGACTTGTCCTGTCAAAATGGGACGTCTGGCGGGTCTTCTGGCGACAATCCCTGCACATCTGAGGCGACGACGTACGGTTTCTGAAGATATTCGTCGAAGGCCAGGGATGCTTCTTGCAGTCACTGTTGCTGGCTTGAATCGATTTCGTATGTTGTTCGAATCCAGTTGTCTTGTCGATTATCGGTTACGCGTGGCCTGCCACTCCGAGGCTGGTCTCTGACTGCATTCGTCTGTTGCCAACGTTGCTACGTTGACTCGATCCTGCTTCAAGCATACCAATGGCTCGCACACTCTTATTTTCGGACAGGCGTGGCATTTCTTAATGTTGAATAATTGCGTAATTTTGTTGTTTTTCTGAGTGGTTGTTGTCAGCACGATGCTAAACAATGCATATAGAGTCCCGTTAACGCACATGTTTTTATACCCATTCTTGGGTAGTGAAATGCACGGGGCTTGCAAAAAAGTCAACTTTTGCATGGAATGCATGCTTTTGTGTAGCAGTTGCGTTTTTTGTGACTTGATTCCATACATGTACTACAATATTGAAAACCAAGCTTTACACTAAATATACTAAAATATTTGTGTCACAGGAACTTTTGTTGTTGAGTATATAAAAACAGATAATGCTAAAACGATTCTGGTTACGAAGAATGAAATGCGACTAAACAAAGTATCTATATTATTTTTTTAAAAATGAAGAAAAAAAAGGATTAAAATGGTTGAAAATAACTTTATTCCAGCATTAAGATAGGATATTTTATAGAACACAACCAAAACATAATTTTGTAATCATATATTATGAATAACAACATACACATATAAAGTTTGTTTTTAAATAGTTATATATATCTTTACATAATGGTTGTTTTACGATTTAATCATATATGAACAAATGACTCAATACAAAACAAACAACATGGGCATTATTACCAGACATCTATAAGAAATTGAGAGAATATATTTGTATACAAACACTAAATGTTTTTACATTTTCGGATATTTTTTCAAAAATAAAAATCTATTTTATTTCACACATGTATAAGAAACCAAAAACTGTCTTTATATGAACATCATTGTTTTCATATTTGTAAAGTCGCTTCATATAGCTGACAAATAGCTGGCGCGAGGTAAAATATTAGTTCTCGCCATTTCATATCTTCATTTAGTAATACAAAGGAGACACGTATATCTTAATATGAGTGAGTGAGCGATAGTGAGTTTTACGCCGCCTTTAGCAATATTCCAGCAATATCACGGCGGGGAACACCAGAAAGGGGCTTCACACATTGCACCCGTGTCAGGAATCGAACCCGGGTCTTCGGCGTGACGAGCGAACGCTTTAACCACTAGGCTACCCGACCGCCCCTGTTAATATGAAAAATGTCATTACAAAATGAACAATTTTCCTTATTGAACATGCTAATCCGCTATAAATATATACATTTTTTAAAAGATCAACGATTTTTTCTACATTCACGAACCCTGTATGGACACAAAACAATGACACCCTGTATAAAAACAATAATCATTCAACAATATAGCATTTATGGAAACACGTTAGGAACCGCTTAAGATCTATTTCCAAATGTAATAGTCATCATTTGAAATTGTATATTTTTTTACTCTATGACAGGACGCAATTATATTTGCTTACAAAGGGGCAAGCTCATATGGAAGTAGAGAAACTGAAATCTATAGTCTCTTAATATAAGTTTGGTGTGTGCTCCACGGCAATTGTTGTTTGACTGCCTTGCAATGGTTTTCTCTGCTTCGTGTGACATGATGTGTGATCCAGTACTTGCAACCACCTTGGGAAACCAGTGGTTGGTTGGTTGGTTGGTTGTTTAACGCCGCACTCAGCAATATTACAGCTATATGGCGGCGGTCTGTAAATAATCTAGTCTGGACCAGACAATCCAGTGATTAATATCATGAGCATAGATCCACGCAATTGGGATCAATGACATGCATCAACCAAGTCAGCGAGCCTGACCACCCGATCCCGTTAGTCGCCTCTTACGACAAGCATAGTCGCCTTTTACGGCAAGCATGGGTTGCTGAAGACCTATTCTACCCCGGATCTTCACGGGTCGGAAACCAGTGGTATCAGTTGTATTCTTGGTCATCTCTCAAATTGAGATTGGTGTATATATGTACAAGGACGTTAGGAATATCTGACAATAACCAAGGAGTGATGCTTAACATTTTTCCGGGTGAAAATTTTATAAAAATTTACGACTTAACCGATATGTTATGCCTTATGATTTAACATATCAATACATGGCTACACTGTCAATGCAACACAAACAGCAAGGACATTCTTAACAGACATGTATAAGAATAATTTGAGATAAATGTATTTGTATACAATTAACACTAAATGTTTTGATGCATTTGAATTATTTTCAAACATATAAATATAAGTTTATATATTTTTTTATTTTACACATGCATAAGAGAACAAGAACTATCTTTTAAGAAACATTATATAAATATTGTTTCCGTATTTTCAATTAAACCTTCATATAGCTTACAAATAGCTGGAACGACGTAAAATATTAGTTCTCTCCATATTTAACATATACTCATTTATAAACACAAAAATGTATTTCTTCATATGAAGAATCTCATTACAATTCTGAATATTTGTGTTTATGTAACATAAGTTAACTTGCTATTAACATCCATTATCTACACGCACCCTGGCATACACACACAAAGATGACCTAACCTTGACATCTGTTAAACGCAGCCTGCATGAAGTCATGGATCTCCTGAGCCCGAGCTCTGTTCCTAGGGAGATCCTGGTGGCACTTTTGAACGACCTCGTGGAGGTCCATCAAATTGCTTGCCACTTTAATCTCACTCAGGACAGATCCCAAAGCATAAACATCTGCCTGTGGGGAGGTGACACAGCCCAGCCTCACCTCTGGAGCAAGTCCAGGTTGGTGGCGTGTAGCGCTGGGCAGCTTGACTCCCTTCCCGAAGGACGCCTGTCCAAAGCCAACCAGCTTCACCTCCAGCGTGTCCTTGTTGATGATGATGTTACTGGAGCAAATGTTATTGTGAAGGACACGGCGGCTATGGAGGGTCTTCAGGTGGCTGGCCAGGGTCAGGCAGATGTTTGTCCAACCGGATCTGGAGACGAAATATCCAGACTTAAGGAGGTCCTGGAGCGAGATGAAGCCTGTGCAGTCCTCCAGGACAAGACTGTATTCCCTCTCCAGGACGCCCTGCTCCAGAACCCCCAACAGATGCGGCGTGACACTTGTGCCAGAGAGAGAGGATATTACTTTGGCCTCGGTCATCACCTCAGCTACAGGCCGGTTAGACTCTGTTCGGTCCTTCACAAGAACAGCTGTGTCCTCCACAGTGGCATGGAAGAAGGTTGAAGTGGAGCCACGACCATGCACGGAATATTCGTCTTCATCAGTTCTCTTGAATTGAACCTGCTGCCTTCCTAGTATTGATGGAACGTCATCAGGAAGAGCACCCTGGCTTTTGATGTTCCAGAATGCATCTTCTGAAGGGTCGTACCCAAAGGCCTGTTTCAGAATATCCCCTGCTGGTGTTGAAGCCTTGGGTGCGCCTGGCATGTCATCCCTTGCTGATGGTGAGGCATTGGGGACGCCTGACAGGTCAGACGAGCATCTGTCACCTGTCGACTCACACCCCTCATCCCCCCTCGACCTCTGGGACATCCACATCTTCCGATCCGTGTTGAGAAGGGATCCACGGGTCCGTGGTCGTCTCTTCCTGGTTTCGACCACTGTCCCCAGATGCGGGGTTGGAGTATTGACCGGCTGTGTCTGTGGGGAACTTTCCGGGGTCTTATCCAACCTTCCCTCCGTGGTAATGTCAGAGGGAATTCCAATTACATCTGAACTTCCAGGGAATGTTTCTTCCTCAGCAGCCGGCTTGATGACGATTTCTTTGGTGTTCCTTTTTAATTCCTCCTCGGCAGATGTTTGGAATTGTTTAAAATGTCCATCTGGATAGGTGCGGCCAAAGGGCAGGAGTCGGTTCTTGTACCACATCCACAGAGGCTTCTGCTTCCGTTTGTGTCCATCTTGGAAGACGCCAATAGCTGTTTCCTTGCACCAGGTGCCGCTCAGGAAGTTAGAAGTTGTATTCTGAGACCGTGCCATGTTCCTGGTAATGAAATAAACAACAGTAATGTTAGCAGTTGTAATTGGAGTTTGTAGTCATAGGGGTGTGTACACAAATGTTGAGATTTCATTAAATGCGATATCCGGTTTTTATTTACCTGATTTGATGTGAAGTCATTGATGCGCGACACTCGGGTGGAAGACGGCATCGCTCATTGTTGTCGGCAATGTTGGTGAGCCCGGTACGCATTGCCTGCAAAAGATGACCAGACCTTTAATGTTATTCCTGTTTGTTAAAACCGGCTCAGGAAAAACCAAAACACATACCTATGCTCCTCTTTGAAATTGAAAGTGGTGATTATTATTAACAAATAAACCAATCTGTCACTACACGTGTGTACATACCGAAATACCTTGGAATGTTATGTCTCAATTTGAGGCGTCAACATAATGTCCTCCCGGCATTCAATGTAGGCGGCCGTGTCCCATCCGTCCCTTCGTTCCGAAGAAAACATCAATATATTTATTCTGAATATTATTTTAACATAATCACCAAATTGTGTAAAGGGGTAGTTTTTGCAATTTTCTTTTTGTGCTTGAATATTTGGTGTTGTCGGAGAAACAGGTGAGACGTAGATTGAACGAGCGGTTCGTTTCCGAAGCAGCATTCAATAAATTTGATCAATTCTTTACTGGCAGATTAATGATGAGACAAAAAAAAGATAGAAAACTCGGATCAAATGATTGCCGACGGTAGTTGCTTTCTCGAAGTGAACTACTGTTGTTGGTCGCGGTTGGGTAGCCTTGTGGTTCAACGTTCGCTCGTCACGCCAAAGGCTCGGGTTTCGATTCCGACGCATGAGTACATCGTGTGCAGTACATTTCTATGTTACCCCGCCATTGATGGGATATTGCTAAAGCGGCGTAAAACCTTACTCACTCACTCTCGTTCTTACCTTCAATCCCTTGTTGACAAGGACGTACACCAACGGGACGCTGTGTAGACTGCCTTCAGCCATCATGTACATACACTTTCTTCAACAATGATAAGACGTCTTGATCACAGGAGCGACTGAGTCTTAGTGACGGAGTGTTTGTTGTGACGTCATAGACAGGCACGTGATAATGACGTCATCTTAGTGTGACGTCATAGTGTAGTGTAGTTTTTACTTAGTACGAGCAGCATCAATACTGCGGCTAAAATGAGTGTAAAGGCAGAGAGGTTATCACGCGAGTGTGTTTAGGGATGGTAAATATCCTGCATTAGGAATAAACATTGTATTTAGCGAGCCTTGGCGAGCTAAATACTTAGTGTTTATTCCTAATTCGGGATATTTACCATCCCCAAACACACAAGCGTGATAACCTCGATTATCATATAATGTCATTCTTTAATTCTGTGCTTGAAAATCGCTTTCCCTCTCTCACAAACATTACCGAAACATTGCGAGTTCTCCTGAAATGCGCGCATTAATATTTATTACGTCACAGGGTAAGTGATGTGTCACTCGGACAGTGACAGTAGCCAATATAGTTCCAACTGAAATGATCTGTTTCTTATACAGTGGCGAAGCAACATATACGCAAAACAACAATATTGTTTTTAATTGCCTTTCGCGGCAATCCATCGGTCTGTCCGCTAGAGTAACTGCCCTTTGTCAAAGGGAAGCTACTCTAACCTTAGTCTATGAGACGTCACGGCCACGTTCAGACGTTGTTGGCAGTCGGTCTGTCCTGTTATAACGTTAAGAAGTGTAGTCAGATGTACACACAGCGACAAAACGAAACAAGGTAACAATTCAAACTGTTTAGGCCAAATCCAACTATTTTAATTTGTGGAGGTTTCAAGCCGCAGAGGTCTACAAGCACAGATATGGCTACTGATCCCGCTTGGCTGGGCCTAGTGCCCTCGCAAAAAATGTTTCGAAATTTATATCTCCAAAGTTGCAAAAACTTATGAAATGCCTAAGCGACGTCACAGTTAGACACTGATTTTCAGTATATTAGACTGTTCTTTTGATAATGATAGCAATTATCCCTGTAGTTTATCCAGATTCCCGATGCTTTATTCTGACTCGATCGCCGAATGACCAGGGGGACGCCATGTTTGTTTATAAACAGTGAAAGTAGTCCCCACTTGACCTTTGATATTTGCATCTCTATCCGCATATGACCCCAACGGATATCGTTTTTATCCGTTGGCTTTATCCTGCCGAGAAACCTACCCATTATATATGATAAACGAATTTATCGCAACAGTTAGTTACCGACTTCACCCATAGAAAACAGCTTGGTGATAGACCCATGAACAATAAAATGAAATACATTTGAAATACAATATGAGCAAGCATTTACTTGGATATCAATTTCGGATTTCATGCTTGACAATTCCTTAAACTCCAGTCATAACATTCATGGCAATGGTGCTTGTGTATATGGAAATAACAATAATTCTATGTTTCAAAGGTGTAGCTTCATATTGAATAAACGTCGATAGTCAGTTCATATCGCGATCATCCGCAAATCCCGTCACCTCATTTGAGTTTGTTTCAAAGATGTAAAATCCAGATTTTGGTCCGTTGTTTCTTCTCTCGTCCAAGCTCCTGTGCTTATGCACATTGATGGGACGGTGATATTGCCCAGTGGTTTATGCGTTCGCTTGTCACGCCGGAGTGCCGGGTTCGATTCCCCACACGGGTACAATGTGTGAAGCACATTTATACCGTCCCTTGCCCTGATGCTGCAGGAATATTGCTTAAAGCGGCGTAAAATAAAACTCACTCACAACACATATGAGATTCGCTGATCACCAGACTACGAAGGCTTCGACGACAACTTGTCCACCCTCACCTTGATCGCCCACAAACGTGACAGGGAAAGGACGGCTCCTTGTCTACCCCGCATCACTTCCGTGACTTCTTCCTGGAACTCGAAGAGGCAAACATCGACCCAGAGCCAAAGGGAACGTCCGGAATCCCCAGATTCTTTTGAGGTGTTCGCCGGTTCAGTTGGGGCTGATCGCCGGTTCTCTTGGGGTGTTCTCCCACCCTTTTGGGGTGTTCTCCCGCTCTTCCGGGGCACGGGTGGCCCAGTCGTCTAAGGCGCCGCGATTCGCTGTGCAGAGTTGCGTCCCTTGGGCACGCCAGAAACATATGATTGTGGGTTCGAATCTCCCACATTAAGCTGACACGCCGCGATATAACTGGAATACTGTTAAAAGCGGCGTTAAACCCAACTCACTCACTCTCCCGCTCTTCCACTTCGAGCCACTGTGAGCGCTTAATACATCTAGATGTCAGAGATGTCACATCGGAAGGACCGGTTATTGTTATATTTAGATACCAAAGACATATTGCAATTATTTAAGGGTCATAAATTTTATCATTTAATAGTTTATAGTTGTTATAAATAAATTATCAACTATTTATGCACCATATAAGCACGAGTGAAACAACAATACAGCCTATACCAGCTGGCAGCTCGCAACAAAGGTTGAGGTGACCCCAATGTAATGGAATCTTCCTACACTGCAACGAAGTCAACATTTTGCCTTGGAAACTCAAAATCGCAACAAAAATATCACGACTAGCCAACCGCACCAGTTCAGCACTTGTCTGGTTTTTAGGCACAGCTTATTGAACAGCTTACAAGTTCGGAAATAAACCCTACTCCCATTTAAACGTAATGGTTAAAGCGTTCGCTCGTCACGCCGAAGACCCGGGTTCGATTCTGGTGTCCCCCGCCGTGATATTGCTGGAATATTGCTAAAAGCAGCGTAAAACCATACTCACTCATACTAAACGTAATGTGTCGGGCGTGTTGCATTGGAAACACATATTGTATATTTCCTGTATACCACATGGCATCTGTTCGACTCTCGTCTGATGTGTATGCAAAGTTTCAATATTATAAATGAACATCTTATAAGTTATACTCCGGACATGAACCCAAACATCCTTTCTACACAGTCCAACTTGCTGTCTTAGAAACGCAAGAAGAAGTTTTATTAAAATACCCCGCATTACCAAAGACACTTTGATCAGTACTGTATGATTCGGGCGCAAGCAGTACCCTTTTTCAACCTACCTAGGAACAATATAGAAAACAAACAGAGACACAATTAAGACTCTGTAGAACACTTGAATTATGAAGAATAATTTAATGTCGGCCATGTTGAAAGCACTTTTTAGAAACCATACATACTGGGATCATCATACAGTTTCATTTTGTAGTTTCATGAATGTCGAAAATGCAACAACATAAAAACTAAAATAAAAATATGCCCCAAAAACGTATATGTATGTATCGCATACCATATACTGTCCTGCATATCAGGTTTTGTAAAACGTTTTGTGTTAAATATGTGTTGAGCATTTATTCGCTAGTGCCACAACGCCGTGATATAACTGGAATACTGTTAAAAACGGCGTTAAACCCAACTCACTCACTCACTCACGCTAGTGCCACATGCTAATGTTAGTTACGTTTGCGATACTCTTATTTATTTGTATGTGTGTTTATCAATCTGCTGAGACCTTGCATGGAAATGGCTGAGCTATGGGCAAAACTGAATTTATAAAATCGTATCGGAGTGATACAAAAACAACACCTGTCTCGAAACAACGCTGGGTCAATAAAGGACCTTCCGAAATATTTATTATATGTACAAACACGTTTGAAAATTACGGGTCCCATATGGTGCAAAAAAAATAACCTTGGCATCAACGCGACGTTAATGTGCTCTCAAACCTCAAATATACTGTTTTATCAACGCTTCTAGGTCTATTCGATTACAGATTTTACGCCCCCCCCTCCACACCTGTCAAACGCAGTCGTGGCAAGGTTAATGATTCTGTTTCGACAGAGTTTCCTCCCTTTGTTGGTTTACAGCAATGGCATCCTTAACTCAGAAAGCTAGCGAAGTTGCACGTGAAAAGCATCCACGAAAACAGGAAAAGTTTCTGCAGTATGGGACGGCTGGATTCAGGACAAAGTGAGATCATAATATACTACTTTAGACACTGACAAACTGTAAACTCGTTGAATTTAGCGTATTACGAGGAAGTGATTACCGGCTACGCGAAGCTCTTCAGGTTTTCAAAATGCCATTTTCCGGGAGACTAGTCACAATGCCTCTAAAAAACGAAGGGAAAGTATCTATCGTCTTTATTTTATTCCAAGTATTTCTCAAATATTGTCACGTATGTCCTTAAAAATATGTATATAGGTCTCAATTAGACAGTAAGATAATATATTATTTTCGAATTTGGTTCATCCAAAGTAAGCGGCTTTCTCACAATGTGAGTTCTGAAAAATCTTTTGAGGCCT
The DNA here is from genome assembly GCF_023055435.1 of Haliotis rufescens. NCBI lineage: Eukaryota > Metazoa > Mollusca > Gastropoda > Lepetellida > Haliotidae > Haliotis > Haliotis rufescens. The sequence continues at coordinate 42,915,571 of NW_025963802.1, forward strand.
TGCGCAACGGTCCTGGAAATGTTTCAATGGCTCTGGAAATGTTTCAATGGTCCTAGGAAATGTTATGGACTATACATTCCATTTTCAATCAGATAATTCTTTGTGAAAATTTGATACTAGTGTCAGTTTGAAATATCCTTCTTTTCCTATTGTCATCATAACAAATTAATATAAACAAAGACGTATATATACAAAGAAACTTTATTTTACTTTTAGATTTTTTTAATATTCAATAATAATATGTATATATATTTTCATATTTATATCTATCAAATAGCCATCATGTATAGGGCTTGTTGACCATAAATTCAAATTTATTATTTAAGCGTTTGAGATTTTCTATATTTTAGAGTGGTTGAGTCATTGTTCATCTTCTTCATCCTCCCATGTGAGAAGAAACTACAATTAAGTGAAACTTTTCTTTAAAATAACACCTAAAGATAAAGGATTGGTTGTTGTCTTGATTTGAACTTATTAAAAATACAGAATTTCATGTGATGAAAAGAGATGAATGCAGTGTCATTGAAGAAGATGTTTCAATAACTTCAGAATCAGGGATACAAAATGAGTTGCCCAGAGTAGCACAGCCAGAACGAGCCCATGGATCAATAATGTCTTGCCTAGAGGTGTAACTGCACCAGAAAGCCATGGGTTGATGTCCGGCGTTTGTTTGCACTGGCTGTGTAATGTTTGCTAAATCGGGTTAGAACCTCCTGCTAGGTGACATGGTGGCACATGTCAACATAAGACGTTAAGCACCGGGTACAAGGTCAAACATGTCAGATGAATTCTAAACCATTTGGAAAGATTCTGATCATGTTGTGGTTATGTGAAAAAAAGTTCCTGATATGAAACGGTCATATAAATTTTTATTTTTTTTAATTTACATTTTAAATTTGCAAATGAAATTCGGGTGAAAGTTTGTGTAAGTAATGTGTGAACTCCTTCAATTTACAAATTATTGGTGATATATCATGTATAAATTGTTGAGCGCCTGAAACGGAAAACTTGTATTTTAGAATAAATTGATTTGTTCTAAAATCATGAAAATAATTATTTGCATTGGCCCTAACATTACGATGTTGATTTTGTCCTTGATATTATGTGAACATAAAGAGTAATATATGTGTACGTTCTCTTCTGTCTAAATGCTGCCCATTGCCTTTGTATAATTAAAGGAGATTTATAAGATTAAATAGAGTGATAGTGTTTTTTGAAAAAGTTGAAATCTGATTGCTTTGTTTTTAGGGCAGAAGATTTGGACCATGTCATCTATAGAATGGGATTGTTGGCAGTATTGGCGTCGAAGGCGAGAAAAGGTACTTCTTTTAGCGAAGTGTATTAAGTTAAGTTTATATACTGAAGCCTTTGTTCTGCATCTTAACTCGGCTCTCTAAAACAGCACGACCAAAGGCTTTTGAAAGTGGGTAATCGATCATGCACTCAAGGAGCTCGTTTCGGGTTTAAAAAGGTGACTATATTGAATCTGGTTTTGTGGCTTTGTACACTGAATGTATGGGACATAGCTCATAATATCAACCTCTGGTTTGTCTGGCCCAGATTTTATTTATTTATCGGTTGCCTTGATATGGCTGGGATATTGCAGAGATTGGCTTCAAGCAAGACTCACGGACTCACCCACCCACCCAACGACTCACCCACCCACTTATTCTACCACTCTCTCAACCACCCACCCGCTCACTCTACTGCTCATTCAACCACCTACTCGCCCACCCACACATCTGCCCACTCTACCCATCCTCTCACTCACAGAACCACTTACTCAACCAACCAACCAACTACTCACTCACTCACTCACTCACTCACTCACTCACTCACTCACTCACTCACTCACTCACTCACTCACTCACTCACTCACTCAAAGTAGTGACTACACTGCAAGGTGTCTGTATACATGTGTTCATGCGGAACATGGAGTATACAAACATACTGACGATGTCCGAACTGGGGCCTGTCCTGGCATGATTTCCAGTTGATTTTACTCCTAACACATACTGTCATGACAAGCATGCCAGACCAAATTTCATCTGCTTGACTGGGGCTTTGGATTGAGTAGGCTAATATCAAAATACATACTGTGAATTAATAGGGTTTTCGAAAATCAAGTTGAGTACAGTAAACTACGTTTTTAACAAACATGCTTATTACGAACTGACCGATATAACAATATTTTTTTTAGTCCTGTCTATTTGTTGTATTTATGCTGTATATATGCTTATAACGAACAACAATTTTTACAAACTAAAATTAGTGATCCCTTTGAGTTTGTTATGACTGTAATTTTCTGTACTAATTGTCAAACTGATATCACATTGGATCCACATTCAGCTCAGACAATGTCTTTTCAGCCACCATCGGTGTGATGATCACAGCGTCTCACAACCCCGAGGAGGACAACGGCGTCAAGATGATCGACACCATGGGGGAGATGATGCCGAAACAGTGGGAGGAGTACAGCACCGAGCTGGCCAATGTCAGGTGAGCTAAGCTTGCATGTGGCTAGATTTAAGCAGCATAGGGCGGTTGGTGGCTAGTAGATTGTAGGCAGGTTAGGGATGTTGTAGGTTAGCCTGTATGCTAGGTAGGGATGTTTGAGGTTAGTCTGTATGCTAGGTAGGGATGTTGTAGGTTAGCCTGTATGCTAGGTAGGGCTGTTTGAGGTTAGTCTGTATGCTAGGTAGGGATGTTTGAGGTTAGTCTGTATGCTAGGTAGGGCTGTTTGAGGTTAGTCTGTATGCTAGGTAGGGCTGTTTGAGGTTAGCCTGTATGCTAGGTAGGGATGTTGTAGGTTAGTCTGTATGCTAGATAGGGCAGTTGTAGGCTAGCTGGTATGCTAGGTAGGGATGTTTGAGGTTAGTCTGTATGCTATGTAGGGCTGTTTGAGGTTAGTCTGTATGCTAGGTAGGGCTGTTGTAGGTTAGCCTGTATGCTAGGTAGGGCTGTTTGAGGTTAGTCTGTATGCTAGGTAGGGCTGTTGTAGGTTAGCCTGTATGCTAGGTAGGGCTGTTGTAGGTTAGTCTGTATGCTAGATAGGGCAGTTGTAGGCTAGCTGGTATGCTAGGTAGGGATGTTTGAGGTTAGTCTGTATGCTAGGTAGGGCTGTTTGAGGTTATTCTGTATGCTAGGTAGGGCTGTTGTAGGTTAGCCTGTATGCTAGGTAGGGCTGTTGTAGGTTAGCCTGTATGTTAGGTAGGGCTGTTGTAGGTTAGCCTGTATGCTAGGTAGGGCTGTTGTAGATTAGCCTGTATGCTAGGTAGGGCTGTTGTAGATTAGCCTGTATGTTAGGTAGGGCTGTTGTAGAATAGCCTGTATGCTAGGTAGGGCTGTTGTAGATTAGCCTGTATGTTAGGTAGGGCTGTTGTAGGTTAGCCTGTATGCTAGGTAGGGCTGTTGTAGATTAGCCTGTATGTTAGGTAGGGCTGTTGTAGATTAGCCTGTATGCTAGGTAGGGCTGTTGTAGATTAGCCTGTATGCTAGGTAGGGCTGTTGTAGGTTAGTCTGTATGTTAGACTAACATTTAGTATCTGAAATCTTATATTACACAATATCCTTCTTGACTCGAAAAATAAAAAAAATTCCCTATGCTGATTTCAGAAGAGCTAGCTTGAACTGGCTAGACTTGCTTTTGTATGCATTTCTAGATTATTATTTTTTCATAAAATAAATATATTCCACGGTCATGGTGCAGGACTACCTGTATGCTAGGTAGGGCTGTTGTAGATTAGTCTGTATGCTAGGTAGGGCTGTTGTAGATTAGTCTGTATGCTAGGTAGGGCTGTTGTAGATTAGTCTGTATGCTAGGTAGGGCTGTTGTAGATTAGTCTGTATGCTAGGTAGGGCTGTTGTAGGTTAGTCTGTATGCTAGGTAGGGCTGTTGTAGGTTAGCTGGTATGCTAGGTAGGGCTGTTGTAGGTTAGCTGTGAGGCCTAAGAAGGCTAGTTGAGACGTGCCACTGTGTATAGTGTAAATGCAAGTGTCCAAAGATCTGCATGCTATGAAACCACTTTTTTAATATAATATCATTACATGTGATATGAAGCCTGAGGCGTGGTGTTCCCATTAATACCAGCGTGGTTCAGCTGACGTGAACAGAAACTATGTTCCCTTCCAGTGATGAGAAGATCCCAGAGGTCTTGGAGAAGATCATTGCATCCGAGAAGATCGACATGGCAACCGAAGCATGTGTGTCGTATGCTAGGGATACAAGGTGAGCTACAATGTAATCATTCTTATTGAGTATTCAATATATTTTACTAATTTGGGTACATTCTAACAATATTACTTATTAGGCTCTTTCTTGTGTCTTCTAATTTACACCTGTTCATTTGCAGCCCCAAGTGTGTCCCATGTTAACTTTGCTTCATTTGTTTGTTTGTTTTGTTGTTTGTTTGTTTGTTGTTTAATGCTGCACTCAGCAATAATCCAGCTATACAAAGGTGGTCTGTAAATAATTAAGTTTGGACCAGACAATCCAATGATTGACATCATGAGCATTGATCCACGCAATTGGAATACGATGACATGCATCAACCGAGTCAGCGAGCCTGACCACCCGATCCCGTTAGTCGCCTCTTACAACAAGCACAGTCGCTTCTTACGGCACACATGGTTTGCTGAAGACCATGTTGCTGTGTGTGTGTGTGTGTGTGTGTGTGTGTGTGTGTGTGTGTGTGTGTGTGTGTGTCTTACAACAAGCACAGTCGCTTCTTACGGCACGCATGGTTTGCTGAAGACCATGTTGCTGTGTGTGTGTGTGTGTGTGTGTGTGTGTGTGTGTGTGTGTGTGTGTGTGTGTTTGTGTGTCTTACAACAAGCACAGTCGCTTCTTACGGCACGCATGGTTTGCTGAAGACCTATTCTAACCCAAGTCTTCACAGTTGGTTAACTTTGTATGTGCTCACAACAGCAATATATTCAACATGTGTGATGCGATATTGTAAAACTATCCTCCATGTTGTTTCTCTTAAATGAGATACAAATAAACTCTGCAGAGCCATGATATTATTTACGAGACACGTGAAGATCCGGGGTAGAATAGGTCTTCAGCAACCCATGCTTGCCGTAAAAGGCGTCTATGCTTGTCGTAAGCGGCGACTAACGGGATCGGGTAGTCAGGCTCGCAGACATGGTTGATGCATGTCATCGATCCCAATTGTGTGGATCGATGCTCATGATGTCAGTGACTCGATTATGTACAGACCGCCGTCATATTGCTGAATGCGGCGTTAAACAACAAACAAACAAATATTATTTACGACTATACAAACACGAAAGGGATCAATTTTGGAATTTTGCTGCTGAATATCAGCCTCTGATCAGTTCAAGATAAATCTCAGACATAGGTAATAAAAGTTGTATTTTGAGTGTATACAGCACAAATTCTTGTAGCCGGGGCAAGATTGTGTTGTCCTTCTTGACCACTGAGTTATGTCCCTTGCCTCCAGGCCGAGCAGTGCCTCCCTGGCTCACGCCTTGATGGAGGGGATTCAAGCACTGGATGGAAAATTCAAGGATTTTGGTAAGTTTCACTTGGAAAACCTTGTAGAGGTGCTTACTTCCCTTTAGCAAGTGCCATAATTATTCATATTTAACTACAAATTAAAAATTCATGTAAGAAAATAACTATTCTTTAACAAAGAAACTATTATTCCAGCAAAACAATAACATATCAGTCTCCTCGGGCTGGGACGGGTGACTTGGGATACTCGGATCGGGTGGGTTCTGAGTAGGACCTGGGTACCCACAGGACTACCCTGAACTGTGGTTTGTCATATGTTATATTGTTTAATGACAATAATAATAAATTTCCATGGTTACACAAGTGCAAGTTTCTAATGTTTGTATTTTGCTTTCTGTCTTTGCACTCATTTCCTTCTGAATGTATATGTTTGAGTAAAGACAAAGCTTCAGCCAACTTCAGTGTATGCACGATCAGATTGTTTAATACTTTGCCTGAATGCTTTTTGCCAGGCTTCTGGTAAAACATTTTGTACCCAACTTGAGACCTACAGCAAGTACCAGGGTAGGGTCGTGTATATAGTCTCCGGTTTTGACTAGATTTTTCAAACGTTTGCCATTTAGAATTATATCTATGTTGAAATCGTAATGAAAAGAGGCTTTTTGATTGTGATTGGATGCACAGTATAGATATCGTAATAGAATTTAGATAAGATACCCTGGATAATGGAGGATGTCAAATGACATCTTTCATGTACGCACATGCAGCACACAGTCCTATGAAATATATAGTCTCCTGTAGTTGTGTTTAATTTAAACACCCTCTGACCCCCTGTGTGACACGCCCTCTGACCCCTGTGTGACATGTTCTCTGACCCCTGTGTGACATGCCCTCTGACCCCTATTTGACATGCCCTCTGAACCCTGTGTGACATGTCCTCTGACCCCTGTGTGACATGCCCTCTGACCCCCTGTGTGACACGCCCTCTGACCCCTGTGTGACATGCCCTCTGACCCCTGTGTGACACACCCTCTGACCACGTGTGTGACACACCCTGTGACCCCTGTGTGACACACCCTCTAACCCCGTGTGTGACATGCCCTCTGACCCGTGTGACAGATCCTCTGACCCCGTGTGTGCCACACCCTCTGACCCCATGTGTGACACACCCTCTGACCCCTGTGTGACACACCCTCTGACCCGTGTGACACGCCCTCTGACCCCTGTGTGACATGTGAGCCTGTGTGACACATCCTCTGATCCTTGTGTGTGATACGCCTTCTGACCCCTGTGCGTGACACACCCTCTGACCCGTGTGACACGCCCTCTGACCCCTGTGTGACATGTTCTCTGACCCCTGTGTGACACATCCTCTGATCCTTGTGTGTAATACGCCTTCTGACCCCTGTGTGTGACACACCCTCTGACTCCTGTTTGTGACACACCCTCTGACCCCCTGTGTGTGACACACCCTTTGATCCTTGTGTGTAATACGCCTTCTGACCCCTGTGTGTGACACACCCTCTGACCCCTGTGTGTAAAATGCCTTCTGATCCCTGTGTGTGACACACCCTCTGACCCCTGTGTGTAATATGCCTTCTGACCCCTATGTGACACATCCTCTGACCCCCTGTGTTAGACACACCCTCTGACCCCCTTTGTGTAACACACCCTTTGATCCTTGTGTGTAATATGCCTTCTGACCCCTGTGTGTGACACACCCTCTGACCCCTGTGTGTAATATGCCTTCTGACCCCCTGTGTGTGATGCGCCTTCTGACCCCTGTGTGTGACACACCCTCTGACCCCTATGAGTAATATGCCTTTTGACCCCCTGTGTGTGACTCGTCCTCTGACCCCCTGTGTGTGACACGCCCTCTGACCCCAGTGTCTGTCTTTCAGGCCTCCTGTCCACCCCTCAGCTCCACTACATCGTGTGCTGCCAGAACACCAATGGCAAGTACGGAGCCCCAACAGAAGATGGCTACTACCAGAAACTGTCATCAGCGTTCATCAAGTTCAAGGAAATGGTGAGAGCATCTATTTGGTCAGATCCTGAGCCAATCTCATTTAAATCCGATATTTTACTCCCAAGTGATGCCTCTCGGTTAATAACCCTCTCAATGACCCACATCAGAGGCTCTGTCAGGTGAACTTTCTCTGTATAATCGAACAGAGCATTCTGACCAGCATGTGATTTTTGTCCCAATAGGAGAGGTGCAGTGCAAAGTTTAATTTCAATAAGTAAATTTTCTTAGAAAATATTGCATTTTCACATGTTTTGAACTTAGAAATATGTTGGAGTTTAAGTTGGGGGTATTAGTGAGCCCTGCTGACTTTTTGTCTTGTTCAAACTGTAAACCGTAGTAACACGACAATTATGACATTATAATGTCCTACAGAAGGGTGTCCAGCCTACAGACAGGTGTCTCCAAGTTCCCTATTGTCCCTCTCCCCAAAATGTCACCACACATGCTTTGAATAATCAACAGACCTCAACATCTATTTTTTGGCAACATTTATGAAGTAAGATCTGAATTTTTTTAAATTGCTTCTGAACACATATTTTCTTTTGTGGTGATGCGATCATCAGCTAAATCATGATCTAATGTATATTTGATACCTCTGGCAGACCAATCAGAATGCAGAAAAACTCTATGTTGGAATGTTTTTAGTAATCAAGAATTGTGGGTTGTTGATGAACACCCAGTTTATGTTGGTGTTTGTTTTCGGTTTCAGGGAGGGAAGGAAGGTGCGTACCAAGACACCCTCTACCTGGACGCAGCCAATGGCGTCGGTGCTCTTAAAGTACAGCTAATCCTCAAACACCTCAATGACACTCTCCGGATTAACCTGTTCAATGATGGCAGTAGTGGAAAACTTAATTACCAGGTGATTATTGGTTTTGAGCCATGTTTAAATTGGTTTAGGAGAGTTGAGGTGAAATGGGGTTTAACGTCATGTCCAAGATTATTGCACTTATATGGCGATGTGTGTGTACGTGTGTGTGTGTGTGTACGTGTGTGTGTGTGTGTGTGTGGCTGCTTGTACTAGTCCGGACAAATGCTGATTTTATAGTTCTACCAGATACCATGCCACAGGTTAACATGAATACCCCACTCAAACACAGTATACTGACTCTGAGCCGACCAGCCCTTGTTTTAACCCCTTAAAGTTGAGTGCCAGACAGGGAAACAACAAGTACCATGTTTCAACATATTTTGGTGTGACACAGCTGGTGATTAAACCCTGGACCTTCCGCTCTCAGGGCGAACGCTCTACCACCAGACCATGGAGGCGGTCCTTTGGTTTAGCAGTTTTAAATATTATTCATCAAAGGTGCAGAGGAACTTTACTCAAGAGGTATATCAAGGCATCACATCACATAATGTCTCTTCACATTCCATTGTGAACCCTTTAATTGGGACGTTAAATGTTTTGATGAGAATTTGTCCACTACTAAATATTCATTTAAAAATTATCATTTTGATTACACGTGTACAATTGATAGAAGAGTGATAAGCGTGTAATACTATTTGGACATTATTATTCTTATCCTTTGTTTCAGTGTGGAGCAGATTTTGTTAAAATGCAGCAGACAGCCCCAACAGGTATGCCATTTCAGGTCAATGCTCAACCCATCACTTTAGTTGCGTTCAGCTGATGCACTGTGTCCCTTATCAATATACATTCAGACAAAAAAAAACGCAAGTCAGTGTTCTGGAGACATATAATCTTGAACAAGGGCCTCAAAACTTGTACAGTGATATACTAAGCCTCGATACGTATCTTGACACAACTGGTCCCGATACATGATGCGCATATAAACGAGCTGTTGCTGGAAAGAGGCTTCATTCAAGAAGTACTTTTTTCAGTAAAAAATGTAGATTGGAATTATCTCATCATATATTTGTCGACATTTGTGATATTTAGGGTTGAGAGATCTGAAAAGCAAGTAATGAAAATAGAACCTGTAAGAATGACGCTTCGTGTCATCTGGTCAGCGTATATTAACTGAAATCATACTACTTTCTTGTGTTGCAGGAATGACACTTGAGGCAGGGAGGAAGTGTATCTCATATGACGGTGACGCTGACAGAATCATGTTCTTCTTCCAGGACCAGGGTTAGTTGATAGGAAAATATTCTCATTGTGATAAGGTTAGTTGTTAATACAGTACCCTCATTGTGATAGAGTTAGTTGTCAGGAAACTACCCTCATTGTGATAGAGTTAGTTGTTAGGAAAGTACCCTGATAGTTTACACCAGTGGGCCTATTTATTGCCATGAATACAATATAAACATGTGGGGTTTGCTTTTTATTTATGTGAGTAAGTTCAATAATGACCTTTTACATATAATGTAAAAATATCTGTCAGTTTCCTCATGCTTAAAGACCTATTTTGATTAATTACTTGTAGTGATGTATCTAGGGTTTCTTGTTTGAGGGGCTTCAGTATGCTTGAATGCTTCCTGGAAAAGAATGATGTGTGGATATTAAATATCCTATAGATACTAACCATTTACTTTCAGCTGGCAAGTTTCATATGTTAGATGGGGATAAACAAGCAGCGCTGGTAAGTGGCATAGTTCCTGAGGTGAACTCATAATTGACTTTAGACTAATTTATTGAGACCTGCAGTGATAGCTCCAAAACTGGATTTGAAAGTATTACTAATTAAGTTAATACAGTTAAAACTAGAGTTATGGCTCATTAGAGGTGACTTGTACTTCAATGACGATAGGACCAGTACCGAGGAAGCCTTCATGCTTCGTTTTACATCATTGCAATGTTAAATACCTTATTTCAATTATTTCTTTGTTTGTTGTTTAACGCCGCACTCAGCAATATTCCAGCGGTATGACGTTGGTCTGTAAATAATAGTCTAGATCTAACAATTCAGTGATTGATATCATGAGCATCGATCTACTCAATTGGGATATGATGACATGCATCAACCAAGTCAGCAAGCCTGACCTCCCGATCCTTTCAGTCACTCTTTACGACAAGCGTAGTCACCTTTTACAATGAGCATGGGATCTTCACAGGTTTAGTGATTTGTTCGCCCATTTGCATGTCAAGGGCACTTTTTGTGGAATCCTAGATAAGTTCCTGTGTATATGACCCTCCAGTAACTCCTCCCTGTGTCCCCTCCCATCACAGATAGCTGGCTACCTCCAGGAGCTGGCCACACAGAGTGGGCTCAGCCTCAACCTAGGGCTGGTGCAGACAGCCTATGCCAATGGCAACTCAACTACCTACATCACAGAACAAATGGTAAGTCTTGCCTCCTCCGTTTGAAGAATTGAGCCTCCAAAATAGGGGACTCACCATTTGATAATCTGGGCTGGGAAATAGGAATTTGAAAAAAAAGAAATTTTAATTTATTAATAATTTTGCTTCAAAGAAAATGTATAACATTGTATATCCTTAAAGTAAATGTTGTGTGGTTCCTATAGAAACTGTTTGAAGAGCTTTCACAGAAAAGTATTTTAGTCTTGTAAGTTTTATGAAAAAATATTCTGTTTCAAACAAAGTCCCTGGTCCCCCTGCACTGTTAACTGGCCAGTTCCTCAGTACCCGCTGTACATGTTTGTAACCAGAGTATGTTGAACATGATCTGACTGCTGTGAAAGAGGAATTTTGTACCATCCAGAAAATCTTAGGATTATTAGTTAAATCTCAAGTCCTTTTTTATTAACAATTCATATTTGAGTCATTGTTCAATGTTTTTATTGTTTGATATTGAATTATTGAAAAATAAGTGGTGAGTCCATTTGAAAGAGCTAAGAAAATTCAGGTTGGTACTCCAGTTTCAGGTTGATGTGATAGCTCCATCAACAAGCAAGGTGCTTGACACAGCTCATACTCTGGTCTCAAGGGGTCATGATAATATATCCTGCACTTGTCACTTCAGAAAGTCCCCATCGCTTGTGTCCCAACAGGCGTGAAACATCTTCACCACAAAGCTAAAGACTTCGACGTGGGCATCTACTTTGAAGCCAACGGCCATGGAACAGTAAGACATGAAATCATTCTGCTATGGGTTGGACAATTATATGTCTTGTATATATATGCTTGTGAGACGGCCAGGGATGAAAACACGAAATACTTTTTTTGGCCTGAACGTCATCCAGATTAGACAAAGTCCAGTTTGTAGAGAGTCTACTATGCACAATAATAACATTCAGTGTCCTGTGTTTCCAGGTGATCTTCAATGACAAAGCCACAGATCAAATTTTGAACGCTGCTAATAGTGAAAGGTAAACCTGACTGATAGCTCCTTCTGTCAGCATGCTAGACCCAGACCACTAGAGCTGCCACATTTCAATCAGTCTTCATCAACCCATGCTTGCTTGTCCCGGATCTTCATGGGTTTATTGATTTGCTTCCCCAGTTGCATGTCATGGGGACCCGTGAAGATTCTGGGGTAGAATAGAGGTCTTCAGCAACCCATGCTGGACCTAAAAGGCAACTATGCTTGTTGTAAGAGGTGACTAACAGGATCTGGAGGTCAGACTCGCTGACTTGGTTGATGCATGTCATCGTATCCTAATTGCGTGGATCGATGCTTATGATGTCAGTCACTGGATTGTCTGGTCCAGACTCGATTATTTACAGACCGCTGTTATATAGCTGGAATATTGCTGAGTGCGGCATTAACAAAAAAACAAACCAACAAATCAAAATTGAAAACGTGTTGAAATTGTCGTTACTGTAACAGACAAGTTGATATAGGCGTAGTTTTGGCCAAAGTGGTAAACTTCTGAGACCTGCATCACTTCAGGCTTTTCCCACATATTTAGCTGACACACCATGATATAACTCGAATACTGTTCAAAGTGGCGTTAAACCCAACTTACTCACGCAGTCATTTGTATTTAAATTTGACAATGGACAATACAAGCTGCTAGTCTAACTGCTGGACATAATTGTCCACAGTTGAAGGTGATGTATGACAGTAGGGTACAACTGTGTCAAGGTGTGAGTGAGGGAGTTGGGTTTTAACGCCACTTTTAACAGTATTCCAGTTATATCACGGTGTGTCAGCTTAATGTTGGAGAAAAGCCTGAAGTGATGCAGGTCTCAGACGTTTACCACTTCGGTGAAACCACGAGCATGTGTATGGTGCTGACAAACCTAGAAACATGATCGAGGCGAACCGGAATTCGAACCCACAATCATAGGTTTCTGGCGTGCCCAAGGGACGTGACTCTGCACAGCGAATTGCAGCGCCTTAGATGACTGGGCCACCCGTGCCCCCTCTGTGTCAAGGAGGATGTCATGTCTCATGTTGTGTGTCTGATTGTATTGCAGCAGTACTGAAGAACAAAAGCTGGCTGCCAAGAGGCTGTCCGTCTTAATGGATGTTATAAACCAGGTACCTTGGCTACACTGAGACTGATAGAGCAACAAGGAAGTACTACTTTTCTGTCCATGTTTGATTAATTATGTAAGTCAGGTGCTGGCAAGTCACTTTCAGCATATTTCACAAGGACAGATAATCTGTGAGTCGGAGTTGCAAGGAGATTATTCTTTATTATCTTTGGTCTTTTTTTCTGAGAAAATGGGAATAGCGAATCAGCTTGAAGTGTGATGCTTGACCCTGAGTGTGGCAGGAGTATATGTTTTGAGGTAGCCATTCTTATGTGAGGCCAAGGAATTATGTTTGAAAGCGATGACGTTATTGGGGGGCTGAGAATGACAACTTCAAATGTGGAAACTCATGGTATCATAGTGCAGCTTTACGTTATTGTTCTTTTACTGTGGCACGCTCTTTCTGCACTTACTGAAAGAGCTTTAAGATGGAAATTTCACCATCACACAACAGATGATGTCATATGCTTCCATGACAACTGATCCGTCTGCTTAATAATTGGCTCAGTTCAACAAGGGTTGAGAACTCTCTGGAAATGGGAAATAGACAGTTTGAAACTGATCAGTACATTTTAGATACTGGAACATTCTGAATTGTGTTGCCTACGTTTGTTATCATTGAATGTCAAATTAGACTGCATACTTCATTTACAATTGTATTGATATGAATATATGAATCCTTGCAGACTGTGGGCGATGCTATATCCGACATGTTGGTTGTGGAGGCGATACTATTTGCCAGAGGCTGGAGTATTGAGGACTGGGACAAATGTTACACAGATCTGCCCAACAGACAGCTGAAGGTCAAGGTGAGTCAGGTCATGGGTCAGTGACACGATCTGCTCAACAGACAACTGAAGGTCAAGTTGAGTCAGGTCTCAGGTTAGTGACACGATCTGCCCACAGACAACTCAAGGTCAAGGTCAGTCAGGTCTTAGGTCAGTGACACATCTGCCCACAGACAAATCAAAGTCAAGTTGAGCCAGGTCATAGTTGAGTAACATGATCTGCGCAACAGGTCAAGGTGAATCAGGTCATAGTTCAGGAACATTTGTCCAACCGACAACTGATGGTCAAGGAAAGTCAGGTCATTAGTCAGAGACATTATCAGTTCTGCAGGCAACTGAAGGTCAAGGTGAGTTGTGGTGCTAAGTTGCAGATCTTCCCAACAGACAAGTCAAGGTCAAGGTGAGACAGGTTGTAGGTCAATCGAATACCTATTGACCAAATAGTTCCAAAACTGTTCCTATTAGTGCTCTCTGGTTACCACAAGTAGGATCAATTAGTAAGAGCTGTTTCTGTGTGCCCCACATTAATGGTCTGTCTTCAGACAACCAATATGTGATATATATGTGATATATATGATCATACACATGATCTCTCTGCTCCTCCAGGTGTCAGATCGCACAGCCATCACCACGGCGGATGCGGAGAGGAAAGTAGTCACTCCAGCAGGTCTCCAGGGTGAAGTAGACAAACTGGTGGCCGGCTACACCAAGGGTCGCTCCTTCGTCAGGTGAGTCCCATCTCTAACCTCGCCTTCATGTCCGACAGAACAAACATGGCATTGGTATAACATTTACTGTGTCACATTGTCACATGGTCACCATGGTCAGTGATTGGTGATGTGTACATTGTCACTTCATCAACAGTCACTTCATCTTCTCTAGACCCGTGAAGATTCCGGGGTAGAATAGGCCTTCAGCAACCCATGCTTGCCGTAAAAGGTGACTATGCTTGTCGTAAAAGGCGACAAAGGGATCGGGTGGTCAGGCTCGCTGACTTGGTTGGATTGATGCTCATGCTGTCAATCACTGGATTGTCTGGTCTAGACTTGACTCGATTATTTACAGACCGCCGTCATAGAGCTGGAATATTGCTGAGTGCGGCGTTAAACGACATACCAACCAATCATCTTCTCTGGGGGGGGGGGGGGGGGGGGGGAGGCACGGGTGGCCCAGTCGTCTAAGGCACCGTGACTCACTGTGCAGAGTTGCGTCCCTTGGGCACGCCAGAAACCTATGATTGTGGGTTCGAATCCCGGTTCGCCCCAGTTATGTTTCTAGGTTTGTCAGCTCCATACCCGTGCTCGTGGGTTTCACCAAAGTGGTAAACGTCTGAGACCTGAATCACTTCGGGCTTTCCTCCCACGATGAGCTTTCCTCCCACGCCGTGATATAACTGGAATACTGTTAAAAGCGGTGTAAAACCCAACT
The DNA here is from genome assembly GCF_023055435.1 of Haliotis rufescens. NCBI lineage: Eukaryota > Metazoa > Mollusca > Gastropoda > Lepetellida > Haliotidae > Haliotis > Haliotis rufescens. Next base: position 42,930,642 of record NW_025963802.1, read on the forward strand.
CACTCACTCACTCTTCTCAAGGATGCGATGTTTAATAATGTTAAGGACTTCACACATCTGCAGATGGAAACCTCTCAATTAGAAATGCCACTGAGTGTTTACTCCCAACTTATCATTCACACGGGGCATTGATAGTTTTCTTTTGGTATTTAATATTGTTTGACTGAAATAGTTGACTGCTAATCTTAAATCTGTTTATTTGCTGCCCCAAGTGTGTCACATGCTGGATATGCCCACATACCGTATATGTCCCACATGTCTAAATTTTAACGGCGGTCGGGTAGGCTAGTGGTTTAAGCGTTCGCTTGTCATGCCGAAGACCCGGGTTCGATTCCCTACATGGGTATAATGTGTGAAGCCCATTTCTGGTGTCCCCCGCCTTGATATTGCTGGAATATTGCTAAAAGCGGCGTAAAACATACTCACTCACTCACTCACTCTAAATTTTAACACGCGAGAAGTAGCTTTTGTATATTGTTGGCTGCTGTAGAGTTCATGCTACATTCAGCTGGGAAATTCAGATCTTGTAAGAAAATACAGGTGTAAGAGCATTCAATATACAGTAAACTACGTTTATAATGAATTGACGAATATAACAAACTTATTTTGGGGGTCCGGCCAGTAGAGCTTAGTTTTACATTATTGCAATCCATGCATTGGTAAATACCTCATAACTTTAAGAAGTCCAATTTTGAACCAAATTCTTTCATTATGGCTTTATTAGGACACACTGTTTGCCACTGATGGATGTACCTGGGCTGGCTTACATCTGCTGAAATGCATGCTTGAATTCTACAGCAACGCCATGTATGCAAACAGACCCACTGGTCGGGGAGCAATTAGATGAGCAGATACTAGTACCTAGATACCTGTGGTATGTAATTTTGTAATAATAATATTCTTAACTGTGATGTTTGTTTTACAGGCCCTCGGGAACAGAGGATGTGGTGCGAGTTTACTCAGAGGCAGACACAAGGGTTGGTGACATTTTTCATATCATTTCTTTCAAAATCAGTTACCAGTTTAATCTGAATGAAATTTTGCAAGCAAAGTATTGTGATAAGATCTGTTTATACCACCCTGTATTGTATGTTTGTTTCGATGCTCCCTTAAGGTAGGAAAAGTCCCATTGTAACTAGAATTGTTGTAACAGCCAACTTGAGGATTGGTGGTGAGAGTGTTTGTTTGTTTGTTTGTTGTTTAACGCTGAATCAAGCAATATTCCGTCTATATGACGGCAATCTGTAAATAATCGAGTCTGGACCAGACAGTCCAGTGATTGACATCATGAGCATCGATCTCTCTCTCTCTCTCTCTCTCTCTCTCTCTCTCTCTCTCTCTCTCGTGAAGTAGATCTAATGTTGCTGACTACAGCATCAAGCAACCCTTACTCACTGACATGATGTTTGTCCATGGTGCTTCCAGAAGGTCCCACAGAATGAAGTACCCATGCTGGTTGTAAGAGGCGACGGACCGCCTCCGTGGTCTAATGGTAGAACGTCCGCCCGGAGAGTGGAAGGTCCGAGTTAGATCCCCAGTCGTGTCATACCAAAAGACGTTAAAAGATCGTACTTGTTGTTACCCCGTCTGGCGCTCGCCATTAAGGGGCTAAAACAAGGACTTGTCGGCTCAGAGTCAGTATACTGTGTCTGAGTGGGGTATTCATGTTAAACTGCGGCATGGTATCTCAGTGTGCTAGCACTATAAATCGGCATCAGTCCGGACGAGTATAAGCAGCCACACATACACGTGCATGCACGTCGCTGTATAAGTGCAATAATTTGGGACGGGACGTTAAATTCCATTTCACCTCACCTGTAAGAGGCGACAGAATGGATAGGGTGGTCAGGCTCGGTGACTCGGATAGGGTGGTCAGGCTCGGTGACTTGTTTGATGGTGTGTCAACATAGTCCGATGGGATTGATTGTTGCTCATAATATCAATCACAAGTTTGTCTGGTCCAGACTTGATTATTTACAGTCCACGTCATGCAGCTGGAATATTGCTGAGTGCAATGTAAAACAAAGAAACACATCAGACTTGAATGTTTGTGATTTTTGGACTTTGATATTAATCATTTTGCTCACATTTTACACGCCCACCTAATATGACACATCTTTAATTGTGACAGGAATCTGCAGACAGTCTGGCGTATGAAGTGGGTCTGAAGGTGTACGAGTTGGCCGGCGGGGTCGGAGACAAGCCCGTCAAGCCTTGACCACTGCTCTGCTAGGAACATCCACACACCAGCTTACACACAGAACAATCTCATTTAAATCAGATCTTTTACAAAGATTGACTTCATTTACCATCTTGATTCAGAAATTTCAACTATAAGAAAAGAAAACCACAGAGAACACAAATATACATTTAATGGTATTGGCTCTCGGGTAGATGCAAGGGTGTTAATAATATCCACAATAGAATAAGGAGGCCTTTATTATTTACATTCTGAACTGTCTGCTTAAGTTCATTTTCGAGTCTTTTGCTCTGAATTCTTTGCTCACTAATACAAAGAATTTCCAAGCCTCAGTGCCGATTGGCTGGTTATGAAGCTCACCTGATGAGACCTCCTGTGGAGCTGCTGTCAGATCAAGCAGAAAGGTGTCATAGCAGGGTAAAAGATTTGATTTCAACCAGATTAACACATGGAACATACTGGCGTTGTTAGTTAGCAGTAGTTGTAACTGGGAGCTTGTGCAGTACACTCATCTGATTCCAAATACTGAACCTTGATGGTTTTGATAATCTATTTATTAGTGATATCTTCTCACAACGATATTGCGGGTTGCCAATACAGGAACACTTATCATTCCTACCATCTTCAAGAGCGTCCACTAGTCTTTTAATCAAAGTCTTGTTTCCACCCTTGCCACATCAAGCCCACTTTCCTGTGCTAAATATGATTGAACTATCGCACATGTCGATAGTCCAATGATTGGTGGACGGTGAATTAAACAATTTAAATTGAAATAATTCATCATATTATTAATACGTAACAACTTGTAATGTGTGTGAAAAGTCGTACTAAAATATGCTGTTTGAAGGGGGCGTGGCCTAAATGCAAATGTCCGATTGGGATTTTAAATTTTCCGGACCCCTGGTCCAATCAGAGACTGTTTCACAAAATCAACATCGACGACTGGTACCCCTTCATATGAAAGTGATTTACCACTGCCTGTCTTTGTTGACACGTTTTTTTTCATCTTTTAATTCCCCCAACGATTGACAATCTTTTTTTGTCAGGGATCTGATCGACTAGCTCGTTGCCTATGGTAGCTGCCATCTTTGTGAAGCTATATGAGATAAGAACAGCTTGTGATCTACGTGAGATGGCGCCCTGGTCGAGCCAAGAAAGTAGCCTTGATGTGGCAAGGGTAGAAACTAGACTTATAGGCTAGTGGACATGCTTGCCTTGGGAAGATTCATTCCGACAAGAATTTTGAGTTACTAATTTTGTCAGAACCAGTTTGTATTATGTTTCATAGATCTTATGTTAGTATGCAATTGACACATTAGGCTGTGATAAATTAATTATTAGATTTTCATCCTCACCAACCTCACATCATTTATTGTCTCCAAGTACTGACAAAGAAAATCACTAGGACGCCCCTCCTTTCTTTAAATGAACGTTGGAAAAGATAGGAATATGCCATACACCTTGTGCAACCAAACAGTAATGCTTCATGTGAAACACATTAGATGACATTAGACGTTCACTCATGCCTTGAACAGTTGGTTTGAGAAAATAACATATAAAAAATAATGCCACCCTACTCTTAATTTTTGAAATTTTTGGATTAAATCTAATAATTGATGTATTGTGGCCTTATTATCATGGTCAGTTTTTGTATCAGTTGGACTCCTATTGGGCAGGAGGTACAAACTCAGACTGCATTTATTCCCCTGCCTGAGCAGGCTGTAGTCGAGAGAAAAAAGTGATGCAATTCAAGAACATCCCAGAACCAGTCTATGTAAGAAGAGCTCCATTGCAGCACCTTCACATTTTCTATGTTCTCTGTATGGACAGGGGTGTGCCTGTACGGAGCTTGTGGAGATTCATACGCTAAGCAATGACATCACTGATTTTGCATCTTCACATAATCAGGACTTGGTGCCATATGATGTCCAAGAACTAGTATTAATACAATTTATTTAATATATATTGATTTGCTTGTTGATGATGTAAACATTTACTATATCAAATGATAAAATAATCCCTGTACCAACCTACAATATTTCATGTCAAATATTAATTTGTATGCATTAATCATATTTATGAAAAAATTGGAAGATATGGGATAATGCGATATGCTTTGATGGGCCCGTGGGCTTTCTAACATGTAATATTGACTGTATTTTAGCCAATCATATTCACAGCGGAGTTATCATATAACACTTGTTACTTTTGCACTGTTCTGTACACAGAATAGAATCCTTATCCATTAGTATGTTTAGTTTTGGAAGGTGTCAATGAACATTTCCATAAAAAAAAAAACATGTTTCTTTGGCAATTTTTTTGTAAAAGTGAGGAAGGTAGGATATTCTTTTATTTTGGGAGCTTCTGAATTGTGTTTCTGTGGTCCTAAGATACTGTAGTTTTCAAATACGTCAAAATGTTTTTCACCCATAAGGTCCCCTATCTCATGGTTGGTCACAAATAATGGATAATAAACGAATTATTACACTCGCATGTGGGTCATACTGATTTTACGGAACTCGTGTAAGAATTCATGTATTACCTCGCTCTCACTCGGGAAATAGAAGTCTGACACACGATTTGTTAAATCAGTATAACACGCATGCTCGTATAATAAACGGGGGCACAGGTGTCCCAGTTGTCTAAGGCGCCGCGATTCGCTGTGCAGGGTTGCGTCCCTTGGGCACGCCAGAAACCTATGATTGTGGGTTCGAATCCCGGTTCGCCCCGATTATGTTTCTAGGTTTGTCAGCACCATACCCGTGCTCGTGGGTTTCACCGGAGTGGTAAACGTCTGAGACCTGCATCACTTCGGGCTTTCCTCCCACATTAAGCTGACACACCGTGATATATCTGGAATACTGTTAAAAGCGGTGTTAAACCCAACTCACTCACTTACTCATATAATACACGGTAATTATTTGGTGGATTAGGACTTAATTATGTGTCATGTTATGAACCGTACAAGTGATACTGATACTTGATTACAGTGTTACCATGGTTACAGGGGGAGTCTCTTATACAATAATATTGTTTACTATGCTGTTAAGTGAGTCAAGTTGGATGCTTGGTTGAGGGAACATAGGTTTTGCTTCCACTGTCTACAAATGTATTTTTGTAATGAAAATACTACCACTTCAAGATTGTGTTTGTTGTTTTTAGAGGTCATTATCAATACTTCAAAAATACATAAATCAGGGGGAAATTAGCATCAGTTAGTTTAACATGGATACCCTACTCAGACACAGTATACAGACTCTGAGCCGACCGGTCCTTGATGCTGATCGCTGGTAGGGCAACAAGAAGCATGACGTTTGGTATGACACAGCCAGGGGATTGAACCACCCAACTTTTCCTCCCCTAGTTTCGAGCAAACAGAGAACTCTACTGTTCATGATCTTGTCTAATGTAGCAGCAGCTAGATTATAGTCTTCAGCAACCCATGCTTGTCGTAAAAGGTGACTATGCTTGTCGTAAAAGTCGACTAACAGGATCGTGTGGTCAGGCTCCCTGACTTGGTTGATGCATGTCATCGATCCCAATTGCGTGGATCGATGCTCATGATATCAATCACTGGATTGTCTGGTCCAGACTCGATTATTTACAGACCGCCGTCATATAGCTGGAATATTGCTGAGTGCGGCGTTAAACAACAAACAAACCAACCAAGATTATAATTACACTTTTATTTCATGAGAAGGTCTGACAGAATTAGGCAGTGTATAAAATTCCCAAACATTTCAGTCTGACAACTGGACCGGCAACATTGCAAAGTTACCAGACCAGATAAGATGTTGCCAGTCCAGAATTTTCTAGAAAGTAACAAAAGGGTAAACACAGAGGATTAGTTCTGTTTAATGTTAGTTCTCAGAAAATAACAATAAACTGGTGGATTGTCATCTTAGTAACTTGAACTCCCGACATTTAGGGCTAGGATGAGTCTAAATTTACTACCCCCCAATTACCTTACCCGGGTACCCGCTGAAGGCCTCAAGAGGTAGGTACAAACTGTCCGATTGGGAACATTTTGACCGTAGCACTGGTAAAAAGTGTTCAGATACACGTATGAAACGATCTTGTGTATACAGTGAAGTTGACTGAAGTTTAATTTTTATTCAAACATATAAAAGTAAGAAGGAAAGGGCTTAGTAGTCAGGAAGAATTGTGAACATTAGTGATTTGTAGTTTATCCAGAGATTTAGATAAATAATATATCACATAGGGGGCACAGGTGGCCCAGTTGTCTAAGGCGCCGCAATTCGCTGTGCAGAGTTGCGTCCCCTGGACACCCCAGAAACCTATGATTGTAGGTTCGAATCCCGGTTCACCCCGATTATGTTTCTAGGTTTGTCAGCACCATACCCGTGCTCATGGGTTTCATCGAAGTGGTAAACATGTGAGACCTGCATCACTTCGGGCTTTCCTCCCACATTAAGCTGACACGCTGTGATATAACTGGAATAATGTTAAAAGCGGTGTTAAACCCAACTCACTTACTCACTCAATATATCACATGACTAATTATGGCTCCAGGTAGTCCCTGTGCGTATCTGGGTCCTATTCAGTACCCACCAGACCCGAGTTGCCCGTCCCAGCCCTACAAAAAACAGGGCTGGCAACTTTTCAAAACTGACACTATCAGCAAAACAGGCAGTCTCGGACTATCAGGCAGGCGAGTAATTTAAACACTGAATTAGGTATACTTTCTTTTGGTCCAGCTCACTGACAAATTGGGAGTGCTATATTTAGCTCAGTCTGTGAGTCATCACCATTCCTGAAGCAGGTAAACCAATGAGTGATGGACAAGCATCAGGCCTAGTTATCCTTGCATGTTTGTTGTGAAAACAGCACTTGTGAATATTCCCATGATATGACTGCGGCCTGACCAACCAATCCACTAAATTGCCTATTACAACAAGTGTAGGTTGCTGGGGACCTATTGTAATAGAATCGCCACAGAGGATGTGGGTCAGACCAGCTTGTGATCGGGAATCAATGACAACCAGTAATGGGAACAAACAAACATAATTTATTCTTCATATATTTACATAAAATGATGATGTACACATGCAGTTGATGATGGTGATCAGAGATGCTAGAAAGCCTGGAGAATGAGACAAACATGATTCACATTTACAGCAACAGAACAGGAATTTGTTTTTATTCATTCAAAACTGCATCTACACATTCATGGCCACAAGTCTAAATGATTTACCAAATAAAAATGTTTGCTTAGTAGTAACTTTTTCAACTTTGATCCATAAATGACCTGATTCATCATCTGTTGCATCCATTCACTCTTTAATCATACAATGAATGACCTACACATACAGGCACATGAAAATGATGGGACAAAAAACCTGTTCGGGATTAAGACATTGAGTTGTGTTCAACTTTGAACCATCTTCCCGAGGCAAAGGAGTTAACTGACTTTAAAAGTCCAGTTTCCACCCTTGCCGAACTAGGCTAGAATCCCTGGGCTCAATCATAGCGCCACCAGTGGTTCTTACGAGTTATGTCCCTTCAAAGCCTTGCCTATGGACCAATCAGATTCCACCTCTCGTATCACTTGCATTTACTTCGACCAAAATGGCAGCGCCCAGCTAAGATGATCTGATTGATAATCAAGATCCATATTGTGATAAAACGAGTCTTACATCATGTGAGCACCTTGATTAAGAACATGAAAAGACTTGGAAAATAGCTGTTGACAAATAGTTGGCAGTGCACATGCTTTGCAAATCATGCAATCGACCGAAATCTGCATGACAATTTACTAACCGGATTTCAATTCATTACACAATTTTGATTGGGCTATGCATTGACTTGTTAGTCCAGCCAAAATGTAACTCCATAATACCAGCTGAGTTCGGCAAGGGTGGAAACTGGACTTTTATGGTCAGTTAACTCCCTTGCCTCAGGAAGATGACTTTGAACAGATTCTAGTTACAACAGTGTCAGCTTCCAGTGGAGGAAGATGGAGTAAGACCGCTTCATTTTTAGTCTTGATTCAAAATAAGCACCGCTCAAGATAGCTGTCCAATTAAATGGCTTTCTGGTGTGAGTGAGTGATGAGAGATGGAGATGGTGAGATCACTTCTGACATGATGCTTTGGTTTATACCCTGGAGGTGCTGAGGTGAGGTGAAATGGGGTTCAACATCTCGTGTGTGTGCATGCATGTGTTTGTGTGGCTGCTTGTACTACCTCGAACTAATGCCGATTTATAGTGCTAGCCCACTGAGATACCATGCCGCAGTTTAACATAAATACCAAACTCAGACACAGTATACTGACTCTGAGCCAACCAGTCCTTAGCCCCTTAGTGCCGAGCGCCAGGCAGGATAACAAGTACCATCTTTTAGCATCAGAGATCAAACCCCTGACCTGCTCTCCGGGCCGACGCTCTACCACTAGAACACAGAGGAGTCTATATACCCTGGGTAATTGAGGATGGGCACTTCCATTCACTGATAAATACACATGGTGTACTTAGACCATTGGGAGAGTTTACAATGTAGGAAATGGAAGGGGGTGCAGGCATGCCAGGGAATTAAGATCTGTCACTCTGTACTTTCATACTTTCTGAGGACGTCGATAATGTTTTCCTTACAACTTGGGATGATAAGGACCCTTTGTCTTGACATGTTCAAATACTAAAACACCAACAAGATGACCCTGGCCTCGGCTGCTTGTGTGTTGGCACTTAGAACTAAAGCCAAAATGGAGCAACGTATATCGACAATACAATGGGGGCTGGCTTGTGCCTGTAGACTGACTTGAGCAGGGAATATACTGCATGATTTCATCAGTTTCGAATATTTCATTTCCGTTAACATTTAGAAATATGTCCAACAGTGTTCATTAAGAATTATAGTCTGATGGCCTTTTGAATTCACCCTCCTCAAAATTCAACATAAAAACCTGGCCAGTTCCATTTGTTACAGACTTGGGGGTATTCGACTTTTGAGGGCAGCAGCAAATCATTGAGGGGAGATAACTCTATGTTGACAGACTTACAAATAGTTTTTAACAGATTTCAACAGGCTTTTTTTCAAACTATAATGATAGAAATAAGATATATTAATGTTTAGGTGATTTACTTCACATGGTTATTGGTCAGGAAAATTCAAGGTCTTCGCATAGCATATTGTCGATTTTCACGCCTTTCAAGACCTTACTTAATTCAACAACTTTTCAAGCATTGTGAACCATGTACAATATGGAGCAGTCGTCTGACAAGAAGCACAAGTTGACTTCTGTATGTACACTGTAAAGTACATCCACAATTGTCTCCCAAACAGAACCCCGTATCAGAAGTATGGAACCCAGTTGCTGTCATCTGCCGGCTTCAGCATCCCAGTGACCAGCAGGATGATGTCGATGATCCACCATATCCCCACGCCTCCCACCGTCAGCAGCTTCCCTACAGCTGTACCTGGGGGCAAAGGACAGGACATCATCAGCAAACAACCCCCTAGCCATAACAGATTATACAGACATCCTTCATGTCTGTTTGTTTGTTGTTAAACGGCAATATTCCAGCCATATGACGACGGTCTGTAAATAATCAAATCTGGACTAGACAATCCAGTCATTGATATCGTGAGCATCGATCAACGCAATTAGGATCGATGACATGCATCAAACAAGTCAGCGACCTGATCCCCAGATCCCGTTAGTCGCCTGTTACGACAAGCATAGTCGCCTGTTATGGCAAGCATGGGTTGCTTAAGACCTATTCTACCCCAGATGTTCACGGGTCGCAGCCATATGTCTTCACGCAGGACGGAGGAACATAGTGTATACCGTGAAGTAATTATAATGGAACCACAATTGCGTTGCAGGTCAAATCTGAGCCAATAAAATACTAATCACAATGACAGAAAACTGTTCCTAAAACTGACCTGTGTGCCCGAGGCAGAATCTGTCCATACCCAGAAACCCAAGGAGAACAGAATATAACAGTGTTGTCACAAAGTAGTGGCCATTGTACCTGAAACAGTTCATTGTTGTCAGCTACCACGGTAACAGATGGTGTCAAATATATGGTGACATAAGTGTATTACTTATTCAATTAAGAATTAACTTCAATACTAATTACGATGATGTTTAAATATAAAAAAAACGGTGAGCAAACTGTTCAAATTGGTATAGTTTATAACTCTGTAACGCAAAAACATATTGAAGTCAATTCTTTTTAATAAATATGTCAATAATAATAATACCTTAATGTCAATCATTAACACATCACCATTGTAGACAACAGGACCTAATCATGATAGGACCTATTTGGACCTAAAATTCAAGAAACACTGGAAGTAACATCTGTTCAACAACAATCTCTGATTGTTTTTTTTAAAAAAGAAATATATAAAAAACACCCTATGACAATGATCTTTTGGGTCCATGTTACTTTATTATTATTACTATTATTATTGTTTATATGTTCTTGATTTTACTGAATGTACAGTGTACTGTATATCTGTGGACCAGGGCCAAGTGTAGTGACAAACAAACTTGCCCGACCTGTAAATGTTACTGTACACGGGCAGCAGACAATGGTGACTTTCATCCCTGGCGTTACCTGATACATGGAAATCCGTCTTTGAGGAATGTTCTGTTCCCGAAGCACTCGATGCCAGGAAGAGCCGTACAAACAACACTGGTCCGCTGCACCTCCTCGTATCTTTCATTGCCCCACTGAAACACAATACCAACAGGAGGGAGTTATGCAGTCTCATTGAACTTCAGATCTTCCTACTTGCCATACACGCTTTGTGTAGTGCTAGCGAGCACTGAGATCTGATTAATAAATGCTTAGTAAGGGCATAGAGTACAATGTAAATATAAATCATGATGTTTACACAACACAAAGTGGGATTAATGTACAAAGATAACAACATAATGACGAAGCCAATGACATAGGATTAATGTACAAAGATAACAACATAATGACGAAGCCAATGAGATAGGATTAATGTACAAAGATAACTACATAATGACGAAGCCAATGACATAGGGTTAATGTACAAAGATAACAACATAATGACGAAGCCAATGAGATAGGATTAATGTACAAAGATAACTACATAATGACGAAGCCAATGACATAGGGTTAATGTACATAGATAACAACATAATGACGAAGCCAATGACATAGGGTTAATGTACAAAGATAACAACATAAGGACGAAGCCAATGAGATAGGATTAATGTACAAAGATAACAACATAATGACGAAGCCAATGACATAGGGTTAATGTACAAAGATAACAACATAATGACGAAGCCAATGACATAGGATTAATGTACAAAGATAACAACATAATGACGAAGCCAATGACATAGACATAGGATTAATGTACAAAGATAACACTATAACGACAAAGCCTATGACATTGGATTAATGTACAAAGATAACAACATAATGACGAAGCCAATGACATAGACATAGGATTAATGTACAAAGATAACACTATAACAACAAAGCCTATGACATTGGATTAATGTACAAAGATAACAACAGAACAATAGGAAGCTGATGGGAAACCGATTTTCACTAATATCATCAGTTTGTAAATACAATCTCATTAAAATCAGATCTTAGTTCTCCCTTCCGCTAAACAAAGATCTGAGGACATCCCATTAGGGGTCAGGTCAGAACAACCTTTCATCTGACCAATCAATGCGTCGCTTACCAGATCATGAAAGTGACAGTCGGAATGTGATTTCTAATCATGCAACCTCGGAAACTTATTACACGGGGTATTCCGAACGATAGTTACAGGGTTAACGACTGAATCCATACTTTAGGCCATATATTAGCCATTCCAGAATGTTCTTTTGTTCAGGTTTCAATTTTTAAATCAAAAATTTGTCAAAATATGTTTCAAAGCGTAGTCGTCAATTTGAAATTCTGGTCAGTCATTCCATTGGTCGATCAAAGTTCCCGCAAGGTCTGTCTGAGTAATGGGATGTCCTCGGATCATTGTTTAGCGGTAGCGAGAAATAAGATCTGATTTTAATGAGATTGTTTGTAAATACTGATAATGATTATACCCTGCATACCGGTTGTATATTTTACCCCCGATATTGCGATTAGATAATTGATGAAAATAAACAGTGAGAAACATGATAAAGAAGTTCAGAGTACATATTAAATAATAACAACATTTTGATTCCCATGATTAACAAAGCTTCTATACACTAGTGATACACCTGACTTTGGGAACTTCATGAATCAATTCAAATATTTAAGATGTTACAAATACTGCAACTTGTCGTTAGCAATGTTTCTGCTTCAACGGCACGTTGAAGACAGCTAATGAAACGAAAAAGGGTTTAAAAAACATGGTAAGGAATTACTTCTGAGCATCCGTATCCAAGACGCTTCCTCTCCGTGTTATTTCCGTTCAGATCTAGTGGCTCGGAGCAGTTTAGGAACTGTAGTGGTCTGGAACAAGTCAGTCACATTTCAAGGCAGGTATGAGAGTCACAAATTACCAATGATTACAAGAACAGAATTGTAATGTCATTTCTTTCTCAAAATCTCAATGTGACATAATTCTTTATTGACAGCTTTGCTTTGAATATGGCACAAGTAAATTGTGACTCTAGTCTGACACTTGTGACTAGTCACGTGCCAAGTAAAACTGATCAGTTTATACTAGCATGACTTGGCCATACCCTAAAACTAATAGCTACGGAAATAAATGTCAAAAATTTGAGTTCAAAAGCTTTTGGCACTACTAGAAAACAAAACATGTGCCCAGTAACTTGCCCTACACCTATTCTGCTTTCACCATGTTTACTCTGTGATCTTGTTTTATATCTGTGTATATCCTTTCATCGGTTACAGTTATTCAAAGACTGTTAGTTCTGCATGAATTACACCCAAACTGTCCACTTACACACCTACCAGTTGGCTACAGGGTCTATGGATATTTACCTAAACATGCTAAACTGTCCACTTACACACCTACCAGTTGGCTACAGGGTCTATGGACATTTACCTAAACATGCTAAACTGTCCACTTACACACCTACCAGTTGGCTACAGGGTCTATGGACATTTACCTAAACATGCTAAACTGTCCACTTACACACCTACCAGTTGCCTACAGGGTCTATGGACATTTACCTAAACATGCTAAACTGTCCACTTACACACCTACCAGTTGGCTACAGGGTCTATGGATATTTTACCTATACATGCTAAACTGTCCACAAACTACATACATTTAATTGGGGTCCCACAAATTAAGGATGGTAAGCTTTTGTATATATTACATCTATAAAAAATTAATGATTTATATCATATGGATTTTGCAGCATAGAATATGCAGTGGACCAGTTGGAAATGCCTGTTGTATGTATCGTTTTATCATTGTCTGGTCTAACCTAACCAGATAACCAATGTTGGTTGGTTTGTTGTTTAATGCCGCACTCAGCAATACTCCCGCTATATGATGGCAGTCTGTAAATAATCGAGTCTGGGCCAGACAACCCAGTGAGTAATATCATGAGCATCGATTCTACCCCCGATCTTCACGGGTTAGATAACCAATACATGTTCCATTGACTCTATGCTTAATGCATTAGACTCTGATTTCAATATGAATGAACAACACCCACACTTTTAGTTCGGGGAATGACACTTTTGGGGATTAGGCCTATTTCGTATTTAACATGAAACAAAATGCACTCACAAATAGGAGCAGTTTATCAGTGGGCCATAGGGATCGTAGGTGTACCCTGTCGATTCGTCCATCAAATAATTGTCATCGAGAGCAGGTCCATCTTTACCCCCAATCACCGAAGGTGGGCTGAATAAAACCACAACAAAAAATGTAAAAATACAGCTTTTTGTATGGCGATGCAACATTATTTTATGTCATCCTTTGACAGAGACCCTAAGTTCATATAAGTTCATCAAACAACAAACAAGGAAAGAAAACGGATGTATACTACTCGCTATTTCAAATATAAATCCTGAATTACCAGATGGAATATTGGGAGCCGAATACTGTAGCATTACAATCTTGACTGGTTGTATGATAGTTTTTTCTGATTATCAATACATTTGTGATACTACTTAAAAACATACATCTGCAACCGATATCAGCAAAGTAAAGTATTTGCATCTGAAAAATACACAGAAGAAAAATAGTGTCAAACATTTTTCGTCAATGAATCTTACTTTTTACTTAATTAACCGGAAGTTACGACGAGTGTCTCGCGTGTGACGCACTTTCGTCAACACTGCCAACATGGATATCACAAATCTGTTTAAAGCGACAGTGAAGGCTGTCAAATCACGCAACAAGGTCATCGGCGAACCGGATAATGACAAAAGCACCATTCTCAGTACCAAGAGAAAGAAAGGAGATTTTGAAGTGAAAGCCAAAGATGTGGCAAGTAGATTACGTGTTACCGTTTGCATCATGCACAAGTGTGGTGCCATGTACAGATGAAGTAGATAACTACCTATAGAGTGTACGAAACCGAGTATACATAAACCTTGGCTCAATTTTCATGTTGCATTTCACTAGATTGATACATATGTTACGAAACAATACACAGTATTAATGTCAAGACTTTGTGGTAATCCTCACAATTTTCTTCTAAGTAAAACAGTCATAACCGTAGGCCTACTAGTTAAACATGGTGGACCTTTAAACTTGTTAAACACTGTTAATTTGTGTAGCTTAATTGGAAAAAAAATAATTAATGTGCAATACTAAGGCCATATTTTACATGTTACAACGTGCAGTTGCCATTGTCACAGTCACCAGCTGATCACAGATTTGTTTTCCTTTACACTGTGTATTGTCCATTCACCATGTTACATACATTTATGAATGAAATTGTAATGCAATAAATGAACAATCTACTCCAGAAACTATAACGTCCATGAAGGCACATATACCGTATTCGACGTAATAAGCGCCCCGCTCTAATAATTTTTATAAGTGCCCATATTTGCTAATATATTGAATAGCTAGTGAACAATTCCAATTAGCACCCTTCCAATTGGTCAATTTACACAAGACTGATTTATTCGTGTATAATACGCACTCGTATGTTATATGCACCCTTAATTATGGGCAATTAATTTCTGGAAAAAATATCTGTCATGTATAATACGCACAGACTTTTCTTTTGTATCATTTCAGGCTGTTAGCATAAACCACGACATTTACGATCTTTCAACTCTGTTTTTTTTCTCACTAAAATATTCTAATAAGGGCCCCCTGTTTCTAATTTTGAGAGCGCCCTGGGCGCTTATTACGTCAATTACGGTACTTGGTAAATGATTATAAGGAACTTGTACCTATTATCATCATGATCATGAATACTAAACATTAAAGCTGTCCAAGTTTTTGGTAATCAAAAACAGTGAGGGGCTATAGGCATGATAGGCATAGGTATCAGTGTTTGAAACAATTTTAAAGCCCAACAAGACTGTCAGTCAGGTGACCCATAAATGTTGCCTGCCCATTTTCCAAGTTGCCTGCCTGCATTTCCGATGAAATAATGCTGACAATTACATGAGAATCAACGAGGAGTTATAAATAAAACTGAATATGTAAGTAGTCTTATTGTCTGCCAGACAGTTTGGCAGATAGGGGAAAATTTCATGCAGCCCGGCAGGAAAGTTACCAGCCACAGGCAGGCGGGCAGGCAGTTTTTTCGGACACTGATAGGTATTAGAATATTAAGGAGGCTGATTTCTTATAACAGGACAAAAGCATTACTGCTTTCATGGTTAATGCTGAAAACTTTCTTTGCAGGTTAATACCATAACCAAGCTCCGGGATTTCCTGCTTCAGCATCGGAAGGAATACGTCAATGCTGGCAGGTTTGTGTGATGTCCTGATTACAGAGCTACCTTAATTAGCAGTTGCAGACGTAATGTGTACGCGAGACAGGTGCAGTCTGCAGTGCTCAGTGGAGCGCTTGATATTAATCATGTTAATTAATTCAATCACTGTGGTTGTGCTATCACCCGTTACCTCCGCGAAAGTAATTAAAGCACTATGTAAAGTCACCCCAATGCATTTACTATGAACATTTGATCAAAACCAAACCTTCAAAGCAAGAACCCTGTCTGGATGCTGGGATCCTGTTGTGATTCAGAGGAACAATAGTTCCCAGTGTCATGTGATAATTCTTGTCTTAAGAAACAACTAGATAGAATCAGACTTGGGGTTGTAGTTGGTGTTCTGACGTCATTTCAAGTTGGTGGATTGTTCTTCATACTTTGTCACTGGTTTGTCTGGTCCTTAAATGATTAACCCTTTTGGACCCGGGATAGAATGTGTCCCCAGCACCTGTTCATGACTCGATTTTGAGGAACTTGATTTAAGTTGCATGCTGACATGAAAACCTAGTTGCACAAGGAAAAAACAGGTTGCACCCTGGTCCCATATAAATGTATCCAAGTTGAAACATAGATGCTTAAACTTGTCTAAATAAGTATGTTCTCTGATGACTGTTTCATGCCATATTGCTGTAAAACATAATAGGAAAATTCGACCCAATAAGCGCCCATGTCCCAATAAGCGCCCCCATTCCCCCCCCCCCCCCCCCCAGTTCCGGAAATTTATATAGTTATTATTTCGTTTTAAATGAAAATCATCCGGGAACCGAGGTTTCCGGATATTTAAAGACCATCTGAGCGGGGTATGACTGTATTCTGTTTATTTTAGATATTTGTGACTTAAGGCTTACTGATGAATTTACGACAATTTGACTCTGAATTGGTCCCAATAAGTGCCAACCACTTCTGTCTTTATTTTAAGCGCTTATTGGGTCGAATACGGTAATCATAAAGTACCCACAATTTGATGACATCAAGCCCAGGAAAGCCTGACACATTACACAGGACACAGCGATTAGTCATGTATTGTGTGTGTTCAAAGATTGTAGTTGTGTCGGTTGGTTTGTTGTGTCACGCCACACTCAGAAATATTCCAGCTATATGACGTCGGTCTGTAAATAATCTAGTCTGGTCTAGACAATCCAGTGATTGATATCATGAGCATCGATGCACACTATTGGGATCGATGACATTCATCAACCAAGTCAGCGAGTCTGACCACCCGATCCCGTTAGTCACCTCTTACGACAAGCACAGTCACCTTTTACGGCAAGCATGGGTTGCTGAAGACCTATTCTATCCCGGATCTTCACGGGTCTGTAGTTGTGTGGAAAAGTAAGAGTGAGAAAGACATTTGAAATTTTGTGACAGGCGCTTGGTACTTGTAACAAAGTATTAGTTTGCTCTTTTCAATAATAGGTCGAACTGGTACATGCTTTATATAAAGAAACATATGACGAGTAGGAGTTATTTATTGTACAATAAAACACTGAAGGGAGAATAAACCATGAGAGGTGCAGCTGTTTACTTCTTATATGAGATATCATGATTATGTACAGCCTCTTTAAGGATGATGATAAAATGTACAAGCTTTAAACATATTTACTCCTATTTAACTAATGATGACTCCCTAAATAGAATCTGGATATGTTGGACAAGTCCATTTTATGCACAGGGGGTATTTCCCTTATATACTCACAATCCTCACGTTGATTACCTGTACGTTTTCTCCAGATACCGATTTTCACATCTCTCCTTCTTTTGGATGTCATTGCGTTTATCTGTTTTACCCAGCTTCGTCTATGGGGAACAACTCACTAGACACTCCCCTCTCAAAAATAACGTTGTCCATTATATAACGTCATCAAGTTGCATGTGCATGTTCGAACTCAAGAAATGATGTCATGATAGAACAATGTTTTATCATGAAATAAACCACACTTTGTTCTCCACTGTTCTTTGTGATGTATTGCGTAGCTACCTTATATTGGTAAATCGAGCCCTGCCATTGCTACTACATCAGCAACCCATGGGTATTCCAGATTGGAATAGGTCTCCAGCAACCTGTGCTGGTTGTAAGAAATGCATTGGGTGGTCAGATTCGGAGACCTGGCTGATGCTTGATGTCAATCACTGGGTTATCTGGCCCAGACTAGATTATTTACATACCAATATGATATAGCTGCAATATTGCTGAGAGCAGCATTAAACGACACCAAACACACAACCATACGTGATTGTTTACACACTACCTATATAAGGCGGACACCTGTCAGGCTTGAATATTTGCTGAATGCTGAATCATATACCAACTCATCCACAGAGTATGTTGTGTGGAATGTATTGCACTTCTGTAATCATGGCAGTTTTATATGATACATGTCTAGTCAATTGCACATTAATGTTACTTATTGTCTTTAGTCACCTGGCAACAGAATCATCAAAGATGACTGATTCAGATCGGGATCAGATTGACACAGATTCACAACAGATCATTAAAAAGTGCCAGGAGACGATTTCCATGTTTCGACAGGAGGCAAACAGCCAGCGGGTTCATCCTCAGGTCAAGGAACACCGACAGTCTGTCATGGTTCTGATTGGAGCTTATTTAAAGGGTAATAGTGTCATATTTAACAAAGATATTTGAAATATCAAAAGACAATTTATATTTTTTCTGTCCTATTAATCTGCTCGCATTGTTACTTCAACCATCAGATTTTATATGCATAAGGTCAGATCAGACCTCTGACCTGACCTGTGAAGATCCGGGGTAGAATAGGTCTTCAGCAACCCATGCTTGTCGTAAGAGGCGACTAATGGGATCGGGTGGTCAGGCTTGGTTGATGCATCTCATCGATCCCAATTTCGTGGATTGATGCTCATTATATTAATCACTGGATTGTTTGGTCCAGACTCGATTATTTACAGTCGTCGTATAGCTGGAATATTGATGAGCATGCTGAGTGCAGCATTATCCAGCAAACCAACCAACCAACCTGTGACCTGTTCACAAAATCAGTCTTGAGCCATGTGAACAAAGACTTATGGCAGTTGTAGCGCAAAGTTTTCCAAAGTTTCTGCCAAAGGGCCACTTATCTTTCTTTCACAGTTTCCTTTCTTTAAGACTTTCATCTCCCAAGTTACGTCGTTCCGTATTCAAAGTAATAAGCGCCCTGCTCTAATAATATTTGCTAATATATTGGCTAGTGAACAATCCCAATTAGCACCCCTTTCGATTAATCAATGTACACAAGACTTATTTATTTGTAAATAATACGTGTGTTATATGCATCCTTAATTATGGGAATTTAAATTCTGGAAAAATATATCTGTCGTATATAAACATTTCAGGCTGTCAGCATAAACCACGAAATTTACGATCTTTCAACTCTGTTGTTTTTCACCAAAATAATATTATAATAAGAGCTGCCTGTTTCTAATTTTGAGAGCGCCCTGGGCTCTTATTATGTCAAATACGGTATTTTTGATGATGTGCATTACCTTGCAGTTGTCTGTAAGATCTACAGTGAGCAGAGAGCTGTGAGAGTGAAGAGAGTCGTGGACAGGAAGAGGATGTAAGTATCATTCGTAGGGTCTGGTGATAATAATAACAATAAGTCCATTAATATAACACTTGACACAAGCTCACTGTGCATAACAATAAGGAGAGCCTATAGGTTGGGATAGAAGAGTTTGAAAGTCATGTCTAACTGTATTTTGAACAGTGACAGAGATTCTACTGATCATTAAGAGTTGGACGGAGGGTTCCACTTTGAGTCGGCTGTCACTCCAAATGAGGGAACAAGCAAACTAGTGCTTCCTCCATCAGTGGAATCAGATGATGCCAATATTTCTTAGATGGGAGAAAAACTTCTGGCACAGAACCTTCACTTGAGTTTCAATGTTAAGATTGGAATCAAACAGTACTCAAATTTTCACAAACTGTGAGAAAGAAATGACTGCATCTACCATGTCTACTGCTGACAACTCAGAGGAAGGTAACCATGACAACTGGGATATATATTGATGGAAAACAATATTTAAGTTTAGTTTTACTGTTTAAGGTGCCACCGAAGTGGTAAACATCTGAGACTTGCATCACTTTGGGCTTTCCCCACACATCAAGTAGACGTGTTGTGAGGTTGCAGAAATACTGTTCAAAGCACTGTTAAACCAACTCACTCACTCACTCACTGTCATGTCTTTCTGTCTTATGTAGGGGGCACGGGTGGCCCAGTCATCTAAGGTGCCGCGATTCGCTGTGCAGAGTTGCGTCCCTTGGGCACGCCAGAAACCTATGATTGTGGATTCGAATCCCGGTTCGCCCCGATTATGTTTCTAGGTTTGTCAGCACCATACCCGTGCTCGTGGGTTTCACCGAAGTGGTAAACATCTGAGACCTGCATCACTTCGGGCTTTCCTCCCACATTAAGCTGACACGCTGTGATATAACTGCAATACTGTTAAAAGCGGCTTTAACCCAACTCACTCACTCACTGTCTTATGTAGATCCCGTCTGGAGCCCGAAAGGAGGATGCACATCGCCAAACATCTGGAGGACAACGCAGACCCAAGGCCACAAGCTGATGTTAAACAGTCAGGTAGTGCGACACTTCAGTGAACTATGAAAGCCTGGAAACAGTACTTTGCTTTAGGAAAGCCATACAACAGAGTGACACATTCCTTTGCTTCTCTAGGAGTACGAGATGTATAATAATTACAAGTATTTATGTTACAGTGATCATTTGTTGACCGGGCGGTCGGGTAGCCTAGTGGTTAAAGCATTTGCTCGTCACGCCAAAGACCCGGGTTCGATTCTTGACATGGGTACAATGTGCGAAGCCCATTTCTGGTGTCCTCCGCTGTGATATTGCTGGAATATTGCTAAACGCGGCGTAAAACCACACTCACTCATTTGCTGAGCACATTACTTAGCTCTAGGTTAACTCTCGGTGTACGAGAGACACAATAAGTACAAGTATTTATGTTACAGTGATCACTTGTTCAGCACTATTAATGTTACATAGGCTTGCTGAACAAATTTATTTGACACAACTTGTCAGCCAGGTGACAAGCAGTAATGTGAAGACATGTGACGTCATCCTTCCGTGGGTGCGGTGAGATGGGGTCTGCCTCACAACTGGTTGTAACAACTTCTTCTTCAACTGGACCTCAAAAAGCTTCGTTTGCTGTCAAAAGAAAGCATTAAATGCATTGAGATGTAATGCAGGATAAGTGTACAAATGTAAAAAACATTTTTATTTTACTAATATATTGTTTGTAGAGAAGTCTGAAAAGTCTCGAGTTGCCCTGGAGAAAAGCAGCCATGCTGACGATGATGATGAAATTTCACCAGAGGAAGCACAGATGGTAAGCCCGAAAAACAGAAATCCAGATTTGTTTCTCATAATGGTTGGTAGTGAATGAATCCTCATGACACACTACGTTCCTCCATCACCCTCAAATACATATGGACGCTGTGCCGTGGAACCGTGAAACGTGCAATCTCATTGAAATCAGATCTTAGTTCTCGCTGCCACGAAACAAAGATCTGAGGACATCCAATTAAGCATGTTAAGGGTCATGTCAGAACGACCTTTCATCTGACCAATCAGAGCATCGCTTATCAGATCATGAAAGTGACAGTTGGAATGTGATGTTTGATCGTGCAACCTCGAAAAAAAACACACAGGGTATTCCGAACGACAGTTATGGGCTCTATGACTGTATTCATACCATCTAGACCATCTATTAGCCATTCCAGAATGTTCTTTTGTTCAGTTTTTAATTTTTTAATCGAGTGTATGTCAAAACATGTTTCGAAGCGTAGTCGCCAGTTTGAAACTCGTGCTGTAAAGTTCGATTAAGCTGCCTTCTGATTTGGTATTGTCGACTTCTTGTTACTCGTTCCATTGGTCGGTCAAAATTCGCGAAAGGTCGGTCTGACGTGACCCCGTAATGGGATGTCCTCAGATCTTTGTTTAGCGGTAGCGAGAACTAAGATCTGATTTTAATGAGATTATGAAACGTGTCTTTTGTTAGTCAGCTTATGTAAGGAGGCCATGTATAACTGACAGAGATCAAATAAGCCATACTCCATGTATCATCTTCCTGAGGCAAGGGAGTTAACTGACTTTAATAGTCCAGTTTCCACCCTTGCTGAACTAGGCTGGAATTCCTGTGCTCGATCATAGCGCCATGTCCCTTCTATGCCTCGCCTATGGACCAATCAGATTTCAACTCTCTTATCACTTGCATTTGCTTCAAACAAAATGGCGGCGCCCAGTTAAGACGATCTGATCGATAATCAAGATCCATGTTGTGATAAAACAGGTCTTACATCGCAAAGTGCATCAAATCATGTGAGCACCTTGATTAAAACATTTGAAAAATATGTGTTGGCGGTGCACATGCTTTGCAAATCCTGCAATCGACCAAAATCTGCATCACAGTTTACGAACAGGATTTCAATTTCGTTGTGCGATTTTGAATGGACTATGCATAGACTCATTAGTCCAGCTAAAATGTAACTCAATAATTCCAGCCAAGTTCGGCAAGGGTGGAAACTGGACTTTTATGGTCAGTTAACTCACTTGTCTTGGGAAGATGTCCTTCAGCAACCCATGCTTGCTGTAAAAGGCGTCTATGCTTGTCGTAAGAGGTGACTAATGGAATCGGGTGGTCAGGACTTGGTTGAAGCATGGATCAATGCTCATGATATCAATCACTGGATTGTCTGGTCGAGATTCGATTATTTACAGACCCCCGTCATGTAGCTGGAATATTGCTGAGTGCAGCGTAGGACAACAAACCATGCATTAACCGTTGCCTGACAGATTTCATCATCCGATTTGCAGGATATGATGTTATAGCTTTTATATTTCAGTTTGAGCAGGAAAATCAGACAATCTACAACGAAATGAACAGCATGTCAGATGAAGTAAGGTAGGTAATCGACCCTTGCATATTTCACTCAAAATAATAGGCATAACAAATATTTAGTGGCTTTAGATGTACAGGTATCATAGATCTATGTTGAAAACAATATGTTTATGACCATTCTACCCATAATGTTTACATGCAAATTCTTTGGTGTAAGTAAAGATTAGGAGGGTCATGTCATGGGTTGAGTAAAGTTGAGTAATGATGAGTTAAGTTGAGTAATGGCGAGTAAAGAAGAATAATGGTGAGTAAAGTTTAGTAATGATGAGTAATGATGAGTAATGGCGAGTTAAGATGAATAATGGTGAGTAAAGTTTAGTAATGGTGAGTACAGTTGAGTAATGATGAGTAAAGTTGAGTAATGGTGGAGAAGTTGAGTAAAGTTGAGTAATTGTGAGTAAAGTTGAGTAATGGTGAGTAAAGTTGAGTAATGGTGAGTAAAGTTGGTGGTGCTCCTTGTTTATGTTTCAGACAAATAGAAGGGAAGGTGGTTGAAATAGCAAAACTACAGGAAATATTTTCAGAAAAAGTTTTAGAACAGGTAAGAGTTTCTTTCAATAAAACACTTTTAGAACTTCTAATGGAGTGTGGATGAAATGTAATATTCCCCTTGCTTATTGTATCCTTAGTTGAAAATGGTGAAAATGGTGAAATACCTGTGTGTATCTTGCAGCAGGTTAAGGTCACGGTGTGTCATTATTGTTGTATTGATTAACATGATTAAGAGTGTCTTGTACATGAACCCATCTTCCCAAGGCAAGGGAGTTAAGTGACCAGTCCAGTTTCCATCCTTGCCGAGCTAGCCTGGAATTTCTGAGGTATATTTTGGCTGGACTAATGAGTCTGTGCATAGTCCAATCAAAACTGCATATGAAATCAACATCATGTTCGTGTACAACATGGCGACTGCCTCTGAGACACCCAGTGCATGTAGATTGTAGCACAACTCTTGAGCACACTGATGAAAAACATCATTAAAATATCTGGAAAATTCCGCAGTCGACTGAAATCTGCTTATTGTAATCCATGTTGTATTACGAACCAGATGTCTAGTTCATTACACAATTTTGATTGGACTATGCACAGACTTGTTAGGCCAGCCAAAATATTCCAGAATTGCAGCCTAGTTTGGCAAGGGTGGGAGCTGGACTTTTATAGTCAGTTAACTCCCTTGCTTCGGACAGATGACAAAATCTTTCATCTTTATAGAAGTCACTGTGTTGTACACATGGTTTGTGTGAATTCTGAGAAATTTTGACTGTCCTATCAAAGTAAAGGATACATGGGTTGATCAGCCAATCCGATGTCAGCTTTCTAAGATGATTCTGCTTCATCATAACACAAATTATTTTACCTTGATAATAAACCATATCAATGTAGATGCCATGTCACTAAAGAACAAAATGATGTGTACAAAATCCACAGAATATAAAGCACTGCCTTTATTATTCTTCATTCAGGACTGCCCATTTGAGTCTATTTTCAAATCAGAGTTCAGATATGCTGGTTCAAATGCTTGCTCAACTGTACCGAGAAGTTAGACACCTCCCATCCCCTATTGCCCAACCCAACCCAGGTAGCCGCTGTAGGTCTTTAGAGAGATGGTGCAAATTGTCAGATTGGGAATAGTTTGACTGTAGCCCCGTGAAAATATATACAGATACACATGTAAGATCTGGTCATGCATTCACTGAAGTCGACTGAAGTTTTATCTTTCTTCCAACATATAAGGTCTGAAGGAATGGATGCATAGTCAGAAACAAATACAAACATTAGTGATTTGTAGTGTAACCATGGAAGGCCAGATAGTTTTTGTCATTCATCAATATATAACTTGACTAACCACTGGTCCGGGTAGTCCTGAAGGTCCTACTCAGTACCCACCGTGCCTAGGACCCGAGACCCGTGAAGATCCAGGGTAGAATAGGTCTTCAGCAACCCATGTTTGCCATAAAACGTGACTATGCTTGTCGTAAGAGGCAACTAACGGGATCGGGTGGTCAGGCTCCCTGACGTGGTTGATGCATGTCATCGATCCCAATTGCGTGGATCGATGCTCATGATATCAATCACTGGATTGTCTGGTCCAGACTCGATTATTTACAGAGCGCTGCATATAGCTGGAATATTGCTGAGTGCGGTGTTAAACAACTACCAACCAACCAACCTAGGACCCTAGCCTTAGCCCTAGCCTCGACACTGATTTGCTGATCAGACAAGACTTCCTGTGTAATAAGATCTTGACAGAGAGGTATCAAATCAGAGTAAAAAATCTTTAGAAATCAGTGTGAGATTATCTCCCTTTGACTATCATTTTCCAAACCTGCATGTCATGACAAGCACAGGGACGGTGTGTGTGTGTGTGTGTGTGTGTGTGTGTGTGTGTGTGTGTGTGTGTGTGTGTGTGTGTGTGTGTGTGTGTGTGTGTGTGTGTGTGTGTGTGTGTGTGTGTGTGTGTGTGTGTGTGTGTGTGTGTGTGTGTGTGTGTGTGTGTGTGTGTGTGTGTGTGTGTGTGTGTGTGTGTGTGTGTGTGTGTGTGTGTGTGTGTGTGTGTGTGTGTGTGTGTGTGTGTGTGTGTGTGTGTGTGTGTGTGTGTGTGTGTGTGTGTGTGTGTGTGTGTGTGTGTGTGTGTGTGTGTGTGTGTGTGTGTGTGTGTGTGTGTGTGTGTGTGTGTGTGTGTGTGTGTGTGTGTGTGTGTGTGTGTGTGTGTGTGTGTGTGTGTGTGTGTGTGTGTGTGTGTGTGTGTGTGTGTGTGTGTGTGTGTGTGTGTGTGTGTGTGTGTGTGTGTGTGTGTGTGTGTGTGTGTGTGTGTGTGTGTGTGTGTGTGTGTGTGTGTGTGTGTGTGTGTGTGTGTGTGTGTGTGTGTGTGTGTGTGTGTGTGTGTGTGTGTGTGTGTGTGTGTGTGTGTGTGTGTGTGTGTGTGTGTGTGTGTGTGTGTGTGTGTGTGTGTGTGTGTGTGTGTGTGTGTGTGTGTGTGTGTGTGTGTGTGTGTGTGTGTGTGTGTGTGTGTGTGTGTGTGTGTGTGTGTGTGTGTGTGTGTGTGTGTGTGTGTGTGTGTGTGTGTGTGTGTGTGAGAGAGAGAGTAACACTAGTATTAATGTGTTAACATACCCTGACAGCCCAACCTTCACCTTGTATGTAGAGAGGCCCTTCTTTGAACACTTCAGATGTCTGTTTGAAGTTACTCAAAACTTTGTAATTTTGTTGTGACCTTCATTCTCACAACTACCTGTTTAGCTCACCTGACTGAAAGTCAAGTCGGCCCTAATGGTTGGCTTCTCTGTAAGTCTGTTTGGGTACTCATGACGTCAAGGCCGGTGTACCAGCCTGCGGTGTTGAAAGAGTTAAAACACAAAATAAAATTCCTGCTGACAAGTTGTATTAACATGATAAAGGGCATGTTACCTGAAACTTGAGTATGTTAAGTCATTCTCATTAAAATCAGATATTTTATTCCGATGCATTACCTCTCTGTGGAAGATCTGTGCACACCTCTCTAGGAGGCCACATCAGGAAAAGTTTCTTATTAGCTAATCAGCACTGAGGCTGCAAAGTTCTTGGTGCAAGTAAGCGAAGCATTCAGCCAATCATATCAGATTTCTGTAACCTGAAAACAAATATAATTGGGGAGTTCTGAATACAAAAAATAAAAGCCATGCTATTATATTTTTGTGTATAGTTTGTACATCATCTTGTTTCTGAGGGGACCCGTGAAGATCCGGGGTAGAATTGGTCTTCAGCAACCCATGCTTGCCATCAAAGGCGACTATGCATGCGTAAGAGGCGACTAACAGTGTCAGGTGGTCTTGGTTGATGCATGTCATTGTATCCAAATTGCATGGATCGATGCTCATGACGTCAATCACTGGATTGTCTGGTCCAGATTTGATTATTTACAGACCGCCATCATATAGCTGGAATATTGCTGAGTGCGGCGTTAATAAAAAAACAAACACAAAAACATTTCTTGTGCTGAGATTCTGTGGTAAAGATATGGAGGCGACGCGTTTAGAAAGCTAACATCTGATTGGCTCAAGGACCCACACATCCTCCTCAGGGTTCAGCTGATGTGACCTATGGAGGTGTGGTTTTCACACAGAGAGGTGTGATGGCAATGTGACCTTTGATGTTTTAATGACATTGATGTTGTGCTTGCTTTGTTACCATGGTTACAATTCTAATGACTTTGGCTACAGGAGAAAGATATAGACAGGATAGCCAATACAGCAGTTGGATCAACGGAGAATATTAAAGATGCCAACGAGGAAATCAGGGAGGTATGTTACCATGGTTACAGCTTATTATAATAATCAAGTCGGTGAGTCCCACTTGGATCCTGGGTCATAATTGTTCACCAGCAACTTCTGTTGGCATAGAAGGCGACATAATGGATGGGGTGGTCGGGCCTGGTGACTTGGCTGAATGTGTGTAATTGTACCCTGCGGATGTGGATCGTTTTTGTGATATCATACACTGGATTGTCTGGGCCAGACCTGATTATTTACAGGCTGCTGTCATAAGGCTGGAATATTTCCAAGTGTGACATTAAACCTGACAGCAAAAAAGAAATCCCTTCTTCCTCACATTGGAATGATTTTTCTAATAATTTAAGAGTGAGTGAGTGAGTGAGTATGGTTTTATGTTGCTTTTAGCAATATTCCAGCAATATCACGGCTGGGGACACCAGAAATGGGCTTCACACGTTGTACCCATGTTGGGAATCGAACCCGGGTCTTCGACATTACAAGTGAACGCTTTAACCACTAGGCTACCCGACCGCCCCTAATAATCTAAGAGGGACTTATAGTGTTTATTGGGTGAACACAAGGGCTACTCAGTATGAGGTATGATCTAAAAATTGAAAATTTGGATATAAAAAATTCATGAAATAGAAATAGTCTGAAACATATTTGGCATCAACTGCACTGCTGGAAACTTGAAATGAGAAACAATACAGAAATGTATAAAAAGTAGTTCAAAGTAGTTCAAAGTCAAGTTACTATTGAAAGGACCAGAGCCATTGAGAACATTTCAGTAGCAAATCAATTTAGGATCATTTTCAAATTGTCTTTAAAGTCATGTTAAATGTAAAATTTTGATGCCGCTAATGTCATTAAATGTGAATCATTTCTGTCTTATGTCATGAAATGTGAATCATTGCTGTCTCTAATGTCATGAAATGTGAATCAGTGCTGCTTCTTTTGTCATGAAATGGGAATCATTGCTGTCTCTAATGTCATGAAATGTGAATCTGTGCTGATCCTAATGTCATGAAAAGTGAATCATTGCTGCCGCAAATGTCATGAAATGTGAATCAGTGCTGCTTCTAATGTCATGAAATGTGAATTGTTGCTGTCTCTAATGTCATGAAATGTGAATCAATGCTGCCTCCAATGTCATGAAATGTGAATCAATGCTGCCTCTAATGTCACATTTTATGTTAATTGTTCCAGCTTATTTATTTGATCAAAGATATTTTTTTTTCAAGGCAATCAAGAAGAAGGCTGAGTTTCGAGTTTGGATTCTGTTCTTCCTGGTGGTGTGTTCATTCTCTCTCCTCTTCCTCGACTGGTACAATGGATAACACAACCAGAACGTCTAGATGAACCTTAACTTATATAGCTCTAAGCTTGCAGCTTTATAACATTTGAAACATACACCGTAAAGTAACATCATGAAAGATAAATCATCTGATGCAAAAGACGTCATGAATGTGTTCCAATAGTTTTGTTGCCATGGAAATGAGAAACTGCTGAATTATCAGGTTTCAATGAAAAAAGAATGTGTACTGCAGTGGTGCTGTTGTCATGGAGACAAGTACATTGCCATGCAAGAAGAAAACTATCTAGGGCTGCTGTGAACATGATGAATGCAAGTTGTATACCGTAAAGTCTCCTATAAAAGGATCAGATTCTTGATCATGTTTGAGTCTGTTGGAACGAAGGAAATGAAATATTGAGGTTGTTATGGATACTTTTTAGGTGCAATGAAGCTGATAATCACGATCATCATAATCACACGATATAGATAATCATGAAAATATACACCAAATGTGTGTAGATTCTGATGTGATGATGTACAGGATATAGAATCCCACCTGATCGCCTTGTCTCCTGTATAGCTAAAATACAAATCTACACATTTACTTGTAAATAGTATTTCTCACATTTAATTTTTCAGAGATGTCTTTATTTGACAGTAGGATTTAGATAAATACCTCACTAGAATCAATCTGTGATCCATGCACCAACCACATACAGGTTGGGTTTATTCGGGAATGGTGATGGGGTGTTATATTAACTGTTATTAGTGACCAACTATTTAATATTGTGGCAGGGGGCCTGGGATTTTTTCCTGAAGGAGAATCTAAATAATCATATTTATTCATTGGAATTTATTTTAACACCAATCTCATTAAAATCAGTTTTCGCTACTGTTAAACAAAGATCCGAGGACATCACATTACGGGTCACGTCAGAACGACCTTTCGCGAATTTTGACCGACCAATGAAATGACTGACAAGAATTCGACATTAGCCAATCAGAAGGCAGCTCTCTCGAGCTTTATGACACTAGTTTCAAACTGGTGACTACACTTCGAAACATATTTTGACGTATTCTCAATTAAAAAATTTAAAACTGATTAGAAGAACATTCTGGAACGGCTAATAGATGACCTAGATTGTATGGATATAATCATAAAACCCATAACTGTCGTTCGGAATTCCCCGTGTTTAATATTTCATGGTTGCATGATTAGAAAACACATTCCGACTGTCACTCTTATGATCTGGTAAGCGAAGCTCTGATTGGTTGGATGAAAGGTCGTTCTGATGTGACCCGTAATGGGATGTCCTCAGATCTTTGTTTAGCGATACCGAGAACTAAGATCTGATTTTAATGAGATTGTTTTAACACCAACATGTCTACCGATCTATCTATTTTTGTATATTTACTTGAGGCAAAATTATGTTTTTCCATCTTTTTTCCAAAAATCTCAGCCCCTCTGTGCTAATTATCAAATAGTCGGTCCCTTACTGCAAATTTGTTAATGTTAATGAATTGTACATTAAGCTTTCATCCATTCTGAAACACTGTTGTAGTTTCTCAAGCTTGTTAGTGTCTATATAGTTACAGACTGAGCAGATGGTATTTACTGTATTTCTTCTATTAGACGCCGGGATATCAATACATGCTGGTCTCTATTAACAAACGTCAGGTTGTATGCTCTGTCCTAAAAATAGAAGCTGGGCCCATCTTTTAATAAAATTAATGATCCCTATCACATTAACTAATGACATGCAATGATTACTCCCTTTGTATGACTAGAATTTGGGAGAGCAGCATGTTGAGTGCCATTGTGCCTGAATTAAACAGAATGGATACCAGGCATTAATGGCCTGTGCGAAAAATAATAGACACCCAGGCTTTTAATAGAGGAAATATGGTATGATGTGTTGGATACATCTTGCGTTCCATTGCTACTGTAACGTTACTATAGTGGTAACCATGGTGATCGTGACTTTCTTAATATAATTGAGTTATTTTATTATTACTTGTTCAATACTTCTGTGCATGCATGCTTGTGGAATGTTACTGGTTAACTTGTGTTACACATTCCTCAGGGAAGTGTGTCCATTAGCCTATGTCAAAGCCTAGCTTCTACCATTGACATTTCAAGCCTACTTTTCTTTTCTGGCTCCACCCTGTATAGAACATGAGTTGTGTCCTTGTCATGAAAATGCCATATCCAATCAGATCGATGTTCTTATTTTGAATGGCTTCACAAAGATGACGACCATAGCAGATGTTTTGGTGTACAGATTACGAATTATTTTTAGATCTCATCCCTGACAGACACACAAAATGACAGATTACCACAGTAAAGATACTTATTACTGCCGATTTTCACTCTGACAATAACAGAAACATAGAGACCATTGGAAACTACGCCAGTTACACTGTACATCGTGGCAACATGAAACACTCAGCGGGGTGTGTGTCTAAAAATAGCACTGCATCTCACTGTAATAGTTATTGTGATGGGTATTCAGTCTTTTTGAGTTTAAAAAACAATTTGCACTAAAATATATAAAGTATTTGGGTGAGTTGATTGAAGACGTAGAACCATTTCGACAATATTTTTGGAATAATTCAGCACAAATTCGACAGGATATGTCTGTGGCAATAGCTGCGGAACGTGAATGCTGATTTCATAGAAGGTTCTCTGCTTAGAGTATTGATATGTGATATAGTCCACTCCTATCAAGCAAAGAAAAATCCTGGTAGGCTTGAATTGGATGTAGGCTATAGTGGACATGCTTGCCTCGGGAAGATGCTCGTGTTGATGCTGCAATATGTTGATTTACATGTGTACATGCCTACCACATGTCTGAATTGTGACCTTGAAGATCCGGGGTAGAATAGGTCTTCAGCAGCCCATGCTTGCCGAAAAAGGCGACTATGCTTGTCGTAAGTGATGACTAACGGGATCAGGTGGTCAGGCTCGCTGACTTTGTTGATGCATGTCATCGTGTCCCAATTGTGTGGATTGATGCTCATGATGACAATCACTGGATTGTCTGGTCCAGACTTGATTATTTACAGACCGCCGTCATACAGCTGGAATATTGCTGAGTGCGGCATTAAACAACCAACCAACCAACATGTGTGAATTTATGATTGCAACTTTCAAGGTGCTATATATATGATTGTAAATCTGAAAATGTTTGACTAAAAGAATTAACTGTGTTTTCTGATAACATACACTTGTCAAAGATGAATAGCTTGTTTCTTTAACATTTCAGAATATATAAGCTGATAAATATTGAAATTACAATTTTTTCAGAAAAGGTATATTTTAATATACAGATATTATAGATCATTTTAGGTCGCAAGTGAAAGGATGATTTCAGCGAGTTACATGAAACACAGTTCTTATTTTAGCGATATATCAACAGTAAAACACTAGTCTTGGACACACTGGGAAGAAGATTACCGTATTCGACGTAATAAGCGCCCCGCTCCAATAAGCGCCCACGGCGATATTTGCTAATATATTGGCTAGTGAACAATCCCAATTGGCACCCCTTCCGATTGATCAATGTACACAAGACTTATTTTTTTCGCGAATAATACGCACTCGTGTGTTATATGCACCCTAAATTATGGGCAATTAATACATAAACATCAGGCTGTCAGCATAAACCAAGAAATTTATCTCTCAACTCCGGTTTTTTTTTCACCAAAATAATATTCTAATAAGAGCCCCCTATTTCTAATTTTGAGAGCGCCCTGGGCGCTTATTACGTCGAATACGGTACGTCTTTTTCAACTCTTTGAATTCTGGGTCTACATTTTCGAAACGATCTTAGCTAAGATTAATCTTAACTTACGTTCAAAGATAATGTATCTTAAATAAGATAAGATACATTTTCGACATATCTTAAATATGTCGCAGATTGTACTAAGTACTATCCTAACTCTGACAGAGAAGTTAGATTTACGACATTCTTACGATATCTTGTTATACTGAAATATTGTTTTGAAAATCTAGGCCCTGTATAACCTGGCACTGGTGTGTGTTTGTTGAGGACCTGTCAAGTGAGTGGAGCTCTATCACAGTGTTGTCACTGGCCTACTGTGTATTGTTAAATGTCATGGCCTTATTATGAATAAATACAAATATATTTGTTTGCTTTTGTTTCACAAAGTTTGACATACAGAAAATATGATCCACATGGGGGAATTTGGTGAGGTGAGGTGAATTTGGTGAGGTGAGGTGAGGTGAATTTGGTGAGGTGAGGTAAATTTGGTGAGGTGAATTTGGTGAGGTGAGGTGAATTTGGTGAGGTGAGGTGAGGTGAATTTGGTGAGGTGAGGTGAGGTGAATTTGGTGAGGTGAGGTAAATTTGGTGAGGTGAATTTGGTGAGGTGAGGTGAGGTGAATTGGGTATAACATCTTGTTATGTCATTTCACTAAAATAGCCACATGCATGTGTGTGTGTGTGTAGCTGCTTGTACTAGTCCGGACTTAAGCCTTTCTCATAGTGCTAACCCACTGAGATACAAGCCGCATTTTGAGATAGAAATCCCACTCAGAGCCGGCCGGTCCTTGTTTTATCCTCTTAATGCTGACTGCCAGGCAGGGTAACAACAAGTACTATAGTTTAACGTCTAATGGTATGACGCAGATGGAGATCGAGCCCCCAACCTCCGTTCCACGGGCAGATGCTCTATCCACATGACGGAGGTGGTTTTGAAATAGGTAATCCTGGTGGTAGATGCGGCAATTGGAAATGAGTCAATGTCAACAACATTCCAACTGTATCACAGTAGACTGTAAATAATATCTGTCCTGTTACTTGATTATTGACAGGCTGCTGTCATAGTATTTGTTTGTTTGTTTGTTTGTTTGTTTGTTTGTTGTTTAACGCCTCAATCAGCAATATTCCAGCTATATGATGGCGGTCTGTAAATAATCGAGTCTGGACCAGACATTCCAGTG
The DNA here is from genome assembly GCF_023055435.1 of Haliotis rufescens. Classification (NCBI taxonomy): domain Eukaryota; kingdom Metazoa; phylum Mollusca; class Gastropoda; order Lepetellida; family Haliotidae; genus Haliotis; species Haliotis rufescens. Next base: position 42,964,175 of record NW_025963802.1, read on the forward strand.
ATAGACATCATGAACATCGATCCACGCAATTTGGATCGATGACATGCATCAACCAAGTCAGCAAGCCTGACCACCCGATCCCGTTAGTCGCCTCTTACGACAAGCATAGTCACCTTTTACGGCAAGCATGGGTTGCTGAAGACCTATTCTAACCCGGATCTTCACTAATATGATCTGTCACATCACTAAAGATAAGATATTTTATGGATGTTTACTTCTTTATTCTATTAGTATGAGACGTTTAGATCCTTGTAATGTTGTCAAGCTGTCACGTTGCTGGAATATTGCTGACTGCAGCGTAAACAACCGAATGTACAGATTTGGTTATTTACTGTTTATCATTATACAGCTGGAATATTACTGACAGTTGTGTTAAAGAATAAACTAATCAGATTTGATTATTAATAAGCTGCCCTTTTGTAGTTGGAAAACAGCTGATTGCAGTATTAAACAACAGATCGAATATTGCTGACTAAACAAAAAAAACTACTTTCCCACACATCAAGTATCGTGATGTGCACCGATGCTCACACTATCAACCACTGGTTTGCCTGTTTCATGTATAGTATAGATGTAGGTCATAGCATCAGCATTCAACAGAGCGGAAATGTGGCATTGTAATTCACCTATAAAACAAGACTGATTTAATAAAATATCTTTATTCCAAAATATAATCACTCAGACATACAATCCTCAAACAAACACCCACACATAATACAGTCCACATGAAACACTACCAGCTCGTAGCAAGTGAGAAAACATAACAAAAACTACTCCATTGTGGCACAAAACTAAATGCCCATTTACAAACAAATATCCCTCGCAATCAAGTGAGCTCGACAGTTTCCCAGTGGACTAGTCTTGTATTCCAGTTTCAAAGGTTATGTAATTCACTGTGAGATCATTTCATGTCAAAACCAGCAAGAATTCCAGGTAAGACTATAGGTCCTCGAGTCGCTTGTCATCATTTCCCACTTTCTGTGTATCGTCGTTCAAGATGTCATTGACTGGACTGTCTAGTCCAGGCTGTATTACATGTATTTTCAAACCTCTATCATTCTGCTCGAAAATTAACAACAAACAAACATGTCAAATTTGATAGTGGCTTGCTACCCAACTGAAAGGCATGGCGTACCAAAGATTCCCATTTTTAGTTTGACAAATGGCTAAAAAATGACATGCATGTCTGTAAAACAAATAATTGAGTTTGGCCTCGAGTAAAATGTTGCACCCACTGCCTGCTCAGCAAGATCTACCCCCAATAGCTTCATGCTACTTTAGTGAGAGATGTCTGAACACAGGCCAATCATTTTGATGAAATTAATAGCTTCAAACCCACATTTGATTGAGCATCAATCATTTTTTAAATAATGAAATAATTCTTAAAATTTGATATAATAAATCTCATTTGGAATTATTCTTTCATTGCACATATATGTTGAATACTTGTAAGTTGTGAGCCTACAAGCAGACTCCCTTCTTTAGTATGATGTTGCCGTACTGGGCAGTTTCCCTGAAAAAGTAAAGGCAAAAACATCATTATTGGCACATTTAAGACATAGTCTGGAAGTTTATTTAAGGTACCGACGTTTACTACAATATCTAAAAAACTATCGGACCTACTCCAGTCAAAGTTGGTATGAGATTATTAAACAGTCATACATAACTAGATATTACATTTAAAGACAATCAGTGCATGAATAAAAAATCTGTGTATTTAGCTATCACTACATTTCATCAACAACCAGACCTGTTCGTCACGGGTGGAACGAGCATTCATTGTAACAGCCATCTGCAAGACAATCGGTGCATGAATAAAAAATCTGTCTATTTAGCTATCACTATATTTCATCAACAACCAGACCTGTTCGTCACAGGTGGAACGAGCATTCATTGGAACAGCCATCTGCATAATGCTACCCCTGCGTCACAGGGCCATATGAACCAATCAACTCAACTCGAAAGGGTGCACGGGAATCACCCACGTTGAGACGCCCAACGCTAACACTGTATTCATGCGTGCGTGATTCCCGTGCACCCTTTCGAGTTGAGTTGATTGGTTCAACTGGGTTGAAATATAGTGATAGCTAAATAGACAGATTTTTTATTCATGAACCGATTGTCTTTAAATGTAATATCCAGTTATGTATGACTGTTTAATAATCTCATACCAACTTTGACTGGAGTAGGTCCGATAGTTTTTCAGATATTGTAGTAAATGTCGGTACCTTAAATTACCTTCCAGACTTATAGCTAGCTAGATAAATCGCAAAGAACAAAAGCATGGTTTATTTCATGATAAATATTCTATCATTTCTGGAGTTTCGAACATGTGCTTGCAACTTGCTGATGTCATATTTTTGACATTATTTGAGAGAGGGGAAGGAAAAAGGTACAGGTAATCGACGTGCACACATATCAGACTTGTCCAATATTGCTGAGGTCAGATTCTATTGAGGAATTCGTAATTATTTAAATACGGGTAAATATTTTTACAGATGGTACATTTGATCATCATCCTAAAAGAGACTGTACATATTGTTGATCTCTCATAAAAGAAATAAATGACTGGTAGTCGTTAATTGTAAATAAAATGCTGCGCCCCTCATGGTTTATTCTCCCTGCAGTGTTTTATTGTATGATAAACAATTCCAAGTCGTCGTTTATTTCTTAAATAGAATACAAACCTGTAAGTGTTAAGTGAAGTGAAACAGGGTTTAACGTCTCATCCAAGATTGCAGCACTTATAAAGCAACATGCATGCATGTGTGTGTGTGTGTGGTGCTGCTTGTACTAGTCCGGACTGATGCCGATTTATAGTGCTAGCCCACTGAAATACTATGCCGCAGTTTAACTTGAATAGCCCACTCAGACACAGCATACAGAGCTGACCAGTCCTTGTTTTAGCCCCTTAATGCCGAGCGCTGGCCAAGGTAACAACAAGTACCATCTTTTCACGTCTTTTGGTATGGCGCGGCAGGGAAGCGAACCCCAAACCTTCTGCTCTCCGGGCGGACACTCTACCACTAGACCACAGAGGCAGTCGATAACAAGACTAAAAGTGGCGTGGGACCATACTCATTCACTAAATGCAAGACTGTAAAACAAGACTGTATTAAAAGTAGTTTTATATTTTCTTAATCAGATAGGATAGTGTGTGCAATACTACCTGAGGTGTGGATGTGTGACTAATTATCTCCCCTTAGCCATGAATTTGCCTCATCTGTGGATGGTGTATGAGTATGGTCTTACGCCACTTTTAGCAATTTTCCAGTAATATCACTGCTGGGGACACCAGAAATAGGCTTCACACATTGTACCCATATGGGGAATCGAACCCGCGTCTTCGGCGTGACGAGCCAACACTTTAACCACTAGGCTACCCCAGCACCCCGCCTTGGACAGAGGATAAGGCTTTTCATGAGGCTGACATTACTATACTGATAGTGAGAGGACAGGACATATTATTTGCTTATACATACCCTGTATGCACAATGGCAAAAGCCTTCTTGGCTCGCTCATAAAATTCAAATCTCTCAATGAGTTCCAAGGGAACCTGAAATATCAAATAAAAGATGTTCAATAAGTGAGGAACATATTCAATCACTTCAGTGGTATATAGGGGGCACGGGTGGCTTTGTCATCTAAGGTACCGCAATTTGATGTGGAGTTTGAATCCCAGATATTCACTACCTCCCTTCCCAAATGTCTGTTGCTATCACCTCCCTCCCCAAATAAACTGACGCTAAGGATAAAAAAGGGTGGAGAGTGGGTTAAGTTTGTAAAAAGAGCTTAAGTTCTAAAATAGCACAGTTGGTTGGTTGGTTGGTTTGTTGTTTAACGTTAACGTTTTATATTCCAGCTATATGACGGCGGTCTGTAAATAATCAAGTCTGGACCAGACAATCCAGTGATTAAAATCCAATTGCATGGATTGATGCTCATGTCAATCACTGGACTGTCTGGTCCAGACGTGATTATTTTCAGACCGCCGTCATATAGGTGAAATATTGCTGAGTGCAACGTTAAACAACCAACCGACCAACCATGCGTTAAAAAACATACAAACAAACAAACAATAGTAAATGAGGGAGCAAGACATCATCGCACAAATAATACGGCCTCCATTGATTGCCGTAAAATCAACAATCTGCCATAGAGTGCCCACCATAACTGAATCTTATTCACAAGTGACTACATTACACATAACCTGCTAACTAACACAAGTCTTGCTGTGAGGGAGACTTACTTCCTTGCCCTCTGCCTTGTTGATAATGGCCATGTATTTGTCCCAGACTGGGGTCGGGAGCTTCTTTGCCTTGTCGGAATCAACCAGATCCATTCTGCCCACCTGAAACAACAAGTTCACGCATTCAGGTTAACACACATCAGTGAGTGAGTGAGTGAGCCACTGTTGGTATATCTCCCCGAGGCAACAGTGTCCACTCCACCCTTGCCACATCAAGCCCACTTTCCTGTGCTAAATATCATTGGACTGTCGCACATATCGATAGTCCAATCACAGAATGTTTCACAAAATCAACATCCACGACTTGTACACCTTCATATGAAAGTGATTTTCTGCTGCCTGTTCTTGTTGACACGAATATGTCTTTTTCATCTTTTAAACCCCCGAACGATTGCCTATGTTTTTGTGTCAGGGATGAAATCGTGAATGTTTTCGTTATCTGATCCACTAGGTAGTTGCCCTCTTTGTGAAGCTATACGAGATAAGAACAGCGATCTGATTGGATATCGCGTTTTCATTACAAGGGGCATAACTCGTGAGCTGGCACCAGGGTCGAGCCAAGTAAAGTGGCCTCAGTGTGGCAAGGGTAGAAACTAGACTTTGATATAGGCTAGTGGACTCGCTTGCCTTGGGAAGATGCTGTTAGCAATACTCCGGCTATATCAGGGCAGGGAACACCAGAAATAGACTTGTGTCCATGTGGGGAATCAAACCTGGGCGAGAAGACACTTTAACCACCAAGCTACCCTACCACCCCTTATCACACATGACTCTAAACCAGTTCAAATACTACTGCACTTTTATATATTATTATCCATAATTTTGTAAATTTCAAACGTAGACATCTGTATTCTGTACACATGGAAAAAAGTTTCTTGTTTTTTTACTCACATAAGCTGTTTTGAGGACGAAGAAATTATGACATATGACTTTTTATGTTACCCAAATGTACTGAACAAAAAAGTTATTGCGTAATGAAGAATGAGCACACAATTTCATAAAATTATTAAAAAAATATTTATGATCTCTAACTATTCTTGTTCACTATATGAATAAAAGCCATTACCCCCGCATGAATCATCATCCCAAGGCAAGAGAGTTAACTGACTTTAAAAGTCCAGTTTCCATCCTTGCCGAATTAGGCTGGAATTCCTGGGCTGGATCGTTGCCGACCAATGCTTATTATGAGTTATGTCCCTTTTGAGCCTCTCCTATGGACCAATCCGATTACATCACTTGCACTTGTTTCGAACAAAATGGCGGCGCCCAGTCAAGACGATCTGATCATTACTCAAGATCTATATTGTGATAAAACGGGTCTTACATCGCGAAGGGCATCAAATCACCCGAGCACCTTGATTAAAAACATGAAAATGTTTGGAAAATATCTGTTGGCAACGAGTCGGCGGTGCACATGCTTTGCAAATCCTGCAATCGACCGTAATCTGCACGACAGTTTAAGAACCGGATTTTGATTTCGTTGCAAGATTTTGATTGGACTATGCATAGACTCGTTGGTCCAGCCAAAATGTAACTCCATAATACCAGCCTAGTTCGGCAAGGGTGGAAACTGGACTTTTATAGTCGGTTAACTCGGTTGCCTCGGGAAGATGTGCATGAATATGACAAGCAGTTTGTAGTGTTCTAATTCATGTGACCTCTCTTTAAAGCCATATGGTCAGTGGTGCCGTTGTACAAAGCGAATGTGGCGCTAAGGTGATGGTAATTCCCATACCTTAACATAGACTTATGACAGTCGTAGCGCTAAGGTTGTTTCGTACAACAGCACCCATATCATTATCATAGTGCCTCTTAAATTGTTAGTGAGAACTTCACAGTCCAATGGGAGGAAAAAGGGCTTTCTTTTTCGCTGTCAGGTTTAATGACACACTCAGCAATATTCCATACATAGTAATGACTGTAAATAATCAATAATCAGTCAGAACCAGACAAACCAGTGGTTGATATAATGAGCAATGTCAAACATCTTCAGTGTATGATCATACACAATCCACCAAGTCACCATGCAAGTCTCCTTACTAGTCGACCCGTGAAGATTCGGGGTAAAATAGGTCTTCAGCAACCCATGCTTGCCGTAAAAGGCGACTAAAGGGATCGGGTGGTCAGGCTCGCTGACTTAGTTGATGCATGTCATCGATCCCAATTGCGTGGATCGATGCTCATGATGTCAATCACTGGATTGTCTCGTACAGACTCGATTATTTACAGACCGCCGTCATATAGCTGGAATATTGCTGAGTGCGGCGTTAAACAACGAACAAACCAAACCAAATCCTTACTAGTCCAATTTAGTTGCTGTCTAACAAGGAATAGAGTGCCCAGGACCAGTTCTAACCCTGATCCCCATGGAGCCATATCATCCAATCAGGACAGCTGTTACAAAAGTCGTGGAAGCTCACATACTATTTTCCTGCTGGCATACTTTCATAATAAGTTGCTACAAGAGGCTTGACTAGTGCAATATATCTTAACACTTGAAAGTCTCCATTGTATTCTCATAAAGGTTTTGACTGACAATTAATGTCCTTTATATCTTCATCTTCCATCTTACCGGTTTGTCTACATATTGGTCCAGGGTAAACAGCTCTAAGACTCCCTCTAACAGCGACGGGATATCTAGACCTGAAACATAAACACCAACATTTAAGTAGCTATAAGAAGCTATCACCAATAAAGTCGCAGATAATGTGAAACATTAATTGTTTGTGTGGATGCAAAACCTTCACAAAAGCCATATTTTGTTTTTGTTTCAGGTGAGCTTATACGACGTACTATAATAAGAAAAGGCATATATATGCCAAAGTTCCACTTCATGAGGCTGACAATATCATAGAAGCTTACAGACCCAATTGAAAGAATTTAAGATAATGGTCAAATCACAAAGGTCAAACTTTAACACATCACCAAGAACTGAACATATGTGTTCAGACCCACTACAAACTACACATATACCAAATTTCATACTTTTTTTCAAAAATGTCTGAGGAGAGACGATAAATAGCTTCGTCACTATGCCTGCCATGGAGGAAATATTAAAAATCAGATTCAAACTCCTTGAACAAATTCAACCCATATTTTCAGGGGTCGTCACTGGAGCGCACAATTTTTTCGCATGCGAAATGTCAGCTTCATTGGTCCAGCAGTTTGTAAGAAGTTGTTTATGATGCACAACACTTTCAGTCAGGTGAGCTAAAAATGCATGCAATATAATTTTCTAAAAATATGTCTGACCATCAGCGCGCAGCTCCCTTGGACCGCTTCGACAGATGGAGGACGAGGGGAAGTGGGCATCAGCAAATACTGAAACAAAGCAGAGTGAGTGAGTGAGTGAGTGAGTGAGTGAGTGATTAGTCAGAAATATCCGACCAGAAAATACATACCATATTCGACGTAATAAGCGCCCCTCTTATAAGCACCCACGGCAATATTTGCTAATATATTGGCTAGTGAACAATCCCAATTAGCACCCCTTCCGATTGATCAATGTAGACAAGACTTTTTTATTTGTGTGTTATTGGCACCCTTAAATATGGGCAATCAAATTCTGGAAAGATATATCTGGTGTATTTAAACATTTCAGGCTGTCAGCATAAACCACGAAATTTATGTTTCAACTCTGTTTCTTCCACCAAAATAATATTCTAATAAGAGCCCCCTATTTTTAATTTTGGGAGCGCCCTGAGCGCTTATATATATGGTAATATGGTATTACTATGCATTTCATTTAGCCAGTATATATAGGGATGCATGAACAATGGAAGGACTCTTTGAAATGTTTTATTGATAAAACACCAGCTCCATTAAAACAATCATGACCATGGTCCACAAACCTATCTCATAATTAGTCCTTTGATTGTGGTAAGGTGAGTGAGTGAGTTTGGTTTAACGCCGCTTTTAACAGTATTCCAGTTATATCATGGCGTGTCAGCTTAATGTGGGAGGAAAGCCCGAAGTGATGCAGGTCTCAGACGTTTACCACTTCGGTGAAAGCCACGAGCACGGGTATGGTGCTGACAAACCTAGAAACATAATTGGGGCGAACCGGGATTCGAACCCACAATCATAGGTTTCTGGCGTGCCCAAGTGACGCAACTCTGCACAGCGAATCGCCGCGCCTTAGACGACTGGGCCACCCGTGCCCCCCCCCCCCCGATTGTGGTAAGGGACCGACCCCTTGATATTCTTGTGGGGAACCTAGGATTTTGTATGGAAATCAGATATTTTTCAGCTAAAGCTACAAAACCAGATATTTTTTCATTTAAAACTACGAGCCTGTGTCTTTTTGCATCAGTGTAATTTTTGTGGCAGACAATTTTTTTTTTTCAGTCTGAAGCATTACTATTTTTTACAAGAATTTTTGGGAACAATTTATTTTTTCCAATAAAAAACAATGTTCGATCCTAATCTTATACTATTCTCTCATACTATGATAGATCATGCACACAGACCCTGAAACAAAAATATCCGAGAACGCTCGTGCAAGTCTAAAACAGTTTGGCAAGTCTAGATTTCTTCTTAAACTGAAGAGATTTTCTGGGCTCCTGTACCAAACAAAAATATAACGAAAGTGTTTAACATTTTGATATCACAGATAGACTGTGAGTCTAGTGCAACATTTCAACATAGAATTACGACAGACGTAGCGCTATGATCGCTTTCTGAATGAGAGCCTGTCTCGCTTTCGCAGAAAATCAGTGTCCTTTCGACACTGCGACACGCACCTGTGCACGGACCTCGGTGAAGACAACATGCAGTCACTTCTGGTTGCGGAAATCTACATTTTTAATATTTACCTATCTCGTCTCCATGACCCATGAGCGCAAGCACATGCAGTAAATCCGGTGAAATGATATTAGGTACTTTCTTCAGTGGCATGATGATCTAAATATCTGTCTCCAAGTTGTAGCTACTACCGACCTTTGATACGCTTGACGTGGAGATACTACTTGGGGACGAATAGTAAAATAAGTATTGTGACAGAGAGAAGGCGTCTGTTGAATGTTGTTTTTATTTTAGGTTACTGTAGTCTTTTAACTTTAAATAATCAGTCAATGTAAGTGTGGTTATAACAACTGTCATGAACGCATCATATACTCTGCATTTGCGACAGAGCCAGCACAGAGACGGGCATATCACAGGGGTTGTAATAACAAGGCACGTACGTATTACAGGCTCATGTTACATGGGCGGTCGATATCATCCTCGGTGGTAAGAAATTGGAGTTACGTCCCTTGGAATGTTGTCTGCTCGGCTACCTTTGCCGTGACAATGTCTTCCAAACAAGGTGAAAATGTATTACATCCACTTGCAAATACAATCTCTTGGACAAAACTGAGGACACACATATACATTTAAAAAGAAACGGACAAGGATCAAAGGTTTTGTGAACAAATTGAAAAACGAGAACATATGGTAGATATCTACGTAACACAGACAGCGGCATGCATTTATGTGTGTTGGAATGGATACTATATATATAGATAGATAGATAGATAGATAGATAGATATATAACGTAGTTTGGACAAGTTCACATGGCCCTGGGAAAAATGTCATGTCTGTTTTTTTAGTTGAATTATATGTTGGGGGACGAGAGCCATATTTCGTTGTATCGTCGAAATCCCCTTAATCAACCGTTTTTCGAATTCCCAGCGGTTTTATGACTGCAGTTTCGTATGCATGTTTTCACGCATTTTCATTGCTTTATATTATTTAGCCAACCCATTAACCTTTCAAAAAATATTTTGGGAAATAAATCAACTGACAGTACTCTTTTCGAAACTTTGTAATTTATTTTGTTTAAGCCTATTAAAAGAAAGAAGCCTTCTAATACCGAGCATGTATTTAGTGTACATATCTGTCGTAATGTTTTTTCATCAAAATGACCATCCTCTAATCAGTCAATTTTGGTATTTGACATTTGAAATTTGGACAAGAAAATCAGTAAAATAACAAATTGATACTAAACAGTGGAACTGTGCATGTCCGAAAGTCCCTCCCCCCCCCCCCCCTCACTGGATGTACTTACATAATAACTGCTATAGGACCCAAATTGGTGAACCTTGATTATCCTTACTTCGCTTTTAAGGAGAAGCTGAGACGTGGATTAACGAGGTCACAGGTATTATCAATATAGTTAATGTTCATGATATGCCTATAAACGAACGTGAAATTAATCGTGACCGATATACATGTTATGTAAAGAAGAATACAATGAGCATCGATCCACGCAACTCGGATCGATGACATGCATCAACCAAGTCAGCGAGCGCGACCTTTGTTGATTTCCGCAAAGCTTTTGATTACGTTGATAGTAAAAACACCTGTTGTACCTATTTATCACTCAATGATGTCGTGGTAAACTGTCAATAGTTCTTAAGAATATGTATTCCTCAGTCAAAACATGTATTAAAACTGACTGGTACAACTCCTTGTTTTACTAATTCCTGTGGTGTTCATCAAGGTTGCATCTTGAGCCCAGTCTTATTCATCTTTTATAGCATGAAAATTGGATATATGGTGATAAACATTTAAAAGTTGCAACTTATTATAAGTATTTAGGTCTATTAATGTCCTCAAGATTAAATTGGCCCAAGGCTTGTAAGACCTTAGCGCCACAGGCATCTAAGGCAATGTTTCCTGTTCCTAAATTATTCAAGTAAAACAAATATATCTCATTTTCAAGAGCAAATTCGATATTTGATGGTAAAATTCTACCCATTTTGTTGTACGGAAATATGGGGCATTAAATATTTTGAATCCATTGAGAAAGTTCACACTTTGTATTTTAAGCAGTTTTTATGCATTGGTAAATATTCTTCAAATAAGGCAATACTTGTTGAAACTGGTCGGTGTAGTTTATATGTACATAGCCATCTGCGTGTTGTTAAATACTGGATAAAATGATTAAAAATGGAAGCTCACAGGTACCCATTTCAATGTTACAAAATTATAAAGCAATTAGATGGTGAAGGGAAAACGAATTGGGTGTCTAGAGTAATAAGTACAAACTGGATTTTCCTTTGTATGAATCTCACAAAACACTGGTAATGAAAAACTATTTTTGCTTAAATTTAAACAAAGATTATTAGATATGTTTCAGCAAAACTGGCACCAACAAATGTCCTCTCCACACGTTCTCAAGCATTATGCTGGTATTAAATCATTGTTAGAACCAGAAAAATATTTAAGCATATTACAAGTTAAAACTCAATTGAGAGCTCTTTGTAAATTTAGAATATCTCTCCATAACTAACTTATGTTCTAACTGTGCCAACAAGGAGATTGAAGACGAGTTTCATGTTCTTTTTATATGTGAAAAATATCAAACGTTGAGATTAAAGTTTCTACCAAATTTAGATATTACACACAAAGACAATCAATTGATGTTCAATTTGTTGAATTCGACCAATGAAGAAGTTATCAAATCTCTAGCAATATATTTGAAACATGTATTTAGACTTAGGTGAATATATTATACCATGTTCAAGATCACGTTGATTTCTATGTATCTGTTAAAACTGAACTTGTCATATGGTCTTGCATACTGAATAATCTGTCTGTCTGTCTGTCTGCCAGGTTACCTGTAAATTGAATTCAGATCAGAACGCAGAGCAATTATTCACGGCTTAATATTTAATTACCTATGGGTAATTTCATCTGGAATTTCAGTATTTGAAATGACAATAACGATTTCTTATATTTTCAATCGAGATATTTATCAAAATTTGTTTCGAAGCGTAGTTACCAGTTTTAAACGAGTGCCGTAAGGCACGAGAAAGCTGCCTTCTGATTGGCTAATGTCGACTACTGGTCAGTCATTCCATTAGTCGGTCAAAGTTTGCAAAAGGTGGGCATGACGTGACCCGTAACGGGATGTCCTCAGATCTTTGTTTAGCTGTAGCTAGAACTACGATCTTATTTTAATGAGATTGTTATTTTTTGGAGTGGGTAAACCCCGATAAGGATAAAATTAATACTCCAGCAAGTTCACTTCGTGATGACAACAGAAAACGTTGAACCTCAATAACGAGCGTGACGACCGGATGTCACGGTGATGCGCCGGTTGAGCATGAGCTTGTAAACACCCATCCTCGACACTGCGATTTCCCCGGTCACTATATCGCGGCCAATCACACAGCACAGACATTTTTCACAATATGCGTCATGAAAATATTGTTGAGTCGAAAAAAAATCTTTGTTCCCATCGACGCATAGCTAACGCCTATATCCTTCCTGGATCTCACTTCAAACGACAAGCGTCCTTTTGGGGTAGTAAAACGTACGAGGTTTGAGAAAAAGAACGTGCGTGTTTGGTGAATTATGCGTTTATTTTGATAAATAAAGTGTTTGTTTAAGTAAATAAAATGTTCGTATTTAATAGAAATTTTATATATATTTTGTGAATAACACGTTTATGTTTGATAAATAAAGAGTCTGTGTTAGTAATTTTAATGTTCGCGTTACTAAATAAAAGTTTCTTCTTTAGTGAATAACACATGTTTGGTAAATAAGGCGTATGTGTTTAGTGGATCAAACATTTGCGTTTAGTGACAACATGTTCGAGCAAAACTGCAGGATTAAAAGAGTATAACCTTTGTATAAACGACAAAGTGAGAAAAAAAATCATCATCTATAACTTGGGAATTTCACGAAGAGGGGCCATGTATCATGAGAAAAAAAATTCAACCAAATTTGCTTTGTTTAGACTTATGACGCTTCATCAGCTTGTACGTAGAGCTGCGCTCGTGACCCGTCGTTGATATATCCAGCTGTTGTCTACAAGGACATACCTTCTTGCGTCATAGCCGCTTGCTGTGAAATGAACAGATCACGAGGCGAGTTTCTGATGTATCCTTAAGCACGTGTAGGAGAGATCTACCAATCAGCATCCAGAGGATGCGAAATGTAAAAACATTTGCCTCTAAACCCATTTACCTCTAAAGTTCCACATGATTGTAATGGGATATACACAGAAACTATTTGAAAAAGGGGTAATATTTTGTGATAACGATGACAGGTGTTTTTAGATTAGACGAGCTTCTAAATATATTTCCTCAGTTTCATCGAAAACGAAATGATTTTTCTCTCCAAAATATTAAATGCTATTAAAATATCTCGAGATATTTTCATCTGGAAGCCAATACACACACTGTCCCGACATGTTTGTAGATTTAAGGGCACAAATAATTCGACATATAAAAGGATCATATGGAAATTTATTATATTGTAATTGAATATACATTGATCATCTACTAATTAATGATATAAATTAACTATACGATAATTAATCATGTAGACGTTGATCGTATAAACTGGTTACAGAAACGTAATGATACGTATTGTAGTATCAGAGGTACAATGGCTGACCTACACTACCGGGCAAAAGAAAGTATACACCATGTTTGATGATGGGTAAAAATGAACAAACAAGAAATGTGTATTCGATGGTGATGTATTGATATGGGTATCAAAGTTGTGTTTTGGACCTTACATTTGCAGTGTTTCGGCGAATGTTTTCCACCTTGCAAAGTTTTCCACAGAGAAACTATAGCCTTAAAAGGAAAGAGCTGAGTCAAACCCAATTCAATCACTCAGATTTTAGGGGACAAGGTTCGTTTCATAGTCAATCCTAGCAATTGTAATATAAGTCTTACAAACTGTTTCACTTTAACTGAAAACCTTTATCATAATATATCAATCTAGCAGCTAATGACTAAATTAAATGTCCACGGACAGTGTCTCGGTTTCACACAAAGTATTTATGACAGCGGCTGTTGAGCGAGGCTGAAAATGAGCGGCAGACAGAAGAATAGTCTCCCTTTATCCGTCACGCAAACGCTTGTGATTCCCTCAAATATTGGGGGCAATAGCTTGTACTCAATGAAAATGCCTTATCAGTGAGGATGTGTCATCGGGGCATGCACCAGGAGGCGTCCAAAATCTAGGTCAAATTTTAAACACGGCTGGTTTGTATTTCCGCATGAGCGTGAATGGAAGAAGATCTTGTCTCGTGTTGAATGAACCTACGCAAAGAAAAGGTTTTATTGTGCAATAGAGATATATATTTATTTACGAACTTCAGGAACATGATAGGAAGGTATGTCTTCAATTTAAATGATTTATATTAAATTAAAAACAAGGAACAGATCCGGTTGCATAAGCTGTAGGTGGACGCGGTTAATTTACTAACGTTGTATTTATGCTGGGACAAAGACCTAACCTCATCAGTATGTCTGAGCTAATACTTGAGGATTTATGAAATATCATTCAGGGATACAGATACTATATTCAACCATTGATTTAGTCCTGCACCATGGCTGTAGATTATATGCATTTTTATGTGTAACGAAATGTCAAGTTTGTGAAGTATTTATTAAATCTTGAGTTAAGTTGTCTTCGTCTATTTTTCGTTGTGTTTTTCAAAATTTTAAAAAGGAATATTACCAAAGCTCCAGATATTTTCTTTTAGCCATAGAATTTTGACTCACATGTTATCATTCACACTGGTTATAGATAGCTTGCTTTGAATATTCAATAAAATCTACTCCCTTGGGTACAGGCTATTGGGTATTTGGGTGATTTCTACTCTGTGTCTAGTCGTGTACTACGCCACGGGTGTAACATGTCTCATAAACGCACAATAGCGATACACATGTCTGCATTCCACCAGTAAATAAGATTGGGTTATTACGCAGGGTTGTGTTTTTTAATGTTTGTATGTGCATTTGCACGCAAGCAGTTCACTACTGATTGGGAAATGGTGATATTTTGCGGAAATACGCAAACGTATGTTAACTTTTCTCCGGATCTTTGATTATATGAATGAATGAATGGATGAATGAATGAATGAATGGATGGATGGATGGATGGATGGATGGATGGATGAATGAATGAATATCGTTATTGCTTCCAGATAAATCGGAAGATTCTCAAAACATCTTTTATGTAACTATTTACACACAAATTATTCAAACTTACATATCACAAAGGTGGGAACAGTGTTACAAGCTGCAAACAATGAGAAATATTGGTATTATCAT
Source organism: Haliotis rufescens (assembly GCF_023055435.1). Classification (NCBI taxonomy): domain Eukaryota; kingdom Metazoa; phylum Mollusca; class Gastropoda; order Lepetellida; family Haliotidae; genus Haliotis; species Haliotis rufescens. The sequence goes on from NW_025963802.1 coordinate 42,979,485, forward strand.
TGCCACAAGAAGGTCAAGCTTTTCTTTATGTTATGTACATACTTTGAGAATTCTATAATAGTAAAATGCCTCGTTACTTCATCAATATCATCGTTATCTGCACCAAGAAAGAATGCTAACATTTCATGGTCGTCCATCATCACCATTTTAACATACGTTTCAACATCAACATTTATTATTAACGTGGAAAAGGACACATCTCTCCCTTAAAGTACATGTACAGTAAACTACGGTTATAACGAACACGCTCATAACGAACTGAAGGATATAACGAACTCAGTTTTTTGGTCCCGACTACTTGCTGTAGTTATGCTGTATATGTGCTTATAACGAACTACGGTTATAACGAACTAAAATTTGTAGTCCCTTTGAGTTCGTTATAACTGAAGTTTACTGTACCTAGTTTAACATGATAGGGTGATGACAATCATCAGCAAAAGTATCACATTCCGTACATTCCTTAAATATTCTGCTTCTTGACCCAATCCTTATTACATACTGTATTTCTTCTCCCAGGTCCTGATATAACATTACAATGTTGAACAACACTCTGGGTGATGGTGATTTATTTTGCGTATTTGCATCAATCCGATGTCCAGAGAGGTCTGATTTATATCTTACATGTTTTAAACGTACATGCATCTGTGTCAGTATTGTCTGCTGAGTATTAACCTACTGAGTAACAAGAACATGTGTGTGAAGTAGAACTTGATATTTATGTATGTGTAATTTCCACAAAGAGTGAGTGAGTGAGTGAGTTTGGTTTTACGCCGCTTTTAGCAATATTCCAGCAATATCACGGCGGGGGACACCAAAAATGGGCTTCACACATTGTACCCATGTCGGGAATCGAACCCGGGTCTTCGGCGTGACGAGCGAACGCTTTATCTACTAGGCTACCCGACCGCCCCTTCCACAAAGAAAGTTCTTGAGTATGTTAATAATAACGGTCAATAAATATCGTACATAAAGGCTTCAGCGTTGTTTCACCATTAATTGCGTAATTGTAAAAGAGTAATAGCGATTTTATTTGACATTTATACACCAAATGCTTTGTTTTAAGAAGGCTTAGCGTAACTATCGTAGGGAAAGATCTGACTTACAGTAAAAATCGTATTAAAATGTGTACTAATCATTTTTGGCGAAAGTTTACTTGAGACTGTGGACGATATCTAAGTTAGTATAAAGCATATATACATGTTCAACATGAAACTTTGTAATTCATCAATGTATATATTCTGACATGTTTTAACACATGTCCTGTTATGGTTATGCGGTGAGTGGGTGAGTTTGGTTTAACCCTTTGGAGGGTCTTCAGTTATTTCACGGCGTGTGAACTTAATGTGGGGGGAAAGCCCCGAAGTGATGCATGCCTTAGACGTTTACCACGAGCACGAGTATCGTGTTGACAAATATAGAGCAATGATCAGTGTGACCTAGAATTTGAACCCACGCTCATATATGTTTCTGGCACGCCTAAGGAGCGCATCTTGCACAGCCTTAGACGTTGTACCTTTCTGTCAACGTGCCGCTGTTCTTTAGTTACTTCTGTTCAAATTCTATGTACTATTCTTCATATATGTTGGTCACTGTGTTACAGTTCAGACCGCCTCCGTGGTCTAATGGTAGGGGCTTCCTCCCGGATAGCGGAAGGTCCGGGGTTCGATCCCCAGCCGCGTCATAGCAAAAGACGTTAAAAGATGGTACTTGTTGTTACCCTGTCTGGCGCTCGGCATTAAGGGGCTAAAACAAGGACTGGTCAGCTCGGAGTCAGTATACTGTGTCTGAGTAGGGTATTCATGTTAAACTGCGGCATGGTATCTCAGTGTGATAGCACTATAAAATCGGCATCAGTCCGGACTAGTACAAGCAGCCGCACACACATACACGTGCATGCACGTCGCTATATAAGTGCAATAATCTTGGACGCGACGTTAAACCCCGTTTCACCTCACCTCACTATTGTCACAGTTCATGAACGTAAACTTTGTGTTTTCGCAATTCTTTGAAAGAAATAGTGAACTAAATATAAAATAGATACATTGTTACACACACACGAGCCTTTCTACACGTGATGTAGAATATCTACACTTATCAATACAGAAATTCTGCAGTATAAATCTAAGATTATCTTTATAAATGCGTTAGTGTATACATAATCGAAATGATGTAACCTAGAAAAAAATATAGTTTATATATGTAAAATACGATACGATTAACTTGAATATGGATGCATGGAGCATAAATGCAAATTAATAAAAAAACCCATTGAAATAAATATTACATAGCTTCATATTAATGCTAGACAAGCGGGCAAATGTAGTCACATAATCATATACAGTATGTATGTTTCCATGAATTTATGTATAACTTTATTTTAGAAACTGTTGTTGAACATTTGCTTTCGTCGTACTGAAAAGTTAATTATGTACAGCCTGCATTCGATTTCGCTTATTTACATCGTATCAGGTTTACTACTCAGCACAAATCTTTCATTTATGACATAAATACGACACGATTAACTTGAATATGGATGACGTGTCACACAAGCACAGAGTACAATATGGTAGATATAGCTGGGGCATTTCTTCGTTTTAGATACCTGCAGTTCTTGCTAATAATTTCCGTGCACAAAATCTCCCACGTGGTGTACAATTCCAGTTTTCATGAAAACACCCACACCATAGTAATCTGTAAAGAGCTTAGTGATAAAAAAGGACCAAGAAGTTACAACACCAATTAGACATTCCTAAGCTGTGAGCATTTTACGACGAAGGAGCTTGATTCATAGAAAATGTCCATTACTGGGGTTCTTGTAGCATTTATTCCCGAGAAATGATGGCATGGAATCACGTATGAAATAATTCTCCGGGAATTTGATAGTAGCATGTTTTATCAAAGAAAAGTCCAGATAGTCAATGAATCACACCTTAGTACCCGACACTAAGCACAGACGATGCGATACCATCTCATGATTCGTGATAAGCTTTACTAGAACACTCCTGGCGTCAACCAATGTTATATATTTTCGGTTCAGTCATATCCACCTTTTCGTTATATCGCGACTTTATTTACATATTATTAACTGCTTAAAAAAACCCCAAATGTTCACGGACTTTATGTATATTCTATCATCAAGAAATCTAGTACAAAATAGAATTGCCTGAGCCTTTGTCCATTCAAACCTCACAACGGCTTATCAGTTGTACGGGTAGTGTTTTTCCTTCTCATTCACAACTACGGGCTTACTGTTGGTACAACGCGGGTGTATCACGGGGTTGTGAAGTCTCATTCATGCTCACATTCTGTGTTTACATGCCGTTTGAACAAGACGCTGAGTTCAAAGAGATTCTCCGGGAAATATATGTGTCATGCTCCACATTACAATAGAGGAAGTCGGGCCTGAGACATGTAGTACACGAATACCTGTGACGCAATCAGGCCCGTCCAGGGTGGCGTTGCAGTTCTTAAGTAAGCAGCAGAGACAGGTAGGCGTGGAAAGTTTGGGAAACTTAAAACGAAAGGTGTTACGAAATGTTAAATACGTAAAGCAATTAGTGATTCCAGAAATAAAGTGAAATAAGATTCAAACGCTTAATGCACCACAACGCAAAAGTCTTTCACTTTATTTCTTGACCAATGAAGATCCGGGTTAGGATAGGCCTTCAGTAATCCATGCTTGCCGTAAAAGGCGACCATGCTTGTCGTAAGAGACGACTAACGGGATCGGGTGGTGAGGCTCGCTAACTTGGTTGATGCATGTCATCGATCCCAATTGCGTGGATCGATGCCCATGATGCCAATCACTGGATTGTCTGGTCCAGACTGGATTATGTACAGACCGTCGTCATATAGGTGGAATATGCGTTATGCAGCGTTAAACAACAAACAACGCAGACTTCACAGAATGTTTGTCACCTGAAAAGATGGTTTTCGAAAACCCTGCACATTTAAACTTGATTAGTCCGGACCATGTTCATTTTGGAAATAATTTATTATTTTATAATAATTATAATATTATGATATAAAAATTCAAAATCTTTTAGCTTCAACATGGTTAGAATGTCATATAAGAATGTCAAACAACTTCATAACGAATTTCTTATTTAAGACGTTCTAAGTTACTATATTAATGCATCTTATTAGTGTAGAAATTTTGTGATTTAAACGTAACCGCCATTGCCTATGTTGTATCCACACCCTCTTCAACGGACGCCGTTACTGACGTGATGTTTTACAACATTTGAAAAAACGAATAAACTTTGTGACTTTGTGTGGATGACATTTTAACGCGTAGTTCCAATCAGAAAACAGTTACCTCTCCTGACAGAAGTTTTAAAAAACATTGTTCCATTGTTAGTTTCTAAAGATTGAACGTCTATAAAAACGTATTGATATCAACTTATTCAAATGGCATCACAATGTTTTCTATTTGTCAACATCCGCTTACTAACCATGAACAGCCTCAACGTAATCACAACTAGCAGGTAGTGAACTGTAACAATTAACCTTCAATCGTATCAAATAAAACAGGAAATAAGCGTAGCGTAGGCAGCATTCTTTGTCAAGCAACGATTTAATTCTATTAATAGATTAGGTATTTTCCAGTTTTTGACACTTCCTCATTTTCACACCGTGCGTTTGTCGAGTGAATGAAGACCTACATGATGGATCCTATCACATAAATCAGACAGACCTCATGCTCTTGTCATACACAATTTTCTATGACTTGCTAAGTAATTACACCACTGTCAAACCATATATTTTATTGTTGTGCCTTTGAGGTATTATTTAGTTACTGTCCGAAGATAAAATTGTGTACAGCGGAACCCCGTTAATCCGCTAGTATATAAAAATCTAACATAATTAGGGTTTATAAAATACACTTAGGTAGGTCAGTAAATGAATCAGTAAAGGAAATAATTTTTTATTGAAATTAATCACGTATCGACTTTTCTACTATGATTTAAAGATTAAATGAATTCGATGTATTTGTAACCATGAATGATTTTTTAAATAAATGTCTTTAGTTTTCGTTACATTGTACTTGTCTTAATTAATAAAACAGTAAGACAAAAAAATGACAAAATTATTTAAGAAAGTGTTTGCAATTCACACTGTATAGAAGTGTATATACATAAATGATATGGACCTAGCCCTATATCACCGGCGATACATACTAGTTAGTAATATATTAAATATGCTACTAGTATTACGATAAGATTCATTCTGAAGATACCTACTTACCAATTTGAGGTCATTTGATCAGGTTTAACATAATGTAATGCACAGTCAATAGATATTTACATAAACAGATACATGTTTAATGTTATTCCAGAATGTTTTTCCAGTTCACTTTGTCTTGAATTGAATATTGAAATAAGCATGTATCTATGTTACTAATATGCGATAAGGTTCGTTCAGAAACTACGCAATTATCAGTGTGAATGAAATGACAAGGTTCATTATTATGCTTTGTTTGTTTGTTTGTTTGTTTGTTGTTTAACGCCGCACTCAGCAATATTCCAGCTATATGACGGCGGTCTGTAAAATAATCGAGTCTGGACCAGACAATCCAGTGATTGACAGCATGAGCATCGATCCACGCAATTGGGATATGACATGCATCAACCAAGTCAGCGAGCCTGACCACCCGATCCCGTTAGTCGCCTCTAACGACAAGCATAGTCACCTTTTACGGCAAGCATGGGTTGCTGAAGACCTATTCTACCCCGGAATCTTCACGGGTCTCAATATTATGTAATATTTACACAGACAATATTACAGTGAAATCTGTCCAAACCGGACTAATACAGTCAACATTTACGGTCCCGAATATACTTGGATATAATATAATATTTCCTTCAATTCAGTCCTTATTTCGACTGCTATAATCTCTCTAATCAGGATCTCTGTCTAAACCGGCCTTAAATGACATCTACAGAGGGGTCCGGTTTAGGCAAGTTCCACAAATATAAATAATGTATATACAAATGTAATGAATAAAAAGAGACCAAAACAAATTCCACGAAATCTCTTCTGAAACCATACGATCAATCCGAACGATATTATCATAAGTATAGGCCTAAGAATCACTATAAAATACACTTGTAGTGATGATTCCAAGTGTTCGCGAACATTAAAGCAATGCACATAATCGAATCGTTCATGCATGATTTATTTTCTTATTGCGCAGATCAGTAGTCTTAACCCACTGAAATAGGTTACAAAAATGAAACTTTGTCAAGTCTTCATGCTCATGATACTGTCCCTCAAAAAAATAAAATATCTTTACACTAAGTTTGTAAATATTCCCCTGTATAAAGATGGTTGAGATGACCTGTACAAGCATACGGACGCAGCACTCATCAATTGACCAGCTATACGAACGCGGCCTGTGCATATTCGAGCCTGAACCAGACAATCCAGTGATTGATATTGAGGGCAAAACATCCTCGCAATCAAACAAGCCTGACAACCCGATCCCTTTAGTCGCTTCGGACGACCAGCACGGGCAGCTGGGGACCTATTCTTACCAGGAATTGCTACGCAACGACCAAACATGGTTTCCTATCGTTTGTCGGAAACCAACAACAAGAACCATATTGCCAGAGATACGACAGGGATGACGTCCACCCGTACATGTGAATGTTGATGTGTGGACAGTGGTTGGTTGCTAGTAAAGTAATATTAGTCATGCTTCATGTTTCTAGAAACACCCATCATTAATGACAACGATTGGTCATCAATAGAAGAATCACTAAATGATTTGGTGTCTGATTGAAATATCACAATCTGGTTGTCAAAACCGATCCTACATGCTTTGCTTAAGGTGATACTGCCCCACACCAGCGCTACTTGAAAGACACGGAAGAGAAATCTGATACTGACACGGCCTGCGCCTGACTGGAGTCAGTGGAACGCATGTGATACCTTCAGTGACCCGAACTTGGTGACGCCATACCATTCGTGACCAACTCGTGTTATTCCGGGACAAGCCGAATAGCGACTCGTGCCCCTCTCATGGCCATTTTGTGCGACCGGGTTCCGTCTCAGCGCAAACGGGCATACCTAAAACCATTGTCAACTCGATGCGTAATGGTTCACATATATTTCCCCATATATTAAATATATTTCAGATGCAATTTAAAGCACATCGGGACGTGCGGAATTATACAGTATGATTGAACACACTTAACTGTGTCTTGGGTATATTTTTAGACGCAGGACATATGTAAAATCAAAAATTATTTCTGAGGGATTCTCTGATGAAGAACTAGAAATCATACACGCATTCTGATTGGTTTGTCGTATTTTCGCACATAACATTCATCGATAGGGGGACGAGTCTTCTTGCAGGTTACGGAAAGGGGCGAGTGGTGACGAATGACGCCATACGTGGGGTTTGAGAGTATCAAGTGCGTGTGCCACGCTATTCACCTTGTATGTATACCTGTATAATTATCGGCCTCTGTGGTATGAGACATGCCACAGGACATATCTTCACGATAAATAAAATACTTATATTTATATGATAGAATAAAATATTTAGTAAATAGGTCCTGATTTCAATACATATTTATGATGATAATCTCCTGTTTAAACTATCTCTGTTATTGAATCATATATTTCGCAAGAGACGAAGAACATTTCTATATTTTCTTTGCAGTATTTGACACGAATCGAAAGATATTTAGTTTAATTGATTACAAATTATTTAAGGGAAATCATTTTTTTTGTAAAACGTTATATTTCTTTTGCATTTGTTAACTTTTTCTCGAATATAATTGTAATTCCTAATGACTTTATATTGTGTTCATTGTTGTGAGAGTCAACGTTTAACGTCACCGTGATATGACATGTCATTTCATGAGGTCCTGTAAATACGGAAGTAAGTGTCATCAGTACACGACAAACTTCATCTTGGTCATTCTATTCTGAATAATCAAATGAGCTTCAGGGATTGTACTGTAGACGCCAGAAAACATGGGGAATGCATTTATGGGAGGGGTTTTGGCAAATTTGGAATAGTAAGCCAGTCCTTGGCGACAAGCCATTTTAGTATTTGTACAATTGTGACGTAATGAGACAACGAATTGGCCATTAGGGAATCTCTATCTAATTGTGCTTTCTCATCTCCCATCGCCTGCAAATTCCCCTGGTGTTCCCCTGGTTTTTAATTATCAATTGTTATGATGTATTAGGACACGGCAATTGTGTAAGATGAAATTCTGAAATTCCGGATGGAACCATTAAACTGTATCTTGTAAAAATTCAGAGCTTGACACAAGAATCAGAATGCGTCTCGGATTCATTTCCAGCAAAACCAAGACGGAGTCTTAGATACTAGACTAGATACTTGACTAGATACTAGACTAGATACTTGACTAGATACTAGACTAGATACTTGACAGGGCTTGACATCCGTCGTACCAAGGGGTTGGTACCCTCATCCTATAGCATCATATTAAAGTGCGTCTGTGAAGGCACATGACAATTTGACAGATAACGTTCTGGTATAAACTTGTTACTTAGATCACAGTAATAAGGTCATAAAAAGGTAAAATGAATTTCATTTTCTAAAGCTGAATGACATAGTAAGTGCAATGGGCAATACAGCTTGCATGCAATGGGCAGTGACGTGTATGAGTTTTAAAATCTGATTCACAAAAGCCAAAAGGAAAAAGTTATTTTATATTTATTTTTCATTCACAACTCTTGCCCATTGCATGCAATGAGCAGATAATTGTTTGCACATTGCGTGCACTGAGCAGATAATTGTTTGCACATTGCGTGCACTGAGCAGATAATTGTTTGCACATTGCCTGCACTGAGCAGATAATTGTTTGCACATTGCCTGCACTGAGCAGATAATTGTTTGCACATTGCCTGCACTGAGCAGATAATTGTTTGCACATTGCGGCCTGCACTGAGCAGATAATTGTTTGCACATTGCGGCCTGCACTGAGCAGATAATTGTTTGCACATTGCGGCCTGCACGTAATGGGCAGTTGCACATATTGGGTGTAAGATATATATGCGTATTCTGATATGCGACGGGGGACTATCGATTTTTGAAATAAATACTTTAGACTCAATAATGCAACATGTATGATGACTTTACACCTGTTTCATTTTTAATGTAACTTTCTTGTCCGTTTACATGCATTGTATAGAAAATCTACATTGGCAGATTTCTCAAGCGATAAAAAACTTGTTAACTCTCCTAGTTGTGTGTTATAGCGATACACATGACTGTTTTGTTTCGCCCTCTGGCAACAATTTTGTACACTGTTTAGGGTTGCAGTATATGTGTTATATTTCGGTTACTCTCCGGAGTTATTTATGATTAACACTGGTTCACTCGGGTTGAACCCAGTCAACCCTGGTTTCCAGAATCGTGGTAACTTCTGTTGACTCAGGTCACTGAAATAATCGAACGCACGTATTGTCATGTGCGAACGCACCACAAACCAATCAGAAAATGGGCACTAGTTCCCGACCCGGCTTGCCCGGAAAGACACGAGCGGTCACGAATGTATGTTGAGTGTCAGTTCAAAGTTCATTGCGTACTTGTATAACATGGGCTGTAGATGTCAAACGTAGTCAAAGATTGTTGACTTCGCGACAGACCGCCATCGACGGTGCCGATGGAAGATCTATTTGCCGTTGCACCAAATTTCAAAAGGCAACATAAAATAAAATAATGCATTTTAAATGATAATATCAGTCACAGACATCTCGATCTCTCTCTTCATCTTCCTTTAACACTTTTAAACATTTCAACAATATATCCATATATATTTCAGTATTAATAAATGCATTTTCGACCCTTTCATAATATCTGTATGACGTGTTTGGCACTGGTAGTGCTTTTGAATTAATTTATGTCATACCTTTGTTATATACAATATGGGACCGCCTCCGTGGTCTAGTCGAGAGCGGAAGGTCCTGGGTTCGATCCCCGACCGCGTCATACCAAAAAACGTTAAAAGATGGTACTTGTTGTTACCCTGTCTGACGCTCGGCATTAAGGGGCTAAAACAAGGACTGGTCGGCTCGGAGTCAGTATACTGTGTCTGAGTGGGGTATTCATGTTAAACTGCGGCATGGTATCTCAGTGAGCTAGCACTATAAATCGGCATCAGTCCGGACTAGTACAAGCAGCCACACAAACACACACACGTGCATGCACGTCGCTATATAAGTGCAATAATCTTGGACGCGACGTTAAACGCCATTCACATCACCTACATACAATATGTGACAATAATTGAATTAGTTTATTCTCTATTCCAGGAGTAGAACACCACCACACCTCTGCCGCACAGAATCCCAATATCCGATGATGCTGGTTCGAATCCCAGCTTCAACGTGTTTGTGATGTTTGGTTTGTCACGACCCATGTCCGGCGGAAGAAACTAACGTTTTTAGTCCACTAGTCCTTTGAATGATAACATATAGCAAAACCCTTAAAAATGGCAAATTTCTACAAGACTTATGATTCCTTACTTATTGGTCTAGTGGCAGAGCGTCCACCCGGAGAGCGGAAGGTCCGGGGTTCGATCCCCGGCCGCGTCATACCAAAAGACGTTAAGTCAATAAATCGGCATCAGTCCGGACAAGCAGTCACACAGACGCACACGTACATGCACGTCGCTATATAAGTGCAATAATCTTGGACGCGACGTTAAACCCCATTTCACCTCAAATCACCTCCAGCTTGCAAGTGCTAAACATCTAGGACCTACGTCACTGTGGAAAGTCCTCCCTATAACGCTGACACAGGCTACATCCGCTCAACACCGAGTCTGGCGAATGACGACAGTTATAACTTGTGCTGTCTCATCGACATCTCACAAAGCATACTCGCACTGACGTAGTGTTGAGTAAACGCCTAATCTAATCTGACCGGATCCTGTTTTATATCTCCCCAGGCGTATGTGACCGGGATGAGATTTAGAGTCGGACATGGGAATTTTGTGTAGTTCAAATAAAGTAACAATTTCCCATTTGAAGCTGTTGAAGCTGTTACTCCTATGGTGGAACATGGTTAGCCTCGGCCATTGACAGGCGACCCGTGAAGATCCGGGGTAGAGTAGATCTTCAGCAACCCACGCTTGCCGTAGAAGGCGACCATGCTTGTCGTAAGAGGCGACTAACGGGACGGGTTGGTCAGGCTCGCTGACTTGGTTGATGCATGTCATCGATCCCAATTGCCTGGATCGATTTCATTTGGGTCCCAACAAATATTACCCACAACATATAGATGTTATCACACGATAAATAACTATGTCGCCACAAACATTGTTTTCCTGCAATGTGCGATTAATATAGTGTGCGTGTGTGCGCGCGCTTTTGTGTCTGTATGTGTGTGTCTTTGTGCCTGTGTGTGTGTGCATGGATACTGTTTATTAAGTATTAACCAAATAAACAAATACAACCAAAATATGTGTCTGTTGTTTGTGCTGACTGAAAACTGTTTGTGTTACTGGAGTGAAGAAGGGGGTATTTATTAAACTTTATAAAATACAGTGAAGTTTTTCATTTTCTTCCTGTGAACAACAATATTGTTCTCCTTAAAGATGGTATAGATGAGGCCGTTTTGATTTGACAAGAGGAACTATTATTCAGTATTGTAATTGTTGAGTTTGAATGGAAAAAGAAAATCACTAATCCCGGACACAAATGAAAATACCCAAGCTGGGTGTATCAAACAGGCCGTGTTTTCTGCGATTATCTTACAAATAAATAAAACTTGTACATGGTATCACTGGTTGTGATAAATAATTGCTTACTTATATTAGGGTTACAGATGGTCGACTGTGTAGAGTTCCGCCCCATACCTTGCGACTGACAAAGCATAACATCTAACACCTGCATCACTCTGTTCAAAGCATGTTAAACCGATCTCACTCACTCACTCACTCCCTCACTCATAAATGACTCTGGGACCCGTTCCACAAAGCGATCTTAGCGCTAAGACTGCCGTAAGTCAGTGATAAAGTATGTAACAGCTGTCTTTGTCAGACTGGGCCTTAGGAAGATCCCTCAGAGTGAATGAGTGAGTGAGTGCATGTTTGATTAATTGATGTAATCAATACAGCTTCTATAACAATATCAAAAGATGAGGATGATATTGATATTTTTAAATTTGATATTAGGAACACCTGTAACAAACCATAAGCAATGTTTAATAATGCTGTTAAAAGTAATTAACATATTAAAAATAGGTAACAAATTGATTACTTACATCATGGATCGTAGTGAGTTAGTGAGTGTGTACGTCTTGTCTTACATAACGGGGGGGCACAGGTGGCCCAGTCGTCTAAGGCGCCGCTATTCGCTGTGCAGAGTTGCGTCCCTTGGACACGCCAGAAACCTATGATTGTGGGTTCGAATCCCGGTTCGCCCCGATTATGTTTCTAGGTTTGTCAGCACCATACCCGTGCTCGTGGGTTTCACCGAAGTGCTAAACGTCTGAGACCTGCATCACTTCTTGCTTTCCTCCCACATTAAGCTGACACGCCGTGATATAACTGGAATAATGTTAAAAGCGGCGTAAAACCCAACTCACTCACTCACTCACTCACTTACATAATGTGTTTATCAACATCCCAGCTGCACGCGAAACGGCGCAGAATGAATTTGTGCGTAAGGTTTTAGGTCACATCTTACCAGCATTTATAAACTGTAAAAGTAAATGAGACTTTGACAGACCCTCAAGATGAATAGAAGAATGAATGAGTGAGCATTGTTTTATGCCAGCAATATCACGGCGGGGGACACCAGAAATGGGCTTCACACATTGTACCCATGTGGGAACCGGGCCCTGATGTTCTGAGTGACGAGCGAACGCTTTAACAACAAGGAAGAAAAAGAATGAAAAGAACAAAACAAATAGATGAGGCCGTGACAGACAGAATCTCCAGATGAAAATCAGAATTCACATCACTTTCTCGATCATAACCTGGTTTAGAAAACCGCATGAACGTGGAAATAATCTCATACAGGTAAATATATATGCATTGTATGACAGGTACTTCCGTGATATATGAAACTGTGATGTATCGCTGCTGTCTACTTGTATGGGTGGACTACGGTACTGCCCCTCGCCAATAAAAGCAGGAACACGGCACTGATAAATGAGAATGTCACTGTAGATCTAGTTGGCCCAGTGCCACCCCCTCCTCCCTGACAGACACATGTTCAAGATTTGGACGTAACAGGATACACGGAAAAAACACATTTGGGTTTTATCTTATCAAGTCCCATCTAACCGTAACTCGAAAATCAATTGTCATTGTCGAGAGCGTGGGTTTGTCAAATACTCGCCAATATCATCGAATCTGTATAAAAAGAAAAAAATATATACTAGTTTATATAATTGTTCACCCAACCCTATTCCTGGATTTTGTGCTCAAAATTTGCTTCTGATCCGTTTTCGGGAAAGTCAGTTCGTAAATTTCCCCTGACTAAAAATAGCTCATCCCCACTCATCTTTAACAGTATATAAGTCACCTACTGTCAACATTATGTATCAAACTTCGAAAATATTCACAAGAAGTGATTTTGCTAAACATTTCAACCTGATTGTCCTTTCCTTGGATTTCACAGTTAACTGTAAGTTGAAACTCATTGAGATTTCTTTTAATTTAGTTTTGTTTGTTTTTCTCCCTTGAGTCTGGTCCGATTTGATATGGTATTTTTTTTATTATTATTATTATTATTATTATTATTATTATTATTATTATTATTATTCCTCCGGTCTGTCGCTGTCTCAACCGAGTTGGGTTTTACGCAACTTTCAGCAATATTCCAGCCATATCACATGGGGCAAACAAAGACTTCGCCATACACGGTGTACAATGTACCCATGTCAAATGTATCCAGCCGGGACTTGCTGCTAGCAGATATTATTATCATCATCATCATTATTATTATTATTATTATTATTATTATTATTATTATTATAAAAACAATTCCTGTTTTCTGCGATTATTCTTAAAAGAATATTACAACAAATTGGACCAGAAAAAAGTTCTGTGCTCAGGTTGAACACCCCTCCCAAAAAATATATATATTGCTCGATGGACACACTGTGTGTCGTGAAAAAGGTGTTGTGAAAAAATCAAACTTTAATTGTAACTTTAAGGTTAATTCTTTCACAGACAAAATCTTGTCTGCCCAGGTCATAATATTGCTCAAATATTGCTAAAGGTCGCACAGTCCTCCTACTTACTCACTCTTCTAAAATTACATTTTCATGATCAAAATATCCTGTCATTTATAAATATTTACTATTTACTAATAATTACTCATTCGAGAATTTTCCATGAGGCTATTACATGGAGTAGAAACTAGATCCGGTATATTTGTTCTGTTGGTTTCCGTAACTTAACTTCCTCAAGTAACATATCGTGTTGATTTCAATATCCACGTGTGACCGGCGTTGTTAGGTATGGGGGCGAAAAGAACGTAAACTCATTGGGTAATATTTAGTGCGTTGACATAGTGACACATGGTACAAAGGAAATATAAAAGAGATCTATTTCATGAAATGAATCATTGTAGCTGTGTTTTTATAAGATAGCGATATACCGATCAAAATATTTGGTAAGATATATATACTGAAAGGCAGATCATGCCTTAGCGTTATTTAAATGTATGAAAATGTGATAGTTTGATCTTCATAACGAGTGGCACACGTGTGGCACAGACATCTGAGTGAGTGAATAGGGTTTTACACCGCTTTTAGCAATATTCCAGCAATATCACGGCGGGGGACACCAGAAATGGGCTTCACACATTGTACCCATGTCGGGAATCGAACCCGGGTCTTCGGCGTGACGAGCGAACGCTTTAACCACTAGGCTACCCGACCGCCCCCACAGACAGAGGAGTTCATACCCGTTCTCACTAAACTGGTGTACGTTTAATACCTACCTCACTTCGACTGAGTTGGGTTTGACGCCGCATTGATGAATTCTTAGATGTTTATTATTTTTGTTGAAACCCCTGAGCTCGAGTACCACGTAGACAAACCTAGAAACATAATCAATTTGGGATTCGAACCAACTATGATAAGATGATGGCACACCTAAGGGACGCAACTCTGCACAGACAATTCCGGAGACTTAGACGGCAGGACCACTCGTGGCTCCTTTTTAAAAAAAATAAATCATTCGAGTGATATGACGTGTGCCATTCCCAATAACCGAAATGTTTTCTTTCATTGACAGCATCATGGCAAACTCTTCATCTGGACATCTTGTGAGCCTGGCCGTCTTTGCTGCCATTTTCATCTGTCATTCCGCCTCAAGTCAGTCCCTGAGTAATCCTTGTGGAGGTTCGAATCCCGTCCCTGGCTCACCCAAAGTACCAAGTGCCTCAAGTGACCTCCCAGAGGCAGTAAAAAATATTGCTTGGTCAGCAATTGAGGCTAAAACCTTGGCTGGATTACTAAAGAACAAATATACCAGCACTTCAACGGTAAATGATTTTTATGGTTTGAAGAGTTTTTTTCCATTTGAATTGAAGTTTCACACATATTGTGTACGCCTATCGCTAAAGTAAAATCCTATTTCAATTAACTTGCTGGCAGTACTTGGGATGACGTTCTATTTAAACGGCTAACAATAAACACCATTTTAAAAATGTGTGCTAAATTATTATATTTTTACATTTTCTTTGATTTAGTTCACTATCATCCTCTCCGAGTTAATTTTGAAATTGATCTTGGGAAAGACGAGTGGCCTAGCGATATGATCTAACATAAAATGTCTGATAGTCAATATATAAAGGACTTCTTTGGCACAGTTACATCTAGACCAATGAATCCTGTATTGTCTGTATAAAAGCATGTAATCGTCGCCACAGTACCATGTATATTGTCATTTACTAAAGGCCGATAACTCTTTCAGCCTCGGGTATCCCACATGTCTGAACTCATCCTGGCACCAGCGCACCTGCCGAACTTCCCGTTCACCAGAGGGTCAATCACCCAGTCAGTGGTAGGTATTTTACTGCTGGTAGAATCAATACCAAGATGCTAGTTTACATTCTGAAAAAATACCTCCCGTGACATTTTAGAATCCTAATTCTATTTGGTCGACCAGCTCTTCATTCATTACACCTCGATAGCATTCGTGATATGTAGGGTAATTCTGTGAATGTTTTCTTGAGGTTACGAAAATGGTCGAGTGGCAAATAGAAGCGACAGAAAGCATTTCTATAATAATTAGAAGTTTCTACTAAGAGTGAGTGAGTGAGTGAGTTGGATTTAACAGTATTCCAGTTATATCACGGCGTCTCATCTTAATGTGGGAGGAAAGGTCCACCTTTTGTTTCTGTATGAAGCAATTATTGCACTGATACTTATCGGCATATATATTTCCTTAATAAAAGTAACAGAAAAATAGTGATTTTTTTACCATTAGTCAATCCAAACAGCCATCATTGAAAAAGATTGATTGGTGTGTGTGAGTGAGTTGGGTTCAACGCCGCGTTTAACAGTATTCCAGTTATATCACGGCGTGTCATCTTAATGTGGGAGGAAAGGCCGAAGTGATGCAGGTCTCGGACGTTTACCACTTCGGCGAAACCCACGAGCACGGGCATGGAGCTGTTCTACTAAAAGCAGAGCCCATTGTACAATTACGACTATATCATTACCATGTGTTTATTAATCACTATCAAGTAGGAACGATACCAGGTTTTGCCGAGATGATGAGTGTATCTTCCCCCGCCGGTCGTGGGAATGAATACCTTAAAGATGTGTGACTCGTGAAAGATTATTCTACAATGCTATTCTGTTACGGCGTTATTATCAATAGTCCAGCAATATCAAGGAGGGTGTTCAGAAACACCCATCTCCTACATGTAATTGTGAAATTAGATAAAAAATTGAATTTTACAACAAAATGATAAAGGTAGGTTCATGATAACGGTGATAGGAAATGATAAAAGCAAACACTAAAGACACAGGAGGAATGTTGATTACGACACCATGCCGTTGACAGCACAAATGATGAACTTGAAGATGGTGATAAACTGTTGAATTAACCATCTCATTCCATTTTGTTCAGATAACAGCTGCTCTTCAGCATGACCATAATGCCGTGTCCACAATCATCCTGTCTATGAAATATACCTACAACAAGGAAACAGAATACACAGTCGACATGGAGACCTTCAACCGCTCACTGTACACCACGCTTTGCAGAATCAAGATCGCCGCCGACGCCAATGGACAAAGTCTTACCCACACCATCACTGATGATGTTGTCACCCGGAAGACGTTCACACAGGCAGCGTTGTGGTACACACGTGACTACATGGTAGCCAGAGATGCTGAGTCTTACCTGAGTGATGTGGTTGGTGCTTACAGGGATGTAACAATCACTGTGTAAACACATCCCGTAAACACCACGAAAGTGACAGCTTTGCTGGCAATAACATGTTGGTTTTCCTAAAGGCATTACATCTGTCTGTGGCAGAGCTCCGTGCCTAAATGGTGCATGATGTTTACTTGTAAGACAGCTGAACTCCACTATGCTGTTGTTTTATACAGTTATAGAAATTATGTAGGATTGTTTTAATCCACTGATCCGTATACGACAAAGTCGTGTTTATATGTATTGTTTATGAACATATATTATTCTATATTTTTTAATTTATTAATTTTAATACTTGCCTTGCTCAAACACTTACCACGTTTTTTTATATGAATCAAGGAATCTTTTTATTTTGTTTTAACAATTGTGCACATGTGTCCATTTATTTGCTGTTTACACAATGGTTTATCAATGTTATATTTCTACTTATTTATGTTGTTATGTTCTATACAACATGCGCTAAGGGTCCACCTTTTGGTTCTGTATGAAGCAATTATTTGCACTTATACTAATCGGCATATATATTTTGTTAATAAAAGTAACACAGAGAAATGGTGTTTTTTTTACCATTAGTCAATCCAAACAGCCACAATTGAAAAAGATTTATTGGTGTGTGTGAGTGAGTTGGGTTCAACGCCGCTTTTAACAGTTTTCCAGTTATATCACGGCGTGTCAGTTTAATGTGGGAGGAAAGCCCGAAGTGATGCAGGACTTAGACGTTTCCCACTTTAGTGAAACCCATGAGCACGGGTATGGTACTGACAAACCTAGAAAAATAATCGGGACGAACCGGGATTCGAACCAACAATTAGAGGTTCCTGGCGTGCCCAAGGGACGCAACTCTGCACAGCTAATCGCGGCGCCTTAGACGACTGGGCCACCCGTGCCCCCAGATTGACTGGACGTACGTGGTATGTAATGACCTCTACAATTGTTACACGGATCGGGTTTGGTTGAAAATATCTCAGCTGTTCAATTATACAAACTTTAATATACAGAAACAAACATGTGTCTTTAGCTGAACACATTCATGCCAATATGTTATCCTTTGTGAGCATTAAATCCTTCCATTCGGTTTCGGTAGGTTTCATAATCTTAAATGTAGGGCAGGGGTGTGAATCTCACCTCCTTCACCCCCACACACTTTCATGCAGAGAGACAGAGAGAGGGAGAGAGAGAGATACAAACAAAATACAATCCCGCTCTGTATTAACAGTATTAATACCAACACTCATCACCTTGCTATAAGTAGCTTTGGTGCTTTCCACTTCCGCAAGAAGCACTGTGTGCTGTGTCAGTGAGTTATGAAACTTGTCAATAAAATACTGTAAAAATCCTTTTGAAGACATGTCATGTGAAACAATAAGCGTTCAGGGTATTGAATCTATCCTTTATGGGATTTAGGTTGGAGAGACACAACAGAAATTATCGACCTGAGTCAGCTAGCATTGACAGGCATCAACAAAAATGTTTCCAATTTTGTCGACCGACATTTGAATTGTAAATCAATCGTTTGCATAAAGGTGAGGATATCAGACAAAACAGACCATACATCAAATGGACTGAAATGGAATTGACCTTGTAGGATGTCCACTGAAAATCATTGGATTCGACTGTTCTGTTCAACCATGTCATATAGATGTAATAAAATAAAAGACATCTATCTAACCAACCAACTGACCCGTGAAAATCCGGAGTAGAATAGGTCTTTTGCAACCCATGCTTGCCGTAAAAGGCGACTATGCTTGTCCTAAGAGGCGACTAACGGGATCGGGTGGTCAGGCTCGCTGACTTGGTTGATGCATGTCATCGATCCCAATTGCATGGATCGATGCTCATGATATCGATCACTGGATTGTCTGGTCCAGACTCGATTATTTACAGACCGACGTCATATAGCAGGAATATTGCTGAGTGCAGCGTTAAACAACAAACCTAACTAACTAACGAACTGCCATTGTCAATGTGTTGGGTGTGGTTTCGGAAATTCAAAGACGTCGACTTAGTCATGGTCGCATGAAGGCGAAATGTCACCATTCATTTGGAAGATTTGTTACCTCTCCTTCGGTGACCATTGCCACTGCACAAAGTAAGAAGTCTTTTCTCTGTGTCGTTGAAAGACATCAGGCGACTCCAGGACCTTTTGCCAATAAATGGAGCCCAGAGCATTGACTAGAGTGAATGGTACTTCATAGAGAAGTAAGCATCCCGCTGGACACGAATTGTAATCCCCTGTTGAAATGCTTTTTTATGAATCGTATTTTCTGCTTTGATTGGCAAAAACAAAAACAAATGAGGGAATCTGGCTAAGAAGTTTTACAAGTGCAAGTAAAGTGGAAAGTGATTGCGATTTTGTTGGAAATATCATTTTTCCTAGATCCATCAAATCACTTCCCGAGAGAAATATAAACACAACATTCTTAGAAAGTATTTAAAGATCCAAGTGTAGAAAGCACCTAAATGGCATAAAGCTACCGGCGCAACGGTGCAGCTGTGCCTGACAAACGTTTTCATTGGCTGATATGAAGACTTGGTTGCAGCGTCTATCTACTATATATTCTATCTAGTGATGATTATCAGCATCACATATAAGTCAGAAAGCGGCCAATCAATAGCAAATATAAAAGTGTTGCTATTTCTGTTAATCCTACAAAATTTACAACGTATACATGGCTGAGCTGGTGACACGACCTTTAATTTTGATATTGTGAAGACCTGTCTGTAACCAGCTATTTATGACTACCACCCTATTTGGCTTCCCTGCTGCCCCTGGTCCTATTACACACAACAAAAGCCTGTAAAAGTGGTGGACATGGCAATCAAACAGATGAGAACTCAACACAGAAAGGCCCCAACACTGCGAGGCGGTAGCAGATAGACTTGACGCCGGCCCGAAAGTTGAAACTGCTCAATGCGTCACACATCACGGCATTTCGTCTGTAATTTTTATTGTCTACTTTAAGGCTATTTCCGTTTTCTCAAATTATGTTTTTGGTCAAGCACTTGTTTTTTGGTCAAGCACCTGTGAGTTAGTATGCCCCAAAGTATTAAAATATGTAACGTTGGACGATGACTACGAACAGAGGACGTGTCATGCTAGGATTTGGCACAGTGGACGCATGTATTGGTCCCACCCGGCTCATAGTGCCAGCACCCCACAGGTCGCAGTCGGGGCCAATGAGGTTTATTAGATGGAATTTATGTAAATACCAACACATGTTCAACAGATAACATACTTCCCCCCAACCCAATGAAAATATTACTCTCTTGGCATACTGGTTGTCCCGAAAAAAGTGGGATGTGAAAATGTTATATTTGTCAGGTTCATCCTTTCACAGATAACAGGGGGCACGGGTGGCCCAGTCGTCTAAGGCGCCTCGATTAGCTGTGCAGTGTCCCGTCCCTTGGGCACGCCAGAAACCTACGATTGTGGGTTCGAATCCCGGTTCTAGGTTTGTCAGCACCATACCCGTGCTCGTGGGTGTCACCGAAGTGGTAAACGTCTGAGACCTGCATCACTTCGGGCTTTCCTCCCACATTAAGCAGACACGCCGAGACATAACTGGAAAACTGTTAAAAGCGGCGTTAAACCCAACTCATTCACTCACATATAAAAACGTGTCTACACCAATATATCTAATATTGTTAAAAGTAACACACAGTCCTAATCATTCACTCTTCTAAAATTACATTTCCATAATCAACATATGATGTTATTTATTATAATTACTCATTAGAGAATTTCTAAGAAAGGTATTACACAGGGTAGAAACAGAATCCGGGTATTGTCTATTAAATGTACATTTCTCCTCTTGGTTTCCATAGTGTTACTTCCTCTAGGCACACACTCCATGTGGTCATGTTAATTTCAATTTCCACCTTGGGCCGGCGGGTAGAGCGGGAACACGCCGGGTTATATTTAGTGATTTGACAGGAAATGTTGTCAATTGGAAAAGCCGAGAGCTTGAATATAAAAAGGCTCGAAATGAATCAATAAAGCTGTATCTTTTCTAAGATAGCGATATTCCGATCGAAATATTTGGTAAGATATATACTTTTCTGAAAGTCATTGGTGAACCATGCTTCACATTTGTTAAATGTGTATATGTGATAGTTTGATCGGGGACAAGCATTGATCGGGGACAAGCATTCCAGTGATATAAAACGTGTCATTCGCAATAACTGACATGTTTTTTTCCATTGATAGGATCATGGCAAACTCTTCATCTGGACATCTTGTGGTTGGCAGTTTGTGCAGCCATTTTTATTTGTCATTCCGTCCTCTTTCAGATGCTGGTTTTTGTGGGGGTTCGATTCCCGTCCCTGGGTCATTCAAAGTACCGAGTGCCACAAGTTATCTTTCAAGAGTGAAAAAAATATTGCTTGGTCAGCAATTGAGGCTTAAACCTTAGCTAGACTTAAAGAGCAAATATACACCACTTCAATCGTAAACGAATTTTATGGTTTTAAGTTTTTTTCATTTGAATTGAAATTTCATACATATTGTGTACGCCTATCGCTAAAGAAAAATCCTATTTCAATTAACTTACTGGTAGTATTTGATTTGACTTTTTTTTTTAGATCTTAGAAATGTATGCTATATTATTATATTATTACGTTTTCATTGACTTACTTCAAAGTCATCTTATCTTAGTTGACTGTTAATTTTGTATTGATCTTGGGACAGACGATTGATCTTGCTTTAGTATCTAACTTGAAAGGTCTGACAGTGTCCGGCTTCTAGCCTCGTGTTCCCAGAACAGTTACATCTAAATGAATGAATACGGAATTGTGTGAGGGTGTATAAAAGTGTGAAATGTAATCGTCGAAACTACAGCCCTGTACTTCTTGTTTACTCACGGCCAATAACTGTTTCAGCTCCGGGTATCCCATATGTCTGAGCTCATCCTGGCGCCAGCACACCCGGCGAACTTCCCGTTCACCATAGGGCCAATCACCCAGCCAGTGGTAGGTATTTTACAGTTCATTAAACCAATACCCATGAGGTAGTCTACATTCTGAAATAAACTCTCATAAACATTTCAGAATCCCCATTCTGACTGGTCGACCAGCTCTACTGAGGTTACACCTCAATAGCATTCGTAACGACGTGAATGTTTCTTTGAGGTTATGAGAATAGGCGAGTGGTAAATTAAAAGAAGCGACAAAAATATTTCAATAATCATTAGTTATCTCTACTTATAAACCTATCATGGTGTTGTAACCATCTCCCAGACGACCTTTCTTTAGTAGTAAGACCACTCAGCAGGTTTTACAATTGCTCCTCAGGTTTTACAATTGCAATTGTAAAACCCGGGAAGCAAAATGGATAGCGGTTTATAAGTTGGACAAACCATTCCATCTCAGGAATGGTATGATTGTATACACAATCATACCATTCCTTCGGTGTCATGGTTTCTCCATTACTTAAAGCAGAGTCGACTATACGATTGCGACTATATCATAAGCATGTGTTCATGAATCACTATCAAGTAGGGACGATACCAGGTGTTTGCAAATAGGTGAGCGTATCCTTCCCCACCGGAGGTGGTAGTGAAGGCCGCGAATATTTTGCGACCCATGAAGGATTATGAGGAGCAAGCTGTTACGCTGCTTTATTAAAAATTCCAGCTATATCACAGTGGGTGTTGAGGAACACAACGCCTTCTCCTTCATGTTGGTTGATTGGTTGGTTGTTTAGCGCCGCACTTAGCAATATTCCAGCTATATGACGGCGGTCTGTAAATAATCGAGTCTGGACCAGACAATTCAGTGATTGATATCATGAGCATCGATCCACGCAATCGACGACATGCATCAACCAGCGAGCGAGTCAGCGAGCGAGTCAGCGAGCCTCACCACCCGATCCCGTTAGTCGCCTCTCACGACAAGCATAGTCGCTTTTCTCCTACCTGTATTTGTGACATTATATGATAATTGGAAATGACAACCAATAAAAGCAAACAGTAAAAAGCACTCAGTAATGATGATTACGATCATGATGCTATTGATAGTGCAAATGGTGAACCAAAGATTAAGATGATGATGATGATGATAATGATGATGATGATGATGATAAACTGTTGAATAAGATGAATATAATGATGGCAATCAACACTTTAGAGATCATAGCAAACAGATAACGGAAGCAAGTACCATGTTATTCATGAATTTGTTTATGCTAATTTCAAACTTGACACCACCTATCTCATTCCATTTTTTTCAGATAACAGGTGCAAATGGACAAAGTCTTACATACACCATCACCGATGATGTTGTCACCCGGAAGACGTTCACACAGGCAGCGTTGTGGTACACACGTGACTACATGGTAGAGATGCTGAGTCTTGATGACAGATGTAATTGATGCATATAGGGATGTAACAATTACTGTGTGAACGCATCCCATAATCAACACGAAAGTGACAGCTATGCTGGCAATAACATGTTGGTTTTCCTGAAGGCATTACATCTGTCTGTGGCAGAGCTCCGTGCCTAAATGGTGCATGATGTTTGCTTGTAAGACAGCTGAACTCCACTATGCTGTTGTTTTATACAGTTATAGAAATTATGTAGGATTGTTTTAATCCACTGATCCGTATACGACAAAGTCGTGTTTATATGTATTGCTTATGTATTTGTGAATATCATATTTGTAGTTCCCTTGCTTAAACACGTTTTTTATGAATCAAGGAATACATTTATTTTGTTTACACAATGGTTTATCAATGTTATATTTCTACTTTCTTATTTTGTTACGTTCTATAAAACACGGGTCCACCTTTTGTTTCTGTATGAAGCAATTGTTTGCAGTTATACTAATAGGCATATATATTTTGTTTACAAAAGCATCAGAGAAAAAACTTGTCCATCAGTCAATCAAAACAACCATCATTGAAAAGAAACTGAATGTTCGTGTTATGTAATGGCTGCCTGGACCCCTTGAGTTGTAACAAGGAATCTGATTGGTTGGGGACATCTCGGCTGTTTAATTATACAAACCAATTAACAGAAACAAATGTGTGTCTTTAAGTGCATATAAGCGAAGCATGCCTCATAACTAGGACACAAGGTCGCTTTTCAAGTGGGCAATAATTATATATAAACAAAGCTTGTTGTTATAAATAGCTTAGGTGCTTTCCACATAATCGCATCGATTAAATACTTCCGCGTACTCATACACGAGAGGCACTGTGCGCTGAGTCAATAGGATATGACATTTGTTAAATAAATCATGCACAAAATCCATGTCATGTCAAACTGACGACCTTGTCTATTACATTGAATGTACCTTTTATGCATTGATATACATATTGGTGAGACACAAATGGAATTATCGACACGAGTCAGCCAGGCTTTGATAAGGCATCAACAGAAATGTTTCCAATTGTGGCTATCCACATTGCATAAAAGTTAGGATATTGGAGAAAATATACCGCTAATCTAATAGACTTAAATACAGTCGACCTAATAGGATGTTCAGAGAAAATCATCATAATGGACTGTTGTGTGCAGCAATGCCATATGGATGTAATGACAAAATAAACGACGTTGGCAGTTGTTCTAATTGTAAGACGTCAATTGCATGAGGCACAACCAGTCTTGATTATCCACCAGAACAGATTCATTTGCATTTGGCGTGAAGAGCAAAATAGCTACGAAAATTGATATGAACTGACCACTGAAAACCGGTGATGACACCAGGTGCTCGCGAAAATGGGGAGCACGTCCTTCTCAACCGCTAGCACCCACCATTCAATTTGCATTACAGAAATATGTAGATTATGCCTGACCACGGTACTCCTGCCATGCGACGGCGGGCTCTAAACCCGACAATCAAGTCATCGATGGACCAGAAGATCCAGTGACAGTATGGTGTATTTTCTGATTTTGTTGAAACTAAATACGTTAATTTTGAATTACGTCAGTTGCCTACAAGTACAACCAACGTGCCGCTAACATCAATGTATTCCGCCATCCCAAAGATCTGGAGGAACAAGAAGGAACGAAGGCTAAATGATGCCATTCATTTGGAAGATGTGTTGCCTCTCCTTCATGAGCTATTGCGACTGCACAAAGTAAGAAGACTTTACTGTTTGTCGTTGAAAAATGTCAAAAGAATCAGTCAATTTCTGCTGTTGGATGGGTTTACAATCAAGATTCCACAGTATCGACGTGATAGTGCTCTTGATATTGCTTTGAGACGTTTGTTAATCTAATTCACAAAATATATGCCTGAAATTAAAGTATCATTCTCTAACAAATATCAGTTCGCCTAGTTGTTTAATTAAAGGAACGTGATGCAGAACGTGGACTTGGTCAAATGATCACACGTGACTTCTGACCCGGGGTGGAATAGGTCTTCAGCAACCCATGCTTGCCGTAAAAGGCGACTATTCTTGTAGTAAGAGGCGACTAACGGGATCTTGTGGTCAGGCTCGCTGACTTGGTTGATGCATGTCATCGTGTCCCAATTGCATGGATCGATGCTTATGATGCCCTGGTCCAGACTCATATAGCTAGAATATTGCTGGGCGCAGCAATGGACAACAAACAAACAAGTGACTTCTCTATTATTGATAAAAACAACCTTTGTCATTTATTCAAACATGGACCGATATATGGAGCGGGCTCCTACCAATTGGGAGCACAATTTAGTAAAATCATTATCGATGCTTTCGAAGCATATGCCACATACTGGACCAAAAGAGAAGAGGAACCTGTTGAATGTCTTTGAGGGTGGGTTCAGACAGTATGTGATATTGTCATTGGTAGAATAAATTTAATCCTTCCTTCCCACATGGGAAACAGGTGGCACAGTGGTAGAAGGAGCCAAATTAGATTCTGTTTTGGTTAATGCCATGCTCACTCCTCTGGCTTTTATTTAGTGTCACTTTGAGGCAGGATGATAATCACAGACCAATGATATTGCGCATATTTCCACACCACTCAGGGTCATGCTCAAAGCGCTATTATTACCTCTGTCACTGGATCGGTGTTGCACTCAAGCATCGTTCTCAACTCCCTGGGGAGGCCCACACAGACACGCAGACAGACACGTGAGAAAGACACAGAGACACATCGTTTTGAGAAGGATTTTAACATGTACACATTGGGGAATGTTATAGGTGATTAAGTATAATACTAAGACGTATAACAGTACTATAACAAACTTCATTGGTGATATATTATCCACAAAGTTACACGATATCCGAATCGCCAAATCACACACTGGACCCTCCTTATAAAAAACATCTGTACTCCTGTTTGTTCCCGCACTGTATCTTAAGCTGTTTGAAGCAACCGAAATACAGTGTTGACACCAACTCACTCATCATGCGATACACGCATATATAAACAACAGCGTGTGCTTAGAAATAGCTTAGGTGCTTTCCATATTTTCGCATCGACCAAATACTTCCGTGTACACATACACAAGAAGCAATGTGGGCTGAGTCACGTGCTCCTAAAAACATCACAGCATGATGAATAGCAGCATGACCACAGACACATTCGCCTTGAAATATGTTAAACAGTATGACGCAGTCGGATGAATACGCCAATGAGGAGACAACCATTATGCATTTTCAGTTTTGCGGATTTTATTGGGAATACAGCCGGAGGTTTCAAATGTTGAACTTTCTTGGTACCAAATCCGCAATAGCACCCGAAAAGCTGAAAATACTTTACAGTGCGGCAATAAAACAACAATCAAAGAAACAAAACAAACATTGTAACCGACTAAAGTTATTAGTCCTTTTTCTGAATGACTCTTGTCACAAGGTGATGTAACCGTGAAGATCCGGGGAAGAATAGGTCCTCGGCAACCCATGCTTGCCGTAAGTGGCGACTAACGGGATCGGGTGGTCAGGCTCGCTGTGGTGGTAAATGCATGTCATCATTGCGTGGATCGATGTTCATGATGTCAATCACTGGATTATCTGGTTCAGACGCGATTATATAGCCGTCATATAGCTGCAATATTGCTGAGTGCGGCGTTAAACAACACACAAACAAACAAACAAACAAACACACACGGGGATGTCCAACTTGAAACGTAATTGATAATCAATTAAATCGGTGAACTAAATTGTGAAATCAGGAAATGACCACATATGATCAATGAATAATCAGTAAATTATATTTAAACAGTTTTAGGGTCACAATTACATTTAGCAATACACCGGGTCAATAGGTTTTCACCGTCGAATTTCCATTCGGGAATCCGGTGAAATGTTGGAAGGTGGCAGGAATTCGGTGTTTTCAGATGGGTCTATCAGAAAAAGTCTATTAACAGCCCTTCAGCGTTCTGTAAACAAATACGATCCCTCCAAAATCGATCTTAGGCTTACGATAATATAACAAAAGAAAAGCAAAGTGGCTTAGTCATTTTGATTTTTTTAAAATGATAGAATATTGAATGCAGTACTTGATGATATGCAAAATGATATCAAAGAACGCTACAATGAGGTTGATGACATTGTCTTAGATTCACCCGTTGTTGCAAATGAAATAATAGAGGCGATAAGCCACCTTACAGGGAAGAACAGCTGGCCATGATAGTAGAAGTAATTGTCGAAATGTTGAAGTGTGCGAAATTTGAAATTTTTGCCTCGAAGTTTTCTTTGCAAGTGTTTTCCATAGCAATTGGTCATTTTCTATAATAATTCCCCTGAATAAAAAAGGAGACAGGGGCGAAACCAACTATAGATATATTTCATCAATGAGCATTTTAGGATAAATAGCTACTAAAATATTAAATATTATAATTTCTAATTGGGGAACATGCGTGATAAGATTCCTGAATTTCAAGCTGGTTTTAGAAAAAAACTTCTACCTCAGATGATATATTTACACTTATTCAAAACACTTTGTCACGGAGTAAGCATAAAGTATACGTAGCATTTGTCTATTTCGAAAAGGCTTATGACTCAGTTGATCGTTTAAGCTATGGAAATGTCTACGAAAAGCAGGTTTACGAGGGAACATGTTATATGACGAAAAAGCTTCTGACATCTTCCCGAGGCTAGGGAGTTAACTGAGTCTTACTTGTATTTGCTTTAAACAAAATGGCGCCGCCCAGTAAAGGCTGTCTGATCGATAATAAAGATATTCTACAATGTTATAGAATGGTCTTACGTCGCAAAATGCATCATATTTCGTAAGCACCTTGATTTAAAACATGAAAATATTTGGAAAAATATCTAGTGGACGGTACAAATGCTTTGCAAATCCTGGAATCGACTGAAATCTGCTCGGCAGTTTACGAACCGGATGTCAATTAAGTCACGCAATTTTGATTGGGCGATGCATAGACTCGTTAGCCGAGGAAAAACACAACACCGAAATTCCAGCCTAGTTCTGCAAGGGTCGAAACTGGACTTTTATGGTCAGTTAACTCCCTTGCCTTGGGAAGATGAGCCAAATGTTTCCAGATTTGATAGAAATTTTGATGCTAATTTTTGCAGACATTGTCATGTTAGTTTCAGATATTGTTGTTGGTCTACAAAGAATTTACATACTTAAGATACATACACAATAGAATGGAGATAAGTAAATTTGGCAAAAAACTAACAATGTGATCTTTAGAACAGGTGTCCCAATAGCGTCGAATGAAAGGTGATTATTCGACGTTCAGTTAGTCAATATACTAGTAGGCAACTATTCATATTTAGGAATCTGATTCTCAGACACAATGAACGAAATGTGCCCGAGACGTATCCCTGTGTTCAAAGAAAGGATTAGTAAGTGTAATGTCTATTGCTGGGGCTTCTTTATATAAGGCTCATTTATTAGCATGTAAACTTTCATTGTGTCGGATTGTCTACACCAAATTGTATTGTTTATAGCGAATGTGGTAGATACCCACTATATATTATTTCTCAGATTAGAATGTTTAAAATACTGGTTTATAATTCTTCTGATGCATGAACAACGGCTCCCTAAATTAGCTTATAACATGTTTTTACATTCAAACAAAGAATACAAGGGCAACGTTTATAAGAATTCTTCTATTTTCCAATGGTTTTGAATTTATATGGTTGTGTCAGTAAGTTGGAAATATGTTTCTGAAAGAATTTAGAAATCGGTCTATAAATATGTTCTATTAAGAATGGCAAGAATACATGGCATTCATCTTTAATTTCAAAGAGATCACAAAACGAAAATACATTGATAGATTTTTCTTGTGCACCATTGCTATCATGTTCACGTGAAAGGTTCACCTTGCAATCATGAAAAGATATCCTTAATTTACAATAGCATCTTCTTAATGATTTACCAAAGGTATGTGTGTTATACAATTCTGGTTAAAGTAAAGATTTAATACCAAAGTAATGCGTTAAGTATTTCTAAGACGAGAGCGATTCGCGCTATTCTTGATACAAAATGCGCCTCACTGGTCATAAGGAAGGATGAAGGCCAAATGATACCATTGGGACTCACAAGGAATAACAAGACTGTACTCTGTGTCCTAGAAAGAAATTAAACGACTCCAGCAACTTTTTCTGACGGATGCGTCTACAAACAGTAAAAACCCACAGTATCGACTACAGAGTATAGTTCTTGATATTGCTTTGAAACGTTTGGCCAAAGCAGAAACATACTCCACTCAATAAGACAAAGACCGCATGTTCTTTCAAGAATGTGAAATTTGCAACCAAGGGAATTGATGCCTAAAATTTAATTGCTATACTTAGACAAAAGTCTTTGTTTCCCTGTTTCAGTTTCAGGAACCAACAAACAACGAACATCATATTATCTAGGTAGTTCAATTATAGGAAAGTGTTGGAGATCGTGGACTAGTCAGCTCATGATTCAATTCCATTACCTATGCCAACCTGTTGGTCATATAATCACAGGTAACTTCTTTATTGTTGACGACAACAACCGTCATTCAATCGCCAGTTATTCAAATATGGACCAAAACATCGCGAGCAGCCTTCTACCAATTGGGATCTTAACTTTAAGGTCATTATGGATGCTGTCGAGGCAAATGCAAACACAAAATGAGCCAAAAGAGAAGAGGAACATTTTGAATGTTTTATCAGAGTGTGTTAAGTTAGTGCGTGATGTTGTCATTGGTAGAATGCACAAATTGAAAAAGGGGAAACAGAATTGGAATAAACCCATTCCTCCCCAACAATCTGTCATCCAAAATTTGTCTGGCCCACATGAAAAGTTTGTAGTTGTTCCCACTGACACGGATTCAAATAACATAACCATTACATGTAAGCATCTCTACATTATTGTTTGATCAAAGAACGTGACTTAGTAAGGAATCTGCCAAAACCATTAATCAGAACCTTTTGACTTGACTCTAAAACTTGAAGACATGTCCATTCATCTTTTGTATCAGATTCCAAAGCTCCATAAAGATCCGTAAATATATCACCTGAAGTTTACCGAGAAAATATGTGAAATGTTGGACTTCCTCATTGATAAGAACTGTGTGAAATGGTTGGGAAAGACATTTAGGCAAGAAGTAGGCATGCCCAAGGGCACGAATTGTAATTGCCTGCTAATAGGTTGATTTATGCATGGGAATCGCAATTTCTGCTTACCATAATCCTTAATACAACCAAGGACGGACATGCTATCAACCAATCAATAAAAAAAGGAGACAGGAGCGAAACCAACTATAGATATACTATAGAAAGATAGCTACTGAAATATTAAATATTAGAATTTCCTATTGGGGAACATGTGTGATAAGATTCCTGAATTTCAAGCTGTTTTTAGAAAAACCCCATCATATTCTACCTCAACCAAGGAAGGACATGCTATCAACCACTGGTTTGCCTGTGTTGTGCGAGGTGAAATACGGTGAAATAAACATACCTCATGACAGACAGAAAGTTTGGTTGAATAGGGTTTCATTGTATTTCTGATAAATGCCCAAGAAATCTTTTCGCTCTGCCTCTTAACTATGTATTCAGAAATCTAAACATACAGAAACAACGACATATTTGTTCTCTATTTAAAATATTTGTACAATAAGACGTGACATCATCTTTGTTGGAGCCAGTCATCAGATCCTTTCGCCACTCGCGTGTCATTTGTTCCACTGGCAAGTCTTGAAAAGGTAGAAGGATCTATACCGAAACGTCGCCTCAACACTAAGTAAAGACGTTGTTATCCATAAACTGTGTCTACTGTGGTACGAAATTAAGCACGTGCATTCATATAATCCTGGTTAGCCATTTTCATAATTTGCACCAAAAATCAGAAGAGGTGAGGTTTAAAAAATGGGGTTTAACGTCGCGTCCAAGATTATTGCACTTATATAGCGACCGTAAAAAACAGAGGAAACATAGAGACTGATAATAGATTTGGTTAGGGAAATAATGTTTGAATCCGGCTCTACTCAAATAATTTATTCTCTGCACAAGCTGGAAGTCCCGAAGATGGGGTATATGTCCAGATGCAGTGAGCTATAAAAAATATATTGTCTCTAACAAAACATCCCCCCCCCCCCCCCCCCCCCCCCCCCACACACACACACACACACACCACCACCCACCCACATCCGTACACATCAGGATGTCAAACGGTCAGTTCCGTAGTGAAACTCCTTTGAAGTTGTTGCGTTTGAATAGTGTTTCAGTATACACTGTTAAATAGTAACTTATTAGTGAGTGACACGTTGCTTGTAATTCCAGTAATATGACGGTGTACCAACGAGAGAGGAAAACATACACTTAACTTACGATGGCATTTAGCAATTTGAGAATCCCAAAGCAACAAAACCAAGAAAAAAACGGATGAACGTGAGAATTTTACCGCCCTGATATGGCGGGAATATTGCTAAACATTGCGGAAAACACTATTTACTCGCTTAGGGGAAATGTACCAATGTTTAAGTCAGCTGCAAGTACAAACACAACCACGGGACCTCTGACATCATCAATGACACAACTAAGGCTGTTGGATGTCGTGATGTTTAGGTTTTGAAACCCCTTTCTTGGAGGATAAAATCAAGATTGTATGCTTTGTTATTATGATAGTACTCAAGATTCCCAGTCTGTAAGACGACCGTAGCACTATGACGGTTGTAACGCTAAGACCTCTTTTTAAGATGACATCCAAGCGGAAGCAAATACACTACAGCCAAGAGAGCACAGACATAAAACAAAGAATCTATCATCCTATTTGCTGTAATGTACACGGAACAAAAAAGTGAGGGAAGATGAATATTTTTGTCGTGAAGACTGAGCACACAATTTCATAAAGTTATCCCCCCAAATATGCATGCCCCCTCACCGTTTTGGTTCAGTATATACATATGTTTCCGTTACCTGAGATATAGGAGTATACCTTCTGGGTATTTCATTAATCTTAGTCCGTTTTGTAATGAATTGATAACAGGATAAATATAAATATGAGAGACATCTGTGACACATTTCCGTAGAAGCATAAAGGCATCACCCACGTGTTACCCTTGGTTTCATTGAACTGGACTCACCCAACAATTTTGGTTATATTTTGCTGTAATGTACACGGAACAAAAAAGTGAGGGAAGATGAATATTTTTGTCGTGAAGACTGAGCACACAATTTCATAAAATTATCCCCCCAAATATTCATGACCCCTCACCGTTTTGGTTCAGTATATACATATATTTCCGTTACCTGAAATGGAAGTACAACTTCCGGGTATTTCATTAATCTTAGTTCGTTTTGTAATGATTGTGTGGAATTAATAACAGGATAAATATAAATATGAGAGACATCTGTGACATATTTCCGTAGAAGCAAAAAGACATCACCCACGTGTTACCCTTGGTTTCATTGAACTGGACTCACCCAACTATTTTGGTTATATATAAATCGACGAGAGAAAGTAAATTTGAACATGAAGATGCTTATATATAGTTTATTGGGAAAATTGTAAATCTACGAATATATAAATGTATGTTTTCAAAGCAATATTCAAAACATTGTGAAGCACCAAGTACAGGTATATCGATTTGAGCAGTTGTCTTTACAAGTATTTTGGTAAGCGTTTTAACTTGTTATGATTTAATCTGTAATAGAGTGTACGCTTATCAGTTGAAATATAGACGCCGTGAAGATTCAGGGTAGAATTGGAAATCAGCAACTCCTGCTTGTCGTAAAAGACGAATAATGTGATTGGTTGGTCAGACTCGCTGACTTGGTAGAGTCGTGTTATTGTATCCCAACTGCGTAGATCGAGGCTCATGACGTTAATCTTTGGATTGTCTGGTCCATACTGACATATTGCTGAGTGCGGCGTTACACAACAAACAAACAAACAAAAGTTTCAAATTACAAGATTTAGTAGTAAACATTGAGGCTGAAACACTCGCCCCCGTCTTAAACGGAATTGAAAGCTGATAAATGTATATCCGGGCGTCTTAATTGAACATAACACTGCCTCTCAGAGAGACATTCTACTATTAATGGCCATAGTCCTTTTTCAAAAACAAATATCCAGAAAGACATGTATGAATTTATTCCAGTTCAAGACATAACTGAACATCAAATGTTATTTCTAAATTAGGTGAAAAGGGTGATGTGAAAAGGATGGAAAGAGACACAAACTGTAATAGCCAATATGTTGTTTCTGTTTGAATAGAATCATGTGGAACACTTTTAGGACCGTGGCTGTCTGGTTAGCCATTTTCATATGTCATTCCGCATCGAGTCAATCCCTGATTGAACCTTGTGGGGGGTCGAATCCTGTTTCTGGTTTTGCCAGGAAATCCCCCACACAAGGAAATCTTGCCTTGGCAATGAGAAATATTGCCACGTCGGCAGCCGAGGCAGCAGAATCAGCCGGACGACTGAAGAACAGATACGTTGGCACATCTCAGGTAAATAACTTCACCTTAACATTCCAAATCAGGGGGCATCGGTTAGATTAGGCCTGATTATGTTCTAGGTTTGTGAGCATCATATCCACGTCTCCTTTACACACATATGCAAGCTTACATATGATATTGTTGAGATGAGTAAAATCTGCTCAGCGATAACATGACCTCTAATAATGTTTGATGATTTAAACTCACTCACTTATTCACTCATTACTATATAACTGAAACATATAACTTGTTCACAAACAATTTATACTTAATTGTTAAAGCAGATGTAAAGCATAATTATGTACAACATGTCCAAAGCCAGTGAATTAAAATTAACGTATATTACATGAAGCTTAATGGCTACGAGAAATCATCAAATATATATCTAGCGTATTCGGGGAAACGAGCAATCCAATCTCAATGAGTTGCGCGGAGTTGCGTCCCTTTTTCGTGCCAGGATCGGCTTGTCATGGGTAGCCCCGATTATAATCCTTATTAGACCCAAGTGCCGCTAAATATTCCCATCTAAGTAATAAAATTAACACAGTTAAACGACGTATCGAGTTAAAGGGAGATAAAGTTCAGGTAATATGACAGATGTGACTGATGTGAGGGACACACGTATTATATACATTATTATTGTCAACCCCTTTTTTTAAAAAAAACAAGAACTCCACCCCTCCACATGACCCCTGCACCCCAATCCCTGAATATTACATGGTCGGCAAAGGTACAATGCACACTGTAGCATCATTGGCGTACATGCCATGCATTGCCAGTGTATACGACTTCATTCATGTACTTCCTTCAACTCAATAACGGGAACTTCCCACTTCCAGTCACGGATATCCCCAACACTCGCAAGGCTACAGCGGAGAGGACATGAGGCCAACTTTCCATTCACCAGGAGTTTCTTCACGAGGTCCGAGGTAGGTTGTACGTTGAGCTGTCACAATCATGTGAAATAGCTGGCGTTCTGTGTTAATCGAGATTTATCTTGAATCCTCGTTATTCCGGAAGTTCTTGCTGACGGACACTTACTGTTGGGATATCGCATATTAACGCTGGGATGTTGATACTTGGATATACTACATGTACCTCAATTAAAACATGGATGCCGTCGAAAATATGTCGAGGTATGTGTAGTTCGGGACAACAGGAGTGTTTTTTACTGACCGATAAGGATTCTTCTGGTTTTTACATTGACGTTATATATTCATTCTCTGTACACTAATATGTAATTATGATATTTACTCAAAGCAAAGAAAACATGTATATCGACAATCATGTGTTGAATAAAATATAAATGAAAAGATACAAATGATGTGTGGTAGTTATCATAAACACCAACATAATAATAATAATTATGACAAACATAAACTTCTTATTCCCGTTTCAGATAAGAGGTGCTCTCCAGAGCGACTATGATGACGTGTCAACAATCATCATGTTCATGAAGTACATCTACAAATATGAAACTAAATACACAGCCGACATGGAGGCCTTCCAACACAAGCTGTACAACATGCTTTGCATGATCAAGATCGCCGCTGACGCCAATGGACAAAGTCTTACTCACACCATCACTGATGATGTTGTCACCAGGAAGGTCATCACATCAGTTGCCTTTAGGTACGCCCGTGATTACATCGTGTTCAGGGACGCCGAAGTCTTCTTGTCATCTGTCTCAGCTCCTTATGTGAATTGAACAATGAAGTGACTCTTAATACAACCGAGACTACCAGAATGACGACACGAACGGGGTTTAAAGTGACTTTTGTATGAAACCATGTAAATGTTAATACATGACTGTGATACTATTATTAAATTACTACACTGTCTCAAAAGAACGGTGAACGTAGGTAACCAAATTGTATAATGCGCTACACTACAACTCATTGTACAGAGTTGCTTCCCTTAGCCGAACCAGGATGCTGCCTGCATCCCAGATTTGCCTTGATTATGACCCTTTCAGCTCAATACTCTGCTCGTGGATATCACCAAATAGGTTCATGTTATAGCCTGCATTGCATTGGCCTTCCCTATAACATACTGATTAAAAAGGGCGTTTAACCCAATTCACTGATCCCAAAGCACAATAACCGTCCACAAATAGCTTGTCGTGTTTGTTCTCAATAACTTGACCAATAATTCCTGTATCAAAACTCGTATAAGCCTTGTTTAAAAGGTTTGACAGTGCTGTAGGATCTACAGTTATACGTACGGGATTATATTAATCCATAATCCGTTTATATATTTATTTTTTTACGTTTTTACATTTATATAGTCATTTATGTTACTATGTCAAATATCCGTCGATTATATTATGTGATGAAGCTATGAAAGTTCAATGTTAATTTATATAGATTGTTTGAAATAAGGAAAGGACGAGGTATGATAAGTGCACACCTTTGTCCACAAGATTTGCCTGCCTAAGAAAAACCTTTACAAATCATCATCAATTATCAGATGTGTTCATACGAAGAAGAATTAAACTTTGTTCAGCTCAATATTTGCATGTTTGGAGCTAATATAGCACAGTAGGTAATAATAACGCGTATTTATAAAGCGCTAGCCTTCATACAGCACATTTAATCCTCGGTAAACAGATGAGGTTTTAGCTTTAGATTTAAAAGTGTCGGAAGCTGGAGATGGTTTAATGCTCAGACGTATGTCCACACTTCTGGCGCAGCAACACTGAAAGATTTCTGTCCATAATTTGTGAGTTTGTTAGTTGGAGTTGACAAGAGGCGCTGATTTTCCGACCCTAGTAATCTGTTGGGCTTTTACTTCTCCAGTAGGTAAGATGGTACCGGTTCACTTTTATGTATTCGATCCAGACGGGCCAGATGGCTGCCAATTAACATATGTAAATTAAATGACGATCATGCCAACAATTCCGTCCTCCGTAGCTTTACACTGGACCTAGAAGGGCAATTACCCTACCTCTTCCTTTTTGAACAGCATAATCTACTGATTAAACCCATTATCGTTGTGATAAGTGTCCAGTCCTTCATCGTTCTAGTCATTGCTGACACAGTTATCTATCAAGTCACATCTATACTGAAACACACGCTTATTCGACTTTTGTGTAATAATATTACGGAGATTTGCCAAATTCACATCAAGTAGTTCTGTGTATTTAAACAAGAGATCTTCAAACAACAATGACATTTCGTCACACAGTCATCATTCTTTGTCTTGCGAGTAAATATTTACTGCTAAAATCATGTTATTGTCCTTCGAGTTAAAGTTGATTACACGTTTTCATTGTGTGTCTGCATTCGGTTCGGTTGTCAGTACTTCGGTACAAAATGTACTGTATATGTATATCTTCTTGTTTGTAATATCAGCAATAAAATATGGGCATTTGAGTTTGATTGAATTTTCTCATTTGTATTGAATAAAGGCGATTTTCCCAATAAGGACTATATGGACAAATCTGAATGTATGTGTGATTCAGCCATTCACAATGAATAGTGCTTTTTGTGTGACCTTAGTCAAGGGAACACACTTTACAACATTATATTCCGACACAATAATGAGCAGTCGTCCGCCATTGTTTTTCTGCACATATTCTGGGTATGATAACTCTCAGTATTCCTGTGAAGTAAAGACTGAAAATATGGAAGACAGTCTCAATCATACTAAGAAAAAAGATTCCAAAAGGCAAAATAGCGGTGACAGTTATATGGGTGGACCACGAGAAATCAGTGATGACACCAGGTGCTCGCGAAATGGATGAAAATGCCCTGCTCGACCGGTAACACCCTCCATTTGCGCAAAAAGGAAGGCTTGGTTGCCTGACGCGACACAGCAGTGCACCTCCCATGCGACTGCGGCCTGTAAACCAGACAATCAAGGACCACAAAATCCAGTGAGACAATAGAGCATTTACTGATATGGTTGAAGCTTAAAAAAGAAATGTTTAGGTGTTAACATGTCGAACGTAAGCGTGTTGAGGGTTGTGTTCTAATAATACACGTTTTTAGCGTTTTATCCAAAAATGTTAAGAACCCCAAAACATAAAATGGGGTGAGATCTCACTATACCATTCGCAAAATCGAAACATGTTCAAAATATGTCTAAATAATATACATAAATAAGCAAATTGCAATTTATTTCATGGCATTTGACTGGCGAACCAAGTAATATATTTAGCGTTCCCATAAATCGGAAAACATTTGGCTACACCTACTAGAGGCTCACTGTTTCCTGATTGGCTGATAATAGAGTGGGCGGGACTTGGGTTGCATAATGACACAGAAAAAATGTCACTGATTTAGTATTGCTATTATCATTATTATTATTATTATTAGTAGTAGTAGTAGTATAATTATTATTATTATTATTATTATTATTGGTCGTACAGTTGTTTGCTTTAGTGATTAAATAAGAAATCTCTGAAGTTATTATCGTTGATGTTTTCATTCATAAGAATAGACTTAAATATGTTTTTGCGTTTATGCAGGTATACACGTAAAGTCGATGTGCACACTTTTATGTATGTATGTATGTATGTATGTATGTATGTATGTATGTATGTATGTATGTATGTATGTATGTATGCATGCATGTATACATGTATGTACGTATGTACGTATGTATGTATGTATGTATGTATGTATGTATGTATGTATACATGCATGTTTACATGTATGTACGTGCATGCGTGTCTGTATGTGCATGAGTATGTTTGTTGTTTAACGCCACACTCAGCTATATATCCCAGCTATATTACGGAGGTCTGAGTTGAACAGTATTTCAGATATATCATATCATCCCAGTTTTCTGTGAGAGGACATCCCAAGGTGATACAGGTCGTACATGTTTCGTTAACACGCAGGGTCACGAATACGGTGCACATAAACCACGAATCAGAACCAGGTTTAATCAAGGACTCGAACTCATGATTACACTATTCTAGCACGATGAGCAGATGACAAACCACTCAGAGAACGTTGAGTCTCCGAAAATATATTTTTTATAGAAATAAGCAACTACATTCAAGTTGTAAAGGAAACCCACTGAGATGGATTTGAACCTGTGGAAAATCTAGACTGGCTTCACTTAAACTTAAACACCGTGCTGTGCGGAAGGGAAAATAGTATGGTTCAGGGACTGTGAGACAGACTAGGGTCACTCCCTATGGCGGCATATATGATTTTAAATGTCATTGTTAATTTGGGGAAAACGAACACACACTTTATTTTGGTTTTGTTGGCCTGCTTACCATTCCGATTTATTGTACTCATGCACGTGAAGCTAAATAACATACAGAGGAAAGGCAACACCGTTTATGTAGTGAGTGAGTGAGTTTGGTTTTACGCCGCTTTTAGCAATATTCCAGCAATATCCCGGCGGGGGACACCAGAAACGGGCTTCACACATCGTACCCATGTCGGGAATAGAACCCGGGGCTTTGGCGTGACAAGCGAACGCTTTAACCACTAGGCTACCCGACCGCCCCCCGTTTATGTAAGTAACGTTGTAGTTATGCATGTATAAGAATAGACATTTGCAATGAAGCTTCATATAGCCATATTTCTTTGTGATAACTGTCAAAAGACAACATTTGAACGATATATAGAAGAGTTGATGAAAATATTGATAATTATATAAAGATTGACATCATCAAGTTATGACACATATACGTGTAATAAACAGTCAAAATATATGTCTAATAAATACTAAAATAAATGCAATACAAATGTAAACTTACAAAGGAATAAATATATAAACGATTGTGTTGCGTATGGATCAATGGATTATCGTAATCCTACACATATATCTGTAGATATCGCAGTCTTGGGACGTATGGAAGCAAAGCACGAGTACTGGTATGTCCGCGGCGCAAAGCTATGTAATGCCCTAATGGGAAGATTAAAAAGATCACCCCAATGGTCTCTGTTGTAACAGAGTCAGTTGATTATTCAATTCATATAAGGAGCTGAGACAGATGACAAGAAGACTACGGCGTCCCGGAACACGATGTAATCACGGGCGTACCTAAAGACAACTGATGTGATGACCTTCCTGGTGACAACATCATCATTGATGGTCTGGGTATTTTAAAAAGTAATTATTGCAATATTGTTTCAGGTGACTTCTTATTTGTGTCTGTTCGTGTGCTTCCCCAAGTGCATGATATGTCACATAAACTCACAACAGCGATAGACATGTCTAATATGTCTAATCAACATCAAGCGTGAACAAGCACATTTCATTCATTATTCGCTGCAGTCTATGTGTGTGTGTGTGTGTGTGTGTGTGTGACATTTTTTCTGTGTCACTATGCAACCCAAGTCCCGCCCACTCTATTATCAGCCAATCAGGAAACAGTGAGCCTCTAGTAGGTGTAGCCAAATGTTTTCCGATTTATGGGAACGCTAAATATATTACTTGGTTCGCCAGTCAAATGCCATGAAATAAATTGCAATTTGCTTATTTATGTATATTATTTAGACATATTTTGAACATGTTTCGATTTTGCGAATGGTATAGTGAGATCTCACCCCATTTTATGTTTTGAGGTTCTTAACATTTTTGGATAAAACGCTAAAAACGTGTATTATTAGAACACAACCCTCAACACCCTTACGTTCGTCATGCTAACACCTAAACATTTCTTTTTAAGCTTCAACCATATCAGTAAATGCTCTATTGTCTCACTGGATTTTGTGGTCCTTGATTGTCTGGTTTACAGG
Source organism: Haliotis rufescens (assembly GCF_023055435.1). Classification (NCBI taxonomy): domain Eukaryota; kingdom Metazoa; phylum Mollusca; class Gastropoda; order Lepetellida; family Haliotidae; genus Haliotis; species Haliotis rufescens. The sequence goes on from NW_025963802.1 coordinate 43,020,410, forward strand.
CCGCAGTCGCATGGGAGGTGCACTGCTGTGTCGCGTCAGGCAACCAAGCCTTCCTTTTTGCGCAAATGGAGGGTGTTCCCGGTCGGGCAGGACATTTTCATCCATTTCGCGAGCTCCTGGTGTCATCACTGATTTCTCGTGATCCACCCATATAACTGTCACCGCTATTTTGCCTTTTGGAATCTTTTTTCTTAGTATAATTGAGTCTTCCATATTTACTTCAAAGGAATACTGAGAGTTATCATACCCAGAATATATGCAGAAAAACAATGGCGGACAACTGCTCATTATTGTGTCGGAATATAATGTTGTAAAGTGTGTTCCCTTGACCAAGGTCACACAAAAAGCACTATTCATTGTGAATGGCTGAATCACACATACATTCAGATTTGTCCATATAGTCCTTATTGGGAGAATCGCCTTTATTCAATACAAATGAGAAAATTCAATCAAACTCAAATGCCCATATTTTATTGCTGATATTACAAACAAGAAGATATACATATACAGTACATTTTGTACCGAAGTACTGACAACCGAACCGAATGCAGACACACAATGAAAACGTGTAATCAACTTTAACTCGAAGGACAATAACATGATATTAGCAGTAAATATTTACTCGCAAGACAAAGAATGATGACTGTGTGACGAAATGTCATTGTTGTTTGATGATCTCTTGTTTAAATACACAGAACCACTTAATGTGATTTTGGCAAATCTCTGTCATATTATTACACAAAAGTCAAATAAGCGTGTGTTTCAGTATAGATGTGACTTGATAGATAACTGTGTCAGCAATGACTAGAACGATGAAGGACTGGACACTTATCATAACGATATTGAGTTTAATCAGTAGATTATGCTGTTCAAAAAGGAAGAGGTAGGGTAAGGGCCCTTGTAGGTCCACTGTAAAGTTACGGAGGACGGAATTGTTGGCATGAACATCATTTAATTTACATATGTCCATTGGCAGCCATCTGGCCCATCTGGATCGAATACATAAAAGTGAACCGGTACCATCTTACCTGTTTAACCTACTGGAGAGGTAAAAAACCCACAGATTACTAGGGTCGGAAGCACCTCTTGTCAACTCCAAATAACTCACAAATTATGGACAGAAATCTTTCAGTGTTGCTGCGCCAGAAGTGTGGACATACGTCTGAGCATTAAACCATCTCCAGCTTCCGACACTTTTAAATCTAAAGCTAAAACCTCATCTGTTTACCGAAGATTATATGTGCTGTATGAAGGCTTGTGCTTTATAAATACGCGTCATTATTACCTATTTTATGCAATATTAGCTCCAAACATGCAAATATTGAACTGAATAAAGTATAATTCTCTTTCGTATGAACACATCTGATAAATGATGATGGTTTGTAAAGGTTTATCTAAGGCAGGCAAATCTTGTGGATCAAGACGGGCACTTATCATATCATCCTTAAGTTATTTCAAACAAACTATATAAATTAACATTGAACTTTCATAGCTTCATCACATAATATAATCGACGGATAATTGACATAGTAAAATAAATAACTATATAAATGTAAAAACGTAAAACAATAAATATATAAACAGATTATGGATTAATATAATCCCGTACGTATGACTGTAGATCCTACAGCACTGTCAAACCTTTTAAACAAGGCTTATACGAGTTTTGATACAGGAATTATTGGTCATGTTCTTATTGAGAACAAACACGACAAGCTATTTGTGGACGGTTATTGTGCTTTGGGATCAGTGAATTGGGTTAAACGCCCTTTTGATCAGTATGTTATAGGGAAGGCCAATGCAATGCAGGCTATAAAATTAACCTATTTGGTGATATCCACGAGCAGAGTATTGAACTGAAAGGGTCATAATCAAGGCAAATCTGGAATGCAGGCAGCATCCTGGTTCGGCTAAAGGAAGCAACTCTGTACAATGAGGTGTAGTGTAGCGCATTATACAATTTGGTTACCTACGTTCACCGTTCTTTTGAGACAGTGTAGTAATGTAATAATAGTATCACAGTCATGTATTAACATTTACATGGTTTCATACAAAAGTCACTTTACACCCCGTTCGTGTCGTCATTCTGGTAGTCTCGGTTGTATTAAGAGTCACTTCATTGTTCAATTCACATAAGGAGCTGAGACAGATGACAAGAAGACTTCGGCGTCCCTGAACACGATGTAATCACGGGCGTACCTAAAGGCAACTGATGTGATGACCTTCCTGGTGACAACATCATCAGTGATGGTGTAAGTAAGACTTTGTCCATTGGCGTCAGCGGCGATCTTGATCTTGCAAAGCGTGTTGTACAGCTTATGTTGGAAGGCCTCCATGTCGACTGTGTATTCAGTTTCATATTTGTAGATGTACTTCATGAACATGATGATTGTTGACACGTCATCATAGTCGCTCTGGAGAGCACCTCTTATCTGAAACGGGAATAAGAATACTGTTTATGTTTGTCATAATTATCATTATTATGTTGGTGTTTATGATAACTACCACACATCATTTGTATCTTTTCATTTATATTTTATTCAACTCATGATTGTCGATATACATGTTTTCTTTGCTTTGAGTAAATATCATAATTACATATTAGTGTACAGAGAATGAATATATAACGTCAATGTAAAAACCAGAAGAATCCTTATCGGTCAGTAAAAAACACTCCTTTTGTCCCGAACTACACATACCTCGACATAGTTTTGACGGCATCCATGTTTTAATTGAGGTACATGTAGTATATCCAAGTATCAACATCCCAGCGTTAATATGCGATATCCCAACAGTAAGTGTCCGTCAGCAAGAACTTCCGGAATAACGAGGATTCAAGATAAATCTCGATTAACACAGAACGCCAGCTATTTCACATGATTGTGACAGCTCAACGTACAACCTACCTCGGACCTCGTGAAGAAACTCCTGGTGAATGGAAAGTTGGCCTCATGTCCTCTCCGCTGTAGCCTTGCGAGTGTTGGGGATATCCGTGACTGGAAGTGGGAAGTTCCCGTTATTGAGTTGAAGGAAGTACATGAATGAAGTCGTATACACTGGCAATGCATGGCATGTACGCCAATGATGCTACAGTGTGCATTGTACCTTTGCCGACCATGTAATATTCAGGGATTGGGGTGCAGGGGTCATGTGGAGGGGTGGAGTTCTTGTTTTTTTTTAAAAAAGGGGTTGACAATAATAATGTATATAATACGTGTGTCCCTCACATCAGTCACATCTGTCATATTACCTGAACTTTATCTCCCTTTAACTCGATATGTCGTTTAACTGTGTTAATTTTATTACTTAGATGGGAATATTTAGTGGCCCTTGGGTCTAATAAGGATTATAATCGGGGCTACCCATGACAAGCCGATCCTGGCACGAAAAAGGGACGCAACTCTGCGCAACTCATTGAGATTGGATTGCTCGTTTCCCCGAATATGCTAGATATATATTTGATGATTTCTCGTAGCCATTAAGCTTCATGTAATATACGTTATTTTTTATTCACTGGCTTTGGACATGTTGTACATAATTATACTTTACATCTGCTTTAACAATTAAGTAAAAATTGTTTGTGAACAAGACATTTTTATTAATTATATAGTAATGAGTGAATAAGTGAGTGAGTTTAAATCATCAAACATTATTAGAGGTCATGTTATCGCTGAGCAAATTTTACTCATCTCAACAATATCATATGAAAGCTTGCATATGTGTGTAAAGGAGACATGGATATGATGCTCACAAACCTAGAACATAATCAGGCCTAATCTAACCGATGCCCCCTGATTTGGAATGTTAAGGTGAAGTTATTTACCTGAGATGTGCCAACGTATCTGTTCTTCAGTCGTCCGGCTGATTCTGCTGCCTCGGCTGCCGACGTGGCAATATTTCTCATTGCCAAGGCAAGATTTCCTTGTGTGGGGGATTTCCTGGCAAAACCAGAAACAGGATTCGACCCCCCACAAGGTTCAATCAGGGATTGACTCGATGCGGAATGACATATGAAAATGGCTAACCAGACAGCCACGGTCCTAAAAGTGTTCCACATGATTCTATTCAAACAGAAACAACATATTGGCTATTACAGTTTGTGTCTCTTTCCATCCTTTTCACATCACCCTTTTCACCTCATTTAGAAATAACATATGATATGCAGTAATGTCTTGAAGTAGAATAAATTCATACATGTCGTTCTGGATATATGTTTTTGAAAAAGGACTATGGCCATTAATAGTAGAATGTCTCTTAATAGTAGAGAGGCAGTATTATGTTCAATTAACACGCCCGGATGTACATCTATCAGCATTCAATTCCGTTTAAGTGTTTCAGCCTCAATGTTTACTACTAAATCTTGTAATTTGAAACTTTTGTTTGTTTATTTGTTGTGTAACGCCACATTCAGCAATATGTCAGTATGGACCAGACAATCCAAAGATTAACGTCATGAGCCTCGATCTACGCAGTTGGGATACGATAACATGACTCAACCAAGTCAGCGAGGCTGACCACCCAATCACATTATTCGCCTCTTACGACAAGCATGAGTTGATGATTTCCAATTCTACCTTGAATCTTCACGGCGTCTATATTTCAATTGATAAAACATACACTCTATTACAGATTAAATGTAGACCAGTAAATGCACATATTGACATTACTAGCATCGTTCTACGCAGTTGGGACACGATGACATGCCTCAACCAAGTCACCTAGCCTGACCATCAGATCCCGTTATTCGCCTCTTACGACAGGCATGGGTTGCTGAAGACTAATTGTACCTTGAATCTTCACGGCGTCTATATTTCAACTGATAAAACGTACACTCTATTACAGATTAAATCATAACAAGTTAAAACGCTTACCAAAATACTTGCAAAGTCAACTGCTCAAATCGATATACCTGTACTGGGTGCTTCACAATGTTTAAATTATTGTTTTGAAAACATACATTTATATATTCGTAGATTTATAATTTTCCCAATAAACTATATATAAGCATCTTCATGTTCAAATTTACTTTGTCTCGTCGATTTAAATATAACCAAAATAGTTGGGTGAGTCCAGTTCAATGAAACCAAGGGTAACACGTGGGTGATGTCTTTTTGCTTCTACGGAAATATGTCACAGATGTCTCTCATATTTATATTTATCCTGTTATTAATTCCACACAATCATTAGAAAACGAACTAAGATTAATGAAATACCCGGAAGGTGTACTTCCATCTCAGGTAACGGAAACATATGTATATACTGCACCAAAACGGTGAGGGGTCATGAATATTTGGGGGGATAACTTTATGAAATTGCGGGCTCAGTCTTCACGACAAAAATATTCATCTTCCCTCACTTTTTTGTTCCGTGTACATTACAGCAAATAGGATGATAGATTCTTTGTTTTAAGTCTGTGCTCTCTTGGCTGAAGTGTATTTGCTTCCGCTTTGATGTCATCTTAAAAAGAGGTCTTAGCGTTACAACCGTCATAGTGCTACGGTCGTTTTGTAGACTGGGGATCTTGAGTACTATCATAATAACAAAGCATACAATCTTGATTTTATCCTCAAAGAAAGGGGTTTCAAAACCTAAACATCACGACATCCAACAGCCTTAGTTTTAGTCATTGATGATGTCAGAGGTCCCGTGGTTGTGTTTGTACTTGCAGCTGACTTAAACATTGGTACATTTCCCCTAAGCGAGTAAATAGTGCTTTCCGCAATGATTAGCAATATTCCCGCCATATCAGGGCGGTAAAATTCTCACATTCATCCGATTTTATCTTGGTTTTGTTGCTTTGGGATTCTCAAATTGCTAAATGCCCACGTAAGTTAAGTGTATGTTTTCCTCTCTCGTTGGTACACCGTCATATTACTGAAATTACAAGCAACGAGTCACTCACTAATAAGTTACTATTTGACAGTGTATACTGAAACACTATTCAAACGCAACAACTACAAAGGAGTTTCACTACGGAACTGACCGTTTGTCATCCTGATGTGTGCGGATGTGGGTGGGTGGTGGTGGTGGTGGTTGGGGGGAGGGGGGGCGTTTTAGGGACAATTTATTTTTTATAGCTCACTGCATCTAACATATACCCCATCTTGAGGACATACAGCTTGTGCAGAGAATAAATTATTTGAGTAGAGCCGGATTCAAACATTATTTTCCTAACCAAATCTATTATCAGTCTCTATGTTTCCTCTGTTTTTTTACGGTCGCTATATAAGTGCAATAATCTTGGACGCGACGTTAAACCCCATTTTTTTAAACCTCACCTCTTCTGATTTTTGGTGCAAATTATGAAAATGGCTAACCAGGATTATATGAATGCATGTGCTCAATTTCGTACCACAGTAGACACAGTTCATGGATAACAACGTCTTTACTTAGTGTTGAGGCGACGTTTCGGTATAGATCCTTCTACCTTTTCAAGACTCGCCAGTGGAATAGATGTCACGCGAGTGGCGAAAGGATCTGATGACTGGCTCCAACATAGACGATGTCACGTCTTATTGTAGAAATATTTTGAATAGAGAACAAATATGTCGTTGTTTCTGTATGTTTTGATTTCTGAATACATTGTTTAGAGGCAGAGCGAAAAGATTTCTTGAGCATTTATCAGAAATACAATGAAACCCTATTCAACCAAACTTTCTGTCTGTCATGAGGTATGTTTATTTCACCGTATTTCACCTCGCACAACACAGGCAAACCAGTGGTTGATCATGGTTTTTTTCTAAAACCAGCTTGAAATTCAGGAATCTTATCACACATGTTCCCCAATTAGAAATTCTAATATAATAAAAATAATTTAATATTTTAGTAATTAGCTATTTTTCTATAGTATATCTATAGTTGGTTTCGCCCCTGTCTCCTTTTTTTAAGTGATTGGTTGATAGCATGTCCGTCCGTGGTTGTATTAAGAATTATGGTAAGCAGAAATTGCGATTCCCATGCATAAATTAACCTATTAGCAGGCAATTACAATTCGTGCCCTTGGGCATGCCTACTTCTTGCCTAAATGTCTTTCCCAACCATTTCACACAGTTCTTATCAATGAGGAAGTCCAACATTTCACATATTTTCTCGGTAAACTTCAGGTGATATATTTACGGATTTTTATGGGGCTTTTGAATCCAATACAAAAGATGAATGGACATGTCTTCAAGTTTTAGAGTCAAGTCAAAAGGTACTGATTAGTGGCTTTGGCAGATTTCTTCCTCAGTCACGTTCTTTGATCAAACAATAATGTAGAGATGCTTACATATAATGGTTATGCTCTTGGTAGAACAACTACAAACTTTTCATGGAGGCCAGACAAATTTTGGATGACAGATTGTTGGGAAGGAATGGGTTTATTCCAATTCTGTTTCCAGTTTGTGCATTCTACCAATGACAACATCACGCTCTAACTTAACCCACTCTGAAAGATATTCAAAATGTTCCTCTTCTCTTTTGGTTCATTTTTTGGTTGGATTTGCCTCGACACCATCCATAATGACCTTAAAAGTGGAGATCCCAATCGGTAGAAGGCTGCTCGTGACATTTTGGTCCATATTTGAATAACTGGCGATTGAATGACGGTTGTTATCGTCAACAATAAAGAAGTTAACTGTGATTATATGACCAACAGGTTGGCATACGTAGTGGAATTTAATCATGAGCTGACTAGTCCACGATCTCCAACACTTTCCTATAATTGAACTACCTAGATAATATGATGTTCGTTGTTTGTTGGTTCCTGAAACTGAAACAGGGAAACAAAGACCTTTGTCTGAGTATAACAATTAAATTTAAAGCATCAATTCCCTTGGTTGCAAATTTTACATTCTTGAAAGAACACGCGGTCTTTGTCTTATTGAGCGGAGTATGTTCCTGGTTTGGCCAAACGTTTCAAAGCAATATCAAGAACTATACTCTGTAGTTGATACAGTGGGCTTTTACTGTTTGTAGACGCATCCGCCAGCAAAGGTTGCTGGAGTCGTTTAATTTCTTTCTAAGACACAGAGTATAGTCTTGTAAATTCTCTGTGAGTCTCAATGGTATCATTTGGCCCTCATCCTTTCTTGTGACCATGGAAGGACATTTTGTATCAAGAATGGCGTGAATCGCTCTCGTCTTCGAAATACGTGTATTGTATTATATATAACACATACTTTTGATAAATCATTAAGGAGATGCTATTGTAAATTAAGGATATCATTTCATAATGGCAAGTTGAACCTTTCACGTGAACATGATAGCAATGGTGCACAAGAAAAATCTATCAATGTATTTTGGTTTTGTGACTTCTTTGAAATTAAAGATGAATGCCATGTATTTTTGCCATTCTTAATAGAACATATTTATAGACCGATTTCTAAATTCTTTCAGAAACAGATTTCCAACTTACTGACACAACCATATCAAGCCAAAACCATGGGAAAATAGAAGAATTCTTAGTGGTCTACTATTATATTGACTAACTGACCGTCGAATAATCATCTTTCATTCGACGCTATTAGGACACCTTTTCTAAAGATCACATTGTTAGTTTTTTGCCAAATCTAGTGATAATCTCCATTCTTTTGTGTATGTATCTAAAATATGTAAGTTTCTTTGTAGACCAACAACAATATCTGAAACTAACATGACAACGTCTGCAAAAAATAGCATCAAAATTTCTATCAAATCTGGAAACATTTGGCTCATCTTCCCGAGGCAAGGGAGTTAACTGCCCATAAAAGTCAAGTTTCGACCCTTGCAGAACTAGGCTGGAATTTCGGTGTTGTGTATTTCCTTGGCTAACGAGTCCATGCATCGCCCAATCAAAATCGCGTGACTAAATTGACATCCGGTTCGTTAATTGCCGAGCAGATTTCAGCCGATTCTAGGATTTGCAAAGCATTTATACCGTCCACTGGGCGTCTACAGATATTTTCTAAATATTTTCATGTTTTAAATCAATGTGATTAAGAAATATGATGCATTTCGCGAAGTAAAACCATTTTATAACATTGTAGAATATCTTTATTATCGATCAGACAGCCTTTACTGGTCGCCGCCATTTTGTTTAAACCAAATACAAGTAATATGATTTATGGAATCTGATTGGTCAATAGGAGGGACTCGTAATAGCCACTGGTGGAGTTACGCTCGAGCCACGGAACTTCAACCTAATTCGGCTAGGGTGGAAACTGGACTCAGTTAACTCCCTAGCCTCAGGAAGATGTCAGAAGCTATTTCGTCATGTAACATTTTCCCTCGTTAACCTGCTTTTCGTAGACATTTCCATAGCTTAAACGATCAACTGAGTCAAAAGCCTTTTCGAAATAGACAAATGCTACGTATAAGTTATGCTACTATTTGACAAAGTGTTTTGAATAAGTGTAAATATATTATCTGAGGTAGATATGTTTTTCTAAAACCAGCTTAAAATTCAGGTATCTTATCGCGCATGTTCCCCAATTAGAAATTTTAATATTTAATATTTTAGTAGCTATTCTTCCTAAAATGCTCATTGATGAAATATATCTATAGCTGGTTTCGCCCCTGTCTCCTTTCTTATGCTGGGGAATTATTATAGAAAATGACCAAATGCTATAGAAAACACTTGCAAAGGAATTTCGAATTTCGCACACTTCAACATTTCGACAATTACTTCTACCATCATGGCCAGCTGTTTTTCCCTGAAAGGTGGCTTATCGCCTCTATTATTTCATTTTCAACAATGGGTGAATCTAAGACAATGTCATCAACCTCATTGTAGCGTTCTTTGAAATTATTTTGCATATCATCATTTACTGTACTCAATATTATATCATTTTAAAAAAATTCTTAAAATGACTAAGCCACTTTGCTTTTCTTTTGTTATATTATCGTAAGCCTAAGATCGATTTTGGAGGGATCGTATTTGTGTCCAGAACGCTGAAGGGCTGTTAATAGACTTTTTCCGATAGACCCATCTGAAAACACCGAATTCCTGCCACCTTCCAACACGTCACCGGATTCCAGAATGGAAATTCGACAGTGAAAAAATCTAGAAATTCACGAGTGCACTGACATATATGTTAGTACGAATTACTTACTTTCGCTGACACCTATTGACCCGGTGTATTGCTAAATGTAACTGTTAACATAAAACTGTTTAAATATAATTTACTGATAATTCATTGATCATATGTGGTCGTTTCCTGATTTCACAATTTAGTTATCAATAAAGTTTCAAGTTGGACATCCCCTTGTGTTCGTTTGTTTGTTTGTTGTTTGCGTCATACTGTTTTACATACTTCAAGGCGAATGTATCTGTGGCCATGCTGTAATTCATCTTGCGGTGATGTTTCAAGAAGCACGTGACTCTGCGCACATTGCTTCTTATGCATGTGTACACGGAAGTATTTGGTCGATGCGAATATATGGAAAGCACCTTAGCTATTTATAAGCACACACTGTTGTTTATATATGCGTGAAGCACGTGATGAGTGAGTTGGTGTCAACACTGCTTTCAACAGTATTTCGGTTGCTTCAAACAGCTTAAGATACAGTACAGGAGTACAGTTTGTTTATATAAGGAGGGTCCAGTGTGTGATTTGTTGATTCGGATATCGTGTAACTTTGTGGATAATTTATCACCAATGAAGTTTGTTATAGTACTGTCGTACGTCTTCGTATTATACCTAATCACCTATAACATTCCCAAATGTGTACATGTTAAAAACCTTCTCAAAACGATGTGTCTATCTCACGTGTCTGTCTGCGTGTCTGTATGTGCCTTCTCTGGGAGTTGAGAATGATGCTTGAGTACAACCATGATCCAGTGACAGAGGTAATAATAGCGCTTTGAGCATGCCCCTGAGTGGTGTGGAAATATGCGCAATATCATTGGTCTATGATTATCATCCTGCCTCAAAGTAACCCTTATTAAAGCCAGAGGAGTGAGCATGGCATTAACCAAAACAGAATCTAATTTGGCTCTGTCCACCACTGTTTCCTGTTTCCCATGTGGGAAGGAAGAATTAAATTCATTCTACCAATGACAATATCACATACTGTCTGAACCCTCAAAGACATTCAACAGGTTCCTATTCTCTTTTGGTCCAGAAAGTGGGATATGCTTCGAAAGCATCGATAATGATTTTACAAAATTGTGCTCCCAATTGGTAGGAGCCCGCTCCATATTTCGGTCCATGTTTGAATAAATGACAAAGGTTGTCTTTATCATTAATAGAGAAGTCACTTGTTTGTTTGTTGTTCAACGCCGCGCCCAGCTATATTCCAGCTCTATGAGTCTGGACCAGACAAGCCAGTGATTGAAATCATGGGCATCTATCCACGAAATTGGGATACGATGACATGCATCAACCAAGTCAGCGAGCCTGACCACATGATCACGTTAGTCGCCTTTTACGACAAGCATAGTCGCCTTTTACGGCAAGCATATATATGTTGCTGAAGATCTATTCTACTCCGGGTCAGAAGTCACGTGTGATCATTTGCAACACGTTCCTATAATTGAACAACTTGGATGAAATGGCGAACTGATATTTGTTTGAGAATGATACTTTCAGGCATATATTTTGTGAATTAGATTAACAAACGTCTCAAAGCAATATCAAGAGCACTATCACGTCGATACTGTGGAAGCTTGATGGTAGACCCATCCATCAGCAGTCTTTTGACATTTTTCAACGACAAACAGTATAGTCTTCTTACTTTGTGCAGTCGCAATAGCTCATGAAGGAGAGGCAACACATCTTCCAAATGAATGGCATCATTTAGCCTTCGTTCCTTCTTGTTTCTCGAGGTCTTTGGGATGGCGGAATACATTGATGTCAGCAGCGCGTTGGTTGTACTTGTAGACAATAGACGTAATTCAAAATTAACGTATCGCTTTTAGTTACAACAAAATCAGAAAATGCACCATACTGTCACTGGATCTTCTGGTCCATCGATCACCTGATTGTCGGGTTTACAGGCCGCCGTCGCATGGCAGGAGTACCGTGGTGTGGCGTCAGGCATAATCTACATATTTTTGTAATGCAAATTGAATGGTGGGTGCTAGCGATTGCGAAGGACGTGCTCCCCATTTTCACGAGCACCTGGTGTCATCACCGGTTTTCAGTGGTCAGTTCATATCAATTTTCGTAGCTATTTTGCTCTTCACGCCAATTGCAAATGAATCTGTTCCGGTGGATAATCAAGACTGGTTGTGTCTCTTGCAATTGACGTCTTATAATTAGAACAACTGCCAACGTCGTGTATTTTGTCATAACACCCATATGGCATTGCTGCACACAACAGTCGATTCCGATGATTTTCTCTGAACATCCTACTAGGTCGACTGTATTTAAGTCTATTAGATTAGCGGTATATTTTCTCCAATATCCTAACTTTGTTGCAAAGGATTGAGTGATTTTCAGAATTGACAAGTGGATAGCCACAATTAGAAACATTTCTGTTGATGCCTGATCAAGCCTGGCTGACTCGTGTCGATAATTCCATTTTTGTCTCACTAATATGTATATCAATCCACATTCAATGTAATAGACAAGGTCGTCAGTTTGACATGACATGGATTTTGTGCATGATTTATTTAACAAATGTCATATCCTATTGACTCAGCGCACAGTGCCTCTCGTGTATGAGTACGCGGAAGTATTTAATCGATGCGATTATGTGGAAAGCACCTAAGCTATTTATAACAACAAGCTTTGTTTATATATAGGTATTGCCCACTTGGAGAGCGACCTTGTGTCCTAGTCATGAGGCATGCTTCGCTTATGTACACTTAAAGACACACATTTGTTTCTGTTAATTGGTTTGTATAATTAAACAGCCTAGATGTCCCCAACCAATCAGATTCCTTGTTACAACTCAAGGGGTCCAGGCAGCCATTACATAACATGAACATTCAGTTTCTTTTCAATGATGGCTGTTTTGATTGACTGATGGGAAAACTTTTTTCTCTGATGCTTTTGTAAACAAAATATATATGCCGATAAGTATAAGTGCAAACAAATGCTTCATACAGAAACAAAAGTAGGACCCATTCTTTTATAGAACGTAACAAAATAAGAAAGTAGAAATTTAATATTGATAAACCATTGTGTAAGCAGTAAATAAATGGACACACGTTCACAATTGTTAAAATCAAATAAATGTATTCCTTGATTCATAAAAAAACGTGTTTAAGCTAGGCAACTATCATTAATACAAATATGATATTCACATATACATAAGCAATACATATAAACACGACTTTGTCGTATACGGATCAGCGGATTAAAACAATCCTACATAATTTATATAACTGTATAAAACAACAGCATAGTGGAGTTCAGCTGTCTTACAAGCAAACATCATGCACCATTGTGGCAACTGAGCTCTGCCACAGACAGATGTAATGCCTTTAGGAAAACCAACATGTTATTGCCAGCAAAGCTGTTACTTTCGTCTTATTTACTGGATGCGTTTACACAGTGATTGTTACATCCCTGTAAGCATCAACCACATCTGGCAGGTAAGACTCAGCATCTCTGGCTACCACGTAGTCACGTGTTTACCACAACGCTGCCTGTGTGAACTTCTCCCGGATGACAACATCATCGGTGATGGTGTATGTAAGACTTTGTCCATTGGCGTCGGCGGCGATCTTGATTCTGCAAAGCGTGGTGTACAGTGAGCGGTTGAAGGTCTCCATGTCGACTGTGTATTCTGTTTCCTTGTTGTAGGTATATTTCATAAACAGGATGATTGTGGACACGGCATTATGGTCATGCTGAAGAGCAGCTGTTATCTGAACAAAATGGAATGAGATGGTTAATTCAACAGTTCACCACCATCTTCAAGTTCATCATTTGTGCTGTCAACGGCATGGTATCGTAATCAACATTCCTCCTGTGTCTTTAGTGTTTGCTTTTATCATTTCCTGTCACCGTTATCATGAACCTACCTTTATCATTTTGTTGTAAAATTCAAATTATTATCTAATTTCACAATAACATGTAGGAGATGGGTGTTTCTGAACACCCTCCTTGATATTGCTGGACTATTGATAAAAACGCCGTAACAGAATAGCATTGTAGAATAATCTTTCACGTGTCACAAATCTTTAAGGTATTCATTCCCACCACCGGCGGTGGAAGATACACTCATCATCTCGGCAAAACCTGGTATCGTTCCTACTTGATAGTGATTAATAAACACATGGTAATGATAAAGTCGTAATTGTAAAATGGACTCTGCTTTTAGTAGAACAGCACCATACCCCTGCTCGTGGGTTTCACCGAAGTGGTAAACGTCTCAGACCTGCATCACTTCGGCCTTTCCTCACACATTAAGATGACACGCCGTAATATAACTGGAATGCTGTTAAAAGCGGCGTTAAATCCAACCCACTCACTCACTCACTCTTAGTAGAAACTTCTAATTATTATAGAAATGCTTTCTGTCGCTTCTATTTGCCACTCGCCCATTTTCGTAACCTCAAGAAAACATTTACAGAATTACACGACATATCACGAATGCTATCGAGGTGTAATGAATGAAGAGCTGGTCGACCAAATAGAATTAGGATTCTAATATGTCACGGGAGGTATTTTTTTCAGAATGTAAACTAGCATCTTGGTATTGATTCTACAAACTGTAAAATACCTACCACTGACTGGGTAATTGACCCTCTGGTGAACGGGAAGTTCGGCAGGTGCGCTGGTGCCAGGATGAGTTCAGACATGTGGGATATCCGAGGCTGAAAGAGTTATCGGCCTTTAGTAAATGACAATATACATGGTACTGTGGCGACGATTACATGCTTTTATACAGACAATACAGGATTCATTGGTCTAGATGTAACTGTGCCAGAGAAGACAAGGTAAGAAGAGAGACTGTAGTCCTTGAAATATTGACTATCAGACCTTTTATGTTAGATCATATCGCTAGACCAATCGTCTTTCCCAAGATCAATTTCAAAATTAACTCGGAGAGGATGATAGTGAACTAAATCAAAGAAAATGTAAAAATATAATAATTTAGCACACATTTTTAAAATGTTGTTTATTGTTAGCCGTTTAAATAGAACGTCATACCAAGCACTGTCAGCAAGTTAATTTAAATAGGATTTTACTTTAGCGATAGGCGTACACAATATGTGTGAAACTTCAATACAAATGGATAAAAAAACGTCTTCAAACCATAAAAATCATTTACCGTTGAAGTGCCGGTATATTTGTTCTTTAGTAATCCAGCCAAAGTTTTAGCCTCAATTGCTGACCAAGCAATATATTTTACTGCCTGGAAGGCCACTTGAGGCATTGGTACTTTGGGTGAGCCAGGGACGGGATTCGAACCTCCACAAGGATCACTCAGGGACTGACTTGAGGCGGAATGACAGATGAAAATGGCAGCACAGACGGTCAGGCTCACAAGATGTCCAGATGAAGAGTTTTCCATGATGCTGTCAATAGAAGAAAACATTTCGGTTATTGGGAATGGCACACGTCATATCACTCGAATGATTTTTTTTTTTAAAAAGGAGCCACGAGTTGTCCTGCCGTCTAAGTCTCCGGAATTGTCTGTGCAGAGTTGCGTCCCTTAGGTGTGTCATCATCTTATCATACTTGGTTCGAATCCCAAATTGATTATGTTTCTAGGTTTGTCTACGCGATACCCGTGCTCAGGGGTTTCAACAAAAAGTATTGGAGGTGTAAAACTCAACAGCATGGAACATGTACTTGTTACTCGAATGCTGTGCACTAACTGGTGCTTTGTCTTGAACGAGAATATAGTTGAAGACACGAGCGGAATACACGTTTTGTCTACATCAGAAATGCGAAAAGAATGCATAACAATTAAATTCCTTCTTGCAATAAACAATCTGGTGTTGTTATATTTGACAATACTTACTGAGGATGAGCTGGTGTATTTGTTCTTTAGAAGTCCAGCCACTGCTTTAGCTTCAATTGCTGACGAAACAATATTTTCCATTGCCTGAGAAAGATCGCTTGTTATGGTCCTTGAGGTGGAAGAACCGGGGACAGGGGGCGATTTTCAGCACAAGGATGCCTATTGGTACCCATTGGGAATTATAAATGATAAACATATTTTTAGAAGAAACAATACAATATAAAATGTAAAAAAACTTCAAGGACAGAGATCATCCAGTTTCGTTCATCCACCGGAACAGATTGCATTGGACGTAAGGCAAAATGGCGGTGAATACATCATTGAAAATCAGTGATGACACCAGGTGTTCGCACAAAGGGTATATTCTGCGCTACAGGAAGCCCCCGCCATTCACAGTTTCCATACATAGGTAAGCGTTTGTTTGTTGTCTGACACTGCACAGCAGTACTCCTGCCATGAAATGATTCCATCATAACGTAGTAAATTACAGAGCTGACCACATTCTTCCAATATGAACAAAAGATGGAAGTATCAGAGTTGCGTTAACTTACTGTGACTGTCCAATATACTTCAGCAATAGGTAGACTGGAAACAGAGTTGTGTAAAGAGAACGCCTTGAGGATGTCAACAGCTTTGAATTAATTGTTGTGTGGTGGAGTTTTTTTTCCCTTAATTAAGGGGTGTTTCAACAAGGGGATTCTCAAACTGAAACCATACAGATTATTTTGGAGCAGCTTTCCAAAAATGCCAATACTTGACCACGATTGCGTGTCTGTATCACTAGAAGTCCAAACCCACGATTTAATGATGACAACTTAAAGTGAAAGACCTATATAAAATAACATATCCTGTTTCGCCACAAGTGATGACATTGCATTTGAGATATGGTTAAACCTTGCGGTAGTCAAACAAACAGAGTATTTACGTAGTATTTAATCGAAAGTTAACTTTTTCGCGTAATTATTTGGGGGTTATCAAGGGGTATTGTGAAGGTGATTGTACCAAGGTTATATTATTCCTTTTGATGCTTCTAAATGTGAACATTATCTGACACTAATATGGTTTCATCTAAGTCTAGTATTAAAGGCTCCCTATAAGGAACCACATCCTAGTGATTCATAAACACGTTCTTATGATGAAGTCGGAATCGTACAATGGATCTGCTTTAAACATTTCTTAATAGTATAATCGACTCTGCTTTTCATATAAATATGGAAAGGGTTTTGTCGCCTTTTTCGGTTATGGAAATAGCTTTGTCGCTTGTATTCTGTCGCATTGATTTCTATGCGTGTGGGCCTGAGATCTTCTCAACACGGAATACACAATTTCTCTTACTCTCAAACCTATCACTTCAATGTCACGCCCTTAGGATGATATCTACAACGTTTCATCCGACTACAATAAAAGCGTATTATTTCATGAGCATAATACAGATTTGAATGAGTGACTTTGAGAGTGAACTAGATCTTCTAAATCACATGAAAATATTTCAAGAACAGCCCCAGTGAGTGAATTAGCGAGTCGGGTTTAACGCCGCTTTTAGCAATATTCCAGCTATATCACGGCGTGTCAGCTTAATGTGGGAGGAAAGCCCGAAGTGATGCAGGTCTGAGACGTTTACCACTTCGGTGAAACCCACGAGCACGGGTATGGTTCAAGAACAGCCTCAAGGGTGATAACGAATAAATGATACTCTCAACATACAATGCCCATCATGGGTACGTTGCATATAAGGATGTAAACTGGAAAGCACCTAAGTTATATATAGTAACACGAGTGATGCCCACGTGGAGAACACTGTCATGTCCTTGTAGCTTATACTTTTATGCATGACTCCCACATGTACCTGATGAACTATGAACTAAGGGAAGGAAGGAGCCTATCCGTGGTAAAGTATGAGGCGCCGTTTTATTGTTTATTCCCTATTTACTCACATTTAAATAATTTCTTGATATAACAAATCCGATTTTGAGAAATAAAGAAATGAATTTATGAATCATTAAGAAAGTTCAGAGATGAGAAAGAGCACATAATATTATAAGAACTAAATTCACGTTTTCTTTGTATTATCCTGAAAGTAAAACGCGAACCGTTTTCATCACTTGGACAGATATGATCTATTGTCTGTACAAGATACATGTACTGATAAATTACGAGATACGAAATGGGATAGTAGTGATGAAATTGTTAAAAAATCCGTAATTATTACATAATTTTGCTAAAATCGGTGTCCATCGTACGATCCCCACTGTATCAAAAGCAGTGATGATACCCCTTGTCAGAAAAAACAGATGAGCATATCCTTCTCACCGTTGGCACCCGTCACAAACACATGTAAAGGCAAGTCAATTGGTCACCTGAAAAAGACACATAAACATATGGTGGAAGTCAAAATAGGGTATTGCAAATGACATCAGTTCGTTCACTGGTGCGCCAAAGCGGGAAATGTCCCCCACGAGAGAAGCGTTTTTAAAAGCTTTACCGATGCGTTGAATGTTGTAATCTTAGAGATTAAATAGCTTTTGAGGAAGAGTCGTTTACACTCTTTTCAAGGGGAACCTGTTTGTGGAACTGTCCCAACCTTCGCTGGTAATTTGCCAGTAGTGAATGTGCAGTGATTCTGATCCATACGGAATTTGTTTTCACTGGTTATAGATAGTCTCATTTAAGATAACGGGTTTACGCAAAGTGCACACATTGGTGTTTACATAGACAAATATTGTTAACAAATAAACAAAAAAGTCAGCAATAACAACTTCATAGACAATACTCTTTCAATAATTAATAACTGTAGACAACGGAAGAAAATCAGCAAAAACATCGACAAGACAATATGCAACACAAAGCCAGCCCCCTCTGTTATCAGCCAATGAGGAGTCAGTAGTCTGCTTGTGGGCATGACCTTTTTGTTTGTTAGGTTTTTGGAAACATACGCGGAAACGAATTTTCTTGGTTAGCTTATCAAATGCCATGGAATCACTTGCAGTTGAATCACAGATAATCTTCCTCGGTCAAGCCCACTTTCACATACACAATGAGTCCATGATGTAAAATTGTTCATGTTTAGGCTCTCTAAAAGAAACCAAATCATTGTATGTTGTAAAAAAGGGTTGACAGTGATTCATAAATAAGTGCTTAT
Organism: Haliotis rufescens; assembly: GCF_023055435.1. Lineage (NCBI taxonomy): Eukaryota > Metazoa > Mollusca > Gastropoda > Lepetellida > Haliotidae > Haliotis > Haliotis rufescens. Next base: position 43,039,431 of record NW_025963802.1, read on the forward strand.
GATAAAGTCGGAATCATACAATGGAACTGCATTTAGCATATATTTCTTATGAAAAAGGTGTTAGCGCATATTTTTTAATGTAATAGTATAAACAATTATTTTGTTTGAGAATATGAGGTTTGTGTTTTGTTTCGCAACAGTATGCGCTCAGCAATATTCCAGCAATATATTATTATTCTAGTTATTCTTATTCTTATATTTATAAATTAAATGATTATTATTATAATTATTACAATCATCAACATTATTATAACGATTCAATGTTTATTTGATAAGCTAGGTCAGATGTCCTTTATCGTACAATCATTTTCCGTTTTGCCCTACAATTTCATTATAAGTTGACATAAATATAAAACTAAGAACACTTTCATTTCCCCGATTTACCGTCAACAGTTACATGTTGCTAGGTATCTTGTATTTCGTCTATCGTTGGATGAAAGTAGCGGGTGTTTCCATCTACATGTATCTGCAGCACCAGCTAGGGTAGCGTCACATTTCAACATTCATCGGAAATGGTCACCATCATCAGCGATTATCTGATGTTAACAACATTGAAACCTTCTACACCCGCTTCACCTCCCTCAACACCCGACTAAGAGCCAAAGGCAGAATCCAAACCCAAGAACCAGGTTGTAACTGTGGACAATTCTATGATAATCCTGATGAGAATCGTAAGACGCTTGAATACATGTCCAATCAAATATCTCAGAAGCTGGTGGTAGAGATACTGACGTCACTCTCGAAACGAAGTGTCCAGGGCATTTGTCGTGTATAGAATGGTGCAATAAAACACTAGATGCTCGAGGATGTGTCACACTTGGTAAAACACCCTAATAGATAATCTTTGCCCAGGGCGTGGCAAGAGCAGTTTTAAAGCGCTATATTTCTTTGTTATTCCATCTCAAGTATTGAATGAATACTAATAAAATTATTTCAGATCCATGACGGGTGACATATTCTATTTCTAAATGCATATGTGTGCACACTGATAACTTAAGGGGGTAATGGTATCAAGCGCTATGCATGAGCCTCTGTGATGTAGAGAGTCTTGCGTTTTATTATTGACATATTATTATAATTATTATTATCTTTTAACTGATTTGAACAGTAGTTCTGTTGATTACTGTGTACGAGGGAGTCGGCAAGTGCGGGGAAATTTACATCACTATTAGCAATATTTCACGATAATAGGTTTCTGGCACGTGAAAGGGACGCAACTCTGCACACCGAATTGCTCTGCCCTGGGCGACTGGAAGTTTTGTCCCCCTCGAAATACGTGGCCCTCACTGATGCTGGCGAGGATGGGTGTACCGTTATTGCACTGTCAGAAACAATGGCTGACGTCATTCCCAATGACCTTGTACATTCAATCCACAATATTTGAACCTGAATCTGATGTGTTTGCTTGGTGTCTCGTTAGTCGCCTCTTACGACAAGCATGGAACGAACTCTCCATGGGACGAACTGGAACGTAATAACTCGCCAGGTTTCCCCAATAGTCGTATTAATCAAGAAAACGGAATATGATCTCCCAAGTTGAATCTGCGTAATAACCACCATGTATAATGAAGGGTAAGCCATTAACGGGAACATGCAATACAGCATATTTCCTCAGAAAACTCCAACGGATACTCGCCGGAAATGGTCACCCTGCTGGTGTATTCCTACATGTTGAGGTGTTCCTGTGACGGCAGAGGGAAAGGATGTTTTGATGTGTTGAGATACAGGACATCCCCACGCCACCAAGTTTAGATAATCTAACAGAGGCCTCTGATATGATTACATTTAACTTACGTGGGCGTAGACATCTAGCAATTTGACAATCCCAAAACAACAAAACCAAGATGAAAAAAAGGATGAATGTTGGAATTAATATTGCTGGAATGTTGCTAAACGTGGTGGAAAACACTATTCACTCGCTTAGTTGTACCAATGTATAACTCAGCTGCACGTACGCAAACAACCACAGAATTTCTGACGTCATCGATGACTCAACCAAGGCTGTTGGTTGTTGTAAATGTTTTGGGTTTGAAACCCAATTTTGGGGGCAAAATGCTATATTGTATGCTTTGTTACTAACATAGTACTCAAAGTCCCCAGTCTACAAAACGACCGTAGCACTACGACGGGTGTAACGCTAAGACCTCTTTGTAAGATGAAATCCAAGAGAGCACAGTCGTTAAACAAAGAATCTGATATCCTTTTTGGTGTAATGTATATTAAACAAAAAAGTGAGGGGAGATGACTAGTTTTGTAGTGACTATTGAGCTAACAATTTCTTAAAAATACAAGTATGGACTCCCCCCCCCCCCCCCCCAAATATTCATGACCCCTAAGCGTTTTGGTTCAGTATATACATATATTTCCTTTACCTGAGATGGAAGTATACCTTCCGGGTATTTCATTAATCTTAGTCTGACTGTGTGGAATTGATAACAGGATAAATATAAATATGTCTAGGGCACATTTCTGTAGAAACACAAAGGCATTTTACTGCACTGTAATCATTCAACTATTTTGGTTATATTTAAATCACCGAGGCAAAGTATGTTTGTACACGAAGATGCTTATATATAGTTTATTTGGAAAATTGTAAATTGTGAATATATAAATGTATGTTTTCAAAGCAATGATTAAAACATTGTGAAGCACCCAGTACAGGTATATCGATTTGAGCAGTTGACTTTGCAAGTATTTTGGTAAGCGTTTTAACTTGTAATGATTTAATCTGTGATAGAGTGTATGTTTTATCAGTTGAAATACAGACGCCGTGAAGATCCAAGGTAGAACTGTTCTTCAGCAACCCATGCCTGTCGTAAGAGGCGAATAACGGGATCTGATGGTCAGGCTAGGTGACTTGGTTGAGGCATGTCATCGTATCCCAACTGATTTACTGGTCTACATTCCCCGTCATATAGCTGGAATGTTGCGGTTTTAAACATCAAACAATCACAGCTTAAAATGTACAAGATTTAGTACTGAACAAAGGCTGAAACACTCGCCCCCGTCTTAAACGGAATAGAAACCTGATTAATGTATATCCAGGCGTGTTAATTGAATCTTATACTGCCTCTCAGAGAGACATTCTACTATTAATGGCCATAGTCCTATTTCAAACACAATATCCAGAAAGACATGTATGAATTTATTCTAGTTCAAGACATAACTGAACATCAAATGTTATTTCTAAATGAGGTGAAAAGGGTGATGTGAGAAGAATGGAAAGAGCCACAAACTGTTATAGCCAATATGTTGTTTCTGTTTGAATAGAATCATGTGGAACACTTTTAGGACCGTGGCTGTCTTGTTAGCCATTTTCATCTGTCATTCCGCATCAAGTCAATCCCTGATTGATCCTTGTGGAGAGTCGAATCATGTTTCCGGTTTTGCCAGGAGATCCACCACACAAGGAAATCTTGCCTGGGCAATGAGAAATATTGCCACGTCGGCTGCCGAGGCAGCAGTATCAGCCGGACGACTTAAGAACAGATACGTTGGCACATCTCAGGTAAATAACTTCACGTTAACAATCCAAATCAGGGGGCATCGGTGAGATTCGGCCTGGCTATGTTCTAGGTTTGTGAGTGTAGCAGGGCGTGGAGTCATCCCACAGATGACATCCGAACCTTGTCAGCTTGCTGACGGGGTTAACCTCTTTGGTCATGTGGACAAGGCGTCCGACCTGAAGGTTCGTGGTTCGATTCCCATCACAGGACTCGGAAATTTTATGGCCGCTACATTGGCGCCCAACGTTGGGCTTAGCATGTTCATATTAAATTTGAACAAAATAAGCCTCAGTACCCTACTATGCGGGCCGGGACGTGCCTTCTGTTGACGGGGGAGTATGTAGCAGGGCGTAGAGTCATCCCACAGATGACATCCGAACCTTGTCAGCTTGCTGACGGGGTTAACCTCTTTGGTCGTGTGGACAAGGCGTCCGACTTCTGATCAGAAGGTCCGTGGTTCGAATCCCACCACGGGACTCGGAAATTTTATGGCCGCTACATGAGCATCATACCCGTGTTTGTGAGTTTCACCAAAGTTGTAAGCGTCAAAGACATGTAACATTTCAGGCTTTCCTACACATCAAGTTGACACTCCATGATACAGCTTGACTACAGTTGAACGTGGCGTTTAACCCAACTCACTCAATACGGTATCCTGTTTTCATGCTAAATCTTCTTACATGTTTATACATTACACACATATGCAATCTTACATTTTGATATAATTGTTAAGATGAGTAAAATTTGCTTAGCCATTACATGACCTAAACTAAACTCACTCACTTATTCACTTTTAACATATAAGTTTTACAACATTTTTTACGCATATATAAAGCATAGAAATGTTCAACATGCACGAAGACAGTTAGTAAGAATTATTACATTTTTTAAAAAGCCAAAAAGCTACAGGAAATTATCAAACATATCTCTCGCATATTCGAGGAAATGAGCAATAGGTTGTGCAGTGTTGCGCCCCTTTTCATGCCAGGATCGGCTTGTCATGGGTAGCCCTGATTATAATCCTTATCAGATCAAAATGTCACTCAATATTCACATCTTAGTCATGAAGTTAGGTTATATCACAGTCTATGCCTTAACTGATGTGAGGGACAAACGTATTATATACATTATTATTTTCCACCATTTTGGGAACCAAAAGTTTTTTAAAAGCCAAGACCACCATCCTTCCACTCCACCCCTTAACCCCAAACCCCTGACTATTACATGGTCGACAAAGGTACATGTACAATGCACACCGTAACATCGATCATTGACGTTCATGCCATGCATTGCCAGTGTATACGACTTCATTCATGTACTTCCTTCAACTCAATAACGGGAACTTCCCACTTCCAGTCACGGATATCCCCAACACTCGCAAGGCTACAGCGGAGAGGACATGAGGCCAACTTTCCATTCACCAGGAGTCTCTTCACGAGGTCCGAGGTAGGTTTGTACGTTGTGTTGTCACAACCATGTGAAATAGCTGGCGTTCTGTGTTAATCGAGATTCGCATTTATATTGAATTCTGGTTATTCCGGAAGTCCTTGCTGACGGACACCTAATGTTTGGATATCGCATATGTATATATATATTGAGGCTGGGATGTTAAGACTTGGTCCGGAAATCCTTCCTGACGGTTAACGCCTGGATGTCTCGTATATATTTATAGTGACACAACATGTACATTCATCAAAACATGTGGTCTATTCATAAAATTTTCAAAGCCATTCTACCTTAGACAAAAGGAATCTGTTTCAGCGCATAAACAAGACTAGTTTTTCTCGTACATTGACTTTTTATATTTATTCTCTGTACACTAATATGTTGTTATGATATTTCCTGAAAGGAAAGAAAACATGTATATCGACAATCATGTGTTAAATAAAAATGGAAAGATACAAATGATGTGTGATAGTGATAGTTGTGATCATTAACACCAACAGAATGACCTTAAAAGGCGACTATGCTTGTCGTACTATGCGACTAACAGGATCGGGTGGTCAGACTCGCTGACTTGGTTGATGCATGTCATCGATCCCAATTGCGTGGATCGATGCTCATGATGTCAATCACTGGATTGTCTGGTCTAGACTCGATTATTTACAGACCGCCATCATATAGATGGAATATTGCTGAGTGCGGCGTTAAACAACAAACAAACAAACAAACAAACCAATTTCTGCTGTCCCCTGCCCTGAAATTGCTGGAATATTGCTAAACGCGGCGTAAAACCATACTAACTCATTCATAAACAATATTTTCATTTCCCGTTTCAGATAACAGATGCTCTCCAGAGCGACTATGATGACGTGTCAACAATCATCATGTTCACGAAGTACATCTACAAATATGAAACTGAATACACAGTCGACATGGAGGCCTTCCAACACAATCTGTACAACACGCTTTGCAGGATCAAGATCGCCGCTGACGCCAATGGACAAAATCTTACTCACACCATCACTGATGATGTTGTCACCCGGAAGGTCATCACTTCAGTTGCCTTTAGGTACGCCCGTGATTACATCGTGTTCAGGGATGCCGAAGTCTTCTTGTCATCTGTCTCAGCTCCATATATGAATTGAACAATCAAGTGAAGTGATTCTGTTACAACCGAGACTACAAGGATGACCACAAGAACAGGGTTTAAAGTGACTTTTGTCTGAAACCATGTGAATGTTTATACATGACTATAATGCCGTTAATTACGATACTATCTCCAAAGATCGGTGAACGTAGCTAACCAAATTATATAATGCGCTACAACTCATTGTACAGAATTGCTTCCCTTAGCGGAACCATGATGCTGTCTGCATCCCAGGTTTGCCGTTATGATGACCCTTTGTCTTTCACCTTAATACTTTGCTCGTATATTTCACCAAATATGTTACTTTTGTAACCTGCATTACTTTGGGGCGTTAAACCCAATTCACGGATACCAAAGCACAATAACCGTCCACAAATAGCTCGTCGTATTTGTTCTCCATAAGAACCTGACTTATGGAGGTCCAACAATTTCTCTGTTTCAAAACTCGTATAAGCCTTGTTAAAAAGGTTTGATAGTGCTGTGGTATATACAGTTATACGTACGGGATTATATTAATCCATAATCCGTTTTACGTCTTCAATTTATATAGTTATTTTTGTCTGTGATTTAAAACTTTGCCATTGTCAATTATCCGTCGATTATATTATGTGATGAAGCTATGAATGTTCAATGTTAATTTATATAGATTGTTTGACATAACGAAGGGACGAGGTATGATGAGGGCCCATCCACAAGATTTGCATCACTTCAGAAATAAGAAAAAAACCTTTACAAGTCAGCATCAGTTATCAGATGTGTTCATACGAAAGAGAATTATACTTTGTTAAGCTCAACATTTGCATGTTTGGAACTAATATTGCACAAAATATGTAAAGCTAAAATGTGACAAAAATGCTGATTTTAGGGGTTTTCAGGAAACTTTTTCTCTCTAATGTGTGAACATGGGCAAATCTTTCATCCAAGCTGATTACTAGTGTTTTAGATGTTGATAAAGCAGCACAGACATATAGTGCAAACACATCTGAATTTCCTGACTTGCTCAAACTCATTCTAAACACATTTTAGCCGTACTTTAGATAATAATAACGCGTATTTATAAAGCGCTAGCCTTCATACAGCAATTATAATCCTCGGTAAACAGATGAGGTTAAAGCTGACATTTGAAGGTGTCGGAAGTTGGAGATGGTTTAAAGTTCAGATGTTGTTCCATACTTCTGGCGCAGCAACACTGAAAGATGTCTTTCCATAATTTGTGAGTTTGTAATTTGGAGTTGACAAGAGGTGCTGATGTTCCGACCCTAGTGACATCTGGGGCTTATATTTTTCCAGTATGTTGACCAACTAAGACGGTACCAGATGGCTGCCAATGAACATTTGTGTAAATTAAATGATGTTCATGCCAACATTTCAGTTCTCCGTAACTTTGTAATTTGACATTTCATTGGACCTAGAAGGGCCCTTACCCTACCTCTTCTTTTTTGAATAGCATAATCTACTGATTAAACCCAATATCTTTATGATAAGTGTCCATTCCTTCATCGTTCTTATCATTGCTGACACAGTTATTTATCAATTCACATCTATACTGAAACACTTTGATAACGCAGATTCGATTTTTTTGTAATAATATTACAGACAACAACATAATTTGATTTTTGCGAACCAGAATTGGCTCTGTGTATGTAGACAAGAGATCCTCAAACACAAAAAGTCATTTCGACACACTGTCATCAGTTTTTGTCGTGCGAATAAATATTTACTGCTAAAATCATTTTCTTGTTTCTTTTTAATTAAAGTTGATTACACGTTTTCATTGTGTGTCTGCATTCGGTTCGGTTGTCAGTACTTCGGTACAAAATGTACTGTAAATGTATATCTTCTTGTTTGTAATACCACCAATAAAATATGGGCATTTGAGTTTGATTGAAAATGTGTGATTCAGCCATTCAATGACCAGTACCTATTGAGTGACCTTGCTCAAGGAAACATAACTCTCAATTTGAAACGTCAAAGTCGGAAGTTACTTCCTCGACCACTTAGCCACCACGCATGCATTGAGGGCTGACTGTATGTGCTAAGGTATATGTTAGTGTACTTATGTCTCTGGAAGAGTTAATTCAACGTATGGAGTGTGCAAGCTGAAGAACTGTACATGACGTTCGTGAGTGGCGGGTGCAACGGATAGAGCAGGGCATGCTTACCATTTCCGCGAACATTTAGTGTCAGTGATGTTCAGTGATCCATTCATATTATGTTCATAGCTTTTGGGCATTTTACGCCCAGTTGAATCTGAGAATGGATTTTCTCTGGCTTTGACGATTTATGTATATTTAGTATCATGAGATTACTTATGCTTCGACCACTTATGGAAATGAATGAGGGAACGCTTAGTTTTAGACCCAGTCAACTGATAACAAGGCATCTGATTGGTTGGTTGATAGTTATTATGATTGTTATAGCATAAATGTCTGTGTCTCTGATTATTCCAATAATGACACCCGATTTTCAAAATCTGTACCGAGGATTGTCGTCAACAATAATGGGAAGCGGCGTCATTACAAGTTTGAGATCATCAGTGTATATACACTCTTCAAAAAAAGAAACACGCAGGAGGATTTTTAGTAAATTTATTGTACCTAATAAAGTCGATATATTTTATTATAGCTACAAATATGAAATTTTGGAGCTCGACAGTCACATGATGTCGTTGTACAAAGGCATTGAAAACTGGAGGAGTTCGATTGGGTTGAGATCTGGAGATCTCGACGGCCAGGTCAAATCGTTGATATTGGCATTATGAAGGTAGTCTACCGTGACACGAGCTGTGTGCGGTGGAACGTTGTCCTGATGAAACAGCTCCCTCTGGCGGTTACTAATTGGAAGAAGGTGAGGGTGAAGAATTTGATTCAAGTAGCGATTTGCTGTCAAATTTCCCTGAACCACAACCAAGTCAGATCTCGTGGTGTAGGATATGGCCCCCCACACCATGACACTACCGCCATCGAAATTGTCGAATTCACGTACACAGTGTGGGGCAAAACGCTCATTTCGACGACGATAAACACGTTGTCTTCCATCTCGCCGGTGAAGAAGAAATCGTGATTCATCGCTAAACCACACTCGTCCCCAGTTATTCAAATTCCAAGACTGTAAGGTATAGCACCAACGCAAGCGTCGCTGTCGATGGATATGTTGCAAAACAGGGAAGATAACTGGCCTTTGGCTCGGATTCCAGCCTCGCAAAGATGGTTCCTGGCAGTCTGGTCCGATATCTTCCTCAAACCAGAGATGCGTCCTGCAGTCTCCGTAGCTGTGGCATTGCGATGACGTTGGTGGAACAGTCGAATGTAGCGATCCTGTACAGGGGTGGTAACTCTTGGTCGGCCGGTTCTCGGACGGTCTGCAGTGGAATTGAACTGTGTGTATCAGTCACAAAGGCGGCAAATGGTGCCGCAGTACGTTGAAGTGGCACGCAACAGAAGACTTCGATTCCCCTCTTTGGATACGTCCTGTGGCGATGTTCCGATCGGCAGCTCTGAGTCTCGGCATTTAAGAACTTGTTGACAATTGAATGATAATTTATTGGCTTTTGCTTGCCTTTTTATAGCCACTACCACGAGTTACGAATGCCATAACTTGCACATGCATTTTACTTTACTGTTTTTGTCTATGACGTTTTTGAACAAGTGTGAAAACAATGCCGTTTAAGACATTGCAAATCGACAAGGGCTGTGTTTTGACCCACCGTTTGTCGAATATCAGGCCAGCAACATTTTCCAATAACATATACTCAACAACAAAAGTTCATGTGACACCAATATTTTAGTGTATTTTTCAAACAAGTAAAGTATGGTTTTCAATAGTATAGTACATGTATGGAATCAAGTCACCAAAACGCAACTGCTACAGAAAAGCATGCATTCCATGCAAAAGTTGTCTTTTATGCAAGCCCTATGCATTTCACTACCCAAGAATGGGTATAAAAACATGTGCATTAACGGGATTCCATATGCATTGTTTAGCATTGTGCTGACAACGAAAATGAGCGTCTGCAAGCCATTGGTATGCTTGAAGCAGGATCGAGTCAACGAGATGTTGCAAGACAATTTAACGTCCACAGAAACACCATTTGGTGTTTATGGCAACGTTGGCAACAGACGAATGCAGTCAGAGACCATCCTCGGAGTGGCAGGCCACGCGTAACCAATTATCGACAAGACAACTGGATTCGAACAACACACCTACGTACGAAATCGATTCCAGCCAGCAACATTGACTGCAAGAAGCATCCCTGGCCTTCGACGAATATCTTCACAAACCGTACGTCGCCGCCTCAGATGTGCAGGGATTGTCGCTAGAAGACCCGCCAGACGTCCCATTTTGACAGGAAAACACCGTCAAGCACGTCTACAGTTGTGGAGACAGCGTCTACGCTGGACGGCCATGCAGTGGGGACAAGTTCTTTTCACTGACGAGTCTCGTTTTCACCTCATCCACAGCGATGGACGGATTCGAGTGTACCGACGTCGTGGTGAACGTTACGTCAATCATTGTGTCATGGAAGAAGATCGGTTCGGGGGCGGCAGCGTTATGGTAGGGGTTGGATTACAGCAAGACAGAGGACCCGTTTGATAGTGGTAGAGGGAAATTTCAATGGATCATCGGCCCTGTTGTTCTACCGTTTTTGCGTCGCCATGGCCCAGGCATTACCTTTCAACATGACAACGCCAGGCCTCATATTGCTCGAATTGTTCAGGATTCTCTTCAACAAAACTACGTGAATGGCATTCCCTGGCCGGCTCGCTCCCCTGATCTCTCACCAATCGAGCACATGTGGGATGAGATGGATCGGCGCCTTCGACGTCAACAACGTGTTCGACAGACACTCCAGGAACTTCGAAACATGCTCGAGTAGATATGGACAGATATCCCACAGGACTTGTGCGACGCCTGGTCCATTCCATGAGACGAAGATGTGTTGCTTGCATCACATCCAGAGGTGGACACACACGCTATTGATTTGTAAATTGACATTTTAGCATGTTCATGTTTTTTTTTATGAAATCACGCATTTTCTGAAGTCAGTATGGCAAATTAATCCATTTGAACACTTACCGGAGTCTTTTATCTGCCGCAAACCGAAATTGTTTCAGATTTGGTAAAAAACATAAATTTGCATTAAATCTTATTCAATGTCACTGGAAGTGTGTGTGTGTGTGTGTGTGTGTGTGTGTGTGTGTGTGTGTGTGTGTGTGTGTGTGTGTGTGTGTGTGTGTGTGTGTGGTTTAACGCCATACTCAGCTGTATCCCAGCTACATGGTGGAGATTTCAGTTTAATCACTGCATCACAGCTTGCTGTGGGAGCGCAGCCATAAGCGATACAGGTCGTACATGTTTCCTACTTCGTTAACGCGCAGGGTCATGAATACGGTGCTCATAAACGGCGAATCAGAATCAGGTTGAATGTCGGATTCGAACCCATGATAACACCATTCTGGCACGTTTGAGGAGATGACTGGACCACTCTTAGACGAACGCTTAGACTCCGAAAATATATGTTGAGAGAAACAAGCAACTACATTCAAATTGGAAATTAGCCCCATTGAGATGGGAGTTGCACCTGTAACAAAATAGACTTGCTTCATTTAGGCCTATATCATTACAGTAAGTGCCAGACAGAAGATAAAATAGTATGAGTCAGGGACTGTGAGACAGACTAGGGCCAATCCTTGTGGTCGTATAGATGATCAAACCCATTTTGATTTTAAGTATCATTGTTAAATTGGGGAAAAAGCACACACATTGGTTTCTTTGTTTTGTTGGCTCAGCATGTATCTGCTTACCATTCTGGTTTATTGTATCCTGCAAGTGAAGCTAAAAACACATACAGTGGTAATAGGCAACAACATTTATATGAGCAATATTGTAGTTGACATGTACGAGAATAGACATTTACAATGAAGCTTCAGATACCCATATTCATGATGCTAACTGTAAAAAGGCAACATACGAATGATATATAACAGAGTTGATGAAAATATAATAATTATATATAGACTGACATCACCAGGTAATGAAGATTGCTTAGTTTATCACTTCACATCTTGACATATGTGATAACCAAAGGATCACAATGGTAAGAACTATATTATATACACGTGTAATAAATAGTTAAAAAATATGTCTAATAAAAAGTAAAATAAATCGAATTTAAACGTAAACTTTCAAAAGAAAAAATGTTTAAACGTATGAATCAATGGATTAACGTAATCCAACACATATAACACAGCCTGGGGACGGTTGGAAGCATAGCTCGAGCACTAGTTTGTCCGTGGTGCAAACGGATGTAATGCCCTCATGGGAAGATTAAAAAGATCACCCCAATGGTCTCCGTTGTAACAGAGTCAGTTGATTGTTCAATTCACATAAGGAGCTGAGACAGATGACAAGAAGACTTCGGCGTCCCTGAACACGATGTAATCACGGGCGTACCTAAAGGCAACTGATGTGATGACCTTCCTGGTGACAACATCATCAGTGATGGTGTAAGTAAGACTTTGTCCATTGGCGTCAGCGGCGATCTTGATCCTGCAAAGCGTGCTGTACAGCTTGTGTTGGAAGGCCTCCATGTCGACTTTGTATTCAGTTTCATATTTGTAGATATACTTCATGAACATGATGATTGTTGACACGTCATCATAGTCGTTCTGGAGAGCACCTGTTATCTGAAACGTTAAATGAGAATATTGTTTGTGATGTTTGTCATAATTATCATTATTATGTTGGTGTTTACGAACACTGTGTCTTTTCATTTCTATTTTAATCAACATGAGATTATCGATATACAGGGTTCCAGATAAATGTTTAGCAGTTGAGTATTTACTCACAACTTATCATTCCAAAAAGGTATTGATAGTTTTCTTTCGGAATTCAACACATTTTAAACCCTAGGGTCCAGTCAGGGTATTTTAAAAAGTAATTATTGCAATATTGTTTCAGGTGGCTTCTAATTTGTGTCTGTTCGTGTGCTGCCCCAAGTGCATGATATGTCTCATAAACTCACAACAGCGATGGCCATGTCTGATATGTTGAATCAACAAGAAGCGAGAAGTAGCACATTTTATTTTATTTTATTTGCTGCAGTTCATGTGTGTGTGAACTCGATCAGCAAAGGAAGATCTTTAAACAATACTGGACTCCAAGTTGAACAAAGTCTTTTTACATTGGAGAACTACACAGTGTTTTTGTACTTTCGGTTTTTGTTGTTGTTTTTTTTCATTTTAGCAGCTGAAACTTAATTGAATAATTGTGATATATTTTCGTATTTTACACAAACACTAATCTGGAGTACTGTGATATAGCTGTTTTCTTTGTTATCAGGATATATCATGATTACAGAATATTGTAAGTTGTAGGACGTGAAATCTTACAAGCATCTGCAATCTGAAACAGGAATTGAGATGATTGACTGTGACAGTTGATATGATCATTATGATCTTGGCCATGGTGTTACAATACCTGTCACCTTCATTTTCTTAGTCTCCGCTTCCATGGTATTATCGTGATAATTACGTCGTCACGGTGTCTGTAATACTGGAAATGGTGTGTTTCTGGTAACATCATCATTGTCAGCACTATCAACCAGGAGCTGTATGTATTTATCGACGATAAACTGGTGATTGTACTGCTACTGTATTTTCGCTACCCCTTCATTGCTTTCCCCGTCTCGTTGATACTATAACCTCGTTATCTTTAAACATTAATCTATCCTGTTTAACGTAACGTGACTGTATCACATCACATGAACGTGTGCAGGCATTCACCAAATGGAGGGGAAAGAAGTCCCCTTGAAATGTCGTGGCTGGCATTTTATCGAAAAACGGAAATTGTCCCAGAAACTTCTTGGAAACAAGAATGATGCTTGAGCATAAGAAATTGTCATCCCTCCTTCTCCTCTCCTAAAAATACATTGTGGGAAGATGTTTTTTGGGAAAATTATATTTAGGATCATAGTTTTAATGATGTAGTCTCCTCCGACCACACACATATATGATGGTCCGCTCCTAACGGCCTATTAATTGCAATTTCCATTGTTCCATGCATCGCATATAATCTGTGCATTATGATGTAAATTGGCTTACCTCTGATTCATTAAATGCACGTCTCTGGACAGGGAAGTTTGTTTCGTTTTTGTTCTTCAGATATTCTGCATAACTTGGAGAAATTCGAGGCTGTAACATTGATAAGTTAATATTAGTGAGTGAGTGAGTTGAGTTTAACATGTTAAACGCCAGTTATATCACGGCGTGTCATCTTATTTCCAGAGGAAATCCCGACGTGTTGCAGGTATCTTTAGTGAAACCCACTAGCACGGCTATTGTTCGGAAAAAAACTAGACACACAATCGGGGCCATCCTGGATTGGAACCCACAATCATCGGTTTCTGGTCAAGGGACGCAACTCTGCACAGTGAATTGCGGAGCCTTAGATGACTAGGCCAAGCGTACCCGTCAATATTAGGTGTTGAACTCAACAGCGTGGAAGATGTACTTGTTACTCTCATGCTGTGCACTTACTCGTGATTTGTCTTGAACGAGCGTATAGGAGAAGACACGAGAATACATGACGCATTGAAGAAGAAGACACGTTTTGTCTACATCAGAAATGCGAAAAGAATTCATAATAATTAAGTTCTTTCTTGCAATAAACCAGCTGTTCCACGGCAGAGTTATCCAGATATGGTGTTCACACATTATACTCATGTTTGTAATCAAAACCAGGTTTTCGGAATGACGAACTAACGCTTTAATCACTTCAAATGTCCCTCTTGACCATATGGTGTTGTTATATTTGACAATACTTACTGAGGATGAGCTGGTGTATTTGTTCTTTAGAAGTCCAGCCACTGCTTTAGCTTCAATTGCTGACGAAACAATATTTTCCATTGCCTGAGAAAGATCGCTTGTTATGGTCCTTGCGTTGTGAGAAACGGGTACAGGGTTCGACCCACCACAAGGATCACTCAGGGACTGACTTGAAGCCGAATTACAGATGAAAATGACAGCACAAAAAGCCAAACTGACAATAGTACCGGATGCAATATTCGCCATGATTCTGTCAAAATAGAGAAAACATGTTGGCCAACACAGATGGGGAGGTTTTTATGTATTGCTCAACGTCATCGTCAGTAATATGCCAGCTATATCACGGCGGCCGGTAAAAAGTGTGTGTGTGTGTCTGTCTGTCTGTGTGTCTGTGTCTGTAACTCTGTGTGTGTGTGTGTGTGTGTGTGTGTGTGCGTGCGCGCGCGCGCGCGCAAGTGTGTGTGTGTGTGTTCGTGTGTGTGGTATATTTCAATGTCACCTCGGCTATATTTTATATCTGTATAATTACCCGACCGGCAACCAGACAAACTAGTGATTGATACTATGCGCATCATCTGATCCACTTAGCTTCCTATTACGACAAACATGGGATACTGGGACCTATTTCTAACAAGGTTTCCACATGAGTTGTACGCCTGTGAGAAAATGGATAACTGAAAAACATGATTAACAAGTTTAGGAATACGTTATTCTTGATGTATATTTGTATATTCAATAAATAAAAGCTCCACATCCCTTTCCATATTTATAAGAAATCTGCCAAAAGCAGAGTCAATTGTACGGTCATGAGTATATGTTTATGACAAAACTATTCACAATGAGACGACTGACAACTGTTTCCTAAATAAGATTACTCCTCGTAGACGAATGCAGCACAAGGGTGCCTATTGACACTCATGTGGAAGCTTCAATGATAAACATATATTTTTAGAAGAAACAATATGATATTAAATGTATAAAAAGTCAAGGACAGAAAACATCCAATTTCGTTCAACCACAGAAATAGATTGCATTGGGCGTCAGGCAAAACAGCGGTGAATACAGCACTGAAAATCAGTGATGACACCAGGTGTTCGTGGAACGGTATGCTCTGCCCTACAGGTAGCGCCCGCCATTCACAGTTTGCATACAAAAGTAAGCGTCTGTTTGTTGTATGACTCCATCTTTACGTAGTGAATAACAGTGCTAACCACATTCTTTCCATATGAACAAAATGATGTTGCGTTAACTTACTATGACTGTCCAATATACTTCAGCAATAGGTAGACTGGAAACAGATCTAGAGTTGTGTAAAGAGAACGCCTTGAGGATGTCAACAGCTTTGAATTAATTGTTGTGTGGTGGGATCTTTTATATCCTTAATTAAGGGGTGTTTCAACAAGGGAATTCTCAAACTGAAACGATAAAGAATATTTTGGCCAGATTTCCAAAAATACCAATACTTGACCACGATTGCGTGTCTCTGTATCACTCAAAGTTCAAACCCACGATTTAATGATGACAACTTAAAGTGAAACACCTGTGTAAAATAACATATCCTGTTTCACCACAAGTGATGATATTGCATTTGAGATATGGTTAATGTATGTCTTGCGGTATTCAAACAAACAGGGTATTTATGTACAATCGAGAGTTCACTTTTTCGCGTAATTATTTAGGTGTTATCAAGGGGTATTTTGAAGGTGATTGTACCAGGGTATTTCTCGTTATAATACTAGTATTCCATTCAATGCTTCTAACTGTGAATATTATCTGAAACTTATTTTGGTACATCTAAGTCTAGTATTAGAGGCTACTATAAGAAACCCCATCATTTTGTGTTATAAACAAGACTTTGATAGCGATTCATTAACACGTTCGATGATAAAGCTGGAATCGTACAATGGATCTGCTTTGTTTTACTCTTGAATATGGAAAGGGTTTTGTCGCCTTTTTTCGGTTATCGAAATGGCTTTGTTGCATATATTCTGTCGCATTGCGTTCTATGCGTGTGGCCCTGAGATCTTCTTAACACAGGATGCACCACGTCTTTCTCAAACCTGCCACTTCAATGCCACGCCCTTAGGATGATGTGTACCACGTTTCATCCGACTACATTAAACGCTTATTATCATCATGAGCATAATACAGATTTGAATGTGTGACTTTAGGAATGAATAAGTTCTTCCTTATCACATTGTGATCTAGCAAAGATGCTACTGTCAACATACAATGCCTGTCATGGGTACGTTGCATATAAGGATGTAAACTGGAAAGCACCTAAGTTATATATAGTAACACGAGTGATGCCCACGTGGAGTACACTATCATGTCCTTGTAGCTTGTACTTTTATGCATGACTCCCACATGTACCTGATGAACTAAGGGAAGGAAGGAGCCTATCAGTGGTAAAGTATGAGGCGGCGTTTTACTGTTTATTCCCTATCCGATCATATCGATAATTCATTTTCTGATATCACAAAATGAATTATTGATATCACTAAATCAATTTTATTATATAACATATTTATTGATATCAGGAAGTGTTTCTTGATATCCCAAATTCATTTTTTTAATGTCAATAAATGAATAGATGACTCATTAACAAAACACAATTCACTTTTTCCTTTTATGTTCATCACTGGGAACACATACTGAGAATGGTGAATGGCGCCATCAATAGCCTGTACCAAGATACATGTACTGATAATACGAGATGCGAAATGGTATAGTTCTGATAAAATCGATAAAAAACATTTCCATAATCATAATATTTTCCAATTCAATAACTTTATAGTACGATTCCAACTATATCACAGGCATGTATTTATGAATCAGTATCAAGTTGTGATGATTGCAATTGTTAGCAAAAACGGTGAGCATATCCTCCCAACCAGTGGCATCCGTCACAAACACATCTAAAGGCAAGTCAATTGGTCACCTGAAAAAGATACTGGAACATATGGTGGAAGTCAAAATAGGGAATTGCATCGGACATCATTTCGTTCACTGATACCTCAAAGCAGGAAATGCCCTCCACATGTCTACGAGATGAGTCATTAAAGGCTTTATTAAGGCCTTGATCGTTGTAACCTTAAAGATCCAACAAGTTTTAAGCAAGAGTCGTATCTCGCTCCTTTGAAAGGGGAATTATCTGTAGTAACGTCCCAACCTACCATTCATTGTAATGGGCTGTGATACTGATCCACACGGAAATTGTTTTCACTGGTCATAGATAGTCCTATTTATGATTGCGGTTTAACGCAAAGTGCACACGTCTGTGTTTACGTTTATACCTCTATAAACAAATATTACCAGCAAATAAACAAATAAGTCAACAATAACAACTTCATAGATTATACTTAATCAATCCTTAATATGCGATAACTCTAGAAAACGATACTAAATCAGCGAGACAATATGCAACACAAAACCGGCCCACTCTATTATCAGTCAATCAGGAAACAGTAGACCGCTTGTGGGCTTGGCCTACATTTTGTTAGGTTTATGGAAACATACACGCAAAGGAAATTGCTTGGTTAGCCAATCAAATGTCATGGTATCACTTGCAGTTTATTCATACATCATCTTCCTCGGTCAAGTCCACTTTTACGGTAAGACCTAGTCCATGAAATAAACCTGTTCATGTTCAGGAACCAAGATTAGATATTGACACTGAAATAGGCATCGCCTTTTTACATCTGATTACAGATAAGAATCTAAGCAGCGCAATAAACAAAAACTTGACAATACAATACATAATATACCACAGAGTATTTGATAACATTTTATACATTAGTTGATAGTTGTCCATCTAATTCTAACTGACTAACAGTAATTGGTATTAAAGACTGCCGGAACATCTTTGCTCTCTATTTTGGCACACACGGCCGAGGTTCTGAAGGTGAGAATTCACATTCAGAAAATAATACAGGACTGTTCATTTATTAATTGTGTTTCTTCACAATGTGTTCTTCATAATTTATGCTGGGACAAGAAGGGTGTTTGTACTAGTCCGGACCAATGCGGGTCATATTCCACTCTCCAAGCGTTACAATGTATCAGCATCGTCACAGGAACACCCACAAACAAACAAATTCATTGTTCCTCTCTCTAGATTCTTTATTCAAGTGTATTGTAGGCCATAGGCCCATGATACAAACGGACAATGTACAGTGGAAGTCCGAGGATTACATTTATGTATTTAACAATGTTTGTCTGAGATATATGGCTTTAACAATAAACAAAGATGGACAGATGACATTAAAATGTTGAATGTTGTTTTGCATATTAGAATAAAATAGTACTCATCTCGAACATAACTGTATTTACATGCTTTGCAAACACGTTCCACTCCAGGTTCCATTTTGTGTCTACCAGATTCGATCCGTAGGTGATGCTAACTACACCGTAATCTAGCCAGAGCATGTCGAAATTTCTCATGTGGTAACATAGAAATATATATTTCCAGGCCAAACGTTTGCTTATACACTAAATAGTTATATGATTTTGAGAATCTGTAAGAGTTACATGCCAGTCTTGTTCATATGAAGATTTTAATCTACATAGAAATTTATTTAGAAACATGGAGATATTTTTGATATACTTGTGCTCCCACGCAAGGCCAAAACCTGTTAACTGATTAATAATTCTAATTTTTTAAGCCCAGTTAATTTTACCATTTTGGAGCGCCTGAGGTTGCGTATTATAAAGTTTTGTGAAATATCGCAAGTCTGGCCTTTTCA
Organism: Haliotis rufescens; assembly: GCF_023055435.1. NCBI lineage: Eukaryota > Metazoa > Mollusca > Gastropoda > Lepetellida > Haliotidae > Haliotis > Haliotis rufescens. The sequence goes on from NW_025963802.1 coordinate 43,059,097, forward strand.
AAATACACCAGTATTTAACAGCTCCCTTATTCGCATAAATATACAGCGTATATCGTCAACATTCACCTCTCACAACATGATTTCAGGTTGCGTTTCGAACTCCCCAAAATCGTTTACAAGCAATCATATGTACGCTCTCAAATGTTAAAAATGTCAGGAATCAAGCCCCATATTTCTGACCCATATAACATTATAGGAGTGATTCTGGTATCAAATATTTGAAACAAAATATAAAACGATAAAGGCTTCAGCTGTGCTCAGGATTTAAGTACTCCAAATAACACTTTCTTTGCTTGCATTCTTTACATGTTTACCCCATGATAAAGACCTGGTAAATGTTAAGCCTAAATGTGTATAGGGGTTTTCTCAATCAAGCTTGACTCCATCAAAATTGCACGTGACTGCGATTTTTCTGCCAAATAGGCGACTGCATAAACAGTCACGCATACCATTATAATTTGGAATAGGCATCGAAACCGACATGTCCCAAACATATATGATCACACAATGGCAGTCAAATGCACAAACAGCCATGTAGTTCAATCCAATTTAAAGCATAGTTCAACATGGGTTATAAATAATAAAATAAATACCGTGCACCTTCACAAACAACAATAATGAATTAATTAATGTTATGATAATACACATAACTGTGGGGACTATACCACCGTAATATAAAACGTCAACGCCAGAGAATGATCAGTCTCGATTATCAATGGAAGCAGATTGGTTGTAAAAGGCAAAATAGCGGTGAATAGTATATGAATGGATCACTGAAAATTAGTGATGACACCAGGGGTTCGCAAGCATGACACTTGTATCAGCATGACAATAGTGACCTTATAGAAGACTGCTGAAAAGGTCGAGTAATGTTTGCAATGTGTTTGCGCTTATAAGGCGACCTGAATTATATGCCACTTACACAGTCATATTATATAGTCTAAAGTATTGATATAAGCACTTTTTCTTACAATCCTGGGGCGGTCGGGTAGCCTAGTGGTTAAAGCGTTCTCTCGTCACGCTTAGGTTAATCGAACCCAGGTCTTCGGACCTGGGTTCGATTCCCGACATGGGTACAAAGTGTGAAGCCCATTTCTGGTGTCCCCCGCCGTGATATTGCTGGAATATTGCTATATTCACTCACTCACTCTTACAATTCTCTTCCAAGTCATTTTTAACTAAACAAATAACCATCCTATTGGTTGAGGTTCTACCAGGGGAATCAGCATATTTTCAATTATTGTTAGGTTGACTTGTGTGTCTTTAATCTTTGTATCTTTCATTCGTGAAATAGGTTAAACAGAAGAACTGTCACGGGTGACACGTTCGTCTAAGGTGTCGCAATTCGCCGTGCAGGGTTGCGTCCCTTGCGTGAGCCACAAACGTTATATTGTGGCTCCGACTCCCACGAATTCGCCATGATTGTGTTTGTAGGTTTATTAGCACCATACCCGCGCTCGTGAGCTTAACCAACGTGTTAAACGTCTGAGGCCAGCATCACTTCGCAAGCTTATATGACTGATAAGCTTCGGTAAACTCACTCACTCACTCACGACGACAAGAGATGGAAAGATAACCATCAGTAATTTGTTATCGTCACGTTTCAGTTTATAAGAATAATTATTGATAATCTACAAAATGAAACATAAACTGGTTATTTACCTGTGTGTTTATACTCATTATGTTATTATTGATCAATCTCATAATGCATCATAGGTATTGAATATGCGAGATGTACCACGGGACCAACTGTCGGATTGTACATGTTTGAAAACAACAACATAATTGTTTTAAAAAATACATGTAATGACCGAATTTGCGTATATGTATGTAAAGACAAATGGGAGGACCACTGCGTCACCTATTGACCTGTTCACTTCCGTGGTTAGATCAGTTGAGCATCATTGTGTCATCTGGTGATCCGGTCACTTCCATGGCAACATCTGCATCATTGTGTCATGTGGTGACCTGCGCACTTCCATGGTTACATCATTGTGTCATCTGGTGAACTGGTCACTTCCATGGCAACATCCGCATCATTGTGTCATGTGGTGACCTGCGCACTTCCATGGTTACATCATTGTGTCCCCGTGCTTCTGCACAGGAATCACTGTCCAGTACATTGTCAAAAGACATTCAAATTCATTCATTCGAGAACATGCCCTGCTGTTATCTGACATAGAAACACTACCGGTTCATGTAGATTTCATTCACTCGACGTACAATGCCTTGCGTGGGCAGCTGAATACAAGGAAGTAAATATCAGTGTTTAAAGTGGAAATCACCTGATCTATATATAGTAACACGCTGTTGTTGACACACGGATGTTGCCCACGTGGAGTGATGTCAAGAAGAAATCTCATTTCCCTATTTACCCCATCATGTATGTTTCGCCTGATGACCCTTTCACAGGACCGATGTTGGTTTGTTTTATGCCGCACCCGAATTGGTTTCTATGCGATACAATGCCGTAATGTAACATGGATACCCGACTCAGAAACAGTATGCTGACTCTGAGCCGACCAGTCCTTCTTTTATCCCCTTATTGCCGAGTGCCATGCATGGTTACACACTAGACTACTGAGACGGTCATATGTTTGAGAGCGTAAAGGAGCATTAGTGCCCACTTGGAGTGATGTCAAGAAGATATTTCCTTTCCCGATTAATCCTATGATGAATGTTACACCTCATGACCCTTTGACAGAAACGATGTTTGTGTGTTTAACGCCGAGCTCGGATACCCTATCACCTAGTTTCTATGCGATACCATGTCGAAGTTTAACATGGATACCCCACTCAGACACAGAATACTACTTATCCGACCAGACCTTGTATTATTCCCCTATTGTCGAGTGTCAAGCAGTATCATCTTTTAACTTCCAATAGACCACAGGGGAGGTCACATGTTTATGAGTGTAAAGTGGTATCAGGTACCATAAACAAATATTGGTTCACTGTTTCTGTCCACACACATCTGTTAAGAAGAGAGGCATGTATTTCTATGATATATTTTATTACGATATTTGGCAAAAATAAATATAAATGAATACGATTCTTGCAAATCTAAATGCCCATATTTTTCAAATATGTATATATTTATCTTTATCTGATAATACAAAACTAAATAGAAATGGAAATATAAATGCGCTTATATATACATAATAGAACATCATGTAAATCAATAAAGAGAGATTTTCGATGCTGAAGCTTGTTAAGCTGATCTGTCCCATTAAAATAGTTTTATAAGTTTGTATATTTGTCATCTGTGCAGAAAAACAAAGGAACGTGAACAGCTCAAGCATACAAACGTAAACAGTTTCAACCAAACATTCATAAATGAATGATATTCACAATATTTCATTACAAGGTCATAGTAACAACGACGGATAATTCTGGTAAATCATTTGTTGACAGTCATAAACGTGTAAAATAAATAAATAAACTAAAAGACATGGATATTTAAACGACTCTGTCGCATACATAACAAATGGATTAATGTAATCCAACACATATAATTGTAGATACCAAAGTATTGGTGAGACCTACTGTCTTGGAAGCTTGCCTTTGTACTGTTATGGCACAAAAACTCGTTTGCCTGTCGCAAACAGTCGTAATGCCCTAAGGGGAAATTAATGTGGAGGTTATTTTGTTAAAACGTTGTTCAAATATACATTGGAATTTATCTTAAAGTTCACGTTATATTTAACGAATCCATCCACCCAAACGGTCTAGGTTGTAACAGTCATTTGATTGTTCAATTCTTGTATGGAGCTGAGACAGATGACAAGAAGACTTCGGCGTCCCTGAACACGATGTAATCACGGGCGTACCTAAAGGCAACTGATGTGATGACCTTCCTGGTGACAACATCATCGGTGATGGTGTAAGTAAGACTTTGTCCATTGGCGTCAGCGGCGATCTTGATCTTGCAAAGCGTGTTGTACAGCTTGTGTTGGAAGGCCTCCATGTCGACTGTGTATTCAGTTTCATATTTGTAGATGTACTTCATGAACATGATGATTGTTGACACATCATCATAGTCGCTCTGGAGAGCACCTGTTATCTGAAACGGGAATAAGAATAGTGTTTACGATGGCACAACTATCAGTATTATTCTGTAAGTGAGTGAGTGAATTTGGTTTTACGCCGCCTTTTAGCAATATTCAAGCAATATCAAGGCGGTGAATACCAGAAATGAGCTTCACGCATTGTACCTATGAAACGGATCTTCGGCGTGACGAGCGAACGCTTTAACCACCAGGCTACCCGACCGCCCCTTAAAAATTCGATTTCACTATCGTGTCTATTCATTTTCATTTAATCAACATACGTTTATCGATATACAGGGCTCCAGATAAACGATTAGCCTAGGAAGAGCATTATTATCTGAAAGGATGAGTGAGTGAGTGAGTATGTTTTTAGGCCGCCTTTAGCAATATTCCAGCAATATCACGGCGGGGACACCAGAAATGGGCTTCACCCATTATCTGAAAGGAAAATATGACATCGTTGAATATGACCTGTGTCATCATCATTGTCGTCATTGTCACAATAATATTCATTTTTAATATTATGATACGATTTGACTATCCCTACCATTGACTGATTAAATATCCGCCTGCTGACGGGGAAGTTTTTCTCGTTCACTCCTTTCAGATAGGTTGCAAAAAATTGCGAAATCCGAGGCTGAAAGAAAAATAATTGAAATATATAAAAGTACACAGCAATAGAAAGAGCGTTAACTATAGTTAATATCAAACACTAATACCACTGATAATACCACTTTTCACATTTACTGCTTGTATCTGTTCAATTATTTTACTTATTATGGTCGTTATGGAGATGGAAATATAGTAAAATACCCACCAGGACGTAAATTGTGAAAATATAATTGTATTTTTCAAATTTTTAAAGAGAAATGTAATTTTCAATTAAGTATCAACGTCTTTTTTCAACAAAACGATGAACGTACGGGGGATGTCTGTATGTATTTGTCCTTTAGCAGTCCGGCCAAAGTTTTGGCTTCAATCGCTGATATGACAATATCTCCCAGTGTCCGAGGAAGATTGCCAGTAACACCAAGTCCTTTGGAGGACCCACGAACAGGATTCGACCCTCCACAAGGATCACTCAGGGACTGACTTGAGGCGGAATGACAGATGAAAATGGCTACAGCCAAACCCACAAGAATACCAGACACAGTAGTCACCATGATTCTGACAAAATAGAGACAAACATACTGTAGTCTGGTTATTATACTGTTTGAGAGAAATTGTTGTATACACGTTATAATCATTATCATAATCATAATAATAACACCAAAAATACTAGTAGTACTACAGCTGCTGCTACTGCTATATATATTAGCGGACCGCCTGGTCGTGTTGTTGAGCGTCCGCCCGGAGAGCGAAAGTTTCCGTGTTCGAATTCCCGGCCGCGTCATACCAAAAATCGTTAAAAAGATGGTATTTGTTACCCTGCCAGACGCACTGCATGATGGGGCTAAAACAAGAACTGGTCAGCCCAGAGTCAGTGTCGGAGTTCGGTATTCATGTGAAACTGCGGCATGGTATCTCAGTCGGCATTAGTCCGGACTGGTACCAAGTACAAGGAGCCACACACACACGCACGCACGCACGCACGCACGCACACAAACACCACTCATGTCATCCGTCGATTCCACTGGGAATAAGGTGAAGTAGCAGTGAAATGTATATGAAAGGATATTAGTGAAAGTCATGTTATGAAAACAGTTGTTCGCGAAAAGGGAAAGTATGGCCTCTGTTACCGGCGGTACCCGCCATTCACAGAAGTTGCACACAACAGTATAGTGTTTCTTGTATGACGCAGTACAACAGTACGCAACCATCAAATAAAGTGATTGATGAACCGCAAAATCCAGTGAGATAATATTGCAATTTGCATACAAAAGTAAGTTTTTGTTTGTTGCCTGACATCTCACAGCAGCACTCCTACCATACGAAGGTAGACAGGATTCCATCTTAACTTATTAAAATACAGTGCTGACCACATTCTTTCGATATGAACAAAATGATGGAAGTATCAGAGTTGTGTTAACTTACTGTGATTGTCCAATATACTTCAGCAATAGGTAGGCTGGGAACAGTGTTGTGTGAAGAGAACGCCTTGGTGTTATCAACAGCTTTGAATTAATTGTTGTGTGATGGGATCTTTTATATCCTTAATTAAGGGGTATTTCAACAAGGGGATTCTAAATCTGGTTTGCAAAGAAAACTTTAGACTAGATTTCCTAAAATACCAATTTTTGACCACTGTTGCGTGGTAATCATGGCAACTTGAAGCTAAACGCCTAGTATATAAAATTATGTATCCTGTTTCGCTACTAGTGAGGTATTTATGCAAACTCACCATATCGCGTAATTATTTTGGTGTTATCAAGGGGCATTGGGAAGTAAACTGTACCAGGATATCTCTCGTTACAATATTCCATTTGATGCTAAATGTCAGCTTTATCTACAGCTAATATAATTACCTGTAAGTCTAGTATTGGATGATCTCTGTAAGAAACCACATCCTTTTACGTTGTTGTAAACAAGGGTTTCATGGTGATTCATAAACACACTCAGGCTTTTCATAAAGTTTGAATCGTACAATGAATCTGCTTTTAGCAGGGATATCTTATGTAGATAGCAATACGAGTGATAGTGGAGTGAACTATCTAGTCCTTGTATCTGGTACTTTTGTGCATGATTCCCACCTGTACCTGATGAACAAATGGAAGAAAGGAGTCTAGCCGTGGTAAAATACGAGGCGCCGTTTTTCTGTTTATTCCCTACTTTCCTTCACATCACACAATTGATTTTTTAATATAAAATAATAAATGATATCTGAAAGTATTTCTTGATATCGCAAATTCGATTTTGAAATATCATTAAATGAAGTTATGAATAGCTAACAAAACACAGATTAGAAAGAGTTTTCGGGATATTTTGAAAATTTGGGAACATAATAACAAAAACTTACGTGATTGTTTCTCTTTATAATACAAAATGTTAAAACGCGAATCGTTTTCATCACTTAGGACAGATAATGAGAATGATGACAATTCGCCATCAATAGGTTGTACCAAGATACTGTACTGATAAATTTCAAGATACGAAATTGGATAGTAGTGATACAGGTCAGCCAAACTGCATAGGACAATGAGTTGACGTTCATAAAATCAACAAGCAAACATTTCCAAGAAATGTTTGCCTCACAGAAAGTCCATTCTACGATTCCGACTATATCATAAACTTGCTTTTATAAATCAATACAAGTTGTGATGATACCAGTTGGTCGCAAAAAAAGTGAGCCTATCCTGCCCCACTGGTGGCACCCGTCACAAACACATGCAAAGGTAAGTCAACTGTTCACCTGAAAACGACACGGGAACATATGGTGGACGTCAAAATGAGGAATAACATCGGACGTAATTTTGGTCACTGATGCGAGAAAGTTGTTAATGTCTTCCTCATGTCTACCCTGAAACATTTTTTTAAAAGAGCTTCACTGAGGGCTTGAATGTTGTAGCATAATGGATGAAACAGCTTTTCAGCAAGAGTTGTGTACGCTCTTACAAGGGGAACCTGGCTGCGGTAATGTCCCAACCTACGCTGATACGTTGCCGGCATTCACTGTAATGCGCAGTGATATCGATCCATACGGAAATTGTTTTCACTACTTATAGATTGTCTTATTTAAGATTGCGGTTTAACGCAAAGTGCACACACACATCGGTGTTTGCGGTTATACCTCCATAAGCTCAGCTAACAAACAAATATTGAAGTCTTTTCTTATAAGCGAATAAGTCAACAATAACAACTTTTCAGACTGCTTATTCATTCATCATTATAAAAACACTGTAGACAACGATAGAAAATATGACAATATGCAACACAAAACCAGCCCACTCTATTATCAGCCAATCAGGAAACGGTAGACCGCTAGTGGGCTTGGCCTACATTTGTTAGGTTTATGGAAACATACACGCAAAGGAAATTGCTTGGTTTACCAATCAAATGTCATGGAATTACTTGCAGTTGATTCATAGAAAATTATCTTCCTCGGTCAAATCCACTTTCACACTTAGAACAAGTCCATGATATAAACCTGTTCATATTCCATGAACCGTGATAAGATACTGACACTGAAATAGGCATCGCCTTTTACACATCTGATTACACCTAACAATCTCAGGAGCGAAATAAGCAAAACTTGACAATACAATACATTATATATCACAGAGTATTTGATACATTTTAAACAGTAGTCGATAACTGTTCATCTAATTCTGTCTGATTAACAGTAATTGGTATTGAAAACTTCCGGAACATCTTTGCTCTCGACATCGATATTGACATCACCTTTTAACATGTCTGATAATAAGAATCTCGCAGCGAAAAAAAACAGAGATCATTTGATAACATTTGTTAAAATAGTTGATGGGCAGGTAAGTTAGTCGTTAAGCTTCACGTGTGATGCTGGTTGATTAATACTAATCGGTATGTATGAAAGACTGGCGAAAAATATTTGCTCTCGCTTTCGGCACACACGGCCGACGTTCTGAAAGTAATAATTCACATTCAGAGAATAAGGCATAGCTATTATTATTTAGTAGTTTGTGGGCGTTTTCATAATTTGTTCTTTATGATACATGCCGAGACAAGTCTGACAATCAGTAATTATATTTGCATTATTTAGAACCTTCATTTTTCTATTTTTGTTTTGAACCGTCACCTTCAAATACCAGTCGCGGAAATTGAAAGTTATAATGCCCTGTGATACGCTCTGTGATACGCTCTGTGATACGCTCCGTGATACGCTCTGTGATACGCTCTGTGATACAGGTGACACGCCATTCTCTCTGTACAATCCTTGTTAGTTAAAGAGTGAGAAACATTAGCATTAAAGGTGAGGTGAGATGGAATGGGTTTTATCGTCGTGTTTAAGATTATTGCACTTTCATGGCGCCTTGCATGTGCGCGTGTCTGCTTGTAATAGTCCAGACTAATGTCAGGTTTATAATGCTAGCCTACTGAGATACCATACCGCTGTTTAACATGGATACCCTTCTCAGTATACTGACTCCAAGATGACAAGTCCTTGTTTTTTCCCCTTAATCCAGAGCGCCAGGCAGGGTAACAGCAAGTACTATCTCTTAACGTCTTATGGTATGACTCGGTCGAGGATCGCACCTCTGACCACTCGCCGGGCAGACACTCTATCCTCTTGACCACGGAGGCGACCAATTTGCGTTTAAATGTGTCGGCCCCGAAAATGGACCAACCACAATAAATCGCATTCATTTTTCCTCTATCATAATACAGTGGAGACCATAGCATTGTCACATAATACGTCAACACCAGAGAACGATCAGTATCGATTATATGCCGAAACAGATTGGGCGTAAAAGGCAAAATAGCAGTGAATATTATATGAATGGATCACTGAAAATCATAGACGACACCAGAGGTTTCGCAAACATGACACTTGTATCAGCATGACAATAGTGACCTTATTGAAAACTGATGACTAATATTTGCAATGCTGTTGCGCTCATAAGGCGATCTGAATTATATAGGTGTTCACAAGCAAGCATGGCACTTGAATAAGTATGGCAATGGTGACCTTGAAAATAACAAGGACGAGTAATGGTTGCAATGTTGTTGCGCTTTTGAGGCGGTCAGCTAGATACCACTTCCACATATTACCGAGTTACTTTCTCTCACAATTCTCTTTCAAGTCATTTGGACTAAACAGGGTTAGTCGGGTAGCCTAGTGGTTAAAGCGTTCGCTCGTCACGCCGAAGATGCGGGTTCAATTCCAGACATGGGTACCATGTGTGAAGCCAATTTCTGGTTTCCCCTGCCTTGATATTGCTGGAATATTGCTAAAAGCGTCGTAAAATCATCCTCACTCAGTCAGTCAGTCATATGAACTAAACACATAGTTATTCTATTAGTGCAGGTTCTACCAGGGAAGTATGTATATTGTTCAATTATTGCTGTGGTGTCTGTGTTTAATCACTGAACTTCTTTAAATATTGATCACACATTCGTCAAACATACGAAACAGGAGTGCCACTTTCGTCTTAGTTGTCACAATTCGCCATGCAGAGTAGCGTTCCTTTGGTGAACCAGAAACCTGTTATTATAATATTATTATTCGAATCCTACGATTATGTTTCTAGGTTTGTCAGCACTATATCCGTGCTAGATGGTTCAACCAAAGTGGTAAACGCGGAAGCACTACATCAAATCGTGATTTCCCCCTCAGCTGACATGTCGTGATATAACTGGAATACTGCTCAAAAGGGGCGACACACAAAACTCAGTCACTCACCATGACAAGACAACGCCATGGAAAGATGACCAACAGCAATATGTTATCGTTACCTGTAAGTTAACAAGATTGTTGATAGTGTACACAATTTAGCATAAACTCTTTATTTACTTCTGAGTTTATATTTATCATTTTATTACTCATTAATCTCCAAATATCACATAGGTACTTTTCTTGAAGTAAGTTGAAAAATGTGTATGTATTATCCACTTATTGGTGCGGATGTAATTGATCTCAAGAGATCCTCTATGCATGTATATGTATATGGAGTGTGCTACAACAAAAGACCAAAAGCTGGATATTACAAGTTTGAAAACAAAAACGTAATGTTATAGGAAATACATCTAATGACTGGATTTTCGTATATGTGTAAAAACAAATAGGACGATCACTTTGTCATCTTTTAATCTTGTCGCTTCCATGTCAACATCAGTTTAGCATCATTGTGTCATCTGGTGATCTGATCACTTCCATGGCGACATCAGTTTAGCATCATTGTGTCATCTGGTGATCTGATCATTTCCATGGCTACATCGTTTGAACCTCATAGTGTCATCTGGTAATCTAGTCACTAACATAGTTACATCATTTTGTCCACCTGCTTCTGCAAATGAATCACACTCAAACATATTGTCAAAAGACATTAAATCCTTAATCCCTCCTGACAAATCGGTGAATAAACGTACAAGTGATAAAGGAGTTTTGTTCAAAGATGTGTATCGCCTTAGAAAATATTAAATTGTAAAAAGGGGTATTGAATTACAGACTGAATACAGTGTTCATCAATGGTGGAGGTTCGCGAGCATTTCCTGTTACAGGTATTATCTGTGTGACTAAGCTACATAGAATTACTACCGGTTTATTTAGATTGAGTTCATTCACTCGATTTACAATGCATCTCGTGGGCAGACTGAATACACGGCAGTAAATATCAGTGTTTAAAGTGGAAAGCACCAAAGCTATATATAGTAACAGGCTTTATTACCACACGGATAGTGGCCACGTAGCGTGGCGTTATCTCATTTTCCCTATTTACCGCAGCATGTATGTTTCACCTGATGACCCTTGTGTTTTTGTTTTTCGCCGCATTCGGATACCTTATCATCTCGTACAAATAAGTTTCTATGCGATACGATGCCGTAATGTAACATGGATACCCCATTCAAAAACGGTATGGTTACTCCTAGCCGACCAGTCCTTCTTTTATCCCCTTATTACCGAGTGTCTGGCAGGTACAACAAGTACAATATTTTTACGTCTAATGGCTACTGAGGAGGTCACATGTTTGAGAGCGTAAAGGAGCACCAGGTACCATGAACAAATAAATAACATTCATTGTTTCTCTGAAACAACGCTGTTAAGAAGATAGGTATGTTTTCCATGATATTTTATTGTGAAATGTAGTAAAAATTAATATAACTAAATAAATAAGAAGGAATCTATCCATCCCAACGGTCTAGGTTGTAACAGTCATTTGATTGTTCAATTCTTATACGGAGCAGAGACAGATGACAAGAAGACTTCGGCGTCCCTGAACACGATGTAATCACGGGCGTACCTAAAGGCAACTGATGTGATGACCTTCCTGGTGACAACATCATCGGTGATGGTGTAAGTAAGACGGCGATCTTGATCCTGCAAAGCGTGCTGTGCAGCTTGTGTTGGAAGGCCTCCATGTCGCCTGTGTATTCAGTTTCATATTTGTAGATGTACTTCATGAACATGATGATTCTTGACACGTCATCATAGTCGCTTTGGAGAGCACCTGTTATCTGAAACGGGAAATGGGATGGTTGAAAATGTGACTATGTCATAATAATAATCATCGTCGTCATTTACGTTTTATTTTCATAATTATGATGCTGATTAATATTCTTGATTTGATTCAAATAATATTATGGTCAGCTACACAACAACCTCTTTCCATTATTCCAAAAAAACGACAAAAAACATTTCCACAATCATACGAAATCTATACGAAAACTATAGTCTGTTCTACGATTCTGATGATATCATAAGTATGTTTATGGATCACTATCAAATGATGATGATACCAGGTGTTCGCGAAAAGGTGAGCGTACCCATCACAAACACAAGCAGATGCAAGTCAATTAGTCACTTGAATAACCACGCCCAACCTAATTACATTACGATTTGACTGTACCTACCATAGTCTGATCAAATGGCCGCCTGCTGACGGGGAGGTTTTTCCCTTGAACTCCTTTCAGATAGGTTGCAGATAGGAGACTGATAGAATAATTAGTTAAGGAAATATAGGAAAGCTCTCCCCAGGATTCATACAACGTAAATTGCGAAAATAAAATTGTACTTCTTAGTTTTTTAAAGGGAAATGTGTAATTCAATTACGTATTAGCGTCTTTTTAAAACAAATGCTAAAGTTTCTTGGAAAACCTTACGGGGGATGTTTTCTTTATGTATTTGCCCTTCAGCAGTCCAGCCAAAGTGTTGGCTTCAATGGCTGATATGACAATATCTCCCATTGTCCGAGGAAGATTGCCAGTGACACTAAATCCTTTGGAGGACCCACGAACAGGATTCGACCCTCCACAAGGATCACTCAGGGACTGACTTGAGGCGGAATGACAGATGAAAATGGCTACAGCCAAACCCACAAGAATACCAGACACAGTAGTCACCATGATTCTGACAAAATAGAGACAAACGTACTGGTTATTATAATGTTTGAGAGAATTACTGCTAGATTGCATTGAGCGTAAATGTCAAAATAGTGGTGAAAATTACATGAAAGGCTCACTGAAAATCACTGATGACGCCAGGCGTTGACGAAAAAGGTAGGCATGACCCACAACTCACACAATTTGCATAAACAAACAGTGTTTGTTTATTGCCTGATACAATAATATATTGCAAAAATAAAAAGGTCACAATTGTTAGGGGCACGGGTGGCACGATTCTCTGTGCAGAGTTGATCCCTTGGGCAAGCCAGAAACCTATGATTGTGGGTTCGAATCCCGGTTCCCCCCGATTATGTTTCAACGTTTGTCAGCATCATACCCGTGCTCGTGGGTTTCACCAAAGTGGTAAACGTCTGAGACCTGCATCACTTCGGGCTTTCCTCCCACATTAAGCTGACACGCCGTGATATTACTGCAATAATGTTAAAAGCGGCGTTAAACCCAACTCACTCACTCACTCAAAATTGTTAGTTAACGGTAAATGTCTCCTGCCTTAGTTCAGCCACATTCAAGATACCAAATGTGAAACATTTTTAAAATACTTTGAATACTTGCAATTCGTTGTAAAATCTTCAACAAATGGAAGAAAATATGAACTTGAGACAATATTCAGTAAACTACGAAGTATGAGAACACGTGTAGTGATTGATACAATTGCCAAAGGGTAGATTATATGCTGTTCAGTATGCATGGGATATAGAATTATTACATCCGGAAATCCATCCTCAGTTACCTTTGTTTCATTTCGTCTCTCAGTACACTGGTAACACGAACATCATATCGCTTTCTATTTATCTTAACCAACGCCCTTTTTGGTTATATGGCCATTAAGATTGTTCTTCCTGGGTCGTAATGAGAAGAAAAACAAAGGATCCTTGTTGTCTCCGCATCATGTTTCATCTGCAAGGGAAAGCAGCGTATCACAATAATGACATGATCTGGTAAGAGGGGGTTTGATGAACACATGCTTGTGATCTTTTCATCGTGTTTCTGTTTGAAGTATGCTGATGAGTCATTAGGGTAGTGAGTTGTTCCTTCAAAGACAATTCAAATTACTGATGACAATATAGCTGAAATAATGCCGACCTGACTCACTCGTTCACTCGTTCATTCATTCATTCACTCGTTCATTCATTCATTCATTCATTCATTCATTCATTCATTCATTCATTCACTCACTCACTCACTCACTCACTCACTCACTCACTCACTCACTCACTCACTCACTCACTCACTCACTGACCGACTGACTGACTGACTCACTCACTCACTCCAGAAAGATGATTTCAATGTAAAGAAATCATGAATTTATAACGTATTCCTCCATGTGTATGGGGCTACAAGGTGTATATATGTCAATCCTTTTAGAGATATAGCATACAAACTAGTATCCCATACAAAGAGTCGTCCGTCCTGTTTCAACCAAGGTCATACTCCAGATAATTAACAAGTCAGTTTCACAGATGTACACCTGCTCCATGCGGAAGTATACAAAATGTCAACATATTATAGTATTGACTTGAACCCGTTACATAATAGGTACGAATAAATAGCAACTATGTAATGTATCAAAAATGTCATGTTCTGTTAAATGCTGTATACGTTGGATACACAAGTATTTTGTTTATTGTTTTCTTTACTATTGATACATTCACGTGACTTTGGAAAATGTATTCAATATTTTTGTTGAGGTCGTTTATCAAAAAAGAATTTTTGTATATTCATGAAACAGAGTTGCCAATACCTACTGCACACCTAGGGTGTGGCATTCTGGTTAGGAACATCCAAGTGACGTCACTGTTTATTAGTTTCATCTATTGATATGTATTATACATGTTTTGTGATACGTGTCAGGGAAATATAAATTTGGTATATAACACATGGTACTTGTTGCTAACCTTAAGGGGCTGGAACAAGGACTGGTCAGCTAGGAGTCATGTTAAATTGCGGCATGGTATCTCAGTGGTCTGGCACTATAAAATCGGCATTTGTCCGGACTAGTACAAGCAGCCACACACACACACGCGCATGTACGTCGCTATATAAGTGCAATAATCTTGAACGCTACGTTAAAGCCTATTTCATCTCAGCTTATGCTTGAAAGTCCCTTTACACACGAAAATAAAACCTCCGATAACATGAAGTATTTTGCCTGATGTGTGTCATATGTCTAAGAATATGTGACAGTCACAAAATATTTACAGTAGTTGTTTGGGTTGTCTGTTGTGGACCGAGCGGTGTTATGGAGTGAGTGGTGTTGTGGAGTGAGTGGTGTTGTTGAGTGTATTGTGGAAGGTGTTGTGGAAGGAGCGAGCTTTGTTAAGTGTGTTGTGGCGTGAGGGGTATTGTGGAAGGTTTTGTGGAAGGAGCGAGATTTGTTAAGTGTGTTGTGGAGTGAGGGGATGGTGCGGATGGTTTATGGAGGGAGTGTGCGTTGTGAAGTGTGTTGTGGA
Organism: Haliotis rufescens; assembly: GCF_023055435.1. Taxonomy (NCBI): domain Eukaryota; kingdom Metazoa; phylum Mollusca; class Gastropoda; order Lepetellida; family Haliotidae; genus Haliotis; species Haliotis rufescens. The sequence continues at coordinate 43,074,632 of NW_025963802.1, forward strand.
GTGAGGGGTGTCGTGGAAGGTGTTGTTGAGGGAGTGAACTTTGTTAAGTATGTTGTGGAGTGAGGGGTGTCGTGGAAGGTGTTGTTGAGGGAGTGAACTTTGTTAAGTGTGTTGTGGAGTGAGGAGTGTCGTGGAAGGTGTTGTTGAGGGAGTGAACTTTGTTAAGTGTGTTGTGGAGTGAGAGGTGCTGTGGAGTGAGGGGTGTTGTGGAGGGAGTGAGCTTTGTTAAGTGTGTTGTGGAGTGAGGGATGTTGCGGATGGTTTTATGGAGGGAGTGGGCGTTGTTAAGTGTGTTGTGGAGTGAGGGGTGTTGTATAGGGTGGTGCTGAGGGTGTTGTGGAGTGAGGGATGTTGTGCAGTGAGGGGATGTTGTGGAGTGAGGGGGTGTTGTGGAGTGAGGGGATGTTGTGCAGTGAGGGATGTTGTGCAGTGAGGGATGTTGTGGAGTGAGGGATGTTGTGCAGTGAGGGATGTTGTGCAGTGAGGGATGTTGTGGAGTGAGGGGATGTTGTGCAGTGAGGGGATGTTGTGGAGTGAGGGATGTTGTGCAGTGAGGGATGTTGTGGAGTGAGGGATGTTGTGGAGTGAGGGGATGTTGTGGAGTGAGGGATGTTGTGGAGTGAGGGGATGTTGTGCTGTGAGGGATGTTGTGGAGTGAGGGATTTTGTGCAGTGAGGGATGTTGTGGAGTGACTGATGTTGAGCAGTGAGTGATGTTGTGCAGTGAGGGATGTTGTGCAGTGAGGGGATGTTGTGGAGTGAGGGATGTTGTGGAGTGAGTGATGTTGTGCAGTGAAGGATGTTGTGGAGTGAGGGATGTTGTGGAGTGAGGGGATGTTGTGCAGTGAGGGATGTTGTGGAGTGAGTGATGTTGTGCAGTGAGGGATGTTGTGGAGTGAGTGATGTTGTGCAGTGAAGGATGTTGTGCAGTGAGGGATGTTGTGCAGTGAGAGATGTTGTGCAGTGTGGGATGTTGTGGAGTGAGATATGTTGTGCAGTGAGGGATGTTGTGGAGTGAGAGATGTTGTGGAGTGAGGGATGTTGTGGAGTGAGGGATGTTGTGCAGTGAGGGATGTTGTGGAGTGAGGGATGTTGTGCAGTGAGGGGATGTCGTTGAAGGTGTTGTGGAGGGAGTGAGCTTTGTTAAGTATGTTGTGTGAGTTGAGTCTATCGGCATCGCTCCCCTGCACAATGAATTCATTCAGCTTGATGCTTGTCAGTATGTGTGCATAATTGTAACCTGTCGCTATGTGGATGCTGCAGAGGAGACGCTTGAGTTTGTTTCTGACGGCAATCATGTCTCTCTTGTAGTCACCGCTGCCCTCTTGTTGGTAGGCGACATCGACAAAGATGGTAATCTCAGATATGTCGTCATAGTACCGGTCCATCTGTAATAAAGAATGGGTTTATTATTTCTACATTCATCATCACCCCCAAGCGTCCTGGCGTCCTTTTTTGGATCTTGTGTTACCTGTCAGTTTTCCTGACGATTGGATTGGATTGGTTTGTAGTTTTACGCCGCTCTCAGCAAATATTCAAGCTATATGACGGCGGCCTGTGGACAAGACAATCCAGTGATTAATATCATGAACATCGATCCACGCAATTGGGATCAATGACCCGATCCCGTTAGTCGCCTCTTACCACAAGCATAGTCGCCTTTTAAGGTAAGTATTGGTTGCTGAAGACCTATTCTACCCCGGATCTTCACGGGTCTTTCTTGACGATATATGTTTTGTTTCTCTCTTGTTCAAAAGACAATGGTGGAGTATTATTACCACAAGTCTCACAAAATCAGACCTTTTACTCCTTTGCAATACCTCTCTGTGTGAAGATCTGACGATATCTTCCTTAGAAATTCACGACAGGTGAACCCTGAACAAACATGGACCGCCCATTCGAAATGAAGGATGTGTGGGTTCTTGAGCCAGAGACAAGACAGCTTTGTTAAATGATTCGGCTTTTCAACCACGATCAGCATTGTTTGCCCATTGACAGCAAGGACATGGGTATGGTGCTGACAAACATTAGAAAGCATCAGATGATACCATATATCATCGTAACCTTACATAATACAGTATCTGTCTATCAACTTACAGGACAAAAAATGCTAAGCTGGTGTTATACAGATAATAATTTACATTTCAAAACAAAACGCGCTTCTACAACGTTCCTGGTGGCACATTTATTTATTTATTATAAAGTTTTAAACTGTAGCTACACTTTTTTCTAAAGAGGACAATCAATACAAATAAATGTATGTTGGATTTAGCAAAGATATCTCAGAGCAGAAGTATATGTCATGACACTTTCCTGTTGCCAATAACAGTCCTGTTTCAAGTTGAGCTGTAATGTGGGTCGATGTTCTTGTGTGATCTCGATATCTTATCTGATGTTCTGTCCTTTACTCGGAGTTCTATATATACTTCAAATTGCATATTAAATTGGTTTTAAAGTTGCGATCATGACTAATCAATTGTAAAGTTTTGAACAGGAATGAATTCATTATTCTTTCATAATGAAATCTAAAATGAGCTAGACCATCTCCTGATCAATGGTTATAAATTATTAATAAAAAAAAAGTGACTATTTGTAACATTTTATCTGTGAGAATATTTATTCCACATGGGCACTTCACGGAGGCCCAAACTGACGACATTTCTAAAAATTAGGGAATTTTGTATAAATATTTGTTCAACAAAAGCTGCAGAACCAGATAATATTTAAATTAAAAATTTGAGCTCAAATATAACAGACCTGGCTTCAATGTATCTTCGTGGCAGACAATATCTTATTTTTCAACAGTATCAAGCATAATTTTATTTATCAAGCATTTTCGGGGACAATTTATTTTTATCGATAAATCCTCAGTCCTCCTTACCCTACAGAAAATACACTTCCTCTTCTTCATTTGTACAAACGTGAACAGAAATGAACTATGAGTAGTGTCAGTTTCCGAAACAAAACTCACGACGCAGCGAAATGAACTAGCTCATGTCACTAGAATATCTTATAACGAAAGTATTAAATTTTAATTATACTAATTTCAAAAGCAGTACAACCATTATGTTTCAAACAACAGTTAAAACAGGTATATTTTAATTTTTACAGAATTTTTAAGGGATGAAATTAATACTTTTTGTCAAATCGTTAGCGAGTTAGTTGTTTCTTTATGTAGACCACAATACTGGGTACATGCTTCATTCATGCTGTACTGACAAGGGTTCATACAGACTTAATGTAATGACATAATTTACAATGTAGTTCGTTTCCTGTTTAATATTGTAATCTTTATATTACTATTCATTATCACGGATGTTATCAGCTTATAATGTATGCATGTACTTGACTCAACGGATATAAGGGTAGCTGTGGGAAGAATGATGAAATTTTTGCCTTGATGTATGTTTCGCTTTCACATTTTTCTTTGATATGCAGTGTTTAATTCAAAGGGCAATGACAAGAGTCTTAAACCTTTTGTTAACTTCAATTGAGCAACCACATGGGAAAGGAAAAGCACTCCTAGTAATTAACTTCTTTTTCTTCTTCTTCTTCTTCTTATTATTATTATAATTAGAAGTAGTAGTAGTAGTAGTAGTAGTAGTAGTAGTAGTAGTAGTAGTAGTAGTAGTAGTATCATAATCATCGTCATCGTCATCGTCATCGTCATCATCCATCATCATCATCAAATAGTCGACTGAATGAATCGGATGGTTAGGGTCGGTGACTTGTTTCATCATATTCCAGTTGCATCGATAGATGCTCATGACGTGAATCATTGGTTTGTCTCATCCAGACACGAATATTTACTTGACTTTTTTATATAACTGAAATATTGATGAGTGCGGCGTTTACCTGCAAATCTACCATCAAATCACAATAAAGCCCCTCAGATTGAAACAACTGATTTGACAGCTGCATCACCGCGGAAGCTAATATTTATGGAATAGTACTACTTTTTCAGTCATTGTCATCGGTACGCACTTTTAAATGATATATACGTACAATCATTGGTTACAATTGCAAAGTTGCTGTTACTACAACATGCAACACACCGAATCATGTGCAAACCCGTCATGAGCGACACCACACTCTATAGCAAATCTTAAACATGTTTAAAACCTAGACACGTCAAAATAATTGGACAAGAAACGTCTTCAGGTTTGTCTTTAGGATCTAAACACATATGTACAGTGTAGTAGAAATTTGCCACATGTTGAAAGAACCCGTTCCATGACATCACTTTGGTTCCTGAGGCAGATAACGGTATCAGTTGTATGTTTCCATCAAGCCTCTTTAATGCACCATCAGCTGGTAGGCTATTGCATTTAGTTATCCATCGTTGAGTGTGTTTCAACACTCTATTGTTTGCAGTCCGCATAACTCTCTGGTGTGAACGATTTATACATGTGTATGTAAACACATGGACAAAATGTAGTGTCGTTTTGGTTGACATATTTCCAGCGACAGGAGCTATGCAGGTTATGTCGTGAAAATCCAGATAAAAGGGTTTGTTTATAAAGGAGGAAAACTTGTGGAGGGTGTGAAGAAGGTTAGTGAGATGAGAGATAGTCAAGAGACTCAAGAGAGATCTACATCACACATACGGGAGAGAAGGGATAGCCAGAACATCAGAACATCACCCTCGCAAGGACATAGACGGGGAGGTTCACACACAGGACCACGACTTCTAAATTCTCGCTCTAAGGCCTCGGACAGGACAGCAACCCGCTGAGACCGACCGACGCCTCATGTAGATCCGACAGACGATGTCGATGATTGTAAATCTGAGAATAGAACATTTGTTTTCTGGAATGTATCGGGACTGAATTCTAAATAAACTGATCGGGACTTTACCAATTATTTAAACTCATTTGACGTTATCGGCGTAACAGAAAAAAGGATGAAAGATATAGACATAAGTTTGATATTTCCAGGATTCAAGCTTTGGATCAAAGAAGCTGAAAAGATTTCCAACTTTGGTAGACTTTCTGGTGGTATTGCCATATTAGTAGACAACAACTTGTTAAATATGTGAAATGGTCTAAAGTGTACGATATTGGCATTTTCATATTGTTAGATAAAACCGTATTTGGATTTAAGGAAGATTTACTATATTCATGTGTTTATGTTCACCCTGAATGTTCGACTTGGTACACAAACCATTTGAGGGAATGCAAAAATGGAATACATATATTACAAAATGACCTACTTGATATATTAGCACATTGTGATTATGTTAATAAGATGATTGGGGGAGACTTAAATGCCAGAACTAGCACTGAATCTGATTTTGTAGAGGATGATATCCTTGAATACCTCGAGTCACATGAGGATGTCTGTTAGACAATTTCAGCTTCAAAAGGTTTTCTGTGGATCTATCTCTGAATTATATTGGTAAGCGCTTTCTAGATTTATGTAGAATACTAAATATACATATTATGAGAGGAAGGTGCGGGTCAGACGCCAGTGTAGGACATTTTGCTTTTATAGGAAACAAGGGTACGAGTGTGGTGGATTATGTTCTTGCCTCGTCCGATTTTTTTCATATGTGCCATAGCTTTGACATACCGTCTCGAGCCGAGCCATAACACCTTCCTACTAGTTTACGTACGCTTCAAGTAAGGGACCCTACGCCACGCGATACCTACAACAATGATTCCTTCACATTTGCGTGGGTTGAAGAAAAGGCTAAACAGTTTAGAACAAACCTTATTTGTTGGACTGCGCATGATTTACTGGAGAAGGCTGTCGATGTAGCATTTGTTAACGTTGAAGAAAGTATTGGCCATATTACTGAAGCTGTTATTATCGCAGCATCTGATATGAAGAAAATAAAGGCTATAGATATGATCAACAATGGTTTGATAGCGAATGCCCGCTACTTAAAAAGGAATGAGGGGCGGTCGGGTAGCCTTGTTGTTAAAGCGTTCGCTCGTCACGCCAAAGACCCAGGTTCGATTCCCGACATGGGTACAATGCGTGAAGCCCATTTCAGGTGTCCCCCGCCGTGTTATTGCTGGAATATTGCTAAAAGCGGCGTAAAACCATACTCACTCACTCACTCACTAAAAAGGAATGATGTAGACATTTAAATGATTTTTAGAAAGAATAAGGACAGAGGATCACTAATAGACTATAATAGAGTAAGAAATCAGTACAACGATGTTTGTAAGAAAAATACATAATTCTAAAACATTTTGGTCATAACTGAAAGCCATTAAACCAAATAAATATTGCAAAAATACCATTGGTAATAAAGACTGGTTTGAACATTTCCAGAAATTGTTTTCAGTTCTATTGAAGACATGACGATAACAATTTATTTGACATGGGAATTCAACAAAGATAAAGTTGACAGTGTAACAGCTGATATTCTTGAATGTCAGTATCTAGAGCGGAAATTGTTGACAGCATCCCCCACCTTAAAGATAATAAGGCATCTGGAAATGATAATGTGATAGCAGAGATTTTTAAGCATTCCTCAGATATTTTAATACCATTTAATATCCCTTCGGAGAGATCATATTTTCAAGATAATTGGACAGTTGGCATTATTGTTCCTCTTCACAAACAGGGCGCAACCAGCGATGTTAATATATATAGAGGCTTAACTCTCCTCAGTACATTCAGTAACATATTTACTTCAATTATCAATAAGAGACATGTTTTCTGGGCGAATTGGAAAGTTATTGTGTTCTCTATATAAAAATGTGAAAGTGTGTGTCCGGAACAATGGCGCTATATCGGATAATTTTGTAAGTAGCATGGGTGTCCGACAAGGGTATATATCAAGTCCCTTTCTATTTTCCTTTTTCATAAATGAATTAGCATATCAAATCCAAAATAATTGCACTGATGGAATACAACTACATCCCGAAACTATTAAATTATTTCTGCTTCTTTTCGCTGACGATATAGCCATGTTCTCGAGCACAATACCTGGCTTGCAAAAGCAAAAACATGTATGTAAGAAAGTTATTATTACGGGTCAAAACTTACAAAGTTGTAGTTTTTAAAAGTGGTGGTAATGTATCCAGAAAAGAAAAATGGCACTACAGAGGGAAGCCTGTATAAGTTGTTCCATTTTATAAATACTTAGGCGTGTGTTTTACAAGTAAATTAACTTGGTCAAGGAATGCACATAACATTTCATTGCAAGCCATATTTTGTAGGCATATTAAAAAGTCTTACAGTTCTGGACAATATTACATATGATGTTTACTTTAAAATATTTCATACAAAAATAAGCCCGCATCTGTTGTATGGATAAGAAATTAGGGGTTAGAACATTTGGATGTTATTGAAAAAATACGTTTATATGCATGTAAAAAGTTCTTGGGTGTAAAATCTAGCACAGAAAACGCAAGGGTATATGGTGAGTGCGGACGGTTTCCCATGTATATCTATAGTTATTTAAAGGTTATTAAATACTGGGTCAGGTTATCAAATATGCCATCTTTACGATACCCTAGAAAAAGTTATAATATGATGCTTCTCTACGACAGCCATGGGAAACAAAATTGGGCATCAAAGTTAAAAGTTATACGAATGTGGATATGGTATTATTTGGTTACAGCAACTTGTAGATATGCCACAGCATTTCTTCACCCGTTTGACACAGACCTTAAAGGATATGTACATCCCAAAATAGCATGGTTCCTTGTCCAGTTCGAGAAAAGCAATATACTACACTACATTTGAGACTACTATTATACTCGAAAGTTATCTATTAAGAGTAAATTTACATAAGTTTAGAACAGACCTTTCTCGATTTCGTTTTGGCTACACATGATCCATTTTCAGGCAGATATGTAGGTACTGCAGGAGAACATAGGCTTTGTAGCATTTGTAAAACTGATTGTATTGAAGACGAATATCACTTTTTATGTGTATGTCTAGTGTATAATGATTTAAGAGCGAAATATCTAAATAACTATTTCTACCACAACCCAAACGGTAACACATGTTGTAAGTTAATGACCTGTGATTGTACAGAAACAATGAGAAATGTATCAATGTTCATTTATCATGTTATATAACTAAGAAAATGTATGAATTTGTAACACGCCCAAGACAGTGTACGATAGGCATTTGGCCTCATCAGTACAATGAATAAAGAGTGATTGAATACAAGACACTGTGCTCGCCCACACTGTAAAATAATATGCATATTTATAATACACTAAAGCATGCTCAAAACGCTACATTGTTACCCCTATCAATGGATCATTCATTCTCAGCTCCCTGGGGAGTATGCAACCAAAGCTGCCAGAAATGGATTCCACATAGTGTACCCATGTGGGGAATCGAACGCTTTAACCACTAGGCCACCCCACCGCCCCCTTGATGTGGGAGGAAACACCAAAGTGATACAGTCTCAGACGTTCACGACTTTGGTAAAACCCGCGAACAAGGTGCTGCCAAACCTGTGTACTGTGAGATATTCAACGCACATTGTTTTTGTTTTTTCCGTTTAAGGCACTATATGTATATTAGTTACCTGAAGTACATGTGGGTGGTTTAATGTGGAAAATGAAAGAAAACCTCAAAAACACTCATCGATGTATTACAACTTTTCTTTTCCGTACTCTGATACTGTCCTCGCAAGCTATATAGAAAACACTACCGGCTTATATATCTATGTATATGCACTGTGTACAGTGGCCATGGTAGGTAGGTTTCATACAGGAAGAAATGGTTTGCTTCAAAACATGGAAAACACCTATTCCGTTTATAGATGACATTGCTGCTAGAATACGAATGTCACGTTGAAATCTATGTATACATTTCCTGTATAAGGGAGGATAAAAGGCGATTTTATGGCGGAAAAAATTGCCCACGAAACTTTATTGTTCAATTATTGTTAGGTTGTCTTACTTTAATCTTCGAATCTCTTTAAATATTTATCACACATTTGTCACGTGGTCTAAACAGGAGCTTTGTCACGGGTGCCACGTTCGTCTAAGTTGTCGCAATTCGCCGTGCAGATCTGGTCTTTCCATTGCAACATCAGTGGAGAGTGACTGTGTTATCTGGTGATCTGGTCCCTTCCATGGCAACATCCTTTTAGTCATTGATTTACAGATTGAATACAGAGTTGACATGTATTATCAGTGTGACTAAGCTCCATAGAAACACTACCGGTTTATCTAGATTGAGTTCATTCACTCGACATACATTGCATCTCGTGGGCAGACGGAATACAAGGAAGTAAATTTCACTGTATAAAGTGGAAAGCACCAAAGCTATATATAGTAACATGCTATTGTTAACACACGGATGTTGCTCACGTGGCGTGAAATCTCGTTTCACTATTTAACTCATCATGTATGTGTCACCTGATGACCCTTTCACAGGACCGATGTTGGTTTGTTTGTTTGTTTAACGCCGCACTCCGATACCCTAGCATCTCGGACGAATAGGTTTCTATGCAATACGATGCCGTAATGTAACATGGATACCCCACTCAGAAACAGAATGCCGACTCAGAGCCGACCAGTCCTTCTTTTATCCCCTTATTGCCCAGTGTCAGGCAGGGTAACAACAAGTACCATCTTTTAATGGCCACTAGACTAAGGAGACGTCCACATGTTTGAGAGCATAAAGGAGCATCAGGTACCATGAACCAATAAATAACATTCATTTTTTCTCTGAAACAAAGCTATTATGAAGAGATGCATGTATTTTTATGATATTTTTTTATTATGTCATTTGCCAAAAATAAATATAACTAAATAAATAAGATTCTTGTAAATCTAAAAGCCCATATCCACAACATTCATAAATGAATGGTATTCACAATATTTCATTACAAAGTCACATTTACAACGACGGATAACTCTGGGGAAAAGCATTTGTTGACAGTCATACACGTGTAAAATATATAAATAAATACATATATGAATGTATAAACTTAAACAGATAAATATTTAAACGACTCTGTCGCATACATAACAAACGGATTAATGTAATCCAACACATACAATTGTAGATACCACAGTATTGGTGAGACCTACTTTCATGAAAGCTTACCTTTGTACCGTTATGACACAGAAACTCGTTTGCCTGTCGCAAACAGTCGTAATGCCCCTAGAGGAAACTACGATGGAGGTTATTTCGTTAAAAGGAACTTTAACTTAAAATTCACATTAAAGTTAACGAGTCTATTCATCCAAATAGTCCCGGTTGCACCAGAGTCACTTGATTGTTCAGCTATATGGAGCAGAGACAGATGACAAGAAGACTTCGGCGTCCCTGAACACGATGTAATCACGGGCGTACCTAAAGGCAACTGATGTGATAACCTTCCTGGTGACAACATCATCGGTTATGGTGTAAGTAAGACTTTGTCCATTGGCGTCGGCGGCGATCTTGATCCTACAAAGCGTGTTGTAGAGCTTGTGTTGGAAGGCCTCCATGTCGACTGTGTATTCAGTTTCATATTTGTAGATGTACTTCATGAACATGATGATTGTTGACACGTCATCATAGTCGCTCTGGAGAGCACCTGTTACCTGAAACGGGAAATGGAATGGTTGAATGTGACTGTGTCGTCATAGTCATCGTCGTCATTTTGATAATAAGATTAATTTTGATAATTATGATACTGATTAATATTCTCGATTTGATTCACTATATATTACGGTGAGTTACACAACAATATATTTCATAATTCTACAAATAAAAGCGACAAAAGGAAAACATTTCCAGAATCAAACGAAATCTCTGTTAAAACAAATAGTCCATTGTATGATACCTTACGATACGATATCATAAGTATGTTTATGAATATCTATCAAATGGTGATGATACCTGGTGTTTGCAAAAAGGTGAGTGTATCAGATCCTTCCTGTGAACCCGTCACAAACACAAGCAGAGGCAACTAAATTATTCATCTGAATAACTAAGCCTAACCAAATTACATTACTATTTTATTATACCTACCATTGACTGATTAAATGGACGCCTGCTGATGGGGAAGTTTTTCTCGTTCACTCCTTTCAGATAGGTTGCAAAAAATGGGGAAATCCGAGGCTGAAAGAACAATTAGTTAAATATGATTGACAAACAGAAGTTACCTATAGTTAATATTAAAATTAAATACCACTTTGCATATTTACTTACATATATCTATCTATGGATGTATTCAATTATGTTACCTTGATGTCAATAATGATCTACTGATATGATCCTTGTTGAGAAAGACAAATAGGAAAGTTCTCCCAAGGATTCATACAATGTCAGTTGTGAAAATATAATTTTATTACCTAGTTTTTTATAGAGAAATGGAAAGAAAGATCCTTGGAAAAAACTTACGGGGGATGTTTTTATGTATTTGTCCTTTAGCAGTCCGGCCAAAGTTTTGGCTTCAATGGCTGATATGACAATATCTCCCAGTGTCCGAGGAAGATTGCCAGTAACACCAAGTCCTTTGGAGGACCCACGAACAGGATTCGACCCTCCACAAGGATCACTCAGGGACTGACTTGAGGCGGAATGACAGATGAAAATGGCTACAGCCAAACCCACAAGCGTACCAGACACAGTAGTCACCATGATTCTGACAAAATAGAAGCACATACTACTACTACTACTACTACTACTACTACTACTACTACTACTACTACTACTGCTACTGCTACTACAACTTTTGCAATAGAATTTAACGGTTAAATTATTTTGATAACTGTTCTTCAATCTGGAATAGAAACAGTACTGATATTTTTTCATATAATGATCTGAATATAGATAATAACACTACACTTGCTATATTTCCTTCTACCTACACAATATAAAACGTCAACGCCAGAGAATAAACAGTCCCGATTATCCGCCGAGACAGATTCCGTTGAGCGTAAAGGGCAAATAGTGGTGAAATTACGTGAAAGGCTCACTAAAAATCACTGATGACACAAAGTTATATTGCAGAAATAGCAAAGTCGTATTTTAAAATTGTTAGTTAAAGCTAAATGTCTGGATCTATTTCCTGAATTTGTTCAGCTAAATTCAACATATCAAATGTGAAAATATTAAAATACTTTGAATACTTACATGTCGTTGTAAAATCTTCAACAAATCCAACAAAATATGAACTCTTGACAATATTCAGTAAACTACGAAGTATGACAACAGGTGTAGTGATTGATACAATTGCCAAAGGGTAGATTATATACTGTTCAGTGTGCGTGGGTTATAGTATTATGACATCGGGAAATCCATTCTCATTTACCTTTGTTTCATTTCGTCTCTCAGTACTCTAGTAACACGAACATCATATCGTTTGCTATTTTATCTGAACCAACGCCCGTTCTGGTTATATGGCTATTAAGATTGAACTTCCCAGGTAGAAATGAGAAGAAAACAAAGGATTATTGTTTTTCCCGAAGCCTGTTTCCGCTGCAAGTGAAAGCAAAGCATCCCCGATAGTGTAAGGATCTCATGAGAGGTGGTTTCATAACAGCATGTGTGTGTGATGCGAACCGGTAGGGCAGATAATATCATTATTTGATTGTGATTTATAAACACACTCTTATGATATTTTCATCGTGTTTCTGTTTAAAGTATACTGATAAAACGAGTCATTAGGATAGTCAGCTGCTCCTTCCAAGACATTTCAAATACCTGATCACCATACAACTTAAATAATGCCGACCTCACCTTAAATTTGACTCACTCACTCACTCATGAAAGAGGATTTGATTGTGAAGGTAAATAATTAATAACGTATCCCTGACGTGCACGTCTTCTCCATGTGTGTGGGGCTACAACGAGTATATGTGTCAATAGTTTCAGATGGAACAATGTAAATAGGAAGAGAGGTAGTAAACTGGTCTCCCATACAAAGAGTCGTCGTTCGTTGCTCCTTCAAAGACATTTAAAATAACTGATCATAATATAGCTGATATAATACCGACCTCACCATAAAGTTTACTCACTCACTCCTAACAGAAAGAGGATTTCAAGGTAAAGAGATCGTTAAGTAGGGTTACAACGTGTATATGTGTCAATAGATTCAGAGGAAACAATGTAAATAGGAAGGAATACAAATTAGCATCCCATACAAACAGTCATCCGTCCTATTTCATAGGTCAACCAAGGTCCTACTCCAGATAATTTACGAGTGAGTTTTACACATGTACACCTGCCCCATGCGGAAGTAGTTAATATCTCAACAATACACAGTGTTTACTTGAACCCGTTATAAATACATGTAGTAACTATGTAATGTATAAAAACTGTCATATTTAGTTAAATGGTGTATATGCTAGATACAAGAATTTTGTTTATGATTTGCTTTCGTATTTGATACATTTACGTGACTTATGAAAATGTATTCAATATTTTTTGTTGAAGACTAGTACAAGCAGCCGCACACACACATACTTGACGTCGCTATATAAGTGTAATAATCTTACATGCGTTCAACCCTATTTCACCCTACCTTTTGATAATCAGTCCTTTAACACACGCAAACCTTCGATTACATGAAGTTTTTTTTCGGATGTGTGTCTCAAAATATGTAACCAGTCACCAAATATGTATAGTAGTTGTTTTGGTTAGACATTGTCATTGTTTTAGGGGTGAACTGTTTTATATGTTTTTAGTCATTCTCGTTAATGTTGTTGTTTCTTTGAATGATAAAAGTGCAGCGTTTTCTTTGAATGTTAGCATGCCCAACTGTGTGATCCCGTTTTCAGTATCAGTAGTTTCAAGTTACAAATTCATATCCATACTTTCAGAAAAGATATATGCATTTATGTCAAACCACTTCGTGTTTTCGCGTATATCAATTTGAACAGAATGTTTCATTAGTCTAATAAGAAAAGATTTAACAAGGGGTTCATATTATACGAATGTCAAAATTAGATGAGATATCAATTTTCAAAATAACACCTGTTAAAGTAGTTTTCATTTCTTACTGTTCTGCTTTGTGTTTAGTTTCCTAGCTTCGCCATTATAAGGATGACTTAGTCCTTTTATGGTGGTGTGTTCTCTATGTCAAAACCACAAGCATGGCGAAGACGGTAATAAAAGCATCGAGACACTCCATCATGTCGCTTACGATACTGTGTTTGTGCCAAGCTGGGGATCCACTAACAATGTGTTAGAAAGTCTCATTACATTTATTGCATAATCTACATTTCATATTGCAAAATTTCACATTGACGGGTTGATAGTGGGAAGTGACTGGTCCTGAGCAGCAAACAGAAAGCCTTGTGTTTCACTTTTCAGGCCAGCAGACTTCATCCAGGCAAAGGACTCTGCAGAAGTGTAACGACAGTCATACAATGGTCACAACAACAAATTGTTGGAAAATAATTTCTCCTCAGGTTTCACGACAACAAAATTGCAGGACATGCTAAATGTCCTGAAAAATATTTCGTGAGAAGAAATCGTGACAGACAAAATATCCCGACAGTAAAAGATTTTCAAGGTCACCCCAAGATTTTAAATGCTTGGTCCCTGAGTGGATGAAAACAAGCCTGTAGTGGTAACACTGTTCAACGCATGCAAATATGTAGCATTGTATCTCGCTACAGTAAATTGCGAACGTAATTAGTGAGATCCGATATTTATTGTAAATGTAATAAGTGCGGTCTCATATTTATTTTACAATAACATACAATGACATACTGAACCACGTGTCATGAATCCTGTTGGGTGGATCAAATACTGTTTCGTCTATGTTTGACGGTCCTTCAAGATGCACAGTACAACACTTAGGTGAGTGGGAGAGAGTAGGGATGGGTGGGGGTAATTAAGATATCGACGCTTGAAAGGAAAAGGGCATAACCCAACCATGCTTGACTCAAGTCATTTGGTAACCCTGTTGTCGACTAAACTATTTATGTGGCTTATTTATATTTGCAAGGTAATTAGTAGTCTAGTAGATAATACGTCTGTCCGGGTTATGGAAGGTTGATGGTTCGATGCCCTGGCCTTGTCATACCAAAAGATGATACTTGTTACTGTGCCTGGTGCTCTTGAACGCAACATGAAACCCAATTTCGCCACCCCTTATGGGCGATTTAGTACCAGAGCAGTTCAAACCACAGACTGAAACCGTTCTTTTCCCCCATAGTTTAATATCCAGACCAACAGTCTGGATTAACGAGTTTCACTGAAGTCATTAATATTGACCCAATCATCGTCTGTGATAACATACATAAGTTAGGGTGATATATTTTTAAAGTGTAAACGTGAATTAACTGCCTGCCCGAATAACAAAGATTAATAAATAAAAAGACGATGTTGTCAGTTTACTTTGAAGAGTTGCGTCCCTTGAGCACACTAACAACTTATGATCGCCCCGATTATTTTTCTAGGTCTGTGGGCACCATACCCGTGCGTGATTTCGGGCTCACTTTCCACGTTAAACTGACACGCCGTGACATATCTGGACTACCGCACAAAGGGGCGTTAAAATCACTCATTAAGCGGATTTGAAATTAATATGAAATGAGGCACTCCTCCCCTGTACACCGAATGGATATTCATTCAGCTTCATGCGTGCCAGTATGTGTGTAGAATTGGAACATGTCGTTATGTGGATGCTGCAGAGGAGATGCTTGAGTTTGTTTCTGATGATCATCATTTGTCTCTTGTGGTCCTCGCTGCCCTCTTGTTGGTAGGCGACATCGACAAAGGTGGTAATCACAGATATGTCGTCATAGTACCGGTCCATCTGTAATAAAGAATGGGTTTATTATTTCTATCTTCATCATAACCTCCAAGCGTCCTGACGTCCTTTATTGGATCCTGTGTTACCTGTCAGTTTTTTGGTAATCACAGATATGTCGTCATAGTACCGTTCCATCTGTAATAAAGCATGGGTATTGAAAGGGTTTTGTCGCTGTATTTATGAAATCTATGTTCATCATCATCATCATCATCATCATCATCATCATCATCATCAGTAACAGCAGTATCTCATCATCACCAGTATTATGATCATCAGTAGCAGGATTAATATCCTGTACATATTTAATATGCATGTTTTGTAGGAATGGTTTAAACATTGGCAACTGTTGCCACATATACTTCAGAAATGCAACCTGGATACAGGCTCTAAATTGCCACCATAATTAAATTTACCGGGGATTGGCATGCCTTGACTACGCACCTAGACTGCTGCAAAAAGTACCGGTTTAATTCAGTGACAGACTTCAACGCCGTTAATATTGTCACGCTACATTCAGTTTTCCGGGTTTACTCAGAGTGCGTGTGTGTGTATACTCAATTTAATTTTTATAGCATGTTACTTTTGCCACTTCAAATTCGTGTTTCTTTCGGACTTGAGTTGACGCCTGGATTACATCTCTACTCTGCCAACAATGAGCCAAACCGCATTAATCGAATGACGATACTTGTGTTGATACTAGAGAAAGCAAAATGAAGGTCGACTGGTCGTGGTTGTCAATGTTTTCGTCAGATGACATGTTTGTCCCAACTCTCTTCCTTCTCCGGAAGTCCTTGGATCTTGTTTTGCCTATCAGTTTCTTGACGATATCTCTGTTGTTTCTCTCTTGTTCAAAGGATAATGATGAAGCATTATTACCTCAAGTCAGATCGTTTACTCCTTAGCTATGCCTCTCAGGGTGAAGATCCTTCTTAGACGTTCACGTCCGGTGAATCTTGAGCAAACATGAAAATTAAATCAAAATTCGAAATGAAACATGCCTGGTTTCTTGAGACAGTGATCAAACAGTTTTTTGATATAATTCGGCTTTACAACCAAGAAAAATAAGGCTTACAATAAAATAGGGAACTTACGGTGATATTTTGTTGTGTGTTTGGAAACTGGTATTCATGTAAATTCTGACCAGCCCAAAAAGCCACCTTTCTATAAGAAATTCGGAGCTGTATGAAAAACGAATACATGCATGATCATAATCTAAACACATTGATAATAACACACCAAGATTTGGTTGAAATGTAGATTTTGCAATTTCTTCTGATTAGTGAATGAGTGAATATTGGTGAAACCCACGAGCTGGTGTTTACAAACGAATTGCAACACCATACGTCATTTGTAAATACGCTATTTTTGAATAATTTTACTGGATATTATTACTATATCACATGATACAAATATCTGTCTATCAACTTACAGGACAGGAAATGTTTACACTTTTCGCGAAAACATGGTGTCATCACTGATTTTCAGTGATCCATTTATATAATGTTCACAGCTATTTTGTTTAAATTATAGCTACAATTGTTCTAAAGAGGACAATCAATACAAATAAATGTATCTGAGATTTAGCGTAGACTATCCAAGGGCAGTAGTATATAGCATGCCACTTCCCTGCTGCCAATAATAGTCATTTTTCAAGTTCATTCGTAACGAGAGGCGATTGTCCCGGTGTGCTCTTGATTTCCTAGCTGATGTTCTGTCCTTCACTGGGAGTTCTATATATACTTCAAATTGAATATTTAATTGGTTTTAAGGTTTCGATCATGACTAATCTATTGTCAAGTTTTGAACAGGAATGAATACATTATTCTTTCAAACTGAAATTAACTAGATTATCTCCCGATCAATGATTATCAATTGTAAATATAAATGAAGTGAATATTTGTAGCATTTTATCTGTGAAATTTCACGCGGAAACTTACCTCTGACGACTTTTCTAGAAATTTTGGGAATATTATTTTGTGTATATATTTTCAGCCACAGTTGCAAAACCAGATATTATTTAAATCAAAACTATAAGCTTTATTTTTTTCTAAACAATACTTGGTACAATGTATATTTGTGGCAGACAATATATGATTTTCTACAGTATGAAGAATAATAATTATTTTAAAGCATTTTCGGGAACAATTTATCTTTTCGATAAATTCTCAGCCCCCAACACACCCTTTCTGTTAACTTCAATTGAGCAACCACAAAGTGGATTGAAAACAGTGCCTAAGAAATGACCTTCATCTTCTTCTTCTACTTCTTAGTCTTCTTCTTCTTCTTCTTATTATTATAATCATCATCATCATCATCATCAAATAGTCGACCAATTGAATCGGATTTCAGTGAGACGATATATTGATGTTCATCCTGGCGTTTCCTGAATAGTATTTCATATACCATCCAGTCAGAAATGATACTTTTTCACCAAGTTTTATTCAATTGACGTGAAACAATTTTACCATACCAAACAATGTAAATGAACGCAGAAATAATGTCCCTTCGGAAACAACAGTGATAATCATAAAATATGATAACTCAAATCTATCGAATGATTTTATGCCATATATTATCATATACAAGTTGAGCATGTACTTTAAAAGTAGTCTAGCTCAGAACTAATTACTGACGATATTGTTTATATTGTCCAATCGTTAGCGACTTGTCCTCTCTTTTCTAGGATTAATATTTTCAACATTGATCCATAGAAATATAGTATAAAGATTTATTATTCTCTTTTTATAAATCCTACCACCCCTTCCTATTAGATTGGATTTGACCTTTTGAAACAATACATTAACGATTTCTAATGTTCTTTTTATAAACCCTACCACCCTTTTCAATTACAATACATAAAATATTTGTAATTTTCTTTTGATAAACCACCCCTTCTTATTAGGTAGGATTTGAACTTCTGGAAGACTAAAAGAACCTTCGGAGAGATCGTGTCGGCGTTATCTTTGTCACGTTGTCATCACAATCCATTCTTCATCATTATCCATTATCTCTTCATCACCTTGACGGTATGAGTATGAACGTCATTGATGAGGAGGGTCAACCTTTGATGTGCGTAGATTTTATTAATACTTTGTTTCGGAATATATATTTTATTTTCAGCTCATTGGTTATATTTGTCTATATACAATGCATCAGGAAGAAACACAGAATCTGGCATCTAATTCCAACCAGTTTTCAGAATAATGTTGCCCCTTTCTCTAAGTAGAACACTGTATGTGGGTAAGAAGGAAATATGTGCTACATCAGTTGTTGAGAGCGGATGTAGACCGGGAGGACTGGCTGACACGTGATACAAAATGTGTTTGAACATATTTTGTAAATATCAAATCTGGACGAGACAATTAACTGATTGACATCATGCAGAGCGATCCACATAATCGGATACTACCCTGTAAAAATGTATTTAGAATGTAAACACATACAAGCCATGTTTGGATCTAAACATTTATAGGAATGTGTTCAAATCCTAAATGGAATAAACTTTTGCTGGTTCTAAACACATGAAATGAGCGAACTGCTCACAGCCTAAACACATCTTAACACAACCTCCTCATAATCTGAACATATAGTCTGTGAAATCATTTATTACACAACACATGCAACTCCTCTAAAATTAAAATAATTAAATTTGCCGACACTGATATCTGGTTAGACTTGCTTTTCTATTAATCTAGATTTGTTTTCATAAAATGCATGTATTCCACAGTCATTGTGCAGGACTAACGTCCTGGGTTTTGTGGGTTTTATTTTGCCACTTGGTCACCGAACCGGATTCCACCACACAGTCGTTATAATAGTGAAACACGCAGTGCACGTTGGTGTCTTATCAGTCACAATAACTAGCGTGTTTTTACCACACAATCTACGACTTCCGTGGATCTTGTGTTTAGCTGATGATCCTTTTGTACAAATAAGGTGTTCAATCACATGTTCGTCAAGGTGTGGGAGTGATACTCTTTTCTGTTGTTTGGAAGTATTTAGATTAGGCGTGTGCACATACAGAAATTACGTATCCCATATAATGTCCGAGCGGGTAACAGTTTCGCTACAAAATTGAAATGGTTTGAGATGTGATATTTATTTCTTATTTCATCTGAAAAATATTTTATTTTATTATTTTTCATTTTCAATGTGATTTGATTTTGTATTTAATTAAAAAAAAAAAATCACTATGATCACATTTTCATCCTGGGGTTTGACAGTGTGTGTAAATATCAATGAATCATCGCATGTAAATATTACGATAGGGTATGTATTAATGTTACATTTACATTACTACGAAACCTTATAATACAAAAATAACTGTTAAAGTGACCTGAAGACCGTCATCAGTCATTATGCTATGTAGTATTGCTGAAATAAAATACGAACGGAGGTGATATAACTTGAAAACTGATCAAAACGGCTTTAAACAAAATGTCCCACTCAGTCACTCACAACAGAAAGAGTGAGTGAGTGTTTATTGTTTTACGCCGCTTTTAGCAATATTCCAGCAATATCACGGCGGGGGACATCAGAAATGGGCTTCACACAATGTACCCATGTCGGGAATCGAACCCGGGTCTTCGGCGTGACGAGCGAACGCTTTAACCACTAGGCTACCCGACCGCCCACAACAGAAAGAGGGTTCAATGCAAAAGTATAACTAAGTAATAACTGTTTGATGAGATCGTTCTTCTCGTCATTTCAACGTATCCCTGAGGTATATAGGGACCTCATAACTTGCATGAATATTTTCTGGGAGTTTTTAAACATTTGTTTCTGCCAAAACGCTCTAGAAAAACATAATTCTGGGTCCTCCTTTCAGAACAGATAATTATGCCTTGAAGCAGTGAACTCACAATAAACTGAATCACAACAACACAAATCTGGACATCTTCTTACTATCATGTAATGGGGAAATCACTTGGAACCATATATGCTTCTCTGAAGGTATTTATATCACTTGGCATTTTCTCAGTGAACAGTATCAGTGAAATAACAGGAATATACGTCAACGTTGAGTCGAGTCTTGTCCATGTTTTAATTTGAAATACATGTACAGTTGATATACAATTACGCATAACAAATAAATGCATTTTCATATACACTAGATTAAATGAGCGTGTCGTGACACAGTGCGCGCCCACACTGCAAGATCATATGCATATTTATAATACGCCAAAGCCACGACCTGAAGCGCTCAAAGCGCGACATTGTTACCCAGATCAATGGATCAGTGGGCACTCGACATTCATTCTCAGCTCCCTGGGGAGTATGTAACCCCTACTGACAGACACCAGAAATGAGCTTCACACATTGTATCCATGACAACCGAACGCCTCAACCACTCCATCGTCGCCTTGTTGTGGGAGGAAACACTTAAGTGATGCAGTCTCAGACGTTCACGACTTTGGTGAAACCTGCGAGTAAGGTGCTACCAAAGCGGAACACATTATCAGGTTACATGGAGCAAGTCACCACTGCACTGTAAAGGCGCCTCTGGCATAGGTTGCAGGGGCCTTAATCTAACCTGGAGTCCCCAACGGGGACTTTTACAATATCGGAGGCGTGTATCCACGGAGGCGTTTGCATTCATCTTTCACCTACCCAACTGAACTATACACTTGAAAATTGGATTTGACCAAAAAACATTTTGAACGTTATCAAAACGGTACAAAGCTGAAATCAGTCACCAAAACATTGCAACAGTCGTTGGGCTAAGATCGCTTTGTGCATGTGATCCCTCGTCTAATCCATTGCAACATTAGTGGAGAGTCTCTGTGTCATGTGGTGATCTGATCACTTCCATGGCAACATCTGCATCATTGTGTCATGTGGTGATCTGGTCCCTTCCATGGTTACATCATTGTGTCATGTGGTGATCTGGTCACTTCCATGGCAACATCTGCATCATTGTGTCATGTGGTGATCTGGTCACTTCCATGGCAACATCTGCATCATTGTGTCATCTGGTGATCTGGTCACTTCCATGGCAACACCATTTTAGTCATTGATTTACAGATTGAATACATAGAGGTTATCACGCGAGTGTGTCTGGGGATGGTAAATCTCCTGCATTAGGAATAAACGAAACAAGGTAACAATTCAAACATATGTCGGCCAAATCCAACAATTTTAATTTGTGGAGAAGGTTTCAAGCCGCAGAGGTCTACAAGCACAGATATGGCTACTGATCCAGCTTGGCTAGGCCTCGTGCCCTCGCAAATTTGTTTCGAAATTTTTATCTCCAAAGTTGCCAAAACTTGCCAATGCCTTATCTACGTCACAGTTGGACACTGATTTTCAGTATATTAGACTGTTCTTTTGTTAATGATAGCAATTATCCCTGTAGTTTATCCAGATTCCCAATGGTTAATTCTGACTCGATCTCCGAATGACGAGGGCGACACCATGATTGTTTATAAACAGTGACAGAAGTCCCTACTTGATCTTTGATATTTACATCTCTATCCGCATATGACCCCAACGGATATCGTTTTTATGCGTTGGCTTTATCCTGCCGAGAAACCTATCCATTATGTGATAAAGAGTATTATCTGTCTGACTAATGTACATAGAAACACTACCGGTTTATTTAGATTGAGTTCATTCACTTGACATACAATGCCTCTCGTGGGCAACTGAATACAAGGAAGTAAATATCAGTGTTTAAAGTGGAAATCACCTGATCTATATATAGTAACACGCTGTTGTTGACACACGGATGTTGCCCACGTGGAGTGATGTCAAGAAGAAATCTATTTCCCTATTTACCTCATCATGTATGTTTCACCTGATGACCCTTTCACAGGACCGATGTTGCTTTGTTTAACGCCGCACCCGAATGAATTTCTATGCGATACCATGCCGTAATGTAACATTGATACCCGACTCAGAAACAGTATGCCAACTCTGAGACGACCAGTCCTTCTTTTATCCCCTTATTGCCGAGTGTCAGGCAGGGTAACAACAAGTACCATCTTTTAATGGCCACTAGACTAAGGAGGCGGTCACATGTTTGAGAGCATAAAGGAGCATCGGGTACCATGAACCAATAAATAACATTCATTTTTTTCTCTGAACAAATCTATTATGAAGAGACGCCTGTATTTCTATGATATTTTTATTACGTTATATGCTCAAAAATAAAAATTACTAAATAAATAAGATGCTTGTAAATCTAAAAGCCCATATCCACAACATTCATAAATGAATGGAATTCACAATATTTCATTACAAAGTCACATTTACATCGACGGATAACTCTGAGGAAAAGCATTTTTTGACAGTCATACACGTGTAAAATATATAAATAAATAAATACATAGATAAATGAATAAACTAAAACATATCAGTATTTAAACGACTCTGTCGCATACATAACAAAGGGATTCATGTAATCCAACACATACAATTGTAGATACCAAAGTATTGGTGAGACCTACTGTCTTGGAAGCTTGCCTTTGTACTGTTATGGCACAGAAACTCGTTTGCCTGTCGCAAACAGTCGTAATGCCCCTAGAGAAAAACTAAGATGGAGGTTAATTCGTTAAAAGGAACTTTTACTTTAAATTCACATTCAAGTTAACGAGTCTATTCATCCCAATAGTCCCGGTTGCACCAGAGTCACTTGATTGTTCAGTTATACGGAGCAGAGACAGATGACAAGAAGACTTCGGCGTCCCTGAACACGATGTAATCACGGGCGTACCTAAAGGCAACTGATGTGATGACCTTCCTGGTGACAACATCATCAGTGATGGTGTAAGTAAGACTTTGTCCATTGGCGTCAGCGGCGATCTTGATCCTGCAAAGCGTGTTGTACAGCTTGTGTTGGAAGGCCTCCATGTCGACTGTGTATTCAGTTTCATATTTGTAGATGTACTTCATGAACATGATGATTGTTGACACGTCATCATAGTCGCTCTGGAGAGCACCTGTTACCTGAAACGGGAAAAAAGGACAGTTGAATGTGACTGTGTGATCATAATCATCGTCGTCATTTTCATAATAAGATTTATTTTGATGATAATGATACAGTAACTGATTAATATTCTCGATTTCATTCAATATATATTACGGTCAGTTAGACAACAACCTCTTTCCATTATTCCGAAAATAAAAACGACAAGAAAAACATTACCACAATCATACGAAATCATTGTTAAAAAATAGTACATTGTATGATCATGATTCTGACGATATCATAGGTCTGTTTATGAATATCTATCAAAAATCTATCTTTGCGAAAAGGTGAGTGTTCAGATCCTTCCGGTCATTAGTCCTGACTAGTACAAGCAGCCACACACCCACCACACGTTATATAAGTGCAACAATCTTGGACACGACGTTAAACCCCATTTCACCTCACCTAACGATTGATCCCTTTATACACGGAAATGCAAACCTTCGATAACATGAAGTATTTCTCCGGATGTGTATCAGCGTTGTGTATCATGCGAGTTGTTTTTCTTTTAATTAAAAGTTCTAAATAAAATTATTCATTTAACAATATACCCACGTGGAAGTATTCTTTGAGAGGTGACTGAGCGCCAGCGCAGTTCTTTTTTTGATATGATATATATTGCCTTTAGATATTTCAGGATTGACTGTGTATTTTTTTCGGTTCATTGAGGTATGAATCGAAAAACCAATGTGCAAACTGTATGAATCCGCGTAGCGGATTCTTACAAAAAGTTTGCTGTTTCATTCATTCTCGGCCTACGGTTTCAAAGGTTTGTTTAGACAATGAATATGCATGAAAGTCGCTAAATGTCCTGTGCATGACGATACACGTGAGCAGAAAAGGAAGTCCCTCGGCTGTAATATTGGGATTCCCCGACATTCCGAAGTAATGAAAGTGGTGCGCCTCGGTGGGCGTGGCTTAATTTTTTACATTCATTGGGAAATGAATGCAATAACACGTGACCAATTCAGCTAATCAGAATACAGGAATTCCAATGAACACAACGAAAATTTAATTATATTCAATTGAAAATAAAAAAATATGATAAAATCCACAGGGCGGTATAGTTTTTTTTCCTCTTTATACTTCCATTGACAAGATAATTGATGCACACAGATGCCGTTATCTATTGACATCTACTTTTATATACATAGAACAGTCATTCATGCATAGAAGACCGTAGTAATGACCTATTTTCTTCCTGTTGTTCCTGGAAACATAAATGTGGTTCAACTCGCGGTATAACTTAAACAGAAGCACTGTTGAGATGTCAAGCTTACATGTACGGCCGATTGAAAAGATTACAGGGAAGCTAAAACGAAAGTTCACGATTTCATTCAGGTGATTGAACACGACTTAATTGGTCAAAACTTGCATATTATCTTCAGATCCATATTCGGTAGGTCTTGTCACCAACGTCAGATCAGCCTAAATTTGATAACACCGAAACTCTAAATGGGGATTGCGGCTTTGGGCCTTTTTAGTTACTCATAGCTGTTTGAAATAGCTGCAGTAATGTATGCAACACACGCTTATTTATCACACAAAATGCTTTCGTTTTCACTTATATGATGAATTATACTTTTGAAGCTAAAATCTGCATTTATTATTATTATCAATGTTTTTTACAGATTACAATAATTAAATGCAGCAAAGAGGGTTTGGGTCATTCTAGAACAGTCACGTTGGCTAGGCTCATCTTCAGCTCAGGACCCTTGCCCCCTCTACATGCAGACCAGACAGCGAATGGGATGCGCTGCCTAGTCGAACCCACCCACCACATTTCGGAGAATATGAAGACTCCTCAACACTGCAGCCTTCTGCGTTACCCTGATTGTCAGAACGGCGGTATTCCTGGCAGCAAACTTGGGTACTCCCCAATGTCAGACAAATGAATGGGAGGTACCGAGAACGATGGATAGTCGGACAACTTGGTACGTGGAAAGCAAGCGTGCCATTTGGAACGCTTACTGGATAATTTCGATATTTTTCCTGAATCTTGTCAATCGCATTAGTGTCAAAGGGACAGAAAGTCCAATGGTATGAATAATTTCATTTGATTTATCCAAAAAGAGAAGATCGGGTTTGTTGGTCTTGATAGATCTGAGGCTGTACACCAACCTATTACAAAGAAGTTTGTATTTGTCATTTTCAATGACGCCCACTACATATCCTTGGCCGTATCAGGGATGGACCTCTGTGACCAAACCACAAGCATGGCGAATAAAAGATCATGTGAGCCACAACGAAATCAAGAAAGGGCTGTTCTAAACTTATGTAAATTAACACTTATTTGATAAGGTTCTGGTATAATAGTAGTCTTAAATGTAGTGTAGTAATTTGCTTGTCTAGAACTGGACATGGAACCATGCCTTAGGTCAGAAACGCACCTTTCTTTGGGAGATGTTTTGTTCGACCTGTGCACAACCAAGGCGGAACATCCCCTGCATCCACAGAAAACTAAAACAGTGACGTAAAGGTGTTTGGACACAAGGGAACAGTTTCCACAACCGGTTTCGAAAACTATCAGGCCCTGGTGTTAGATTTGGACTTTTTAATTACCTTTTTCAGGCAATCGGATGTAATGAAATAATGACTTTGTTTTGTCATGTACATTATTATTGTAATCCTCTACCTGTGGTTCCTCGAGGTTGCGAACAGCTTGACAAGGATAATTTCTCCTGAGGTTTCACAACAGCAAACTTGCCGGACATGCTAAATGTCTTGAAAGAAATGTTGTGAAAAGAAATTGGGTCTGTAAAAAATATTCAAGACCATTCCCAGAATATTAGTAGCTGGGCCCTCGAGTGGTATTGAAAACAAGTCTTTAGAGGTAACACTGTACAACGCATGCAAATATGTACCACTGAAAACAAGTCTTTAGTGGTAACGCTTTACAACGCATTCAAATATGTACCACTGTATCTCTAAACCGTAAATTGGAAACGTAATTAGTGAGATTTTATTTTACAATAACATACAGATGCTGAACCACGTGTGACGTGAATTCTGTTAGGTGGATCAAATACTGTTTCATCGATGTTTGAAGGTCCTTTAAAGTGCACTGTGAAACAGGTGGGTGTATGGGTGAATTTTGGGGATGGGTGGGGGTAAGTAAAATATGGCCGCTTCAAGGGAAAAAAGGAAAAAGCCAATTGATTAACTGAAGTTATTTGCTAACCATGTTGTCGACTTATCTATTTATATGGCTCATTTATAATTGCAAGGTGATCACTGGTCTAGTTGACAGTACGTCTGCCCGTGTGTACGGAGGGTCGGTGGTTCAATCCTCTGCCCGCGACATAACAGAAGACGATAATAGAGCATACTTGTTACTGTGCCTGGCGCTCTTGAACGCAACGTTAAACCAAATTTCACCTCAACTTATGGGCGATTTAGTACCAGCGCCGTCCAAACCACAGACAGAAACCAGTCTTTTTCCTAAGAGTCTAATATCCAGACTAACAGTCCGGATTAACGAGTTTCACTGAAGTCATTAACATTGGCATAATTATCGCCTGTGTTGACATAGATAAGTTAGAGTGAGATATTTTTTAAATGTAAAAGTGAATTAACTGCTTTGCCGAACAACAATGATTAAAAACCATGACGACTCCATTCTTGTTGATAACATCATTTTTATTCACAATTATCTCCTTGTAAAACAATCATAAAAATCATAGTAACAATAATAACAATAGATAAATGATAAATAGCTGTCATAAATAGTTGGAAGTTTACAAAAAAGACATCCTAAACATAATATGAGTACAATGCATTTTGTTGTTTTATGCCGCAATCAGCAATATTTCAGCTGCATCACGGTTGTCTGTACATAATCGAATTGGACCAGACATATCAGCGATTAATTTTTATACAAGCGAAGTTGGGGTACGTCGGGAAAGCTATATAAATATAATCATAAATGTGGCAATGTCAATATAAATATTTCTTCAGTTCAATGAATATATTGGGCGGAGGGGGCGTCTAAGGTGCCGCAATTCGCTATGAAGAGTTGCGTCCTTGGAACACCAGAAACCTGTTATCGTGGGTTCGAATCTTCGAACGTAAAACTGAAACGCCGTGATATGCCTGGACTACTTTCAAAACGGCTTTAAACTCAACTTACTCACTCATAAAGCGAATTTTAGATTATGTTGTTGTGATAGTTGTGCTGTTCAAGTAGTCAAAAGCGTCCCTGAAGACGATGAAATCTCTCTCATATCTTTTGGCATTGCTGTTCACAACGAATGGATATTCATCCAGATTCATGCTTGCCAGAATGTTTGTAGAATTGGAACATGTCGCTATGTGGATGCTGCAGAGGAGATGCTCGAGTTCGTTTCTGACGTCATTCATGTCGCTCTTGTAGTCCTCGCTGCTCTCTTGTTGGTGGGCGTTTGTGACGTCATTCATGTCTCTCGTGTAGTTCTTGCTGCTCTCTTGTCGGTAGGCGACATCGACAAAGATGGTAATCACAGATATGTCGTCATAGTACTCTTCCATCTGTAATAAATATCATCATCATCATCATAATAATAATAATCATAATTATAATCGTCATCAGTAACAGCATTATCTCATCATCATCAGTATCGTGATCAGCAGCAGAGGGAGTAATAATCTGTACATCATCATCATCATCATCATCATCATCATCATCAGTAACAGCATTATCGCATCATCACCAGTATCGTTATCATCAGTAGAGAATGTAATAATCTGTACATATATAATAACAGTGTTCAGCTTTGGCCACTGTTGCCACATTTACTTCAGAAATGAACCCTTGGTACAGGTTCTAAATTACAGCCATGATTGAATTTACCAGGGAAATTCCATACCTACATGTAGACTACGAAAGTTTGCAAAAAATACCGGTTTGATTCACTGACTGACTTCAACGCCATTAATATTGTCACGCTACTTTCAGTAGACCCAGTTTGTTTTGGGTGCGTGTGTGTACTCAACTCCAAAAGAAACGCGACAACGTTCAATGGGCGATATCATAATGAAAACGTATGAAATATATATAAAATTAACAAGTTAGATATTTTGACATCACCCTGCCAATTTTGAATTGCTTGTTTATAGCATGCTACTTTTATCACTTTAAATTTGCGTTTCACTTGGACTTGAGGGGATTTCTGTAGAACTTGAGGCAAAAGGTATTTCAGAGTGATGATAGTTGTGCTGAACAACACAAGTGGGAACGAGTGAAAGCAATATGGAGGACGACTGCTCGTGATTGTCAATGCTTTCACCAGATTTTTTGTACTTTCCAACTCTCCTGATGTCCTGTATTGGATCTTGTGTCACCTATAAGTTTCCTCGACGATATGTCTTGTGTTTTTAGTTTAAACATATTTTATTCTCGTGAAAAGGATTGGGCACAAGTTATCACAACTTAGAACGCCCTCTCCCATAGACTTACATGTATGCTTATTTACAGTTAATAAATCAAATGACAGAAAGGAAAGGAAAGAGATAGAGAAACGTATGTACATTCAATCTGCTCACTCAAACCTTTTTGTTTTCTTTATATATGTATGTACATTCCTAAAAATGCTTTCGTTCACATGATTTGGTAAAATTGCATTGCCAACTAGCATCAGGTCAATATTTACATCACAAGTATCTTTCACAATTAACAATAGTGAGTGCATCAATTCGTTTCTAGCTGATTTAAATAAAGGACATTCAATGAAAAAATGATATGAATTTTCACATGGGCTGCCAAATCGGCATTTTGGATCCTCGTTTAAACCTTTCCTAAATAAGTCATTTTTTAATTCACTGTCATCATATCTTTTTTTTGGTATGTATTATGTCTTGTGTTTCTGTCTAGTTCAAAAGATAATGGTGAAGCATTATCACCACATATCTAATAAAATCAGATTATGTTCGCCTTTGCGGTCTTTTGGGGGGGAACCCTGAGCAAACATGGAAATCCAAGTCGAAATGAAAGATGCGTGGGTTCTTGAGCCAGTGACAAGACGGCTTTTTGAACAAATTCGGCTTTACAACCGCGATCAGATTTGCTTGTAAGAAAATAAAGGTACTTACGGTGATATTTTGTTGTGTGTTTGGAAACTGGTATTCAGACAAATTCTGACCAGCCAAATCAGCCATATAGTTATCAGAAATTCGAATCTGTATAAAAAGAAACATTTGCATGATCATTATGATTGTAATCATATGCGCATGTATACTGAACACATTGCTAATTACACTCCAATATTGGGTTGCAATGTAGAAAATACCATTTGTTCTGATTAGTGAATAAGTCGGTACAACTCTGCGATGAACAGTATATATGTTTCTCATCAGAGTGAGTGAGCTGGGTCTTACGCCGCTTCTAACAGTATTCCAGTTATATCAGCGAGTCAGCTTAAAGTATGAGGAAAGCCCGAAGTGATGCAGGTCTCAGACGTTTACCACTTTGGTGATTCGAACCCACAAGCATACGTTTCTGGCCTGGCCAAGGATCGCAACTCTGCACAGCGAATTGCGGCGCCTTAGACGTCTTGGCCACCCGTGCCCTTCTATGTCATATCACAGCGGACTGAACGTTTGAGGAAAATGATGAAGGATATTAAAAACGTATTTGTGACAGACGCTCACAAATTTCCTGCTTTGTCCTTACACAATATTAAAACAGAAACAACTGACCGTAGGAAGGTATATTCCTAAGATTAATACATATAAACATTGATTAATATGATTATTATTTGAAGTAGTATTAAAGCTATTTCGACTAAAATCAATCAACATTATTCGTTTATATTTGTAACTTTTTTAACGTCACACTGTCTAGAGAAACCAGTGATTGATATTCCGAGCAACGTCAAACCAGTTCGGGGTACCATGACACGGAAACAACCAAGTCAGTGAACCTGACCACCCGTTCCATTCAGTCGCCTCTTACATCAATGTATCTGGGGACCCGTGAAGATCCGGGGTAGAATAGGTCTTCAGCAACCCATGCTTGCCGTAAAAGGCGACTATGCTTGCCGTAAAAGGTGGCTAACGGGATCGGGTGGTCAGGCTCGCTGACTTGGTTGATGCATGTCATCGTATCCCAATTGCGTGGATCGATGCTCATGATATTGATCACTGGATTGTCTGGTCCAGACTTGATTATTTACAGACCGCCGTCATATAGCTCGAATAATGCTGAGTAAAACAACAAACCAACCAATCAACCAATGTATCGGGGAGACTATTCCTACCCGGAACCTAACGGGGTTCTTATTTAAGATGTTGTTTTCAATTTGATGAACTATAGAGGACATATAGACTACCTTTGGCTCAGAATTATATTTTGTCTTCAACGTTTGACAAAGGCGTTTGGCTCCGTGTGCCTTTAGGGTAATATCTTCAAAGTTATTACTTGGTTTGCAACGAGCACCGGCAGCACGCACAGGGCGACATCCCCCGCAGGGGTCTGCAAGGATTTCACTGATGTTCCTACATGGCGGTATAGGTGTCCCTTGTGAAGCGATGGTCACCAGTATCAGTATCAGAATTTGACACATACTATTTCTGAAAAAAATATAATCTGATAACGAAGTCTTGTTACAGTAACACATTCATTGTTCAAGTAAAGAAACACAAGAAGACATTGTTCCTGATCTACAATGGTAAATCTATGGTACGTCAGTAAGCAAATAAGAGCACTCTTGCCCATTATTTATAGCGTTAGAACATGGAGACCCTATTGACCTCCTGGTTAGAATCAATACATAATGATTTGATTGGACGATTCCGACTTTATCATAAGCATGTGTTTATGAGGTGAGGTGAGGTGAGGTGAAATATGGTTTAACGTCGCGTCCAAGATTATTGCACTAATATAGCGACGTGCATGCACGTGTATGTGTGTGTGTGGCTGCTTGTACTAGTCCGGACTGATGCATATTTATAGTGCTATCTCACTGAGATACCATGCCGCAGCTGAACATGAATACCCCACTCAGACACAGTATACTGACTCCGAGCCGACCAGTCCTTGTTGTAGCCCCTTAATGCCGAGCGCCAGACAGGGTAACAACAAGTACCATCTTTTAACGTCTTTTGGTATGACGCGGTCGGGGATCGAACCCCCGGACCTTCCGCTCTCCGGGCGGACGCTCTACCACAAGACCACGGAGGCGGTCCATGTGTTTATGAGTCACTGTCGAATAGTGATGATACCAGGTGTTCGCGAAAACGTGAGCGTATCCTGTTCCACCTGTGGTAGTCGTCACAAACACAAGGGCAAGATAATTGTTCAACTGAAGCAAACAAGGGAACATATAGTGCAAGTTAAAAAAGAGAATTGCATCAGACATAATTGTTGGCACTGATGCGTCAAATTTGGAAATGTCCTCAAAATTTCAACCCCCCAAATATTGTTCAAAGCTTTAGTGAGGCCTTGAATGATGTAATGATCACTAGCGATATAGCGAAGACGATCTAAGGGCAGTAGTGTATAGCTTGTCACTTACCTGTTGCCAATAAAAGTCATGTTTCAAGTTCAGCCGTAACGAGAGGCGATTGTCCCAGTGTGTTCTCGATGTCTTAGCTGATGTTCAGTCATTCTCTCGGAGTTCTATATATACTTCAAATTGAATATATAATTGGTTTTAAAATGTCGTCCATGACTAATCTATTGTCTAGTTTTGAACAGGAATGAATACATTATTCTTTCATCCTGAAATGAGATAGATTAACTCCTGATCAATTATACAGTTGTAAAAATAAAATGACGAAACTTATAAATTTATAAAACGAAACTCACGATGAAGGGAAATGTACTAGCTCATGTCAGTAGAATGACTCTTTACTAATTACGAAAGTATTGAACATTAACTATACTAATCACAAAAGCAGTACACCCATCAAGTTTTTAATAGCAATTTAAACTGGTAAATTTTAAGGGTATATAAGGGTAGTTATGGGAAAGAATGATGAAATGTTTGCTTTGATTTGTGTTTCGCTTTTACCTCTTCCTTTTATACACAATGTTCAATTCATAGGAAAATGACAAGAGCCTAAAACTTTCTTCTTCTTCCTCTTCTTCTACAGATTAAAATTTAAAAAATGCAGCAAAGAGGGTATGGGTCATCCTGACACAGTCAGGCTTGTTAGACTCATCATCAGCTAAGGACCCATGGGGGATTTTATTTATTTATACGACTCCCGTGTATCTTTTGTTTAGCTGATAGTCCGTTTGTACAAATAAGGCATTCAATCGCGTGTTCGTTAAGTTGTGGGGGTGATATTCGTTTCTGTTGTTTGGAAGTATTTAGATTAGGCGTGTGCACAAGAGAAATCGTATATCCTATAAGATGTCCGCGGGTAACAGTTTCTCTACAAAATTGAAATGATTTGAGATGTGATTTTTACGTAATGAAACGTATGTTTGATTTTATCCAAAAGATATTTTATTTTACAATTTTGAATTTTCAATGTGATTTTATTTTATATTTAATTAAAACGACAGTGTGTGTGTATGTGTTAATATCAATGAATCGTCGCATGTACATATTAGATGAGGGGTTGTATGAATGTTAACTTTACACGAATACATAACCTTGTGATACTTACATGTGCAATATGTTTATAAATAACTGTGGCCGTCATCTATCATACATATTGTATTATGTGGTATTGCTGAAATAAAATACTGACGGAGGTGACATAACGAGAAAACTTATCGAAGCGGCTTTAAAATAGATCCCCCCCCCCCCCCCCCCCCCCCCCCCTCAGTCACTCACAACAGAAAGAAGGGTTCAATGTAAAAGTATATTGATTACAACTGTTTGATGAGATCGTTCTTCTTGTCATTTCAACGTATCGGGGGGCACGGGGGGGGGGGGGGGCAGTCATCTAAGATGCCGCGATTCACTGTACACAGTTGCGAGAAACGCCAGAAACCTATGATTGTTCGAATCTCGGTCCGCCCCGATTTTGTTTCTAGGTTTGTTAGCACCATACCCGTGCTCGTGGGTTTCACCGAAGTGGTAAACGTCTGAGACCTGCATCACTTCGGGCTTTCCTCCCACATTAAGCTGACACGCCGCGTTAAACATAATACTGTTAAAAGCGGCGTTAAACCTAACTCACTCACTCACTTCAACGTATCGCTGACGTAGAACTTGCATGAATATTTTCCGGAATTTTTGAAAACATTTGTTTCCGAAAATACTAGACTTTTTTCTCAGGTTTTAGCCCAAATGCTCTAGACATGATGAAAAAAATAATCTCGGGTCCTTCTTTCAGAGAAAATATTTATGTCTTTAAGCAATGAACTCAAAATAAACAACATGTAAATCAAAACTACACAAATCGGGACCTCTTCTTACTATCATGTAAATGGGGAAATCATTGGGAACCATATATGCTACTTTGAAGGTATTTTCTCAGAGAACAGTATCAGTGAAATAACCGGAGTATACGTCAACGGTGAGTCAATTCTTGTCCACGTTTTACTTTGAAATACATGCACAGCTGATATACAATTACACATAACAAATAAAACTAACAAAATGCATTTCCATATACCCTAGATTAAATGGGCGTGTCGTGACACATCGCGCGCCCACACTGCAAGATAATGTGCATATTGATAATACGCCAAAGCCACACCAAATTTGTTATCCCGATCAATGGATCAGTGGGCTTTCGACATTCATTCTCAGCTCCCTGGGGAGTATGCAACCCAAGTTGCTAGACACCAGAAATGGGCTTCACACATTGTACGCAAGTGGGGGCCAAGTGGGGGCACAAATGGGGGCCAGGGCCTTCGGCGTGATTTACGAACGCTTTAACCACCAGGCCATTCAACCGCCCACTTGTGGGAGGAAACACCAAAGTGATGCAGTCTCAGACGTTCACGACTTTGGTAAAACCCGCGATCAAGGTGGTATCAAACCTGAAATCACAATCAGGGCACATGGATCAAGTCACCACGTAAATTCGCCTCTTACGACCAGCATAGGGGCTAGGTGTCCCCACGGGGAGTTAACAATATCGGAGGCGTTTATCCACGCACCGATCCAGTTTTTGCATTCGTCTACTCCACTAAACTGCCTGGCAAAAGAAAGTATACACTTGAAAATTGGATTCAATTAGCACTTGTAACTAAATACGGTATGCTTCATTTTTTAAATATGAGATTTCCTTATTCATCGACAAAATAACTGTTTTTGTATTCAAGTATGATTTTGTTTTAATATACTCAACGCCAAAAGAAACGCGAACCACAGAAACATATAGAGAAGTATGTACGTTAAGAGATGTTTCCAATATGTACCACTTAATGACAAAACTAACAATCAGTCAAGTAAAACAACAGTGCCTTTATTATTATCACGAAGTGATGCACGTGATTTCCAAACTTTACACGCTAACCCTGCACGAGACAAAAGGTGCATTTCGAGTCATGGATTATGACGTCACATGTGATGCGTTCATGAGCATCGGTTCACACAACATACCAGTATGTTCGTTTGTGCTTTGAACCAATCTAATATATCTTGGATATGAGTAATTATTCATATATTAACCGAGTATATATATTGAAATTATTATTTGAGGGGTCCCCGAGTTTACAAAAGATGAAAAACTGAGAAACAGTATTGTTTAACATGAATATATTTGCAAAATAACCAAAGATTAAAGACTGTGGGGTTCATGAAAGTGTTCCTCTTCTCAACGTGTTAAAAAGTTATTCTCCTTCAAATTGGTAAAATGCCATATCATTTATAACAGATAACAGATATCAGATAACATTAATGGTCTTTCTAATCTTAATACTTAAACGCACGCATGGAGAGATATTCAACGCAGTGTTTTTGTTGTTTCGTATTAGGCATATATGTATATTAGTTACCTGATTTACCGGTAGAACATGTGGGTGTTTTAACGTGGGAAATGACTGAAAACATACCACTTATCGCCATATTACAGCTTTCTCGGACATTTTCTCGGTAGTTTATCTAATTACATGTTATGGTACTGTTTCACGACAGAGGGCACGGGTGGCCCAGTCGTCTAAGGCGCCGCGATTCGCTGTGCAGAGTTGCGTCCTTTGGGCACGCCAGAAACCTATGATTGTGGGTTCGAATCCCGGTTCGCCCCGATTATGTTTCAAGGTTTGTCAGCACCATACCCGTGCTCGTGGGTTTCACCGAAGTGGTAAACGTCTGAGATTTGAATTACTTCGGGCTTTCCTCTCACATTAAGGTAACACGCCGTTATATAACCGGAATACTGTTAAAAGCTGCGTTAAAATCCAACTCACTCTCCAACTGTCTTTAATCTTAGAATCTCTTTTTATAAGTATAAAACATTTGTCAAATAGGCAAAACAAGTTAATAGGCCCGGGTACCTCGTATGCGTCGCAATTCGCCGTGCAGTGTTGCACTCCCTTGGGTGAACCAGAAATCTGTTATTATTATTCGAATCGTACGATTATGTTTCTAGGTTTGTCAGCGCCATACACGTGCTAGGTTGTTCCACCAAAGTGGTAAACGTGGAAGCACTGCATCAAATCGGGTTTTCCCCATAAGCTGACATGCCAGGATATAACTGGAATACTGCTCAAAGGGGCGATATATCAAACCCTGTCAATCACGATGACAAGACAACGTCATGGAAAGATGATCAACGACAATTTATTATCGTTACCTTTCACTTTGCAAGATTATAGTTAATGTACAAAATGATACAGAAATTGCATATTCACGTGTGTGTTTATAATTATTATTTTAGTCTTGATCAATCTCCAAATATATCATAGCTGCCTTCTCTTGCAGTTATATACTGGATCTGAAGATCCTCTATACATGTATATGTATAAAGAATGTGCAACATGTACCACAAGACAAAAAGCTGGATTTTACAAGTTTGAAAATAAACAAAAACATGTAATTTCTGAATTTCCGTGTATGTGAGTAAAAACAAATAGAACGACCATTGTGTCATCTGGTGTCATCCTGCTCACTTCGAAGTTAGATCAGTGATCTAGTAATTTCCATGGCAACATCTGCATCATTGTGTCATGTGGTGATCTGGTCACTTCCATGGCAACATCTGCATCATTGTGTCATGTAGTGATCTGGTCACTTCCATGGCAACATCTGCATCATTGTGTCATCTGGTGATCTGGTCACTTCCATGGCAACATCTGCATCATATTGTCATGTGGTGATCTGGTCACTTCCATGGCAACATTTGCATCATTGTGTCGATCGCCGAATGACGAGAGTGACGCCATGTTTGTTTATAAACAGTGACAGAAGTCCCTACTTGACCTTTGATATTTGCATCTCTATCCGCATATGACCCCAACGGATATCGTTTTTATGCGTTGGCTTTATCCTGCCGAGAAACCTATCCATTATGTGATAAAGAGTATTATCTGTCTGACTAATGTACATAGAAACACTACCGGTTTATTTAGATTGAGTTCATTCACTTGACATACAATGCCTCTTGTGGGCAACTGAATACAAGGAAGTAAATATCAGTGTTTAAAGTGGAAATCACCTGATCTATATATAGTAACACGCTGTTGTTGACACACGAATGTTGCCCACGTGGAGTGATGTCAAGAAGAAATCTATTTCCCTATTTACCTCATCATGTATGTTTCACCTGATGACCCTTTCACAGGACCGATGTTGCTTTGTTTAACGCCGCACCCGAATGAGTTTCTATGCGATACCATGCCGTAATGTAACATTGATACCCGACTCAGAAACAGTATGCCAACTCTGAGACGACCAGTCCTTCTTTTATCCCCTTATTGCCGAGTGTCAGGCAGGGTAACAACAAGTACCATCTTTTAATGGCCACTAGACTAAGGAGGCGGTCACATGTTTGAGAGCATAAAGGAGCATCGGGTACCATGAACCAATAAATAACATTCATTTTTTTCTCTGAACAAATCTATTATGAAGAGACGCCTGTATTTCTATGATATTTTTATTATGTTATATGCTCAAAAATAAAAATTACTAAATAAATAAGATGCTTGTAAATCTAAAAGCCCATATCCACAACATTCATAAATGAATGGAATTCACAATATTTCATTACAAAGTCACATTTACATCGACGGATAACTCTGGGGATAAAGCATTTTTTGACAGTCATACACGTGTAAAATATATAAATAAATAAATACATACATAGATAAATGAATAAACTAAAACATATCAGTATTGGTAAGTAAGTATTGGTGAGACCTACTGTCTTGGAAGCTTGCTTTTGTACTGTTATGGCACAGAAACTCGTTTGCCTGTCGCAAACAGTCGTAATGCCCCTAGAGAAAAACTAAGATGGAGGTTAATTCGTTAAAAGGAACTTTTACTTAAAATTCACATTCAAGTTAACGAGTCTATTCATCCCAATAGTCCCGGTTGCACCAGAGTCACTTGATTGTTCAGTTATACGGAGCAGAGACAGATGACAAGAAGATTTCGGCGTCCCTGAACACGATGTAATCACGGGCGTACCTAAAGGCAACTGATGTGATGACCTTCCTGGTGACAACATCATCGGTTATGGTGTAAGTAAGACTTTGTCCATTGGCGTCAGCGGCGATCTTGATCCTGCAAAGTGTGTTGTACAGCTTGTGTTGGAAGGCCTCCATGTCGACTGTGTATTCAGTTTCATATTTGTAGATGTACTTCATGAACATGATGATTGTTGACACGTCATCATAGTCGCTCTGGGGAGCACCTGTTACCTGAAACGGGAAAAAAGGACAGTTGAATGTGTCTGTGTCATCATAATCATCGTCGTCATTTTCATAATAAGATTTATTTTGATGATAATGATACAGTAACTGATTAATATTCTCGATTTCATTCAATATATATTACGGTCATTTAGACAACAACCTCTTTCCATTATTCCGAAAATAAAAACGACAAGAAAAACATTACCACAATCATACGAAATCATTGTTAAAAAATAGTCCATTGTATGATCATGATTCTGACGATATCATAGGTCTGTTTATGAATATCTATCAAAAATCTATCTTTGCGAAAAGGTGAGTGTTCAGATCCTTCCGGTCAACCCGTCACAAACACAAGCAGAGGCAACTTAATTATTCATCTGAATATCCACGCCTAACCAAATTACATTACGATTTGACTACACCTACCATAGACTGATTAAATGGACGCCTGCTGACGGGGAAGTTTTTCTCCTGAACTCCTTTCAGAGAGGTTGCCAAAAATGGCGAAATCCGAGGCTGAAAGAACAATTAGTTAAATATAATTTACAGCAAACAGAAGTTACCTATAGTTAATATTAAAATTTAATACCACTTTGCATATCTACTTACATGTATCTATGGATGTATTCAATTATGGTACCTTGATGTCAATAATGAGCAGCTGATATAATCGTTGTTGAGATAGACATATAGGAAAGTTATCCCAAGGATTCATACAATGTAAGTTGTGAAAATATAATTATATTTCTTAGTTTTCTAAAGAGCAATGGAAAGAAAGATTCTAGGAAAGACTTACGGGGGATGTTTTTATGTATTTGTCCTTTAGCAATCCGGCCAAAGTTTTGGCTTCAATCGCTGATATGACAATATCTCCCAGTGTCCGAGGAAGATCGCCAGTAACACCAAGTCCTTTGGAAGACCCACGAACAGGATTCGGCCCTCCACAAGGATCACTCAGGGACTGACTTGAGGCGGAATGACAGATGAAAATGGCTACAGCCAAACCCACAAGCGTACCAGACACAGTAGTCACCATGATTCTGACAAAATAGAGACAAACATACTTGTTCACGTACTACTACTACTACTACTACTACTACTACTACTACTATTACTACTACTGAGTTTCATATAATTTGAATAACACTTAGTCTACATTTGCTATATTTCAAACTTCACTCCTATTTACCTACATAATATGAAACGTCAACGCCAGAGAATAACCAGTCTCGATTATCCGCCGAGACAGATTCCATTAAGCGTAAAGGGCAAAATAGTTTTGAAAATGGATCCTTTAGAAAGAGTTATGACACCAGGTGTTCGCGAAAATGCGAAACCCGCCTCACACACAATTTACATGAACAAATAAGCGTTTGTTGGTTGCCTGACACAATAATAAATGCAATATTAAGCAAAAACTATTTTAAGATCGAACCAAAATTGTAAGTTAACTGTAAATGTTTTGAACTATTTCCTGATTCAGTTAACCCAAATTCAACATATCAAATGTGAAAATATTGAAATATTTTGAATACTTACATGTCGTTGTAAAATCTTCAACAAATCCACGAAAATATGAACTGGTGACAATATTCAGTAAACTACGAAATATGAGAACAGGTGTAGTGATTGATACAATTGCCAAAGGGTAGATTATATACTATTCAGTATGTGTGGGATGTAGTAGTATTACATCGGGACTGTGACTGTGTTCGTGAAGGGTGGAACCGATGGGGCAGATACGCTCCAGATACCTTTTCGCGAATATCATCATTTGATGCTTATGGTATTCTCATCGTGTGTCTGTTTAAAGTATACTGAAAAACGAGTCATTGGGTAGTGCGTTGCTCCTTCAAAGACATTTACAATAACTGATCATAATATAGCTGATATAATGCCGACCTCACCTTAAAGTTTACTCACTCACTCCTAACAGAAAGAGGATTTCAAAGTAAAGAGAACGTTAAGTAGGGTTACAACGTGCATATGTGTCAATAGTTTCAGAGGAAACAGTGTAAATGGGAAGGAATACAAATTAGTATCCCATACAAAGAGTCGTCCGTCCTATTTCATAGGTCAACCAAGGTCCTACTCCAGATAATTTACAAGTCAGTTTTATCCATGTACACCTA
This sequence comes from Haliotis rufescens, assembly GCF_023055435.1. Classification (NCBI taxonomy): domain Eukaryota; kingdom Metazoa; phylum Mollusca; class Gastropoda; order Lepetellida; family Haliotidae; genus Haliotis; species Haliotis rufescens. Next base: position 43,115,154 of record NW_025963802.1, read on the forward strand.
CTCCATGTGGAAGTATACAAAATGTCAACAGATCATAGTATTGACTTCAACTCGTTATACAATAGGGACGAATAAATAGCAACTATGTAATGTATCAAAAATGTCATGTTTGGTTAAATGCTGGAGGCACAAGTAGTTGGTTGTATATTTTCTTTAGTATTGCCACACTTAAGTGACATTTGAAAATGTATTCAATATCTTTGTTGGGGCCGTTTATCAGAAAGAATGTTTTTTAGATTTGTGTATATTCATGAAATACAGAGTTGCCAATAACTACTGAACACTTGGGGTATTGTATTCTTTAGAAGCCCCGAAGTGACGTCATTGTTAATTTCATTTTTAATAGTTTCATTTATTGATCTATATGATAATGGTATAGTCGACTAGGAGTCATGTTAAACTGCGGCATGGTATCTCAGTTGGCTAGCACTATAAATTGGCATTAGTCCTGACTAGTACAAGCAGCCACACACCCACCACACGTTATATAAGTGCAACAATCTTGGACACGACGTTAACCCCATTTCACCTCACCTAACGATTGATCCCTTTATACACGGAAATGCAAACCTTCGATAACATGAAGTTACTGTATTTATCCGGATGTGTATCAGCGTTGTGTATCATGCGAGTTGTTTTTCTTTTAATTAAAAGTTCTAAATAAAATTATTCATTTAACAATATACCCACGTGGAAGTATTCTTTGAGAGGTGACTGAGCGCCAGCGCAGTTCTTTTTTTGATATGATATATATTGCCTTTAGATATTTCAGGATTGACTGGGTATTTTTTTCGGTTCATTGAGGTATGAACCAATGTGCAAACTGTATGAATCCGCGTAGCGGATTCTTACAAAAAGTTTGCTGTTTCATTCATTCTCGGCCTACGGTTTCAAAGGTTTGTTTGGACAATGAATATGCATGAAATCACTAAATGTCCTGTGCATGACGATACACGTGAGCAGAAAAGGAAGTCCCTCGGCTGTAATATTGGGATTCCCCGACATTCCGAAGTAATGAAAGTAGTGCGCCTCGGTGGGCGTGGCTTAAGTTTTTACATTCATTGGGAAATGAATGCAATAACACGTGACCAATTCAGCTAATCAGAATACAGGAATTCCAATGAACACAACGAATAATTTAATTATATTCAATTGAAAATAAAAAAATATGATAAAATCCACAGGGTGGTATAGTTTCTTTTCCTCTTTATACTTCCTTTGACAAGATAATGGATGCACACAGATGCCGTTATCTACTGACATCTACTTTTATATACATAGAACAGTCATTCATGCATAGAAGACCGTAGTAATGACCTATTTCCTTCCTGTTGTTCCTGGAAACATAAATGTGGTTCAACTCGCGGTATAACTCAAACAGAAGCACTGTTGAGATGTCAAGCTTACATGTACGGCCGATTGAAAAGATGACAGGGAAGCTAAAACGAAAGTTCACGATTTCATTCAGGTGATTGAACACGACAAATTGGTCAAAACTTGCATATTATCTTCAGATCCATATTCGGTAGGTCTTGTCACCAACGTCAGATCAGCCTAAATTTGATAACACCGAAACTCTACATGGGGATTGCGGCTTTTGGCCTTTTTAGTTACTCATAGCTATTTGAAATAGCTGCAGTAATGTATGCAGCACACGCTTATTTATCACACAAAATACTTTCGTTTTCACTTATATGATGAATTATACTTTTGAAGCTAAAAATCTGCATTTATTATTATTTTCAATGTTTTTTACAGATTACAATAAATAAATGCAGCAAAGAGGGTTTGGGTCATCCTAGAACAGTCACGTTGGCTAGGCTCATCTTCAGCTCAGGACCCTTGCCCCCTCTACATGCAGACCAGACAGCGAATGGGATGCGCTGCCTAGTCGAACCCACCCACCACATTTCGGAGAATATGAAGACTCCTCAACACTGCAGCCTTCTGCGTTACCCTGATTGTCAGAACGGCGGTATTCCTGGCAGCAAACTTGGGTACTCCCCAATGTCAGACAAATGAATGGGAGGTACCGAGAACGATGGATAGTCGGACAACTTGGTACGTGGAAAGCAAGCGTGCCATTTGGAACGCTTTCTGGATAATTTCGATATTTTTCCTGAATCTTGTCAATCGCATTAGTGTCAAAGGGACAGAAAGTCCCATGGTATGAATAATTTCATTTGATTTATCCAAAAAGAGAAGATCGGGTTTGTTGATCTTGATAGATCTGAGGCTGTACACCAACCTATTACAAAGAAGTTTGTATTTATCATTTTCAATGACGCCCACTACATATTCTGGGCCGTATCAGGGATGGACCTCTGTGACCAAACCACAAGCATGGCGAATAATAGATCATGTGAGCCACAACGAAATCAAGAAAGGGCTGTTCTAAACTTATGTAAATTTACACTTATTTGATAAGGTCCTGGTATAATAGTAGTCTTAAATGTAGTGTAGTAATTTGCTTGTCTAGAACTGGACATGGAACCATGCCTTAGGTCAGAAAAGCACCTTTCTTTGGGAGATGTTTTGTTCGACCTGTGCACAACCAAGGCGGAACATCCCCTGCATCCACAGAAAACTAAAACAGTGACGTAATGGTGTTTGGACACAAGGGCACAGTTTCCACAACCGGTTTCGAAAACTATCAGGCCCAGGCTCCGTGTTAGATTTAGACTTTTTAATTACCTTTTTCAGGCAATCGGATGTAATGAAACACAACAATAATGACTTTGTTTTGTCATGAACATTATTATTGTAATCCTCTACCTGTGGTTCCTCGAGGTTGCGAACAGCTTGACAAGGATAATTTCACCTGAGGTTTCACAACAGCAAAATTGCCGGACATGCTAAATGTCTTGAAAGAAATGTTGTGAAAAGAAATTGGGTCTGTAAAAAATATTCAAGACCATTCCCAGAATATTAGTAGCTGGGCCCTCGAGTGGTATTGATAACAAGTCTTTAGTGGTAACACTCTACCACGCATGCAAATATGTACCACTGAAAACAAGTCTTTAGTGGTAACACTTTACAACGCATTCAAATATGTACCACTGTATCTCTATACCGTAAATTGGAAACGTAATTAGATGCTGAACTACGTGTGACGTGAATTCTGTTAGGTGGATCAAATACTGTTTCATCGATGTTTGAAGGTCCTTTAAAGTGCACTGTGCAACAGGTGGGTGTATGGGTGAATTTTGGGGATGGTCGGGGGTAAGTAAAATATGGCCGCTTCAAGGGAAAAAAGGAAAAAGCCAATTGATTAACTGAAGTTATTTGCTAACCATGTTGTCGACTTATCTATTTATATGGCTCATTTATACTTGCAAGGTGATCACTGGTCTAGTGGATAGTACGTCTGCCCGGGTGTACGGAGGGTTGGTGGTTCGATCCTCTGCCCGCTTCATAACAGATGACGTTAATAGAGCATACTTGTTACTGTGCCTGGCGCTCTTGAACGCAACGTTAAACCAAATTTCACCTCAACTTATGGGCGATTTAGTACCAGAGCCGTCCAAACCACAGACAGAAACCAGTCTTTTTCCTAAGAGTCTAATATCCAGACTAACAGTCCGGATTAACGAGTTTCACTGAAGTCATTAACATTGGCTTAATCATCGTCTGTGTTGACATAGATAAGTTAGAGTGAGATTTTTTTTAAATGTAAAAGTGAATTAACTGCTTTGCCGAACAACAATGATTTAAAGCCAAGACGACTCCATTCTTGTTGATAACACCAATTTTATTCACAATTATCTCCTTGTATAACAATCATAAAGATCATAGTAACAAAAATAACAATAGATAAATGATAAATAGCTGTCATAAATAGTTGGAAGTTCACTAAAAACATCCTAAACATGATATGAGTACAATGCATTTTGTTGTTTTACGCCGCAATCAGCAATATTTCAGCTGCATTACGGTTGTCTGTACATAATCGAATTGGACCAGACATATCAGCGATTAATTTTTATACAAGCGACGTTGGGCTACGTCGGGAAAGCTATATAAATATAATCATAAATGTGGCAATGTCAATATAAATATTTCTTCAGTTCAATGAATATATTGGGCGGAGGGGGCGTCTAAGGTGCCGCAATTCGCTATGAAGAGTTGCGTCCTTGGAACACCAGAAACCTGTTATCGTGGGTTCGAATCTTCGAACGTAAAACTGAAACGCCGTGATATACCTGGACTACTTTCAAAATGGCGTTAAACTCAACTCACTCACTCATAAAGCGGATTTTAGATTATGTTGTTGTGATAGTTGTGCTGTTCAAGTAGTCAAAAGCGTCCCTGAAGACGATGAAATCTCTCACATATCTTTCGGCAATGCTCTGCACATCGAACGGCTTTTCAGCCAGATTCATGCTTGCCAGAATGTTTGTAGAATTGGAACATGTCGCTATGTGGATGCTGCAGAGGAGATGCTTGAGTTTGTTTCTGACGTGCTTCATGTCTTTCTTGTAGTCCTCGCTGCACTCTTGTTGGTAGGCGACATCGACAAAGATGGTTATCACAGATATGTTGCCATAGTACTCTTCCATCTGTAATAAATATCATCATCATCATAATAATAATCATAATCATAATCGTCATCAGTAACAGCATTATCTCATCATCATCAGTATCGTGATCATCAGCAGAGGGAGTAATAATCTGTACATCATCATCATCATCAGTAACAGCATTATCGCATCATCACCAGTATCGTTATCATCAGTAGAGGATGTAATAATCTGTACATATTTAATAACAGTGTTCAGCTTTGGCCACTGTTGCCACATTTACTACAGAAATGAACCCTGGGTACAGGTTCTTAATTACAGCCATGATTGAATTTATCAGGGAAATTCCATACCTACATGTAGACTACGAAAGTCTGCAAAAAAATACCGGTTTGATTCACTGACTGACTTCAACGCCATTAATATTGTCACGCTACTTTCAGTAGTCCCAGTTTGTTTTGGGTGCGTGTGTGTACTCAACTCCAAAAGAAACGCGACAACGTTCAATGGGCGATATCATAATGAAAACGTACGAAATACATATAAAATTAACAAGTTAGATATTTTGACATCACGCTGCCAATTTTGAATTGCTTGTTTATAGCATGCTACTTTTATCACTTTAAATTTGCGTTTCATTCGGACTTGAGGGGATTTCTGTAGAACTTGAGGCAAAAGGTATAATTTCAGAGTGATGATAGTTGTGCTGAACAACACAAGTGGGAACGAGTGAAATACATTACAAGTATCTTTCACAATTAACAATAGTGAATGCTTCAATTCGTTTCTAGCTGATTTAAATAAAGGACATTCAATGAAAAAATGATATGAATTTTCACATGGGCTGCCACATCGGCATTTTAGATCCTCGTTTAAACCTTTCCTAAATAAGTCATTTTTTAATTCACTGTCATCATATCTTAATTTTGTATGTATTATGTCTTGTGTTTCTGTCTAGTTCAAAAGATAATGGTGAAGCATTATCACCACATATCTCATAAAATCAGATTATGTTCTCCTTTGCGGTCTTTTGGGGTGAACCCTGAGCAAACATGGAAATCCCAGTCGCAATGAAAGATGCGTGGGTTCTTGAGCCAGTGACAAGGCGGCTTTTTGAACAAATTCGGCTTTACAACCGCGATCAGAATTGCTTGTAAGAAAATAAAGGTACTTACGGTGATATTTTGTTGTGTGTTTGGAAACTGGTATTTAGACAAATTCTGACCAGCCAAAGAAGCCATAGAGTCATCAGAAATTCGAATCTGTATAAAAAGAAACATTTGCATGATCATTATGATTGTAATCATATGCGCATGTATACTGAACACATTGCTAATTACACTCCAATATTGGGTTGCAATGTAGAAAATACCATTTCTTCTGATTAGTGAATGAGTCGGTAGAACTCTGCGTTGAACAGTAATTATGTTTCTCATCAGAGTGAGTGAGTTGGGTCCAACGCCGCTTCTAACAGTATTCCAGTTATATCGGCGTGTCAGCGGAAAGCCGGAAGTGATGCAGGTCTCAGACGTTTACCACTTTGGTGATTCGAACCCACAAGCATACGTTTCTGGCCTGGCCAAGGATCGCAACTCTGCACAGCGAATTGCGGCGCCTTAGACGTCTTGGCCACCCATGCCCTTCTATTTCACATCACAGCGGACTGAACGTTTGAGAAAAATGATGAAGGATATTAAAAACGTATTTGTGACAGACTCTCACAAATTTCCTGCTTTGTCCTTACACAATATTAAAACAGAAACAACTGAACGTAGGAAGGTATATTCCTAAGATTAATACATATAAACATTGATTAATATGATTATTATTTGAAGTAGTATTAAAGCTATTTCGACTAAAATCAATCAAAATTATTCATTTATATTTGTTACTTTTTTAACGTCACACTGACAAGAGAAACCAGTGATTGATATTCCGAGCAACGTCAAACCAGTTCGGCAACCCATGCTTGCCGTAAAAGGCGACTATGCTTGTCGTAAAAGGTGACTAACGGGATCGGGTGGTCAGGCTCGCTGACTTGGTTGATGCATGTCATCGTATCCCAATTGCGTGGATCGATGCTCATGATATTGATCACTGGATTGTCTGGTCCAGACTTGATTATTTACAGACCGCCGTCATATAGCTGGAATATTGCTGAGTGCGGCGTAAAACAACCAACCAACCAACCAATGTATCTGGGAGACTATTCCTACCCGGAACCTAACGGGGTTCTTATTGAAGATGTTGTTTTCAATTTGATGAAATATAGAGGACATATAGACTACCTTTGGCTCAGAATTATATTTTGTCTTCAACGTTTGACAAAGGCGTTTGGCTCTTGTGATAATATTCGACAGGGCATCTTCAGAGATATTACTTGGTTGGCAGCCAGCACCTGCAGCATCCACACGGTGACGTCCCCCGCAGGGGTCTGCAAGAGTTTGGCCGACATTAAGAATGTTTCGACATAAAGGTGTCCCTTGTGAAGCGATGGTCACTAGTATCAGTATCAGAATTTGACACATACTATTTTTTCTGAAAAAAATATAATCTTATAACGAAATCTTGTTACAGTAACACATTCATTGTTCAAGTAAAGAAACACAAGTAAACATTGTTCCTGATCTACAATGGTAAATCTATGGTACGTCAGTAAGCAAATAAGAGCACTCTTGCCCATTATTTATAGCGTTAGAACATGGAGACCCTATTGACCTCCTGGTTAGAATCAATACATAATGATTTGATTGTACGATTCCGACTTTATCATAAGCATGTGTTTATGAGGTGAGGTGAGGTGAAATATGGTTTAACGTCGCGTCCAAGATTATTGCACTAATATAGCGACGTGCATGCACGTGTATGTGTGTGTGTGGCTGCTTGTACTAGTCCGGACTGATGCATATTTATAGTGCTAGCTCACAGAGATACCATGCCGCAGCTGAATATGAATACCCCACTCAGACACAGTATACTGACTCCGAGCCGACCAGTCCTTGTTGTAGCCCCTTAATGCAGAGCGCCAGACAGGGTAACAACAAGTACCATCTTTTAACGTCTTTTGGTATGACGCGGTCGGGGATCGAACCCCCGGACCTTCCGCTCTCCGGGCGGACGCTCTACCACAAGACCACGGAGGCGGTCCATGTGTTTATGAGTCACTGTCGAATAGTGATGATACCAGGTGTTCGCGAAAACGTGAGCGTATCCTGTTCCACCTGTGGTAGTCGTCACAAACACAAGGGCAAGATAATTGTTCGACTGAAGCAAACACGGGATTATATAGTGCAAGTTAAAAAAGAGAATTGCATCAGACATAATTGTTGGCACTGATGCGTCAAATTTGGAAATGTCCTCAAAATTTCAACCCCCCAAATATTTTTCAAAGCTTTAGTGAGGCCTTGAATGATGTAACCTTGATCAAACAACTTCTGAGAAACAGTCGTGGGACGCTCTTTGAAATCTAGGTAGAGCATGTTCGATTGTACCTCCAAAGGTGTGAAAACAACGAAGGCTCGACATAAAGGGAAATTTACTATTGGAAAGTTGAAGTCCACCCGCTTGTCATACAGTCTTGTGGGGAGTGTTTTGTCACTCCGAATCTTTATGCACAGATCTGAACATGAAACAGATAAGCCTGGTCTCATTTATTTCTAGTTTAGGGGGATACATAAGTGACGGGGAAATGGCTACTTTTTGAAAGATGATGAAATGAACGATATACCTGAAGCTTAATAAGTTAACCTTCTGGGCCAAACAACATTGCTTGACTACTGGTCCCATGGGGAGTTTTACTTCATGCCTAAATTTCTTTCCCCTGAGTGTTTCATAGATGCTATCAGTGAGGAAGTCCATCATTTCACGTATAGTTTTCTCTGTAAACTTCAGATGACAATGCTTTCATGTTTGACAAATTGTCCTAAACCTCTGAAAATTGATCTGATGATCTTTTGTCACCACGTTTTGTGATAAACCTTATCAACAACATCTGATTCCGGAACAAATAATTAAGAAGATAATGATAAAAACATCCTAAATGGAACGCGCTTCTACAAAATTTCTGATGGCACATTTATTTATTAAAAGGTTGTAGCTAAATCTTTTCCAAAGAGGGCAATCACTAGCGATATAGCGAAGACGATCTAAGGGAAGTAGTGTATAGCAAGTCACTTACCTGTTGCCAATAAAAGTCATGTTTCAAGTTCAGCCGTAACGAGAGGCGATTGTCCCAGTGTGTTCTCGATGTCCTAGCTGATGTTCAGTCATTCTCTCGGAGTTCTATATATACTTCAAATTGAATATATAATTGGTTTTAAAATTTCGTCCATGACTAATCTATTGTCAAGTTTTGAACAGGAATGAATACATTATTCTTTCATCCTGAAATGAGATAGATTAACTCCTGATTATACAGTTGTAAAATTAAAATGACGAAACTTATAAATTTATAAAACGAAACTCACGATGAAGGGAAATGCACTAGCTCATGTCAGTAGAATGACTCTTTACTAATTACGAAAGTATTGAACATTAACTATACTAATCACAAAAGCAGTACACCCAGCACGTTTTAAATAGCAATTTAAACTGGTAAATTTTAATTTTAAGTGATGAGGTTCTTATTTTTTCGTCAAATTGTTACCGAGTTAGTTGTTTCCTTATATTTTATAAATACCACAATATTTGGTACATACATTATTCATTATGTACTAATGAGGGATCATACCGCCTTAATGTAATTTACATAATTTAAAATGTCGAACGTTCCGTGTTTAATTTTATAATATGTATATTACTATTCATTATCAAGGATCTTATAATGTTTATTATGAACTTGACTAAGCGGATATAAGGGTAGTTGTGGGAAAGAATGATGAAATGTTTGCCTTGATGTGTGTTTCGCTTTTACCTTTTCCTTTTATACACAATGTTCAATTCATATGAAAATGACAAGAGCCAAAAACTTTCTTCTTCTTTTTCTTCTACCTCTTCTTCTACAGATTAAAATTTTAAAAATGCAGCAAAGAGGGTATGGGTGATCCTGACACAGTCAGGCTTGTTAGACTCATCATCAGCTCAGGACCCAATGGTGGATTTTATTTATTTATACGACTCCCGTGTATCTTTTGTTTAGCTGATGGTCCGTTTGTACAAATAAGGCGTTCAATCGCGTGTTCGTTAAGTTGTGGGGGTGATATTCTTTTCTGTTGTTTGGAAGTATTTAGATAAGGGGTGTGCACAAGAGAAATCGTATATCCTATAAGATGTCCGCGGGTAACAGTTTCTTTACAAAATTGAAATGATTTGAGATGTGATTTTTACGTAATGAAACGTATGTTTGATTTTATCCAAAAGATATTTTATTTTACAATTTTGAATTTTCAGGGGCAGTCATCTAAGATGCCGCGATTCACTGTACAGAGTTGCGAGAAACGCCAGAAACCTATGATTGTTCGAATCCCGGTCCGCCCCGATTTTGTTTCTAGGTTTGTTAGCACCATACCCGTGGTCGTGGGTTTCACCGAAGTGGTAAACGTCTGAGACCTGCATCACTTCAGGCTTTCCGCCCACATTAAGCTGACACGCCGCGTTAAACATAATACTGTTAAAAGCGGCGTTAAACCCAACTCACTCACTCACTTCAACGTATCGCTGACGTAGAACTTGCATGAATATTTTCCGGAATTTTTGAAAATATTTGTTTCCGAAAATACTAGACTTTTTTCTCAGGTTTTAGCCCAAATGCTCTAGACATGATGAAAAAAAATAATCTCGGGTCCTTCTTTCAGAGAAAATATTTATGTCTTTAAGCAATGAACTCAAAATAAACTACATGTAAATCAAAACTACACAAATCGGGACCTCTTCTTACTATCATGTAAATGGGGAAATCATTGGAAACCATATATGCTACTTTGAAGGTATTTTCTCAGAGAACAGTATCAGTGAAATAACCGGAGTATACGTCAACGGTGAGTCAATTCTTGTCCACGTTTTACTTTGAAATACATGCACAGCTGATATACAATTACACATAACAAATAAAACTAACAAAATGCATTTCCATATACCCTAGATTAAATGGGCGTGTCGTGACACATCGCGCGCCCACACTGCAAGATAATGTGCATATTTATAATACGCCAAAGCCACACCACATTTGTTATCCCGATTAATGGATCAGTGGGCTTTCGACATTCATTCTCAGCTCCCTGGGGAGTATGCAACCCAAGTAAGACACCGGAAATGGGCTTCACACATTGTACCCAAGTGGGGGCCAAGTGGGGGCACAAATGGGGGCCAGGGTCTTCGGCGTGATTTACGAATGCTTTAACCACCAGGCCATTCAACCGCCCACTTGTGGGAGGAAACACCAAAGTGATGCAGTCTCAGACGTTCACGACTTTGGTAAAACCCGCGATCAAGGTGGTATCAAACCTGAAATCACAACCAGGGCACATGGATCAAGTCACCACGTAAATTCGCCTCTTACGACCAGCATAGGGGCTAGGTGTCCCCACGGGGAGTTAACAATATCGGAGGCGTTTATCCACGCACCGATCCATTTTTTGCATTCGTCTACTCCACTAAACTGCCTGGCAAAAGAAAGTATACACTTGAAAATTGGATTCAATTAGCACTTGTAACTAAATACGGTATGCTTCACTTTTTAAATATGAGATTTCCTTATTCATCGACAAAATAACTGTTTTTGTATTCAAGTATGATTTTGTTTTAATATACTCAACGCCAAAAGAAACGCGAACCACAGAAACATATAGAGAAGTATGTACGTTAAGAGATGTTTCCAATGTGTACCACTTAATGACAAAACTAACAATCAGTCAAGTAAAACAACAGTGCCTTTATTATTATCACGAAGTGATGCACGTGATTTCCAAACTTTACACGCTAACCCTGCACGAGACAAAAGGTGCATTTCGAGTCATGGATTATGACGTCACATGTGATGCGTTCATGAGCATCGGTTCACACAACATACCAGTATGTTCGTGTGTGCTTTGAACCAATCTAATATTTCTTGGATATGAGTAATTATTCATATATTAACCGAGTATATATATTGAAATTATTATTTGAGGGGTCCCCGAGTTTACAAAAGATGAAAAACTGAGAAACAGTATTGTTTAACATGAATATATTTGCAAAATAACCAAAGATTAAAGACTGTGGGGTTCATGAAAGTGTTCCTCTTCTCAACGTGTTAAAAAGTTATTCTCCTTCAAATTGGTAAAATGCCATATCATTTATAACAGATAACATTAATGGTCTTTCTAATCTTAATACTTAAACGCACGCATGGAGAGATATTCAACGTAGTGTTTTTGTTTTTTCGTATTAGGCATATATGTATATTAGTTACCTGATTTACCGGTAGAACATGTGGGTGTTTTAACGTGGGAAATGACTGAAAACATACCACTTATCGACATATTACAGCTTTCTCGGACATATTCTCGGTAGTTTATCTAATTACATGTTATGCTACTGTTTCACGACAGGGGGCACGGGTGGCCCAGTCGTCTAAGGCGCCGCGATTCGCTGTGCAGAGTTGCGTCCTTTGGGCACGCCAGAAACCTATGATTGTGGGTTCGAATCCCGGTTCGCCCCGATTATGTTTCAAGGTTTGTCAGCACCATACCCGTGCTCGTGGGTTTCACCGAAGTGGTAAACGTCTGAGATTTGAATTACTTCGGGCTTTCCTCTCACATTAAGGTAACACGCCGTTATATAACCGGAATACTGTTAAAAGCTGCGTTAAAACCCAACTCACTCTCCAACTGTCTTTAATCTTAGAATCTCTTTTTATCAGTATAAAACATTTGTCAAATAGGCAAAACAAGTTAATAGGCCCGGGTACCTCGTTTGCGTCGCAATTCGCCGTGCAGTGTTGCGTCCCTTGGGTGAACCAGAAATCTGTTATTATTATTCGAATCCTACGATTATGTTTCTAGGTTTGTCAGCGCCATACGCGTGCTAGGTTGTTCCACCAAAGTGGTAAACGTGGAAGCACTGCATCCAATCGGGTTTTCCCCATAAGCTGACATGCCAGGATATAACTGGAATACTGCTCAAAGGGGCGATATATCAAACCCTGTCAATCACGATGACAAGACAACGTCATGGAAAGATGATCAACGACAATTTATTATCGTTACCTTTCACTTTGCAAGATTAAAGTTAATGTACAAAATGATACAGAAACTGCATATTCACGTGTGTGTTTATAATTATTATTTTAGTCTTGATCAATCTCCAAATATATCATAGCTGCCTTCTCTTGCAGTTATATACTGGATCTGAAGATCCTCTATACATGTATATGTATAAAGAATGTGCAACATGTACCACAAGACAAAAAGCTGGATTTTACAAGTTTGAAAATAAACAAAAACATGTAATTTCTGAATTTCCGTGTATGTGAGTAAAAACAAATAGAACGACCATTGTGTCATCTGGTGTCATCCCGCTCACTTCGAAGGTTAGGTCAGTGATCTAGTCATTTCCATGGCAACATCTGCATCATTGTGTCATGTGGTGATCTGGTCACTTCCATGGCAACATCTGCATCATTGTGTCATGTGGTGATCTGGTCACTTCCATGGCAACATCTGCATCATTGTGTCATCTGGTGATCTGGTCACTTCCATGGCAACATCTGCATCATATTGTCATGTGGTGATCTGGTCACTTCCATGGCAACATCTGCATCATTGTGTCATGTGGTGATCTGGTCACTTCCATGGCAACATCTGCATCATTGTGTCATCTGGTGATCTGGTCACTTCCATGGCAACATTTGCATCATTGTGTCGATCGCCGAATGACGAGAGTGACGCCATGTTTGTTTGTAAACAGTGACAGAAGTCCCTACTTGACCTTTGATATTTGCATCTCTATCCGCATATGACCCCAACGGATATCGTTTTTATGCATTGGCTTTATCCTGCCGAGAAACCTATCCATTATGTGATAAAGAGTATTATCTGTCTGACTAATGTACATAGAAACACTACCGGTTTATTTAGATTGAGTTCATTCACTTGACATACAATGCCTCTCGTGGGCAACTGAATACAAGGAAGTAAATATCAGTGTTTAAAGTGGAAATCACCTGATCTATATATAGTAACACGCTGTTGTTTACACACGGATGTTGCCCACGTGGAGTGATGTCAAGAAGAAATCTATTTCCCTATTTACCTCATCATGTATGTTTCACCTGATGACCCTTTCACAGGACCGATGTTGCTTTGTTTAACGCCGCACCCGAATGAGTTTCTATGCGATACCATGCCGTAATGTAACATTGATACCCGACTCAGAAACAGTATGCTGACTCTGAGACGACCAGTCCTTCTTTTATCCCCTTATTGCCGAGTGTCAGGCAGGGTAACAACAAGTACCATCTTTTAATGGCCACTAGACTAAGGAGGCGGTCACATGTTTGAGAGCATATAGGAGCATCGGGTACCATGAACCAATAAATAACATTCATTTTTTTCTCTGAACAAATCTATTATGAAGAGACGCCTGTATTTCTATGATATTTTTATTATGTTATTAGCTCAAAAATAAAAATTACTAAATAAATAAGATGTTTATAAATCTAAAAGCCCATATCCACAACATTCATAAATGAATGGAATTCACAATATTTCATTACAAAGTCACATTTACATCGACGGATAACTCTGGGGATAAAGCATTTTTTGACAGTCATACACGTTTAAAATATATAAATAAATAAATACATAGATAAATGAATAAACTAAAACATATCAGTATTTAAACGACTCTGTCGCATACATAACAAAAGGATTAATGTAATCCAACACATATAATTGTAGATACCAAAGTATTGGTGAGACCTACTGTCTTGGAACCTTGCCTTTGTACTGTTATGGCACAGAAACTCGTTTGCCTGTCGAAAACAGTCGTAATGCCCCTAGAGAAAAACTAAGATGGAGGTTAATTCGTTAAAAGGAACTTTAACTTAAAATTCACATTCAAGTTAACGAGTCTATTCATCCCAATAGTCCCGGTTGCACCAGAGTCACTTGATTGTTCAGTTATACGGAGCAGAGACAGATGACAAGTAGATTTCGGCGTCCCTGAACACGATGTAATCACGGGCGTACCTAAAGGCAACTGATGTGATGACCTTCCTGGTGACAACATCATCGGTTATGGTGTAAGTAAGACTTTGTCCATTGGCGTCAGCGGCGATCTTGATCCTGCAAAGCGTGTTGTACAGCTTGTGTTGGAAGGCCTCCATGTCGACTGTGTATTCAGTTTCATATTTGTAGATGTACTTCATGAACATGATGATTGTTGACACGTCATCATAGTCGCTCTGGAGAGCACCTGTTACCTGAAACGGGAAAAAAGGACAGTTGAATGTGTCTGTGTCATCATAATCATCGTCGTCATTTTCATAATAAGATTTATTTTGATGATAATGATACAGTAACTGATTAATATTCTCGATTTCATTCAATATATATTACGGTCAGTTAGACAACAACCTCTTTCCGTTATTCCGAAAATAAAAACGACAAGAAAAACATTACCACAATCATACGAAATCATTGTTAAAAAATAGTCCATTGTATGATCATGATTCTGACGATATCATAGGTCTGTTTATGAATATCTATCAAAAATCTATCTTTGCGAAAAGGTGAGTGTTCAGATCCTTCCGGTCAACCCGTCACAAACACAAGCAGAGGCAACTTAATTATTCATCTGAATATCCACGCCTAACCAAATTACATTACGATTTGACTACACCTACCATAGACTGATTAAATGGACGCCTGCTGACGGGGAAGTTTTTCTCCTGAACTCCTTTCAGAGAGGTTGCCAAAAATGGCGAAATCCGAGGCTGAAAGAACAATTAGTTAAATATAATTTACAGCAAATAGAAGTTACCTATAGTTAATATTAAAATTTGATACCACTTTGCATATCTACTTACATGTATCTATGGATGTATTCAATTATGGTACCTTGATGTCAATAATGAGCAGCTGATATAATTGTTGTTGAGATAGACATATAGGAAAGTTATCCCAAGGATTCATACAATGTCAGTTGTGAAAATATAATTATATTTCTTAGTTTTCTAAAGAGCAATGGAAAGAAAGATTCTAGGAAAGACTTACGGGGGATGTTTTTATGTATTTGTCCTTTAGCAATCCGGCCAAAGTTTTGGCTTCAATCGCTGATATGACAATATCTCCCAGTGTCCGAGGAAGATTGCCAGTAACACCAAGTCCTTTGAAAGACCCACGAACAGGATTCGACCCTCCACAAGGATCACTCAGGGACTGACTTGAGGCGGAATGACAGATGAAAATGGCTACAGCCAAACCCACAAGCGTACCAGACACAGTAGTCACCATGATTCTGACAAAATAGAGACAAACATACTTGTTCACGTACTACTACTACTACTACTACTACTACTACTACTACTACTACTATTTCTACTACTGAGTTTCATATAATTTTAATAACACTTAGTCTACATTTGCTATATTTCAAACTTCACTCCTATTTACCTACATAATATGAAACGTCAACGCCAGAGAATAACCAGTCTCGATTATCCGCCGAGACAGATTCCATTAAGCGTAAAGGGCAAAATAGTTTTCAAAATGGATCCTTTAGAAAGAGTTATGACAACAGGTGTTCGCGAAAATGCGAAACCCGCCTCACACACAATTTACATGAACAAATAAGCGTTTGTTGGTTGCCTGACACAATAATAAATAGAATATTAAGCAAAACCTATTTTAAGATCGAACCAAAATTGTAAGTTAACTGTAAATGTTTTGAACTATTTCCTGATTCAGTTAACCCAAATTCAACATATCAAATGTGAAAATATTAAAATATTTTGAATACTTACATGTCGTTGTAAAATCTTCAACAAATCCACGAAAATATGAACTGGTGACAATATTCAGTAAACTACGAAATATGAGAACAGGTGTAGTGATTGATACAATTGCCAAAGGGTAGATTATATACTATTCAGTATTTGTGGGATGTAGTAGTATTACATCGGGAAATCCATCCTCATTTACCTTTGTTTCATTTCGTCTCTCGGTACACTAGTAACACGAACATCATATCGTTTGCTATTTTATCTTAACCAACGCCCTTTCTGGTCATATGGCTTTTAAGATTGAACTTCCCAGGTAGCAATGAGAAGAAAACAAAGGATTATTGTTTTTATCGCAGCCTGTTCCGGCTGCAAGTGAAAGCAAAGCATCCCCGATAATGTTAGGATCTCATGAGAGGTGGTTTCATGGCAGCCTGTGTTCTTGAAGGGTGGAACCGATGGGGCAGATACACTCCAGATACCTTTTCACGAATATCATCATTTGATGCTTATGGTATTCTCATCGTGTGTCTGTTTAAAGTATACTGAAAAACGAGTCATTAGGGTAGTTCGTTGCTCCTTCAAAGACATTTAAAATAACTGATCATAATATAGCTGATATAATGCCGACCTCACCTTAAAGTTTACTCACTCACTCCTAACAGAAAGAGGATTTCAAAGTAAAGAGATCGTTAAGTAGGGTTACAACGTGTATATGTGTCAATAGATTCAGAGGAAACAGTGTAAATAGGAAGGAATACAAATTAGTATCCCATACAAAGAGTCATCCGTCCTTTTTCATAGGTCAACCAAGGTCATACTCCAGATAATTTACAAGTCAGTTTTATCCATGTACACCTACTCCATGTGGAAGCATACAAAATGTCAACAGATCATAGTATTGACTTCAATTTGTTATACAATAGGGACGAATATATAGCAACTATGTAATGTATCAAAAATGTCATGTTTGGTTAAATGCTGGAGGCACAAGTAGTTTGTTGTTTATTTTCTTTAGTATTGCCACACTTAAGTGACATTTGAAAATGTATTCAATATCTTTGTTGAGGCCGTTTATCAGAAAAAAATGTTTTTAGATTTGTGTATATTCATGAAATACAGAGTTGCCAATAACTACTGAACACCTGGGGTATTGTATTCGTTAGAAGCCCCGAAGTGACGTCATTGTTAATTTCATTTTTAATAGTTTCATTTATTGATCTATATCATACATGTTTTGTTATACGTGTCAGGGAAATATAAATTTGGTATATAAAAGATGGTACGTGTTAACCTTTAGGGGTTAAAACAAGGACTGGTCGACTAGGAGTCATGTTAAACTGCGGCATGGTATCTCAGTTTGCTAGCACTATAAATTGGCATTAGTCCTGACTAGTACAAGCAGCCACACACCCACCACACGTTATATAAGTGCAACAATCTTGGACACGACGTTAAACCCCATTTCACCTCACCTTACGATTGATCCCTTTATACACGGAAATGCAAACCTTCGATAACATGAAGTATTTATCCGGATGTGTATCAGCGTTGTGTATCATGCGAGTTGTTTTTCTTTTAATTAAAAGTTCTAAATAAAAAATTTATTTAACAATATACCAACGTGGAAGTATTCTTTGAGAGGTGACTGAGCGCCAGCGCAGTTCATTTTTTGATATGATATATATTGCCTTTAGATATTTCAGGATTGACTGTGTATTTTTTTCGGTTCATTGAGGTATGAATCGAAAAACCAATGTGCAAACTGTATGAATCCGCGTAGCGGATTCTTACAAAAAGTTTGCTGTTTCATTCATTCTCGGCCTACGGTTTCAAAGGTTTGTTTGGACAATGAATATGCATGAAAGTCGCTAAATGTCCTGTGCATGACGATACACGTGAGCAGAAAAGGAAGTCCCTCGGCTGTAATATTGGGATTCCCCGACATTCCGAAGTAATGAAAGTAGTGCGCCTCGGTGGGCGTGGCTTAATTTTTTACATTCATTCGGAAATGAATGCAATAACACGTGACCAATTCAGCTAATCAGAATACAGGAATTCCAATGAACACAACGAAAATTTAATTATATTCAATTGAAAATAAAAAATATGATAAAATCCACAGGGTGGTATAGTTTCTTTTCCTCTTTCTACTTCCTTTGACAAGATAATGGATGCACACAAATGCCGTTATCTACTGACATCTACTTTTATATACATAGAACAGTCATTCATGCATAGAAGACCGTAGTAATGACCTATTTTCTTCCTGTTGTTCCTGGAAACATAAATGTGGTTCAACTCGCGGTATAACTTAAACAGAAGCACTGTTGAGATGTCAAGCTTACATGTACGGCCGATTGAAAAGATGACAGGGAAGCTAAAACGAAAGTTCACGATTTCATTCAGGTGATTGAACACGACAAATTGGTCAAAACTTGCATATTATCTTCAGATCCATATTCGGTAGGTCTTGTCACCAACGTCAGATCAGCCTAAATTTGATAACACCGAAACTCTAAATGGGGATTGCGGCTTTTGGCCTTTTTAGTTACTCATAGCTATTTGAAATAGCTGCAGTAATGTATGCAACACACGCTTATTTATCACACAAAATGCTTTCGTTTTCACTTATATGATGAATTATACTTTTGAAGCTAAAATCTGCATTTATTATTATTATCAATGTTTTTTACAGATTACAATAAATAAATGCAGCAAAGAGGGTTTGGGTCATCCTGGAACATCTTCAGCTCAGGACCCTTGCCCCCTCTACATGCAGACCAGACAGCGAATGGGATGCGCTGCCTAGTCGAACCCACCCACCACATTTCGGAGAATATGAAGACTCCCCAACACTGCAGCCTTCTGCGTTACCCTGATTGTCAGAACGGCGGTATGCCTGGCAGCAAACTTGGGTACTCCCCAATGTCAGATAAATGAATGGGAGGTACCGAGAACGATGGATAGTCGGACAACTTGGTACGTGGAAAGCAAGCGTGACATTTGGAACGCTTACTGGATAATTTCGATATTTTTCCTGAATCTTGTCAATCGCATTAGTGTCAAAGGGACAGAAAGTCCCATGGTATGAATAATTTCATTTGATTTATCCAAAAAGAGAAGATCGGGTTTGTTGATCCTGATAGATCTGAGGCTGTACACCAACCTATTACAAAGAAGTTTGTCTCTATCATTTTCAATGACGCCCACTACATATTCTGGGCCGTATCAGGGATGGACCTCTGTGACCAAACCACAAGCATGGCGAATAATAGATCATGTGAGCCACAACGAAATCAAGAAAGGGCTGTTCTAAACTTATGTAAATTTACACTTATTTGATAAGGTTCTGGTATAATAGTAGTCTTAAATGTAGTGTAGTAATTTGCTTGTCTAGAACTGGACATGGAACCATGCCTTAGGTCAGAAACGCACCTTTCTTTGGGAGAAGTTTTGTTCGACCTGTGCACATCCAAGGCGGAACATCCCCTGCATCCACAGAAAACTAAAACAGTGAAGTAAAGGTGTTTGGACACAAGAGAACAGTTTCCACAACCGGTTTCGGAAACTATCAGGCCCTGGCTCCGTGTAAGATTTGGACTTTTTAATTACCTTTTTCAGGCAATCGGATGTAATGAAACACAACAATAATGACTTTGTTTTGTCATGTACATTATTATTGTAATCCTCTACTTGTGGTTCCTCGAGGTTGCGAACAGCTTGAAAAGGATAATTTCTCCTGAGGTTTCACAACAGCAAAATTGCCGGACATGCTAAATGTCTTGAAAGAAATGTTGTGAAAAGAAATTGGGTCTGTAAAAAATATTCAAGACCATTCCCAGAATATTAGTAGCTGGGCCCTCGAGTGGTATTGAAAACAAGTCTTTAGTGGTAACACTGTACCACGCATGCAAATATGTACCACTGAAAACAAGTCTTTAGTGGTAACACTTTACAACGCATTCAAATATGTACCACTGTATCTCTATACCGTAAATTGGAAACGTAATTAGATGCTGAACTACGTGTGACGTGAATTCTGTTAGGTGGATCAAATACTGTTTCATCGATGTTTGAAGGTCCTTTAAAGTGCACTGTGCAACAGGTGGGTGTATTGGTGAATTTTGGGGATGGGTGGGGGTAAGTAAAATATGGCCGCTTCAAGGAAAAAAAGGAAAAAGCCAATTGATTAACTGAAGTTATTTGCTAACCATGTTGTCGACTTATCTATTTATATGGCTCATTTATACTTGCAAGGTGATCACTGGTCTAGTGGATAGTACGTCTGTCCGGGTGTACGGAGGGTCGGTGGTTCGATCCTCTGCCCGCGACATAACAGAAGACGTTAATAAAGCATACTTGTTACTGTGCCTGGCGCTCTTGAACGCAACGTTAAACCAAATTTCACCTCAACTTATGGGCGATTTAGTACCAGAGCCGTCCAAACCACAGACAGAAACCAGTCTTTTTCCTAAGAGTCTAATATCCAGACTAACAGTCCGGATTAACGAGTTTCACTGAAGTCATTAACATTGGCTTAATCATCGTCTGTGTTGACATAGATAAGTTAGAGTGAGATTTTTTTTAAATGTAAAAGTGAATTAACTGCTTTGCCGAACAACAATGGTTAAAAGCCAAGACGACTCCATTC
Source organism: Haliotis rufescens (assembly GCF_023055435.1). Taxonomy (NCBI): domain Eukaryota; kingdom Metazoa; phylum Mollusca; class Gastropoda; order Lepetellida; family Haliotidae; genus Haliotis; species Haliotis rufescens. Next base: position 43,136,245 of record NW_025963802.1, read on the forward strand.
TTGTTGATAACACCAATTTTATTCACAATTATCTCCTTGTATAACAATCATAAAAATCATAGTAACAAAAATAACAATAGATAAATGATAAATAGCTGTCATAAATAGTTGGAAGTTCACTAAAAACATCCTAAACATGATATGAGTACAATGCATTTTGTTGTTTTACGCCGCAATCAGCAATATTTCAGCTGCATTACGGTTGTCTGTACATAATCGAATTGGACCAGACATATCAGCGATTAATTTTTATACAAGCGACGTTGGGCTACGTCGGGAAAGCTATATAAATATAATCATAAATGTGGCAATGTCAATATAAATATTTCTTCAGTTCAATGAATATATTGGGCGGAGGGGGCGTCTAAGGTGCCGCAATTCGCTATGAAGAGTTGCGTCCTTGGAACACCAGAAACCTGTTATCGTGGGTTCGAATCTTCGAACGTAAAACTGAAACGCCGTGATATACCTGGACTACTTTCAAAATGGCGTTAAACTCAACTCACTCACTCATAAAGCGGGTTTTAGATTATGTTGTTGTGATAGTTGTGCTGTTCAAGTAGTCAAAAGCGTCCCTGAAGACGATGAAATCTCTCACATATCTTTTGGTAATGCTCTGCACATCGAACGGCTTTTCAGCCAGATTCATGCTTGCCAGAATGTTTGTAGAATTGGAACATGTCGCTATGTGGATGCTGCAGAGGAGATGCTTGAGTTTGTTTCTGACGTGCTTCATGTCTTTCTTGTAGTCCTCGCTGCACTCTTGTTGGTAGGCGACATCGACAAAGATTGTTATCACAGATATGTTGCCATAGTACTCTTCCATCTGTAATAAATATCATCATCATCATAATAATAATCATAATCATAATCGTCATCAGTAACAGCATTATCTCATCATCATCAGTATCGTGATCATCAGCAGAGGGAGTAATAATCTGTACACCATCATCATCATCAGTAACAGCATTATCGCATCATCACCAGTATCGTTATCATCAGTAGAGGATGTAATAATCTGTACATATTTAATAACAGTGTTCAGCTTTGGCCACTGTTGCCACATTTACTACAGAAATGAACCCTGGGTACAGGTTCTTAATTACAGCCATGATTGAATTTATCAGGGAAATTCCATACCTACATGTAGACTACGAAAGTCTGCAAAAAAAATACCGGTTTGATTCACTGACTGACTTCAACGCCATTAATATTGTCACGCTACTTTCAGTAGTCCCAGTTTGTTTTGGGTGCGTGTGTGTACTCAACTCCAAAAGAAACGCGACAACGTTCAATGGGCGATATCATAATGAAAACGTACGAAATACATATAAAATTAACAAGTTAGATATTTTGACATCACCCTGCGAATTTTGAATTGCTTGTTTATAGCATGCTACTTTTATCACTTTAAATTTGCGTTTCATTCGGACTTGAGGGGATTTCTGTAGAACTTGAGGCAAAAGGTATTTCAGAGTGATCATAGTTGTGCTGAACAACACAAGTGGGAACGAGTGAAATACATTACAAGTATCTTTCACAATTAACAATAGTGAATGCATCAATTCGTTTCTAGCTGATTTAAATAAAGGACATTCAATGAAAAAATGATATGAATTTTCACATGGGCTGCCACATCGGCATTTTGGATCCTCGTTTAAACCTTTCCTAAATAAGTCATTTTTTAATTCACTGTCATCATATCTTAATTTTGTATGTATTATGTCTTGTGTTTCTGTCTAGTTCAAAAGATAATGGTAAGCATTATCACCACATATCTCATAAAATCAGATTATGTTCTCCTTTGCGGTCTTTTGGGGTGAACCCTGAGCAAACATGGAAACCCAAGTCGCAATGAAAGATGCGTGGGTTCTTGAGCCAGTGACAAGACGGCTTTTTGAACAAATTCGGCTTTACAACCGCGATCAGAATTGCTTGTAAGAAAATAAAGGTACTTACGGTGATATTTTGTTGTGTGTTTGGAAACTGGTATTTAGACAAATTCTGACCAGCCAAATCAGCCATAGAGTCATCAGAAATTCGAATCTGTATAAAAAGAAACATTTGCATGATCATTATGATTGTAATCATATGCGCATGTATACTGAACACATTGCTAATTACACTCCAATATTGGGTTGCAATGTAGAAAATACCATTTCTTCTGATTAGTGAATAAGTCGGTACAACTCTGCGATGAACAGTATATATGTTTCTCATCAGAGTGAGTGAGTTGGGTCTTACGCCGCTTCTAACAGTATTCCAGTTATATCAGCGAGTCAGCTTAAAGTATAAGGAAAGCCCGAAGTGATGCAGGTCTCAGACGTTTACCACTTTGGTGATTCGAACCCACAAGCGTACGTTTCTGGCCTGGCCAAGGATCGCAACTCTGCACAGCGAATTGCGGCGCCGTAGACGTCTTGGCCACCCGTGCCCTTCTATGTCATATCACAGCGGACTGAACGTTTGAGGAAAATGATGAAGGATATTAAAAACGTATTTGTGACAGACGCTCACAAATTTCCTGCTTTGTCCTTACACAATATTAAAACAGAAACAACTGACCGTAGGAAGGTATATTCCTAAGATTAATACATATAAACATTGATTAATATGATTATTATTTGAAGTAGTATTAAAGCTATTTCGACTAAAATCAATCAACATTATTCGTTTATATTTGTAACTTTTTTAACGTCACACTGTCTAGAGAAACCAGTGATTGATATTCCGAGCAACGTCAAACCAGTTCGGGGTACCATGACACGGAAACAACCAAGTCAGTGAACCTGACCACCCGTTCCATTCAGTCGCCTCTTACATCAATGTATCTGGGGACCCGTGAAGATCCGGGGTAGAATAGGTCTTCAGCAACCCATGCTTGCCGTAAAAGGCGACTATGCTTGCCGTAAAAGGTGACTAACGGGATCGGGTGGTCAGGCTCGCTGACTTGGTTGATGCATGTCATCGTATCCCAATTGCGTGGATCGATGCTAATGATATTGATCACTGGATTGTCTGGTCCAGACTTGATTATTTACAGACCGCCGTCATATAGCTCGAATATTGCTGAGTAAAACAACAAACCAACCAATCAACCAATGTATCGGGGAGACTATTCCTACCCGGAACCTAACGGGGTTCTTATTTAAGATGTTGTTTTCAATTTGATGAACTATAGAGGACATATAGACTACCTTTGGCTCAGAATTATATTTTGTCTTCAACCTTTGACAAAAGTGTTTGACTCCGTGTGCCTTTGGGGTAATATCTTCAAAGTTATTACTTGGTTGGCAACGAGCACCGGCAGCACGCACAGGGCGACATCCCCCGCAGGGGTCTGCAAGGATTTGGCTGATGTTCCTACATGGCGGTATAGGTGTCCCTTGTGAAGCGATGGTCACCAGTATCAGTATCAGAATTTGACACATAATATTTCTGAAAAAAATATAATCTGATAACGAAGTCTTGTTACAGTAACACATTCATTGTTCAAGTAAAGAAACACAAGTAGACATTGTTCCTGATCTACAATGGTAAATCTATGGTACGTCAGTAAGCAAATAAGAGCACTCTTGCCCATTATTTATAGCGTTAGAACATGGAGACCCTATTGACCTCCTGGTTAGAATCAATACATAATGATTTGATTGTACGATTCCGACTTTATCATAAGCATGTGTTTATGAGGTGAGGTGAGGTGAAATATGGTTTAACGTCGCGTCATAGATTATTGCACTAATAAAGCGACGTGCATGCACGTGTATGTGTGTGTGTGGCTGCTTGTACTAGTCCGGACTGATGCATATTTATAGTGCTAGCTCACTGAGATACCATGCCGCAGTTTAACATGAATACCCCACTCAGATACAGTATACTGACTTCGAGCCGACCAGTCCTTGTTGTAGCCCCTTAATGCCGAGCGCCAGACAGGGTAACAACAAGTACCATCTTTTAACGTATTTTGGTATGACGCGGTCGGGGATCGAACCCCCGGACCTTCCGCTCTCCGGGCGGACGCTCTACCACAAGACCACGGAGGCGGTCCATGTGTTTATGAGTCACTGTCGAATAGTGATGATATCAGGTGTTCGCGAAAACGTGAGCGTATCCTGTTCCACCGGTGGTAGTCGTCACAAACACAAGGGCAAGATAATTGTTCAACTGAAGCAAACAAGGGAACATATAGTGCAAGTTAAAAAAGAGAATTGCATCAGACATAATTGTTGGCACTGATGCGTCAAATTTGGAAATGTCCTCAAAATTTCAACCCCCCAAATATTTTTCCAAGCTTTAGTGAGGCCTTGAATGATGTAACCTTGATCAAACAACTTCTGAGAAACAGTCGTGGGACGCTCTTTGAAATCTAGGTAGAGCATGTTCGATTGTACCTCCAAAGGTGTGAAAACAACGAAGGCTCGACATAAAGGGAAATTTACTATTGGAAAGTTGAAGTCCACCCGCTTGTCATACAGTCTTGTGGGGAGTGTTTTGTCACTCCGAATCTTTATGCACAGATCTGAACATGAAACAGATAAGCCTGGTCTCATTTATTTCTAGTTTAGGGGGATACATAAGTGACGGGGAAATGGCTACTTTTTGAAAGATGATGAAATGAACGATATACCTGAAGCTTAATAAGTTAACCTTCTGGGCCAAACAACTTTGCTTGACTACTGGTCCCATGGGGAGTTTTACTTCATGCCTAAATTTCTTTCCCCTGAGTGTTTCATAGATGCTATCAGTGAGGAAGTCCATCATTTCACGTATAGTTTTCTCTGTAAACTTCAGATGACAATGCTTTCATGTTTAACAAATTGTCCTAAACCTCTGAAAATTGATCTGATGATCTTTTGTCACCACGTTTTGTGATAAACCTTATCAACAACATCTGATTCCGGAACAAATAATTCAGAAGATAATGATAAAAACATCCTAAATGGAACGCGCTTCTACAAAATTTCTGATGGCACATTTATTTATTAAAAGGTTGTAGCTAAATTTTTTCCAAAGAGGGCAATCACTAGCGATATAGCGAAGACGATCTAAGGGCAGTAGTGTATAGCAAGTCACTTACCTGTTGCCAATAAAAGTCATGTTTCAAGTTCAGCCGTAATTACGAGAGGCGATTGTCCCAGTGTGTTCTCGATGTCCTAGCTGATGTTCAGTCATTCTCTCGGAGTTCTATATATACTTCAAATTGAATATATAATTGGTTTTAAAATTTCGTCCATGACTAATCTATTGTCAAGTTTTGAACAGGAATGAATACATTATTCTTTCATCCTGAAATGAGATAGATTAACTCCTGATTATACAGTTGTAAAATTAAAATGACGAAACTTATAAATTTATAAAACGAAACTCACGATGAAGGGAAATGCACTAGCTCATGTCAGTAGAATGACTCTTTACTAATTACGAAAGTATTGAACATTAACTATACTAATCACAAAAGCAGTACACCCATCAAGTTTTTAATAGCAATTTAAACTGTCAAATTTTAATTTTAAGTGATGAGGTTCATATTTTTTCGTCAAATGGTTACCGGGTTAGTTGTTTCCTTATATTTTATAAATACCACAATATTTGGTACATACATTATTCATTATGTACTAATGAGGGATCATACAGCCTTAATGTAATTTACATAATTTAAAATGTCGAACGTTCCGTGTTTAATTTTATAATATGTATATTACTATTCATTATCAAGGATCTTATAATGTTTATTATGAACTTGACTAAACGGTAGTTCTGGGAAAGAATGATGAAACGTTTGCTTTGATGTGTGTTTCGCTTTTACCTTTTCCTTTTATACACAATGTTCAATTCATAGAAAAATGACAAGAGCCAAAAACTTTCTTCTTCTTTTTCTTCTTCCTCTTCTTCTACAGATTAAAATTTAAAAAATGCAGCAAAGAGGGTAAGGGTGATCCTGACACAGTCAGGCTTGTTAGACTCATCATCAGCTCAGGACCCATGGGGGATTTTATTTATTTATACGACTCCCGTGTATCTTTTGTTTAGCTGATGGTCCGTTTGTACAAATAAGGCGTTCAATCGCGTGTTCGTTAAGTTGTGGGGGTGATATTCTTTTCTGTTGTTTGGAAGTATTTAGATTAGGGGTGTGCACAAGAGAAATCGTATATCCTATAAGATGTCCGCGGGTAACAGTTTCTCTACAAAATTGAAATGATTTGAGATCTGATATGTACGTAACGAAACGTATGTTTGATTTTATTCAAAAGATATTTTATTTTACAATTTTGAATTTTCAATGTGATTTTATTTTATATTTAATTAAAACGACAGTGTGTGTGTGTGTGTGTATGTGTCAATGTCAATGAATCGTGGCATGTACATATTAGATGAGGTGATGTATGAATGTTAACTTTACACGAATACATAACCTTGTGATACTTACATGTTTATATGTAACACACCCCCCTGCATCACTTCGGGCTTTCCTCCCACATTAAGCTGACACGCCGCGTTAAACATAATACTGTTAAAAGCGGCGTTAAACCTAACTCACTCACTCACTTCAACGTATCGCTGACGTAGAACTTGCATGAATATTTTCCGGAATTTTTGAAAACATTTGTTTCCGAAAATACTAGACTTTTTTCTCAGGTTTTAGCCCAAATGCTCTAGACATGATGAAAAAAATAATCTCGGGTCCTTCTTTCAGAGAAAATATTTATGTCTTTAAGCAATGAACTCAAAATAAACAACATGTAAATCAAAACTACACAAATCGGGACCTCTTCTTACTATCATGTAAATGGGGAAATCATTGGGAACCATATATGCTACTTTGAAGGTATTTTCTCAGAGAACAGTATCAGTGAAATAACCGGAGTATACGTCAACGGTGAGTCAATTTTTGTCCACGTTTTACTTTGAAATACATGCACAGCTGATATACAATTACACATAACAAATAAAACTAACAAAATGCATTTCCATATACCCTAGATTAAATGGGCGTGTCGTGACACATCGCGCGCCCACACTGCAAGATAATGTGCATATTGATAATACGCCAAAGCCACACCAAATTTGTTATCCCGATCAATGGATCAGTGGGCTTTCGACATTCATTCTCAGCTCCCTGGGGAGTATGCAACCCAAGTTGCTAGACACCAGAAATGGGCTTCACACATTGTACGCAAGTGGGGGCCAAGTGGGGGCACAAATGGGGGCCAGGGCCTTCGACGTGATTTACGAACGCTTTAACCACCAGGCCGCCCAACCGCCCACTTGTGGGAGGAAACACCAAAGTGATGCAGTCTCAGACGTTCACGACTTTGGTAAAACCCGCGATCAAGGTGGTATCAAACCTGAAATCACAATCAGGGCACATGGACCAAGTCACCACGTAAATTCGCCTCTTACGACCAGCATAGGGGCTAGGAGTCCCTACGGGGAGTTGACAATATCGGAGGCGTTTATCCACGCACCGATCCATTTTTTGCATTCGTCTACTCCACTAAACTGCCCGGCAAAAGAAAGTATACACTTGAAAATTGGATTCAATTAGCACTTGTAACTAAATACGGTATGCTTCATTTTTTAAATATGAGATTTCCTTATTCATCGACAAAATAACTGTTTTTGTATTCAAGTATGATTTTGTTTTAATATACTCAACGCCAAAAGAAACGCGAACCACAGAAACATATAGAGAAGTATGTACGTTAAGAGATGTTTCCAATGTGTAGCAATTAATGACAAAACTAACAATCAGTCAAGTATAACAACAGTGCCTTTATTATTATCACGAAGTGATGCACGTGATTTCCAAACTTTACACGCTAACCCTGCACGAGACAAAAGGTGCATTTCGAGTCATGGATTATGACGTCACATGTGATGCGTTCATGAGCATCGGTTCACACAACATACCAGTATGTTCGTTTGTGCTTTGAACCAATCTAATATATCTTGAATATGAGTAATTATTCATATATAAACCGAGTATATATATTGAAATTATTATTTGAGGGGTCCTCGAGTTTACAAAAGATGAAAAACTGAGAAACAGTATTGTTTAAAATGAATATATTTGCAAAATAACCAAAGATTAAAGACTGTGGGGTTCATGAAAGTGTTCCTCTTCTCAACGTGTTAAAAAGTTATTCTCCTTCAAATTGGTAAAATGCCATATCATTTATAACAGATAACATTAATGGTCTTTCTAATCTTAATACTTAAACGCACGCATGGAGAGATATTCAACGCAGTGTTTTTGTTTTTCCGTATTAGGCATATATGTATATTAGTTACCTGATTTACCGGTAGAACATGTGGGTGTTTTAACGTGGGAAATAACTGAAAACATACCACTTATCGACATATTACAGCTTTCTCGGACATTTTCTCGGTAGTTTATCTAATTACATGTTATGGTACTGTTTCACGACAGGGGGGCACGGGTGGCCCAGTCGTCTAAGGCGCCGCGATTCGCTGTGCAGAGTTGCGTCCTTTGGGCACGCCAGAAACCTATGATTGTGGGTTCGAATCCCGGTTCGCCCCGATTATGTTTCAAGGTTTGTCAGCACCATACCCGTGCTCGAGGATTTCACCGAAGTGGTAAACGTCTGAGATTTGAATTACTTCGGGCTTTCCTCTCACATTAAGGTAACACGCCGTGATATAACTGGAATACTGTTAAAAGCTGCGTTAAAACTCAACTCACTCTCTAACTGTCTTTAATCTTAGAATCTCTTTTTATAAATATAAAACATTTGTCAAATGGGCAAAACAAGTTAATAGGCCCGGGTACCTCGTTTGCGTCGCAATTCGCCGTGCAGTGTTGCGTCCCTTGGGTGAACCAGAAATCTGTTATTATTATTCGAATCCTACGATTATGTTTCTAGGTTTGTCAGCGCCATACACGTGCTAGGTTGTTCCACCAAAGTGGTAAACGTGGAAGCACTGCATCAAATCGGGTTTTCCGCATAAGCTGACATGCCAGGATATAACTGGAATACTGCTCAAAAGGGCGATATATCAAACCCTGTCAATCACGATGACAAGACAACGTCATGCAAAGGTGATCAACGACAATTTATTATCGTTACCTTTCACTTTACAAGATTATAGTTAATGTACAAAATGATACAGAAACTGCATATTCACGTGTGTGTTTATAATTATTATTTTAGTCTTGATCAATCTCCAAATATATCATAACTGCCCTCTCTTGCAGTTATATACTGGATCTGAAGATCCTCTATACATGTATATGTATAAAGAATGTGCAACATGTACCACAAGACCAAAAGCTGGATTTTACAAGTTTGAAAACAAACAAAAACATGTAATGTCTGGATTTGCGTGTATGTGAGTAAAAACAAATAGAACGACCATTTTGTCATCTGGTGTCATCCTTCTCAATTCGAAGGTTAGATCAGTGATCTGGTCATTTCCATGGCAACATCTGCATCATTGTGTCATCTGGTGATCTGGTCACTTCCATGGCAACATCTGCATCATTGTGTCATGTAGTGATCTGGTCACTTCCATGGCAACATCTGCATCATTGTGTCATCTGGTCATCTGGTCCCTTCCATGGCAACATCTGCATCATTGTGTCATCTGGTGATCTGGTCCCTTCCATGGCAACATCTGCATCATTGTGTCATCTGGTCATCTGGTCCCTTCCATGGCAACATCTGCATCATTGTGTCATCTGGTGATCTGGTCCCTTCCATGGCAAAAGCATTTTAGTCAATGATTTACAGATTGAATACATAGAGGTTATCACGCGAGTGTGTTTGGGGATGGTAAATCTCCTGCATTAGGAATAAACGAAACAAGGTAACAATTCAAACATATGTCGGCCAAATCCAACTATTTTAATTTGTGGAGAAGGTTTCAAGCCGCAGAGGTCTACAAGCACAGATATGGCTACTGATCCCGCTTGGCTAGGCCTCGTGCCCTCGCAAATTTGGTTCGAAATTTTTATCTCCAAAGTTGCCAAAACTTATAAAATGCCTTATCTACGTCACAGTTGGACACTGATTTTCAGTATAGTAGACTGTTCTTTTGTTAATGATAGCAATTATCCCTGTAGTTTATCCAGATTCCCAATGGTTAATTCTGACTCGATCGCCGAATGACGAGGGCGACGCCATGTTTGTTTATAAACAGTGACAGAAGTCCCTACTTGACCTTTGATATTTGCATCTCTATCCGCATATGACCCCAACGGATATCGTTTTTATGCGTTGGCTTTATCCTGCCGAGAAACCTACCCATTATGTGATAAAGAGTATTATCTGTCTGACTAATGTACATAGAAACACTACCGGTTTATTTAGATTGAGTTCATTCACTTGACATACAATTCCTCTCGTGGGCAACTGAATACAAGGAAGTAAATATCAGTGTTTTAAGTGGAAATCACCTGATCTATATATTTAGTAACACGCTGTTGTTGACACACGTGGAGTGATGTCAAGAAGAAATCTCATTTCCCTATTTACCTCATCATGTATGTTTCACCTGATGACCCTTTCACAGGACCGATGTTGCTTTGTTTAATGCCGCACCCGAATGAGTTTTTATGCGATACCATGCCGTAATGTAACATTGATACCCGACTCAGAAACAGTATGCCAACTCTGGGACGACCAGTCCTTCTTTTATCCCCTTATTGCCGAGTGTCAGGCAGGGTAACAACAAGTACCATCTTTTAATGGCCACTAGACTAAGGAGGCGGTCACATGTTTGAGAGGAGCATCGGGTACCATGAACCAATAAATAACATTCATTTTTTTCTCTGAACAAATCTATTATGAAGAGACGCCTGTATTTCTATGATATTTTTATTATGTTATTTGCTCAAAAATAAAAATTACTAAATAAATAAGATGCTTGTAAATCTAAAAGCCCATATCCACAACATTCATAAATGAATGGAATTCACAATATTTCAATACAAAGTCACATTTACATCGACGGATAACTCTGAGGAAAAGCATTTTTTGACAGTCATACACGTGTAAAATATATAAATAAATACATAGATAAATGAATAAACTAAAACATATCAGTATTTAAACGACTCTGTCGCATACATAACAAAAGGATTAATGTAATCCAACACATACAATTGTAGATACCAAAGTATTGGTGAGACCTACTGTCTTGGAAGCTTGCCTTTGTACTGTTACGGCACAGAAACTCGTTTGCCTGTCGCAAACAGTCGTAATGCCCCTAGAGAAAAACTAAGATGGAGGTTATTTCGTTAAAAGGAACTTTAACTTAAAATTCACATTAAAGATAACGAGTCTATTCATCCCAATAGTCCCGGTTGCACCAGAGTCACTTGATTGTTCAGTTATACGGAGCATAGACAGATGACAAGAAGACTTCGGCGTCCCTGAACACGATGTAATCACGGGCGTACCTAAAGGCAACTGATGTGATGACCTTCCTGGTGACAACATCATCAGTGATGGTGTAAGTAAGACTTTGTCCATTGGCGTCAGCGGCGATCTTGATCTTGCAAAGCGTGCTGTACAGCTTGTGTTGGAAGGCCTCCATGTCGACTGTGTATTCAGTTTCATATTTGTAGATGTACTTCATGAACATGATGATTGTTGACACGTCATCATAGTCGCTCTGGAGAGCACCTGTTACCTGAAACGGGAAAAAAAGGACAGTTGAATGTGACTGTGTCATCATAATCATCGTCGTCATTTTCATAATAAGATTTATTTTGATGATAATGATACAGTAACTGATTAATATTCTCGATTTCATTCAATATATATTACGGTCATTTAGACAACAACCTCTTTCCATTATTCCGAAAATAAAAAAAAATAAAAACATTACCACAATCATACGAAATCATTGTTAAAAAATAGTCCATTGTATGATCATGATTCTGACGATATCATAGGTCTGTTTATGAATATCTATCAAAAGGTGATGATACCAGGTGTTTGCGAAAAGGTGAGTGTTCAGATCCTTCCGGTCAACCCGTCACAAACACAAGCAGAGGCAACTAAATTATTCATCTGAATATCCACGCCTAACCAAATTACATTACGATTTGACTACACCTACCATAGACTGATTAAATGGACGCCTGCTGACGGGGAAGTTTTTCTCGTTCACTCCTTTTAGATACATGTAGGTTGCCAAAAATGGCGAAATCCGAGGCTGAAAGAACAATTAGTTAAATATAATTTACAGCAAACAGAAGTTACCTATAGTTAATATTAAAATTTAATACCACTTTGCATATTTACTCACATGTATCTATGGATGTATTCAATTATGGTACCTTGATGTCAATAATGAGCAGCTGATATAATCGTTGTTGAGATAGACATATAGGAAGTTTTGGCTTCAATGGCTCATATGACAATATCTCCCAGTGTCCGAGGAAGATTGCCAGTAACACCAAGTCCTTTGGAAGACCCACGAACAGGATTCGACCCTCCACAAGGATCACTCAGGGACTGACTTGAGGCGGAATGACAGATGAAAATGGCTACAGCCAAACCCACAAGCGTACCAGACACAGTAGTCACCATGATTCTGACAAAATAGAGACAAACATACTGGTTCACGTACTACTACTACAACTACTACTACTACTATTACTACTACTACTACTACTACTATTACTACTACTGAGTTTCATATAATTTGAATATAGATAATAACACTTAGTCTACATTTGCTATATTTCAAACTTCACTCCTATTTACCTACATAATATGAAACGTCAACGCCAGAGAATAACCAGTCTCGATTATCCGCCGAGACAGATTCCATTGAGCCTAAAGGGCAAAATAGTGTTGAAAATGGATCCTTTAGAAAGAGTTATGACACCAGGTGTTCGCGAAAATGCGAAACCCGCCTCACACACAATTTACATGAACAAATAAGCGTTTGTTGGTTGCCTGACACAATAATAAATGCAATATTAAGCAAAAACTATTTTAAGATCGAACCAAAATTGTTAGTTAACTGTAAATGTTTGGAACTATTTCCTGATTCAGTTAATCCAAATTCAACATATCAAATGTGAAAATATTAAAATATTTTGAATACTTACATGTCGTTGTAAAATCTTCAACAAATCCACGAAAATATGAACTGGTGACAATATTCAGTAAACTACGAAATATGAGAACAGGTGTAGTGATTGATACAATTGCCAAAGGGTAGATTATATACTATTCAGTATGTGCCGGATGTAGTAGTATTACATCGGGAAATCCATCCTCATTTACCTTTGTTTCATTTCGTCTCTCGGTACACTAGTAACAAGAACATCATATCGTTTGCTATTTTATCTTAACCAACGCCCTTTCTGGTCATATGGCTTTTAAGATTGAACTTCCCAGGTAGCAATGAGAAGAAAACAAAGGATTATTGTTTTTATCGCAGCCTGTTCCGGCTGCAAGTGAAAGCAAAGCATCCCCGATAATGTTAGAATCTCATGAGAGGTGGTTTCATGGCAGCCTGTGTTCGTGAAGGGTGGAACCGATGGGGCAGATACGCTCCAGATACCTTTTCGCGAATATCATCATTAGATGCTTATGGTATTCTCATCGTGTGTCTGTTTAAAGTATACTGAAAAACGAGTCATTAGGGTAGTTCGTTGCTCCTTCAAAGACATTTCAAATAACTGATCATAATATAGCTGATATAATGCCGACCTCACCTTAAAGTTTACTCACTCACTCCTAACAGAAAGAGGATTTCAAAGTAAAGAGATCGTCAAGTAGGGTTACAACGTGTATATGTGTCAATAGATTCAGAGGAAAAAGTGTAAATAGGAAGGAATACAAATTAGTATCCCATACAAAGAGTCATCCGTCCTATTTCATAGGTCAACCAAGGTCATACTCCAGATAATTTACAAGTCAGTTTTATCCATGTACACCTACTCCATGTGGAAGTATACAAAATGTCAACAGATCATAGTATTGACTTCAACTCGAGCTCGTTATACAATAGGGACGAATAAATAGCAACTATGTAATGTATCAAAAATGTCATGTTTGGTTAAATGCTGGAGGCACAAGTAGTTGGTTGTTTATTTTCTTTAGTATTGCCACACTTAAGTGACATTTGAAAATGTATTCAATATCTTTGTTGAGGCCGTTTATCAGAAAGAATGTTTTTTAGATTTGTGTATATTCATGAAATACAGAGTTGCCAATAACTACTGAACACTTGGGGTATTGTATTCGTTAGAAGCCCCGAAGTGACGTCATTGTTAATTTCATTTTTAATAGTTTCATTTATTGATCTATATCATACATGTTTTGTTATACGTGTCAGGGAAATATAAATTTGGTATATAAAGATGGTACGTGTTTACCTTTAGGGGTTAAATCAAGGACTGGTCGACTAGGAGTCATGTTAAACTGCGGCATGGTATCTCAGTTGGCTAGCACTATAAATTGGCATTAGTCCTGACTAGTACAAGCAGCCACACACCCACCACACGTTATATAAGTGCAACAATCTTGGACACGACGTTAAACCCCCTTTCACCTCACCTAACGATTGATCCCTTTATACACGGAAATGCAAACCTTCGATAACAAGATGTATTTATCCGGATGTGTATCAGCGTTGTGTATCATGCGAGTTGTTTTTCTTTTAATTAAAAGTTCTAAATAAAAATTTTATTTAACAATATACCCACGTGGAAGTATTCTTTGAGAGGTGACTGAGCGCCAGCGCAGTTCATTTTTTGATATGATATATATTGCCTTTAGATATTTCAGGATTGACTGTGTATTTTTTTCGGTTCATTGAGGTATGAATCGAAAAACCAATGTGCAAACTGTATGAATCCGCATAGCGGATTCTTACAAAAAGTTTGCTGTTTCATTCATTCTCGGCCTACAGTTTCAAAGGTTTGTTTGGACAATGAATATGCATGAAAGTCGCTAAATGTCCTGTGAATGACGATACACGTGAGCAGAAAAGGAAGTCCCTCGGCTGTAATATTGGGATTCCCCGACATTCCGAAGTAATGAAAGTAGTGCGCCTCGGTGGGCGTGGCTTAATTTTTTACATTCATTCGGAAATGAATGCAATAACACGTGACCAATTCATCTAATCAGAATACAGGAATTCCAATGAACCTAGTAGTAATAGTAGTAATGACCTATTTCCTTCCTGTTGTTCCTGGAAACATAAATGTGGTTCAACTCGCGGTATAACTTAAACAGAAGCACTGTTGAGATGTCAAGCTTACATGTACGGCCGATTGAAAAGATGACAGGGACGCTAAAACGAAAGTTCACGATTTCATTCAGGTGATTGAACACGACAAATTGGTCAAAACTTGCATATTATCTTCAGATCCATATTCGGTAAGTCTTGTCACCAACGTCAGATCAGCCTAAATTTGATAACACCGAAACTCTAAATGGGGATTGTGGCTTTTGGCCTTTTTAGTTACTCATAGCTATTTGAAATAGCTGCAGTAATGTATGCAACACACGCTTATTTATCACACAAAATGCTTTCGTTTTCACTTATATGATGAATTATACTTTTGAAGCTAAAATCTGCATTTATTATTATTATCAATGTTTTTTTACAGATTACAATAAATAAATGCAGCAAAGAGGGTTTGGGTCATCCTGGAACAGTCACGTTGGCTAGGCTCATCTTCAGCTCAGGACCCTTGCCCCCTCTACATGCACTCCAGACAGCGAATGGGATGCGCTGCCTAGTCGAACCCACCCACCACATTTCGGAGAATATGAAGATTCCCCAACACTGCAGCCTTCTGCGTTACCCTGATTGTCAGAACGGCGGTATTCCTGGCAGCAAACTTGGGTACTCCCCAATGTCAGACAAATGAATGGGAGGTACCGAGAACGATGGATAGTCGGACAACTTGGTACGTGGAAAGCAAGCGTGACATTTGGAACGCTTACTGGATAATTTCGATATTTTTCCTGAATCTTGTCAATCGCATTAGTGTCAAAGGGACAGAAAGTCCAATGGTATGAATAATTTCATTTGATTTATCCAAAAAGAGAAGATCGGGTTTGTTGATCTTGATAGATCTGAGGCTGTACACCAACCTATTACAAAGAAGTTTGTATTTATCATTTTCAATGACGCCCACTACATATTCTGGGCCGTATCAGGGATGGACCTCTGTGACCAAACCACAAGCATGGCGAATAATAGATCATGTGAGCCACAACGAAATCAAGAAAGGGCTGTTCTAAACTTATGTAAATTTACACTTATTTGATAAGGTTCTGGTATAATAGTAGTCTTAAAAGTAGTGTAGTAATTTGCTTGTCTAGAACTGGACATGGAACCATGCCTTAGGTCAGAAACGCACCTTTCTTTGGGAGAAGTTTTGTTCGACCTGTGCACAACCAAGGCGGAACATCCCCTGCATCCACAGAAAACTAAAACAGTGACGTAATGGTGTTTGGACACAAGGGAACAGTTTCCACAACTGGTTTCGAAAACTATCAGGCCCAGGCTCCGTGTTAGATTTAGACTTTTTAATTACCTTTTTCAGGCAATCGGATGTAATGAAACACAACAATAATGACTTTGTTTTGTCATGTACATTATTATTGTAATCCTCTACCTGTGGTTCCTCGAGGTTGCGAACAGCTTGAAAAGGATAATTTCTCCTGAGGTTTCACAACAGCAAAATTGCCGGACATGCTAAATGTCTTGAAAGAAATGTTGTGAAAAGAAATTGGGTCTGTAAAAAATATTCAAGACCATTCCCAGAATATTAGTAGCTGGGCCCTCAAGTGGTATTGAAAACAAGTCTTTAGTGGTAACACTGTACAACGCATGCAAATATGTACCACTGAAAACAAGTCTTTAGTGGTAACACTTTACAACGCATTCAAATATGTACCACTGTATCTCTATACCGTAAATTGGAAACGTAATTAGATGCTGAACCACGTGTGACGTGAATTCTGTTAGGTGGATCAAATACTGTTTCATCGATGTTTGAAGGACCTTTAACGTGCACTGTGAAACAGGTGGGTGTATGGGTGAATTTTGGGGAATGGTGGGGGTAAGTAAAATATGGCCGCTTCAAGGGAAAAGGGAAAAAGCCAATTGATTAACTTAAGTTATTTGCTAACCATGTTGTCGACTTATCTATTTATATGGCTCATTTATAATTGCAAGGTGATCACTGGTCTAGTGGATAGTACGTCTGCCCGGGTGTACGGAGGGTTGGTGGTTCGATCCTCTGCCCGCTTCATAACAGATGACGTTAATAGAGCATACTTGTTACTGTGCCTGGCGCTCTTGAACGCAACGTTAAACCAAATTTCACCTCAACTTATGGGTGATTTAGTACCAGAGCCGTCCAAACCACAGACAGAAACCGGTCTTTTTCCTAAGAGTCTAATATCCAGACTAACAGTCCGGATTAACGAGTTTCACTGAAGTAATTAACATTGGCATAATTATCGCCTGTGTTGACATAGATAAGTTAGAGTGAGATTTTTTTTAAATGTAAAAGTGAATTAACTGCTTTGCCGAACAACAATGATTAAAAACCAAGACGACTCCATTCTTGTTGATAACACCATTTTTATTCACAATTATCTCCTTGTAAAACAATCATAAAAATCATAGTAACAATAATAACAATAGATAAATGATAAATAGCTGTCATAAATAGTTGGAAGTTTACAAAAAAGACATCCTAAACATAATATGAGTACAATGCATTTTGTTGTTTTATGCCGCAATCAGCAATATTTCAGCTACATTGCGGTTGTCTGTACATAATCGAATTGGACCAGACATATCAGCGATTAATTTTTATACAAGCGAAGTTGGGGTACGTCGGGAAAGCTATATAAATATAATCATAAATGTGGCAATGTCAATATAAATATTTCTTCAGTTCAATGAATATATTGGGCGGAGGGGGCGTCTAAGGTGCCGCAATTCGCTATGAAGAGTTGCGTCCTTGGAACACCAGAAACCTGTTATCGTGGGTTCGAATCTTCGTACGTAAAACTGAAACGCCGTGATATGCCTGGACTACTTTCAAAACGGCTTTAAACTTAACTTACTCACTCATAAAGCGAATTTTAGATTATGTTGTTGTGATAGTTGTGCTGTTCAAGTAGTCAAAAGCGTCCCTGAAGACGATGAAATCTCTCTCATATCTTTTGGCATTGCTGTTCACAACGAATGGATATTTAGCCAGATTCATGCTTGCCAGAATGTTTGCAGAATTGGAACATGTCGCTATGTGGATGCTGCAGAGGAGATGCTTGAGTTTGTTTCTGACGTGCTTCATGTCTTTCTTGTAGTCCTCGCTGCACTCTTGTTGGTAGGCGACATCGACAAAGATGGTTATCACAGATATGTTGCCATAGTACTCTTCCATCTGTAATAAATATCATCATCATCATCATAATAATAATCATAATTATAATCGTCATCAGTAACAGCATTATCTCATCATCATCAGTATCGTGATCAGCAGCAGAGGGAGTAATAATCTGTACATCATCATCATCATCATCATCATCATCATCAGTAACAGCATTATCGCATCATCACCAGTATCGTTATCATCAGTAGAGGATGTAATAATCTGTACATATTTAATAACAGTGTTCAGCTTTGGCCACTGTTGCCACATTTACTACAGAAATGAACCCTGGGTACAGGTTCTTAATTACAGCTATGATTGAATTTATCAGGGAAATTGCATACCTACATGTAGACTTCGAAAGTCTGCAAAAAAAATACCGGTTTGATTCACTGACTGACTTCAACGCCATTAATATTGTCACGCTACTTTCAGTAGTCCCAGTTTGTTTTGGGTGCGTGTGTGTACTCAACTCCAAAAGAAACGCGACAACGTTCAATGGGCGATATCATAATGAGAACGTACGAAATACATATGAAATTAACAAGTTAGATATTTTGACATCACCCTGCCAATTTTGAATTGCTTGTTTATAGCATGCTACTTTTATCACTTTAAATTTGCGTTTCATTCGGACTTGAGGGGATTTCTGTTGAAACTTGAGGCAAAAGGTATTTCAGAGTGATGATAGTTGTGCTGAACAACACAAGTGGGAACGAGTGAAATACATCACAAGTATCTTTCACAATTAACAATAGTGAATGCATCAATTCGTTTCTAGCTGATTTAAATAAAGGACATTCAATGAAAAAATGATATGAATTTTAACATGGGCTGCCACATCGGCATTTTGGATCCTCGTTTAAACCTTTCCTAAATAAGTCATTTTTAATTCACTGTCATCATATCTTAATTTTGTATGTATTATGTCTTGCTTTTCTGTCTAGTTCAAAAGATAATGGTAAGCATTATCACCACATATCTAATACAATCAGATTATTTTCTCCTTTGCGGTCTTTTGGGGTGAACCCTGAGCAAACATGGAAATCCCAGTCGAAATGAAAGATGCGTGGGTTCTTGAGCCAATGACAAGACGGCTTTTTGAACAAATTCGGCTTTACAACCGCGATCAGAATTGCTTGTAAGAAAATAAAGGTACTTACGGTGATATTTTGTTGTGTGTTTGGAAACTGGTATTCAGACAAATTATGACCAG
This sequence comes from Haliotis rufescens, assembly GCF_023055435.1. Lineage (NCBI taxonomy): Eukaryota > Metazoa > Mollusca > Gastropoda > Lepetellida > Haliotidae > Haliotis > Haliotis rufescens. Next base: position 43,155,852 of record NW_025963802.1, read on the forward strand.
CCAATTCAGCCATATACTTATCAGAAATTCGAATCTGTATAAAAAGAAACATTTGCATGATCATTATGATTGTAATCATATGCGCATGTATACTGAACACATTGCTAATTACACTCCAATATTGGGTTGCAATGTAGAAAATACCATTTCTTCTGATTAGTGAATGAGTCGGTAGAACTCTGCGTTGAACAGTAATTATGTTTCTCATCAGAGTGAGTGAGTTGGGTCCAACGCCGCTTCTAACAGTATTCCAGTTATATCGGCGTGTCAGCGGAAAGCCCGAAGTGATGCAGGTCTCAGACGTTTACCACTTTGGTGATTCGAACCCACAAGCATACGTTTCTGGCCTGGCCAAGGATCGCAACTCTGCACAGCGAATTGCGGCGCCTTAGACGTCTTGGCCACCCATGCCCTTCTATTTCACATCACAGCGGTAAAAGGTGACTAACGGGATCGGGTGGTCAGGCTCGCTGACTTGGTTGATGCATGTCATCGTATCCCAATTGCGCTGATCGATGCTAATGATATTGATCACTGGATTGTCTGGTCCAGACTTTATTATTTACAGACCGCCGTCATATAACTCGAATATTGCTGAGTAAAACAACAAACCAACCAATCAACCAATGTATCGGGGAGACTATTCCTACCCGGAACCTAACGGGGTTCTTATTTAAGATGTTGTTTTCAATTTGATGAAATATAGAGGACATATAGACTACCTTTGGCTCAGAATTATATTTTGTCTTCAACGTTTGACAAAAGTGTTTGACTCTGTGTGCCTTTGGGGTAATATCTTCAAAGTTATTACTTGGTTGGCAACCAGCACCGGCAGCACGCACAGGGCGACATCCCCCGCAGGGTTCTGCAAGGATTTGACTGATGTTTCTACATGGCGGTATAGGTGTCCCTTGTGAAGCGATGGTCACCAGTATCAGTATCAGAATTTGACACATACTATTTCTGAAAAAAATATAATCTGATAACGAAGTCTTGTTACAGTAACACATTCATTGTTCAAGTAAAGAAACACAAGTAGACATTGTTCCTGATCTACAATGGTAAATCTATGGTACGTCAGTAAGCAAATAAGAGCACTCTTGCCCATTATTTATAGCGTTAGAACATGGAGACCCTATTGACCTCCTGGTTAGAATCAATACATAATGATTTGATTGTACGATTCCGACTTTTATTATAAGCATGTGTTTATGAGGTGAGGTGAGGTGAAATATGGTTTAACGTCGCGTCATAGATTATTGCACTAATATAGCGACGTGCATGCAGGTGTATGTGTGTGTGTGGCTGCTTGTACTAGTCCGGACTGATGCATATTTATAGTGCTAGCTCACTGAGATACCATGCCGCAGTTTAACATGAATACCCCACTCAGACACAGTATACTGACTTCGAGCCGACCAGTCCTTGTTGTAGCCCCTTAATGCCGAGCGCCAGACAGGGTAACAACAAGTACCATCTTTTAACGTCTTTTGGTATGACGCGGTCGGGGATCGAACCCCCGGACCTTCCGCTCTCCGGGCGGACGCTCTACCACAAGACCACGGAGGCGGTCCATGTGTTTATGAGTCACTGTCGAATAGTGATGATATCAGGTGTTCGCGAAAACGTGAGTGTATCCTGTTCCACCTGTGGTAGTCGTCACAAACACAAGGGCAAGATAATTGTTCAACTGAAGCAAACACGGGAACATATAGTGCAAGTTAAAAAAGAGAATTGCATCAGACATAATTGTTGGCACTGATGCGTCAAATTTGGAAATGTCCTCAAAATTTCAACCCCCCAAATATTTTTCCAAGCTTTAGTGAGGCCTTGAATGATGTAACCTTGATCAAACAACTTCTGAGAAACAGTCGTGGGACGCTCTTTGAAATCTAGGTAGAGCATGTTCGATTGTACCTCCAAAGGTGTGAAAACAACGAAGGCTCGACATAAAGGGAAATTTACTATTGGAAAGTTGAAGTCCACCCGCTTGTCATACAGTCTTGTGGGGAGTGTTTTGTCACTCCGAATCTTTATGCACAGATCTGAACATGAAACAGATAAGCCTGGTCTCATTTATTTCTAGTTTAGGGGGATACATAAGTGACGGGGAAATGGCTACTTTTTGAAAGATGATGAAATGAACGATATACCTGAAGCTTAATAAGTTAACCTTCTGGGCCAAACAACTTTGCTTGACTACTGGTCCCATGGGGAGTTTTACTTCATGCCTAAATTTCTTTCCCCTGAGTGTTTCATAGATGCTATCAGTGAGGAAGTCCATCATTTCACGTATAGTTTTCTCTGTAAACTTCAGATGACAATGCTTTCATGTTTAACAAATTGTCCTAAACCTCTGAAAATTGATCTGATGATCTTTTGTCACCACGTTTTGTGATAAACCTTATCAACAACATCTGATTCCGGAACAAATAATTCAGAAGATAATGATAAAAACATCCTAAATGGAACGCGCTTCTACAAAATTTCTGATGGCACATTTATTTATTAAAAGGTTGTAGCTAAATTTTTTCCAAAGAGGGCAATCACTAGCGATATAGCGAAGACGATCTAAGGGCAGTAGTGTATAGCAAGTCACTTACCTGTTGCCAATAAAAGTCATGTTTCAAGTTCAGCCGTAACGAGAGGCGATTGTCCCAGTGTGTTCTCGATGTCCTAGCTGATGTTCAGTCATTCTCTCGGAGTTCTTTATATACTTCAAATTGAATATATAATTGGTTTTAAAATTTCGTCCATGACTAATCTATTGTCAAGTTTTGAACAGGAATGAATACATTATTCTTTCATCCTGATATGAGATAGATTAACTCCTGATTATACAGTTGTAAAATTAAAATGACGAAACTTATAAATTTATAAAACGAAACTCACGATGAAGGGAAATGCACTAGCTCATGTCAGTAGAATGACTCTTTACTAATTACGAAAGTATTGAACATTAACTATACTAATCACAAAAGCAGTACACCCATCAAGTTTTTAATAGCAATTTAAACTGTCAAATTTTAATTTTAAGTGATGAGGTTCATATTTTTTCGTCAAATGGTTACCGGGTTAGTTGTTTCCTTATATTTTATAAATACCACAATATTTGGTACATACATTATTCATTATGTACTAATGAGGGATCATACAGCCTTAATGTAATTTACATAATTTAAAATGTCGAACGTTCCGTGTTTAATTTTATAATATGTATATTACTATTCATTATCAAGGATCTTATAATGTTTATTATGAACTTGACTAAACGGTAGTTCTGGGAAAGAATGATGAAACGTTTGCTTTGATGTGTGTTTCGCTTTTACCTTTTCCTTTTATACACAATGTTCAATTCATAGAAAAATGACAAGAGCCAAAAACTTTCTTCTTCTTTTTCTTCTTCCTCTTCTTCTACAGATTAAAATTTAAAAAATGCAGCAAAGAGGGTAAGGGTGATCCTGACACAGTCAGGCTTGTTAGACTCATCATCAGCTCAGGACCCATGGGGGATTTTATTTATTTATACGACTCCCGTGTATCTTTTGTTTAGCTGATGGTCCGTTTGTACAAATAAGGCGTTCAATCGCGTGTTCGTTAAGTTGTGGGGGTGATATTCTTTTCTGTTGTTTGGAAGTATTTAGATTAGGGGTGTGCACAAGAGAAATCGTATATCCTATAAGATGTCCGCGGGTAACAGTTTCTCTACAAAATTGAAATGATTTGAGATCTGATATGTACGTAACGAAACGTATGTTTGATTTTATTCAAAAGATATTTTATTTTACAATTTTGAATTTTCAATGTGATTTTATTTTATATTTAATTAAAACGACAGTGTGTGTGTGTGTGTGTATGTGTCAATATCAATGAATCGTGGCATGTACATATTAGATGAGGTGATGTATGAATGTTAACTTTACACGAATACATAACCTTGTGATACTTACATGTTTATATGTAACACCCCCCCCCCCCCCCCCCTCAGTCACCCACAACAGAAAGAAGGGTTCAATGTAAAAGTATATTGATTACAACTGTTTGATGAGATCGTTCTTCTTGTCATTTCAACGTATCGGGGGGCACGGGGGGGGGGGGGGGGGGGGCCAGTCATCTAAGATGCCGCGATTCACTGTACACAGTTGCGAGAAACGCCAGAAACCTATGATTGTTCGAATCTCGGTCCGCCCCGATTTTGTTTCTAGGTTTGTTAGCACCATACCCGTGCTCGTGGGTTTCACCGAAGTGGTAAACGTCTGAGACCTGCATCACTTCGGGCTTTCCTCCCACATTAAGCTGACACGCCGCGTTAAACATAATACTGTTAAAAGCGGCGTTAAACCTAACTCACTCACTCACTTCAACGTATCGCTGACGTAGAACTTGCATGAATATTTTCCGGAATTTTTGAAAACATTTGTTTCCGAAAATACTAGACTTTTTTCTCAGGTTTTAGCCCAAATGCTCTAGACATGATGAAAAAAATAATCTCGGGTCCTTCTTTCAGAGAAAATATTTATGTCTTTAAGCAATGAACTCAAAATAAACAACATGTAAATCAAAACTACACAAATCGGGACCTCTTCTTACTATCATGTAAATGGGGAAATCATTGGGAACCATATATGCTACTTTGAAGGTATTTTCTCAGAGAACAGTATCAGTGAAATAACCGGAGTATACGTCAACGGTGAGTCAATTTTTGTCCACGTTTTACTTTGAAATACATGCACAGCTGATATACAATTACACATAACAAATAAAACTAACAAAATGCATTTCCATATACCCTAGATTAAATGGGCGTGTCGTGACACATCGCGCGCCCACACTGCAAGATAATGTGCATATTGATAATACGCCAAAGCCACACCAAATTTGTTATCCCGATCAATGGATCAGTGGGCTTTCGACATTCATTCTCAGCTCCCTGGGGAGTATGCAACCCAAGTTGCTAGACACCAGAAATGGGCTTCACACATTGTACGCAAGTGGGGGCCAAGTGGGGGCACAAATGGGGGCCAGGGCCTTCGGCGTGATTTACGAACGCTTTAACCACCAGGCCGCCCAACCGCCCACTTGTGGGAGGAAACACCAAAGTGATGCAGTCTCAGACGTTCACGACTTTGGTAAAACCCGCGATCAAGGTGGTATCAAACCTGAAATCACAATCAGGGCACATGGACCAAGTCACCACGTAAATTCGCCTCTTACGACCAGCATAGGGGCTAGGAGTCCCTACGGGGAGTTGACAATATCGGAGGCGTTTATCCACGCACCGATCCATTTTTTGCATTCGTCTACTCCACTAAACTGCCCGGCAAAAGAAAGTATACACTTGAAAATTGGATTCAATTAGCACTTGTAACTAAATACGGTATGCTTCACTTTTTAAATATGAGATTTCCTTATTCATCGAGAAAATAACTGTTTTTGTATTTAAGTATGATTTTGTTTTAATATACTCAACGCCAAAAGAAACGCGAACCACAGAAACATATAGAGAAGTATGTACGTTAAGAGATGTTTCCAATGTGTAGCAATTAATGACAAAACTAACAATCAGTCAAGTATAACAACAGTGCCTTTATTATTATCACGAAGTGATGCACGTGATTTCCAAACTTTACACGCTAACCCTGCACGAGACAAAAGGTGCATTTCGAGTCATGGATTATGACGTCACATGTGATGCGTTCATGAGCATCGGTTCACACAACATACCAGTATGTTCGTTTGTGCTTTGAACCAATCTAATATATCTTGAATATGAGTAATTATTCATATATAAACCGAGTATATATATTGAAATTATTATTTGAGGGTTCCCCGAGTTTACAAAAGATGAAAAACTGAGAAACAGTATTGTTTAAAATGAATATATTTGCAAAATAACCAAAGATTAAAGACTGTGGGGTTCATGAAAGTGTTCCTCTTCTCGACGTGTTAAAAAGTTATTCTCCTTCAAATTGGTAAAATGCCATCTCATTTATAACAGATAACATTAATGGTCTTTCTAATCTTAATACTTAAACGCACGCATGGAGAGATATTCAACGTAGTGTTTTTGTTTTTTCGTATTAGGCATATATGTATATTAGTTACCTGATTTACCGGTAGAACATGTGGGTGTTTTAACGTGGGAAATGACTGAAAACATACCACTTATCGACATATTACAGCTTGTCTTTACCGTACTCTGATACTGTCCTCGTGACTTAGTCGCAAGCTGTATAGGAACACTACCGGATAATATATCCACGTATATTTACTCAGTGAACAGCACCCCTCGTAGGCAGGTTTCATTCAGGAAGTAATGGTTCGCTCCAAAACATGGAAAACACCTATTCTATTTATAGAACTATTGCCAATTGGATAGATTGTTACCTTAAAGCTATGCATTGTATATACATTTCCTGTATGAGGGAGGATGAAAGGCGAAGATAACGGTTTCCGCATATCACAATCTTACAAAGCGTGCGCTTGGTGTTGGATTGAGTGTCAGTGATTAATCGTCATGTTGATTTAAGGGCGTAATTTTTTAAACAAAAATAGTAGCCATTTACCATTTTCCTAAACATAACACCGTAAGACAAAGCAAGCAGAGGCCTTTGACTCTCGCAATCATACTAATTACCATATGCTATTTCTTATATTATAATTATATCGCCTGCAAAATGTTAGACAGTGCTAACTGTACACACGTATTTCCATATTCAATAATATTTAATTTTTAAATCCTGTTTTAGTTTGAAGACAAAGCTCATTTAATTTCTCTTTACAAAGCGGCATCGCATATGAAAAAGACAAACCCCAAAACTGTCGAACAAAAGAAAGCACACACACATTGAATTATCAATCATATGTTAATTTATCGTTTAGAAAATAGAACTGTAACGTTTTGATAACATTTATACTTTTTTGGGTCAAATCTAATTTTCTAATTTTTCATTTTCTCGGTAGTTTATCTAATTACATGTTATGGTACTGTTTCAGGACAGGGGGGCACGGGTGGCCCAGTCGTCTAAGGCGCCGCGATTCGCTGTGCAGAGTTGCGTCCTTTGGGCACGCCAGAAACCTATGATTGTGGGTTCGAATCCCGGTTCGCCCCGATTATGTTTCAAGGTTTGTCAGCACCATACCCGTGCTCGTGGGTTTCACCGAAGTGGTAAACGTCTGAGATTTGAATTACTTCGGGCTTTCCTCTCACATTAAGGTAACACGCCGTGATATAACCGGAATACTGTTAAAAGCTGCGTTAAAACCCAACTCACTCACCAACTGCCTTTAATCTTAGAATCTCTAGGCAAAACAAGTTAATAGGCCCGGGTACCTCGTTTGCGTCGCAATTCGCCGTGCAGTGTTGCGTCCCTTGGGTGAACCAGAAATCTGTTATTATTATTCGAATCCTACGATTATGTTTCTAGGTTTGTCAGCGCCATACACGTGCTAGGTTGTTCCACCAAAGTGGTAAACGTGGAAGCACTGCATCAAATCGGGTTTTCCTCATAAGCTGACATGCCAGGATATAACTGGAATACTGCTCAAAGGGGCGATATATCAAACCCTGTCAATCACGATGACAAGACAACGTCATGGAAAGATGATCAACGACAATTTATTATCGTTACCTTTCACTTTACAAGATTATAGTTAATGTACAAAATGATACAGAAACTGCATATTCACGTGTGTGTTTATACTTATTATTTTAGTCTTGATCAATCTCCAAATATATCATAGCTGCCCTCTCTTGCAGCTATATACTGGATCTGAAGATCCTCTATACATGTATATGTATAAAGAATGTGCAACATGTACCACAAGACAAAAAGCTGGATTTTACAAGTTTGAAAACAAACAAAAACATGTAATTTCTGAATTTGCGTGTATGTGAGTAAAAACAAATAGAACGACCATTGTGTCATCTGGTGCCATCCTGCTCACTTCGAAGGTTAGATCAGTGATCTAGTCATTTCCATGGCAACATCTGCATCATTGTGTCATGTGGTGATCTGGTCACTTCCATGGCAACATCTGCATCATTGTGTCATGTGGTGATCTGGTCACTTCCATGGCAACATTTGCAACATTGTGTCATCTGGTGATCTGGTCACTTCAATGGCAACATCTGCATCATATTGTCATGTGGTGATCTGGTCACTTCCATGGCAACATCTGCATCATTGTGTCATGTGGTGATCTGGTCACTTCCATGGCAACATTTGCATCATTGTGTCATCTGGTGATCTGGTCACTTCCATGGCAACATCTGCATCATTGTGTCATCTGGTGATCTGGTCACTTCCATGGCAACATCTGCATCATTGCGTCATCTGGTGACCTGGTCCCTTCCATGGCAACACCATTTTAGCCATTGATTTACAGATTGAATACATAGAGGTTATCACGCGAGTGTGTTTTGGGATGTTAAATCTCCTGCATTAGGAATAAACGAAACAAGGTAACAATTCAAACATATGTCGGCCAAATCCAACTATTTTAATTTGTGGAGAAGGTTTCAAGCCGCAGAGGTCTACAAGCACAGATATGGCTACTGATCCCGCTTGGCTAGGCCTCGTGCCCTCGCAAATTTGTTTCGAAATTTTTATCTCCAAAGTTGCCAAACTTGCCAATGCCTTATCTACGTCACTGTTGGACACTGATTTTCAGTATAGTAGACTGTTCTTTTGTTAATGATAGCAATTATCCCTGTAGTTTATCCAGATTTCCAATGGTTAATTCTGACTCGATCGCCGAATGACGAGGGCGACGCCATGTTTGTTTATAAACAGTGACAGAAGTCCCTACTTGACCTTTGATATTTGCATCTCTATCCGCATATGACCCCAACGGATATCGTTTTTATGCGTTGGCTTTATCCTGCCGAGAAACCTACCCATTATGTGATAAAGAGTATTATCTGTCTGACTAATGTACATAGAAACACTACCGGTTTATTTAGATTGAGTTCATTCACTTGACATACAATGCCTCTCGTGGGCAACTGAATACAAGGAAGTAAATATCAGTGTTTAAAGTGGAAATCACCTGATCTATATATATAGTAACACCCTGTTGTTGACACACGGATGTTGCCCACTAGGAGTGATGTCAAGAAGAAATCTATTTCCCTATTTACCTCATCATGTATGTTTCACCTGATGACCCTTTCACAGACCGATGTTGCTTTGTTTAACGCCGCACCCGAATGAGTTTCTATGCGATACCATGCCGTAATGTAACATTGATACCCGACTCAGAAACAGTATGCCAACTCTGATACGACCAGTCCTTCTTTTATCCCCTTATTGCCGAGTGTCAGGCAGGGTAACAACAAGTACCATCTTTTAATGGCCACTAGACTAAGGAGGCGGTCACATGCTTGAGAGCATGAAGGAGCATCGGGTACCATGAACCAATAAATAACATTCATTTTTTTCTCTGAACAAATCTATTATGAAGAGACGCCTGTATTTCTATGATATTTTTATTATGTTATTTGCTCAAAAATAAAAATTACTAAATAAATAAGATGCTTGTAAATCTAAAAGCCCATATCCACAACATTCATAAAAATGAATGGAATTCACAATACTTCATTACAAAGTCACATTTACATCGACGGATAACTCTGGGGATAAAGCATTTTTTGACAGTCATACACGTGTAAAATATATAAATAAATAAATACATAGATAAATGAATAAACTAAAACATATCAGTATTTAAACGACTCTGTCGCATACATAACAAAAGAATTAATGTAATCCAACACATATAATTGTAGATACCAAAGTATTGGTGAGACCTACTGTCTTGGAACCTTGCCTTTGTACTGTTATGGCACAGAAACTCGTTTGCCTGTCGCAAACAGTCGTAATGCCCCTAGAGAAAAACTAAGATGGAGGTTATTTCGTTAAAAGGAACTTTAACTTTAAATTCACGTTAAATTAAACGAGTCTATTCATCCCAATAGTCCCGGTTGCACCAGAGTCACTTGATTGTTCAGTTATACGGAGCAGAGACAGATGACAAGAAGACTTCGGCGTCCCTGAACACGATGTAATCACGGACGTACCTAAAGGCAACTGATGTGATGACCTTGCTGGTGACAACATCATCAGTGATGGTGTAAGTAAGACTTTGTCCATTGGCGTCAGCGGCGATCTTGATCCTACAAAGCGTGCTGTACAGCTTGTGTTGGAAGGCCTCCATGTCGACTGTGTATTCAGTTTCATATTTGTAGATGTACTTCATGAACATGATGATTGATGACACGTCATCATAGTCGCTCTGGAGAGCACCTGTTACCTGAAACGGGAAAAAAGGACAGTTGAATGTGACTGTGTCATCATAATCATCGTCGTCATTTTCATAATAAGATTTATTTTGATGATAATGATACAGTAACTGATTAATATTCTCGATTTCATTCAATATATATTACGGTCAGTTAGACAACAACCTCTTTCCATTATTCCGAAAATAAAAACGACAAGAAAAACATTACCACAATCATACGAAATCATTGTTAAAAAATAGTCCATTGTATGATCATGATTCTGAGGATATCATAGGTCTGTTTATGAATATCTATCAAAAGGTGATGATACCAGGTGTTTGCGAAAAGGTGAGTGTTCAGATCCTTCCGGTCAACCCGTCACAAACACAAGCAGAGGCAACTTAATTATTCATCTGAATATCCACGCCTAACCAAATTACATTACGATTTGACTACACCTACCATAGACTGATTAAATGGACGCCTGCTGACGGGGAAGTTTTTCTCCTGAACTCCTTTCAGAGAGGTTGCCAAAAATGGCGAAATCCGAGGCTGAAAGAACAATTAGTTAAATATAATTTACAGCAAACAGAAGTTACCTATAGTTAATATTAAAATTTAATACCACTTTGCATATTTACTTACATGTATCTATGGATGTGTTCAATTATGGTACCTTGATGTCAATAATGAGCAGCTGATATAATCGTTGTTGAGATAGACATATAGGAAAGTTATCCCAAGGATTCATACAATGTCAGTTGTGAAAATATAATTATATTTCTTAGTTTTCTAAAGAGCAATGGAAAGAAAGATTCTAGGAAAGACTTACAGGGGATGTTTTTATGTATTTGTCCTTTAGCAATCCGGCCAAAGTTTTGGCTTCAATGGCTGATATGACAATATCTCCCAGTGTCCGAGGAAGATTGCCAGTAACACCAAGTCCTTTGGAAGACCCACGAACAGGATTCGGCCCTCCACAAGGATCACTCAGGGACTGACTTGAGGCGGAATGACAGATGAAAATGGCTACAGCCAAACCCACAAGCGTACCAGACACAGTAGTCACCATGATTCTGACAAAATAGAGACAAACATACTTGTTCACGTACTACTACTACTACTACTACTACTACTACTACTACTACTATTACTACTACTGAGTTTCATATAATTTGAATAACACTTAGTCTACATTTGCTATATTTCAAACTTCACTCCTATTTACCTACATAATATGAAACGTCAACGCCAGAGAATAACCAGTCTCGATTATCCGCCGAGACAGATTCCATTAAGCGTAAAGGGCAAAATAGTTTTGAAAATGGATCCTTTAGAAAGAGTTATGACACCAGGTGTTCGCGAAAATGCGAAACCCGCCTCACACACAATTTACATGAACAAATAAGCGTTTGTTGGTTGCCTGACACAATAATAAATGCAATATTAAGCAAAAACTATTTTAAGATCGAACCAAAATTGTAAGTTAACTGTAAATGTTTTGAACTATTTCCTGATTCAGTTAACCCAAATTCAACATATCAAATGTGAGAATATTAAAATATTTTGAATACTTACATGTCGTTGTAAAATCTTCAACAAATCCACGAAAATATGAACTGGTGACAATATTCAGTAAACTACGAAATATGAGAACAGGTGTAGTGATTGATACAATTGCCAAAGGGTAGATTATATACTATTCAGTATGTGTGGGATGTAGTAGTATTACATCGGGAAATCCATCCTCAGTTACCTTTGTTTCATTTCGTCTCTCGGTACACTAGTAACACGAACATCATATCGTTTGCTATTTTATCTTAACCAACGCCCTTTCTGGTCATATGGCTTTTAAGATTGAACTTCCCAGGTAGCAATGAGAAGAAAACAAAGGATTATTGTTTTTATCGCAGCCTGTTCCGGCTGCAAGTGAAAGCAAAGCATCCCCGATAATGTTAGGATCTCATGAGAGGTGGTTTCATGGCAGCCTGACTGTGTTCGTGAAGGGTGGAACCGATGGGGCAGATACGCTCCAGATACCTTTTCGCGAATATCATCATTTGATGCTTATGGTATTCTCATCGTGTGTCTGTTTAAAGTATACTGAAAAACGAGTCATTGGGTAGTGCGTTGCTCCTTCAAAGACATTTACAATAACTGATCATAATATAGCTGATATAATGCCGACCTCACCTTAAAGTTTACTCACTCACTCCTAACAGAAAGAGGATTTCAAAGTAAAGAGAACGTTAAGTAGGGTTACAACGTGCATATGTGTCAATAGATTCAGAGGAAACAGTGTAAATAGGAAGGAATACAAATTAGTATCCCATACAAAGAGTCGTCCGTCCTATTTCATAGGTCAACCAAGGTCCTACTCCAGATAATTTACAAGTCAGTTTTATCCATGTACACCTACTCCAGGTGGAAGTATACAAAATGTCAACAGATCATAGTATTGACTTCAACTCGTTATACAATAGGGACGAATAAATAGCAACTATGTAATGTATCAAAAATGTCATGTTTGGTTAAATGCTGGAGGCACAAGTAGTTGGTTGTTTATTTTCTTGAGTATTGCCACACTTAAGTGACATTTGAAAATGTATTCAATATCTTTGTTGAGGCCGTTTATCAGAAAGAATGTTTTTTAGATTTGTGTATATTCATGAAATACAGAGTTGCCAATAACTACTGAACACTTGGGGTATTGTATTCGTTAGAAGCCCCGAAGTGACGTCATTGTTAATTTCATTTTTAATAGTTTCATTTATTGATCTATATGATAATGGTATAGTCGACTAGGAGTCATGTTAAACTGCGGCATGGTATCTCAGTTGGCTAGCACTATAAATTGGCATTAGTCCTGACTAGTACAAGCAGCCACACACCCACCACACGTTATATAAGTCCAACAATCTTGGACACGACGTTAACCCCATTTCACCTCACCTAACGATTGATCCCTTTATACACGGAAATGCAAACCTTCGATAACATGAAGTTACTGTATTTATCCGGATGTGTATCAGCGTTGTGTATCATGCGAGTTGTTTTTCTTTTAATTAAAAGTTCTAAATAAAATTATTCATTTAACAATATACCCACGTGGAAGTATTCTTTGAGAGGTGACTGAGCGCCAGCGCAGTTCTTTTTTTGATATGATATATATTGCCTTTAGATATTTCAGGATTGACTGTGTATTTTTTTCGGTTCATTGAGGTATGAACCAATGTGCAAACTGTATGAATCCGCGTAGCGGATTCTTACAAAAAGTTTGCTGTTTCATTCATTCTCGGCCTACGGTTTCAAAGGTTTGTTTGGACAATGAATATGCATGAAATCGCTAAATGTCCTGTGCATGACGATACACGTGAGCAGAAAAGGAAGTCCCTCGGCTGTAATATTGGGATTCCCCGACATTCCGAAGTAATGAAAGTAGTGCGCCTCGGTGGGCGTGGCTTAAGTTTTTACATTCATTGGGAAATGAATGCAATAACACGTGACCAATTCAGCTAATCAGAATACAGGAATTCCAATGAACACAACGAATAATTTAATTATATTCAATTGAAAATAAAAAAATATGATAAAATCCACAGGGTGGTATAGTTTCTTTTCCTCTTTATACTTCCTTTGACAAGATAATGGATGCACACAGATGCCGTTATCTACTGACATCTACTTTTATATACATAGAACAGTCATTCATGCATAGAAGACCGTAGTAATGACCTATTTCCTTCCTGTTGTTCCTGGAAACATAAATGTGGTTCAACTCGCGGTATAACTTAAACAGAAGCACTGTTGAGATGTCAAGCTTACATGTACGGCCGATTGAAAAGATGACAGGGAAGCTAAAACGAAAGTTCACGATTTCATTCAGGTGATTGAACACGACTAAATTGGTCAAAACTTGCATATTATCTTCAGATCCATATTCGGTAGGTCTTGTCACCAACGTCAGATCAGCCTAAATTTGATAACACCGAAACTCTAAATGGGGATTGCGGCTTTGGGCCTTTTTAGTTACTCATAGCTATTTGAAATAGCTGCAGTAATGTATGCAGCACACGCTTATTTATCACACAAAATACTTTCGTTTTCACTTATATGATGAATTATACTTTTGAAGCTAAAAATCTGCATTTATTATTATTTTCAATGTTTTTTACAGATTACGATAAATAAATGCAGCAAAGAGGGTTTGGGTCATCCTAGAACAGTCACGTTGGCTAGGCTCATCTTCAGCTCAGGACCCTTGCCCCCTCTACATGCAGACCAGACAGCGAATGGGATGCGCTGCCTAGTCGAACCCACCCACCACATTTCGGAGAATATGAAGACTCCTCAACACTGCAGCCTTCTGCGTTACCCTGATAGTCAGAACGGCGGTATTCCTGGCAGCAAACTTGGGTACTCCCCAATGTCAGACAAATGAATGGGAGGTACCGAGAACGATGGATAGTCGGACAACTTGGTACGTGGAAAGCAAGCGTGCCATTTGGAACGCTTTCTGGATAATTTCGATATTTTTCCTGAATCTTGTCAATCGCATTAGTGTCAAAGGGACAGAAAGTCCAATGGTATGAATAATTTCATTTGATTTATCCAAAAAGAGAAGATCGGGTTTGTTGATCTTGATAGATCTGAGGCTGTACACCAACCTATTACAAAGAAGTTTGTATTTATCATTTTCAATGACGCCCACTACATATTCTGGGCCGTATCAGGGATGGACCTCTGTGACCAAACCACAAGCATGGCGAATAATAGATCATGTGAGCCACAACGAAATCAAGAAAGGGCTGTTCTAAACTTATGTAAATTTACACTTATTTGATAAGGTTCTGGTATAATAGTAGTCTTAAATGTAGTGTAGTAATTTGCTTGTCTAGAACTGGACATGGAACCATGCCTTAGGTCAGAAAAGCACCTTTCTTTGGGAGATGTTTTGTTCGACCTGTGCACAACCAAGGCGGAACATCCCCTGCATCCACAGAAAACTAAAACAGTGACGTAATGGTGTTTGGACACAAGGGCACAGTTTCCACAACCGGTTTCGAAAACTATCAGGCCCAGGCTCCGTGTTAGATTTAGACTTTTTAATTACCTTTTTCAGGCAATCGGATGTAATGAAACACAACAATAATGACTTTGTTTTGTCATGAACATTATTATTGTAATCCTCTACCTGTGGTTCCTCGAGGTTGCGAACAGCTTGACAAGGATAATTTCACCTGAGGTTTCACAACAGCAAAATTGCCGGACATGCTAAATGTCTTGAAAGAAATGTTGTGAAAAGAAATTGGGTCTGTAAAAAATATTCAAGACCATTGCCAGAATATTAGTAGCTGGGCCCTCGAGTGGTATTGAAAACAAGTCTTTAGTGGTAACACTCTACCACGCATGCAAATATGTACCACTGAAAACAAGTCTTTAGTGGTAACACTTTACAACGCATTCAAATATGTACCACTGTATCTCTATACCGTAAATTGGAAACGTAATTAGATGCTGAACTACGTGTGACGTGAATTCTGTTAGGTGGATCAAATACTGTTTCATCGATGTTTGAAGGTCCTTTAAAGTGCACTGTGCAACAGGTGGGTGTATGGGTGAATTTTGGGGATGGGTGGGGGTAAGTAAAATATGGCCGCTTCAAGGGAAAAAAGGAAAAAGCCAATTGATTAACTTAAGTTATTTGCTAACCATGTTGTCGACTTATCTATTTATATGGCTCATTTATACTTGCAAGGTGATCACTGGTCTAGTGGATAGTACGTCTGCCCGGGTGTACGGAGGGTTGGTGGTTCGATCCTCTGCCCGCTTCATAACAGATGACGTTAATAGAGCATACTTGTTACTGTGCCTGGCGCTCTTGAACGCAACGTTAAACCAAATTTCACCTCAACTTATGGGCGATTTAGTACCAGAGCCGTCCAAACCACAGACAGAAACCAGTCTTTTTCCTAAGAGTCTAATATCCAGACTAACAGTCCGGATTAACGAGTTTCACTGAAGTCATTAACATTGGCTTAATCATCGTCTGTGTTGACATAGATAAGTTAGAGTGAGATTTTTTTTAAATGTAAAAGTGAATTAACTGCTTTGCCGAACAACAATGATTAAAAGCCAAGACGACTCCATTCTTGTTGATAACACCAATTTTATTCACAATTATCTCCTTGTATAACAATCATAAAAATCATAGTAACAAAAATAACAATAGATAAATGATAAATAGCTGTCATAAATAGTTGGAAGTTCACTAAAAACATCCTAAACATGATATGAGTACAATGCATTTTGTTGTTTTACGCCGCAATCAGCAATATTTCAGCTGCATTACGGTTGTCTGTACATAATCGAATTGGACCAGACATATCAGCGATTAATTTTTATACAAGCGACGTTGGGCTACGTCGGGAAAGCTATATAAATATAATCATAAATGTGGCAATGTCAATATAAATATTTCTTCAGTTCAATGAATATATTGGGCGGAGGGGGCGTCTAAGGTGCCGCAATTCGCTATGAAGAGTTGCGTCCTTGGAACACCAGAAACCTGTTATCGTGGGTTCGAATCTTCGAACGTAAAACTGAAACGCCGTGATATACCTGGACTACTTTCAAAATGGCGTTAAACTCAACTCACTCACTCATAAAGCGGATTTTAGATTATGTTGTTGTGATAGTTGTGCTGTTCAAGTAGTCAAAAGCGTCCCTGAAGACGATGAAATCTCTCACATATCTTTCGGCAATGCTCTGCACATCGAACGGCTTTTCAGCCAGATTCATGCTTGCCAGAATGTTTGTAGAATTGGAACATGTCGCTATGTGGATGCTGCAGAGGAGATGCTTGAGTTTGTTTCTGACGTGCTTCATGTCTTTCTTGTAGTCCTCGCTGCACTCTTGTTGGTAGGCGACATCGACAAAGATTGTTATCACAGATATGTTGCCATAGTACTCTTCCATCTGTAATAAATATCATCATCATCATAATAATAATCATAATCATAATCGTCATCAGTAACAGCATTATCTCATCATCATCAGTATCGTGATCATCAGCAGAGGGAGTAATAATCTGTACATCATCATCATCATCAGTAACAGCATTATCGCATCATCACCAGTATCGTTATCATCAGTAGAGGATGTAATAATCTGTACATATTTAATAACAGTGTTCAGCTTTGGCCACTGTTGCCACATTTACCACAGAAATGAACCCTGGGTACAGGTTCTTAATTACAGCCATGATTGAATTTATCAGGGAAATTCCATACCTACATGTAGACTACGAAAGTCTGCAAAAAAATACCGGTTTGATTCACTGACTGACTTCAACGCCATTAATATTGTCACGCTACTTTCAGTAGTCCCAGTTTGTTTTGGGTGCGTGTGTGTACTCAACTCCAAAAGAAACGCGACAACGTTCAATGGGCGATATCATAATGAAAACGTACGAAATACATATAAAATTAACAAGTTAGATATTTTGACATCAACCTGCCAATTTTGAATTGCTTGTTTATAGCATGCTACTTTTATCACTTTAAATTTGCGTTTCATTCGGACTTGAGGGGATTTCTGTAGAACTTGAGGCAAAAGGTATAATTTCAGAGTGATGATAGTTGTGCTGAACAACACAAGTGGGAACGAGTGAAATACATTACAAGTATCTTTCACAATTAACAATAGTGAATGCTTCAATTCGTTTCTAGCTGATTTAAATAAAGGACATTCAATGAAAAAATGATATGAATTTTCACATGGGCTGCGACATCGGCATTTTGGATCCTCGTTTAAACCTTTCCTAAATAAGTCATTTTTTAATTCACTGTCATCATATCTTAATTTTGTATGTATTATGTCTTGTGTTTCTGTCTAGTTCAAAAGATAATGGTGAAGCATTATCACCACATATCTCATAAAATCAGATTATGTTCTCCTTTGCGGTCTTTTGGGGTGAACCCTGAGCAAACATGGAAATCCCAGTCGCAATGAAAGATGCGTGGGTTCTTGAGCCAGTGACAAGGCGGCTTTTTGAACAAATTCGGCTTTACAACCGCGATCAGAATTGCTTGTAAGAAAATAAAGGTACTTACGGTGATATTTTGTTGTGTGTTTGGAAACTGGTATTTAGACAAATTCTGACCAGCCAAAGAAGCCATAGAGTCATCAGAAATTCGAATCTGTATAAAAAGAAACATTTGCATGATCATTATGATTGTAATCATATGCGCATGTATACTGAACACATTGCTAATTACACTCCAATATTGGGTTGCAATGTAGAAAATACCATTTCTTCTGATTAGTGAATGAGTCGGTAGAACTCTGCGTTGAACAGTAATTATGTTTCTCATCAGAGTGAGTGAGTTGGGTCCAACGCCGCTTCTAACAGTATTCCAGTTATATCGGCGTGTCAGCGGAAAGCCGGAAGTGATGCAGGTCTCAGACGTTTACCACTTTGGTGATTCGAACCCACAAGCATACGTTTCTGGCCTGGCCAAGGATCGCAACTCTGCACAGCGAATTGCGGCGCCTTAGACGTCTTGGCCACCCATGCCCTTCTATTTCACATCACAGCGGACTGAACGTTTGAGAAAAATGATGAAGGATATTAAAAACGTATTTGTGACAGACTCTCACAAATTTCCTGCTTTGTCCTTACACAATATTAAAACAGAAACAACTGAACGTAGGAAGGTATATTCCTAAGATTAATACATATAAACATTGATTAATATGATTATTATTTGAAGTAGTATTAAAGCTATTTCGACTAAAATCAATCAAAATTATTCATTTATATTTGTTACTTTTTTAACGTCACACTGACAAGAGAAACCAGTGATTGATATTCCGAGCAACGTCAAACCAGTTCGGCAACCCATGCTTGCCGTAAAAGGCGACTATGCTTGTCGTAAAAGGTGACTAACGGGATCGGGTGGTCAGGCTCGCTGACTTGGTTGATGCATGTCATCGTATCCCAATTGCGTGGATCGATGCTCATGATATTGATCACTGGATTGTCTGGTCCAGACTCGATTATTTACAGACCGCCGTCATATAGCTGGAATATTGCTGAGTGCGGCGTAAAACAACCAACCAACCAACCAATGTATCTGGGAGACTATTCCTACCCGGAACCTAACGGGGTTCTTATTGAAGATGTTGTTTTCAATTTGATGAAATATAGAGGACATATAGACTACCTTTGGCTCAGAATTATATTTTGTCTTCAACGTTTGACAAAGGCGTTTGGCTCTTGTGATAATATTCGACAGGGCATCTTCAGAGATATTACTTGGTTGGCAGCCAGCACCTGCAGCATCCACACGGTGACGTCCCCCGCAGGGGTCTGCAAGAGTTTGGCCGACATTAAGAATGTTTCGACATAAAGGTGTCCCTTGTGAAGCGATGGTCACTAGTATCAGTATCAGAATTTGACACATACTATTTTTTCTGAAAAAAATATAATCTGATAACGAAATCTTGTTACAGTAACACATTCATTGTTCAAGTAAAGAAACACAAGTAAACATTGTTCCTGATCTACAATGGTAAATCTATGGTACGTCAGTAAGCAAATAAGAGCACTCTTGCCCATTATTTATAGCGTTAGAACATGGAGACCCTATTGACCTCCTGGTTAGAATCAATACATAATGATTTGATTGGACGATTCCGACTTTATCATAAGCATGTGTTTATGAGGTGAGGTGAGGTGAAATATGGTTTAACGTCGCGTCCAAGATTATTGCACTAATCTAGCGACGTGCATGCACGTGTATGTGTGTGTGTGGCTGCTTGTACTAGTCCGGACTGATGCATATTTATAGTGCTAGCTCACTGAGATACCATGCCGCAGCTGAACATGAATACCCCACTCAGACACAGTATACTGACTCCGAGCCGACCAGTCCTTGTTGTAGCCCCTTAATGCCGAGCGCCAGACAGGGTAACAACAAGTACCATCTTTTAACGTCTTTTGGTATGACGCGGTCGGGGATCGAACCCCCGGACCTTCCGCTCTCCGGGCGGACGCTCTACCACAAGACCACGGAGGCGGTCCATGTGTTTATGAGTCACTGTCGAATAGTGATGATACCAGGTGTTCGCGAAAACGTGAGCGTATCCTGTTCCACCTGTGGTAGTCGTCACAAACACAAGGGCAAGATAATTGTTCAACTGAAGCAAACACGGGAACATATAGTGCAGGTTAAAAAAGAGAATTGCATCAGACATAATTGTTGGCACTGATGCGTCAAATTTGGAAATGTCCTCAAAATTTCAACCCCCCAAATATTTTTCAAAGCTTTAGTGAGGCCTTGAATGATGTAATGATCACTAGCGATATAGCGAAGACGATCTAAGGGCAGTACTGTATAGCTTGTCACTTACCTGTTGCCAATAAAAGTCATGTTTCAAGTTCAGCCGTAACGAGAGGCGATTGTCCCAGTGTGTTCTCGATGTCCTAGCTGATGTTCAGTCATTCTCTCGGAGTTCTATATATACTTCAAATTGAATATATAATTGGTTTTAAAATTTCGTCCATGACTAATCTATTGTCAAGTTTTGAACAGGAATGAATACATTATTCTTTCATCCTGAAATGAGATAGATTAACTCCTGATTATACAGTTGTAAAAATAAAATGACGAAACTTATAAATTTATAAAACGAAACTCACGATGAAGGGAAATGTACTAGCTCATGTCAGTAGAATGACTCTTTACTAATTACGAAAGTATTGAACATTAACTATACTAATCACAAAAGCAGTACACCCAGCACGTTTTAAATAGCAATTTAAACTGGTAAATTTTAATTTTAAGTGATGAGGTTCATATTTTTTCGTCAAATTGTTACCGAGTTTGTTGTTTCCTTATATTTAATAAATGCCACAATATTTGGTACATACATTATTCATTATGTACTAATGAGGGATCATACAGCCTTAATGTAATTTACATAATTTAAAATGTCGAACGTTCCGTGTTTAATTTTATAATATGTATATTACTATTCATTATCAAGGATCTTATAATGTTTATTATGAACTTGACTAAGCGGATATAAGGGTAGTTGTGGGAAAGAATGATGAAATGTTTGCCTTGATGTGTGTTTCGCTTTTACCTTTTCCTTTTATACACAATGTTCAATTCATAGGAAAATGACAAGAGCCAAAAACTTTCTTCTTCTTTTTCTTCTACCTCTTCTTCTACAGATTAAAATTTTAAAAATGCAGCAAAGAGGGTATGGGTGATCCTGACACAGTCAGGCTTGTTAGACTCATCATCAGCTCAGGACCCATGGGGGATTTTATTTATTTATACGACTCCCGTGTATCTTTTGTTTAGCTGATGGTCCGTTTGTACAAATAAGGCGTTCAATCGCGTGTTCGTTAAGTTGTGGGGGTGATATTCTTTTCTGTTGTTTGGAAGTATTTAGATTAGGGGTGTGCACAAGAGAAATCGTATATCCTATAAGATGTCCGCGGGTAACAGTTTCTCTACAAAATTGAAATGATTTGAGATGTGATTTTTACGTAATGAAACGTATGTTTGATTTTATCCAAAAGATATTTTATTTTACAATTTTGAATTTTCAGGGGCAGTCATCTAAGATGCCGCGATTCACTGTACAGAGTTGCGAGAAACGCCAGAAACCTATGATTGTTCGAATCCTGGTCCGCCCCGATTTTGTTTCTAGGTTTGTTAGCACCATACCCGTGGTCGTGGGTTTCACCGAAGTGGTAAACGTCTGAGACCTGCATCACTTCAGGCTTTCCGCCCACATTAAGCTGACACGCCGCGTTAAACATAATACTGTTAAAAGCGGCGTTAAACCCAACTCACTCACTCACTTCAACGTATCGCTGACGTAGAACTTGCATGAATATTTTCCGGAATTTTTGAAAATATTTGTTTCCGAAAAAACTAGACTTTTTTCTCAGGTTTTAGCCCAAATGCTCTAGACATGATGAAAAAAAATAATCTCGGGTCCTTCTTTCAGAGAAAATATTTATGTCTTTAAGCAATGAACTCAAAATAAACTACATGTAAATCAAAACTACACAAATCGGGACCTCTTCTTACTATCATGTAAATGGGGAAATCATTGGAAACCATATATGCTACTTTGAAGGTATTTTCTCAGAGAACAGTATCAGTGAAATAACAGGAGTATACGTCAACGGTGAGTCAATTCTTGTCCACGTTTTACTTTGAAATACATGAACAGCTGATATACAATTACACATAACAAATAAAACTAACAAAATGCATTTCCATATACCCTATATTAAATGGGCGTGTCGTGACACATCGCGCGCCCACACTGCAAGATAATGTGCATATTGATAATACGCCAAAGCCACACCACATTTGTTACCCCGATTAATGGATCAGTGGGCTTTCGACATTCATTCTCAGCTCCCTGGGGAGTATGCAACCCAAGTAAGACACCAGAAATGGGCTTCACACATTGTACCCAAGTGGGGGCCAAGTGGGGGCACAAATGGGGGCCAGGGCCTTCGACGTGATTTACGAACGCTTTAACCACCAGGCCATTCAACCGCCCACTTGTGGGAGGAAACACCAAAGTGATGCAGTCTCAGACGTTCACGACTTTGGTAAAACCCGCGATCAAGGTGGTATCAAACCTGAAATCACAATCAGGGCACATGGATCAAGTCACCACGTAAATTCGCCTCTTACGACCAGCATAGGGGCTAGGTGTCCCCACGGGGAGTTAACAATATCGGAGGCGTTTATCCACGCACCGATCCAGTTTTTGCATTCGTCTACTCCACTAAACTGCCCGGCAAAAGAAAGTATACACTTGAAAATTGGATTCAATTAGCACTTGTAACTAAATACGGTATGCTTCATTTTTTAAATATGAGATTTCCTTATTCATCGACAAAATAACTGTTTTTGTATTCAAGTATGATTTTGTTTTAATATACTCAACGCCAAAAGAAACGCGAACCACAGAAACATATAGAGAAGTATGTACGTTAAGAGATGCTTCCAATATGTACCACTTAATGACAAAACTAACAATCAGTCAAGTAAAACAACAGTGCCTTTATTATTATCACGAAGTGATGCACGTGATTTCCAAACTTTACACGCTAACCCTGCACGAGACAAAAGGTGCATTTCGAGTCATGGATTATGACGTCACATGTGATGCGTTCATGAGCATCGGTTCACACAACATACCAGTATGTTCGTTTGTGCTTTGAACCAATCTAATATATCTTGGATATGAGTAATTATTCATATATTAACCGAGTATATATATTGAAATTATTATTTGAGGGGTCCTCGAGTTTACAAAAGATGAAAAACTGAGAAACAGTATTGTTTAACATGAATATATTTGCAAAATAACCAAAGATTAAAGACTGTGGGGTTCATGAAAGTGTTCCTCTTCTCAACGTGTTAAAAAGTTATTCTCCTTCAAATTGGTAAAATGCCATATCATTTATAACAGATAACAGATATCAGATAACATTAATGGTCTTTCTAATCTTAATACTTAAACGCACGCATGGAGAGATATTCAACGCAGTGTTTTTGTTTTTTCGTATTAGGCATATATGTATATTAGTTACCTGATTTACCGGTAGAACATGTGGGTGTTTTAACGTGGGAAATGACTGAAAACATACCACTTATCGACATATTACAGCTTTCTCGGACATTTTCTCGGTAGTTTATCTAATGACATGTTATGGTACTGTTTCACGACAGGGGGCACGGGTGGCCCAGTCGTCTAAGGCGCCGCGATTCGCTGTGCAGAGTTGCGTCCTTTGGGCACGCCAGAAACCTATGATTGTGGGTTCGAATCCCGGTTCGCCCCGATTATGTTTCAAGGTTTGTCAGCACCATACCCGTGCTCGTGGGTTTCACCGAAGTGGTAAACGTCTGAGATTTGAATTACTTCGGGCTTTCCTCTCACATTAAGGTAACACGCCGTTATATAACCGGAATACTGTTAAAAGCTGCGTTAAAACCCAACTCACTCTCCAACTGTCTTTAATCTTAGAATCTCTTTTTATAAGTATAAAACATTTGTCAAATAGGCAAAACAAGTTAATAGACCCGGGTACCTCGTTTGCGTCGCAATTCGCCGTGCAGTGTTGCGTCCCTTGGGTGAACCAGAAATCTGTTATTATTATTCGAATCGTACGATTATGTTTCTAGGTTTGTCAGCGCCATACACGTGCTAGGTTGTTCCACCAAAGTGGTAAACGTGGAAGCACTGCATCCAATCGGGTTTTCCTCATAAGCTGACATGCCAGGATATAACTGGAATACTGCTCAAAGGGGCGATATATCAAACCCTGTCAATCACGATGACAAGACAACGTCATGGAAAGATGATCAACGACAATTTATTATCGTTACCTTTCACTTTGCAAGATTATAGTTAATGTACAAAATGATACAGAAATTGCATATTCACGTGTGTGTTTATAATTATTATTTTAGTCTTGATCAATCTCCAAATATATCATAGCTGCCTTCTCTTGCAGTTATATACTGGATCTGAAGATCCTCTATACATGTATATGTATAAAGAATGTGCAACATGTACCACAAGACAAAAAGCTGGATTTTACAAGTTTGAAAATAAACAAAAACATGTAATTTCTGAATTTGCGTGTATGTGAGTAAAAACAAATAGAACGACCATTGTGTCATCTGGTGTCATCCCGCTCACTTCGAAGGTTAGATCAGTGATCTAGTCATTTCCATGGCAACATCTGCATCATTGTGTCATGTGGTGATCTGGTCACTTCCATGGCAACATCTGCATCATTGTGTCATGTAGTGATCTGGTCACTTCCATGGCAACATCTGCATCATTGTGTCATCTGGTGATGTGGTCACTTCCATGGCAACATCTGCATCATATTGTCATGTGGTGATCTGGTCACTTCCATGGCAACATTTGCATCATTGTGTCGATCGCCGAATGACGAGAGTGACGCCATGTTTGTTTATAAACAGTGACAGAAGTCCCTACTTGACCTTTGATATTTGCATCTCTATCCGCATATGACCCCAACGGATATCGTTTTTATGCGTTGGCTTTATCCTGCCGAGAAACCTACCCATTATGTGATAAAGAGTATTATCTGTGTGACTAATGTACATAGAAACACTACCGGTTTATTTAGATTGAGTTCATTCACTTGACATACAATGCCTCTCGTGGGCAACTGAATACAAGGAAGTAAATATCAGTGTTTAAAGTGGAAATCACCTGATCTATATATAGTAACACGCTGTTGTTGACACACGGATGTTGCCCACGTGGAGTGATGTCAAGAAGAAATCTATTTCCCTATTTACCTCATCATGTATGTTTCACCTGATGACCCTTTCACAGGACCGATGTTGCTTTGTTTAACGCCGCACCCGAATGAGTTTCTATGCGATACCATGCCGTAATGTAACATTGATACCCGACTCAGAAACAGTATGCCAACTCTGAGACGACCAGTCCTTCTTTTATCCCCTTATTGCCGAGTGTCAGGCAGGGTAACAACAAGTACCATCTTTTAATGGCCACTAGACTAAGGAGGCGGTCACATGTTTGAGAGCATAAAGGAGCATCGGGTACCATGAACCAATAAATAACATTCATTTTTTTCTCTGAACAAATCTATTATGAAGAGACGCCTGTATTTCTATGATATTTTTATTATGTTATTTGCTCAAAAATAAAAATTACTAAATAAATAAGATGCTTGTAAATCTAAAAGCCCATATCCACAACATTCATAAATGAATGGAATTCACAATATTTCATTACAAAGTCACATTTACATCGACGGATAACTCTGGGGATAAAGCATTTTTTGACAGTCATACACGTGTAAAATATATAAATAAATAAATACATACATAGATAAATGAATAAACTAAAACATATCAGTATTGGTAAGTAAGTATTGGTGAGACCTACTGTCTTGGAAGCTTGCCTTTGTACTGTTACGGCACAGAAACTCGTTTGCCTGTCGCAAACAGTCGTAATGCCCCTAGAGAAAAACTAAGATGGAGGTTAATTCGTTAAAAGGAACTTTTACTTAAAATTCACATTAAAGTTAACGAGTCTATTCATCCCAATAGTCCCGGTTGCACCAGAGTCACTTGATTGTTCAGTTATACGGAGCAGAGACAGATGACAAGAAGATTTCGGCGTCCCTGAACACGATGTAATCACGGGCGTACCTAAAGGCAACTGATGTGATGACCTTCCTGGTGACAACATCATCGGTTATGGTGTAAGTAAGACTTTGTCCATTGGCGTCAGCGGCGATCTTGATCCTGCAAAGCGTGTTGTACAGCTTGTGTTGGAAGGCCTCCATGTCGACTGTGTATTCAGTTTCATATTTGTAGATGTACTTCATGAACATGATGATTGTTGACACGTCATCATAGTCGCTCTGGAGAGCACCTGTTACCTGAAACGGGAAAAAAGGACAGTTGAATGTGTCTGTGTCATCATAATCATCGTCGTCATTTTCATAATAAGATTTATTTTGATGATAATGATACAGTAACTGATTAATATTCTCGATTTCATTCAATATATATTACGGTCATTTAGACAACAACCTCTTTCCATTATTCCGAAAATAAAAACGACAAGAGTACATTACCACAATCATACGAAATCATTGTTAAAAAATAGTCCATTGTATGATCATGATTCTGACGATATCATAGGTCTGTTTATGAATATCTATCAAAAATCTATCTTTGCGAAAAGGTGAGTGCTCAGATCCTTCCGGTCAACCCGTCACAAACACAAGCAGAGGCAACTTAATTATTCATCTGAATATCCACGCCTAACCAAATTACATTACGATTTGACTACACCTACCATAGACTGATTAAATGGACGCCTGCTGACGGGGAAGTTTTTCTCGTTCACTCCTTTCAGAGAGGTTGCCAAAAATGGCGAAATCCGAGGCTGAAAGAACAATTAGTTAAATATAATTTACAGCAAACAGAAGTTACCTATAGTTAATATTAAAATTTAATACCACTTTGCATATCTACTTACATGTATCTATGGATGTATTCAATTATGGTACCTTGATGTCAATAATGAGCAGCTGATATAATCGTTGTTGAGATAGACATATAGGAAAGTTATCCCAAGGATTCATACAATGTAAGTTGTGAAAATATAATTATATTTCTTAGTTTTCTAAAGAGCAATGGAAAGAAAGATTCTAGGAAAGACTTACGGGGGATGTTTTTATGTATTTGTCCTTTAGCAATCCGGCCAAAGTTTTGGCTTCAATGGCTGATATGACAATATCTCCCAGTGTCCGAGGAAGATTGCCAATAACACCAAGTCCTTTGGAAGACCCACGAACAGGATTCGACCCTCCACAAGGATCACTCAGGGACTGACTTGAGGCGGAATGACAGATGAAAATGGCTACAGCCAAACCCACAAGCGTACCAGACACAGTAGTCACCATGATTCTGACAAAATAGAGACAAACATACTTGTTCACGTACTACTACTACTACTACTACTATTACTACTACTACTACTATTACTACTACTGAGTTTCATATAATTTGAATAACACTTAGTCTACATTTGCTATATTTCAAACTTCACTCCTATTTACCTACATAATATGAAACGTCAACGCCAGAGAATAACCACTCTCGATTATCCGCCGAGACAGATTCCATTAAGCGTAAAGGGCAAAATAGTTTTGAAAATGGATCCTTTAGAAAGAGTTATGACACCAGGTGTTCGCGAAAATGCGAAACCCGCCTCACACACAATTTACATGAACAAATAAGCGTTTGTTGGTTGCCTGACACAATAATAAATGCAATATTAAGCAAAAACTATTTTAAGATCGAACCAAAATTGTTAGTTAACTGTAAATGTTTTGAACTATTTCCTGATTCAGTTAACCCAAATTCAACATATCAAATGTGAGAATATTAAAATTTTTTGAATACTTACATGTCGTTGTAAAATCTTCAACAAATCCACGAAAATATGAACTGGTGACAATATTCAGTAAACTACGAAATATGAGAACAGGTGTAGTGATTGATACAATTGCCAAAGGGTAGATTATATACTATTCAGTATGTGTGGGATGTAGTAGTATTACATCGGGAAATCCATCCTCAGTTACCTTTGTTTCATTTCGTCTCTCGGTACACTAGTAACACGAACATCATATCGTTTGCTATTTTATCTTAACCAACGCCCTTTCTGGTCATATGGCTTTTAAGATTGAACTTCCCAGGTAGCAATGAGAAGAAAACAAAGGATTATTGTTTTTATCGCAAGTCGGCTGCAAGTCGGCTGCAAGTGAAAGCAAAGCATCCCCGATAATGTTAGGATCTCATGAGAGGTGGTTTCATGGCAGCCTGTGTTCGTGAAGGGTGGAACCGATGGGGCAGATACGCTCCAGATACCTTTTCGTGAATATCATCATTTGATGCTTATGGTATTCTCATCGTGTGTCTGTTTAAAGTATACTGAAAAACGAGTCATTGAGTAGTTCGTTGCTCCTTCAAAGACATTTAAAATAACTGATCATAATATAGCTGATATAATGCCGACCTCACCTTAAAGTTTACTCACTCACTCCTAACAGAAAGAGGATTTCAAAGTAAAGAGATCGTTAAGTAGGGTTACAACGTGTATATGTGTCAATAGATTCAGAGGAAACAATGTAAATAGGAAGGAATACAAATTAGTATCCCATACAAAGAGTCATCCGTCCTTTTTCATAGGTCAACCAAGGTCCTACATCAGATAATTTACAAGTCAGTTTTATCCATGTACACCTACTCCATGTGGAAGTATACAAAATGTCAACAGATCATAGTATTGACTTCAACTCGTTATACAATAGGGACGAATATATAGCAACTATGTAATGTATCAAAAATGTCATGTTTGGTTAAATGCTGGAGGCACAAGTAGTTTGTTGTTTATTTTCTTGAGTATTGCCACACTTAAGTGACATTTGAAAATGTATTCAATATCTTTGTTGAGGCCGTTTATCAGAAAGAATGTTTTTTAGATTTGTGTATATTCATGAAATACAGAGTTGCCAATAACTACTGAACACTTAGGGTATTGTATTCGTTAGAAGCCCCGAAGTGACGTCATTGTTAATTTCATTTTTAATAGTTTCATTTATTGATCTATATCATAGATGTTTTGTTATACGTGTCAGGGAAATATAAATTTGGTATATAAAAGATGGTACGTGTTACCCTTTAGGGGTTAAAACAAGGACTGGTCGACTAGGAGTCATGTTAAACTGCGGCATGGTATATTAGTTGGCTAGCACTATAAATTGGCATTAGTCCTGACTAGTACAAGCAGCCACACACCCACCACACGTTATATAAGTGCAACAATCTTGGACACGACGTTAAACCCCATTTCACCTCACCTAACGATTGATCCCTTTATACACGGAAATGCAAACCTTCGATAACATGAAGTATTTATCCGGATGTGTATCAGCGTTGTGTATCATGCGAGTTGTTTTTCTTTTAATTAAAAGTTCTAAATAAAATTATTCATTTAACAATATACCCACGTGGAAGCATTCTTTTAGAGGTGACTGAGCGCCAGCGCAGTTCATTTTTGATATGATATATATTGCCTTTTGATATTTCAGGATGGACTGTGTATTTTTTTCGGTTCATTGAGGTATGAATCGAAAAACCAATGTGCAAACTGTATGAATCCGCGTAGCGGATTCTTACAAAAAGTTTGCTGTTTCATTCATTCTCGGCCTACGGTTTCAAAGGTTTGTTTGGACAATGAATATGCATGAAAGTCGCTAAATGTCCTGTGCATGACGATACACGTGAGCAGAAAAGGAAGTCCCTCGGCTGTAATATTGGGATTCCCCGACATTCCGAAGTAATGAAAGTAGTGCGCCTCGGTGGGCGTGGCTTAATTTTTTACATTCATTCGGAAATGAATGCAATAACACGTGACCAATTCAGCTAATCAGAATACAGGAATTCCAATGAACACAACGAAAATTTAATTATATTCAATTGAAAATAAAAAATATGATAAAATCCACTGGGTGGTATAGTTTCCTTTCCTCTTTATACTTCCTCTGACAAGGTAATGGATGCATTCAGATGCCGTTATCTACTGACATCTACTTTTATATACATAGAACAGTCATTCATGCATAGAAGACCGTAGTAATGACCTATTTCCTTCCTGTTGTTCCTGGAAACATAAATGTGGTTCAACTCGCGGTATAACTTAAACAGAAGCACTGTTGAGATGTCAAGCTTACATGTACGGCCGATTGAAAAGATGACAGGGAAGCTAAAACGAAAGTTCACGATTTCATTCAGGTGATTGAACACGACAAATTGGTCAAAACTTGCATATTATCTTCAGATCCATATTCGGTAGGTCTTGTCACCAACGTCAGATCAGCCTAAATTTGATAACACCGAAACTCTAAATGGGGATTGCGGCTTTGGGCCTTTTTAGTTACTCATAGCTATTTGAAATAGCTGCAGTAATGTATGCAACACACGCTTATTTATCACACAAAATGCTTTCGTTTTTACTTATATGATGAATTATACTTTTGAGGCTAAAATCTGCATTTATTATTATTATCAATGTTTTTTACAGATTACAATAAATAAATGCAGCAAAGAGGGTTTGGGTCATCCTGGAACAGTCACGCTGGCTAGGCTCATCTTCAGCTCAGGACCCTTGCCCCCTCTACATGCAGACCAGACAGCGAATGGGATGCGCTGCCTAGTCGAACCCACCCACCACATTTCGGAGAATATGAAGACTCCTCAACACTGCAGCCTTCTGCGTTACCCTGATTGTCAGAACGGCGGTATTCCTGGCAGCAAACTCGGGTACTCCCCAATGTCAGACAAATGAATGGCAGGTACCAAAACTAAGGCACCGAGAACGATGGATAGTCGGACAACTTGGTACGTGGAAAGCAAGCGTGACATTTGGAACGCTTTCTGGATAATTTCGATATTTTTCCTGAATCTTGTCAATCGCATTAGTGTCAAAGGGACAGAAAGTCCAATGGTATGAATAATTTCATTTGATTTATCCAAAAAGAGAAGATCGGGTTTGTTGGTCTTGATAGATCTGAGGCTGTACACCAACCTATTACAAAGAAGTTTGTATTTGTCATTTTCCATGACGCCCACTACATATTCTTGGCCGTATCAGGGATGGACCTCTGTGACCAAACCACAAGCATGGCGAATAAAAGATCATGTGAGCCACAACGAAATCAAGAAAGGGCTGTTCTAAACTTATGTAAATTTACACTTATTTGATAAGGTTCTGGTATAATAGTAGTCTTAAATGTAGTGTAGTAATTTGCTTGTCTAGAACTGGACATGGAACCATGCCTTAGGTCAGAAACGCACCTTTCTTTGGGAGATGTTTTGTTCGACCTGTGCACATCCAAGGCGGAACATCCCCTGCATCCACAGAAAACTAAAACAGTGAAGTAAAGGTGTTTGGACACAAGGGAACAGTTTCCACAACCGGTTTCGAAAACTATCAGGCCCAGGCTCCGTGTTAGATTTAGACTTTTAATTACCTTTTTCAGGCAATCGGATGTAATGAAACACAACAATAATGACTTTGTTTTGTCATGTATACTCGGACCCCATGGTACCGCGGCATTCATCGTATCGCGGCATTTGTGATTTCCGATAGTTCACGCGGGACACGCCTCTTGGCAGCTGTCTATTAATGCAAATCAGTAACCAGGAAGTGCACACTTCGTAAACAATTTCAATTTCCTCGGAATGTTCCGTCTGCTGTAAGTTATTAATGCGTTTTTACATATTTCTGGCATCTTTTGTAATATTGCGTATTATTGTAATAACCCGTAGTTCCCAAAGTAAACTTTCTCTATCGACCCGAACTAGATCATCTGCATATTCATGGTGACTAATGAGGTAACGGAAGTTACGTAGTCCGCACAATTTTTCCCGCTCTGTGCCCAGAAACTATTGGGAGATCATAAGGGCCATAATGCCAAACTTAGAAATACGTTCTTCACTAGTAACCAAAAGATAAATACATACTTTGGGCATACTAGGAGTGCTTTTATATATTTATTGTTGACTTTTAACATTTTAACATTTTGTGACAAATTATTGTCATCCAATTTTTTTTAAACAATCTTAAAATATCATTTCTGATATTTTGATGTTGACTTATAAAAATATTTTTCTCTTACTTTTCGGTAAATATGCATTGAATACCTATTGCTGATAACACATTTAGAATTTTACTTGTGCTGTCTTTGCACTTGTCTGGACAAATCACTGATGTCTGGCATGATCATACCAAGTGGTTGGTAGAATTATATCCTCTTTTTGTCCAATTCGGACATCCATACACAACTTTTCTCTGTACCGCGAGGCCCGGCTTTTACTCGGAGCTACTAATGTAAATAATGAACTTTTATCAGTAAAATATGCATTGATTGATAACATGAATGATATCTGATACAGAGAACACGAATAAACATAAAGGTAAGTGAGTGCATTTTGTTCCGTTTAGCGTACATGACAAGTACCGCGATACCCCGAGGTTGCAGGCTACATTATTATTGTAATCCTCTACCTGTGGTTCCTCGAGGTTGCGAACAGCTTGAAAAGGATAATTTCTCCTGAGGTTTCACAACAGCAAAATTGCCGGACATGCTAAATGTCTTGAAAGAAATGTTGTGAAAAGAAATTGGGTCTGTAAAAAATATTCAAGACCATTCCCAGAATATTAGTAGCTGGGCCCTCGAGTTGTATTGAAAACAAGTCTTTAGTGGTAACACTGTACCACGCATGCAAATATGTACCACTGAAAACAAGTCTTTAGTGGTAACACTTTACAACGCATTCAAATATGTACCACTGTATCTCTATACCGTAAATTGGAAACGTAATTAGATGCTGAACCACGTGTGACGTGAATTCTGTTAGGTGGATCAAATACTGTTTCATCGATGTTTGAAGGTCCTTTAAAGTGCACTGTGCAACAGGTGGGTGTATGGGTGAATTTTGGGGATGGGTGGGGGTAAGTAAAATATGGCCGCTTCAAGGGAAAAGGGAAAAAGCCAATTGATTAACTTAAGTTATTTGCTAACCATGTTGTCGACTTATCTATTTATATGGCTCATTTATACTTGCAAGGTGATCACTGGTCTAGTGGATAGTACGTCTGCCCGGGTGTACGGAGGGTCGGTGGTTCGATCCTCTGCCCGCGTCATAACAGATGACGTTAATAGAGCATACTTGTTACTGTGCCTGGCGCTCTTGAACGCAACGTTTAACAAAATTTCACCTCAACTTATGGGCGATTTAGTACCAGAGCCGTCTAAACCACAGACAGAAACCAGTCTTTTTCCTAAGAGTCTAATATCCAGACTAACAGTCCGGATTAACGAGTTTCACTGAAGTCATTAACATTGGCATAATTATCGCCTGTGTTGACATAGATAAGTTAGAGTGAGATATTTTTGAAATGTAAAAGTGAATTAACTGCTTTGCCGAACAACAATGATTAAAAACCAAGACGACTCCATTCAGGTTGATAACACCAATTTTATTCACAATTATCTCCTTGTAAAACAATCATAAAAATCATAGTAACAATAATAACAATAGATAAATGATAAATAGCTGTCATAAATAGTTGGAAGTTTACAAAAAAGATCCTAAACATGATATGAGTACAATGCATTTTGTTGTTTTACGCCGCAATCAGCAATATTTCAGCTGCATTACGGTTGTCTGTACATAATCGAATTGGACCAGACATATCAGTGATTAATTTTTATACAAGCGAAGTTGGGATACGTCGGGAAAGCTATATAAATATAATCATAAATGTGGCAATGTCAATATAAATATTTCTTCAGTTCAATGAATATATTGGGCGGAGGGGGCGTCTAAGGTGCCGCAATTCGCTATGAAGAGTTGCGTCCTTGGAACACCAGAAACCTGTTATCGTGGGTTCGAATCTTCGAACGTAAAACTGAAACGCCGTGATATGCCTGGACTACTTTCAAAACGGCTTTAAACTCAACTTACTCACTCATAAAGCGAATTTTAGATTATGTTGTTGTGATAGTTGTGCTGTTCAAGTAGTCAAAAGCGTCCCTGAAGACGAAGAAATCTCTCACATATCTTTCGGCAGTGCTGTTTACAACGAATGGATATTTAGCCAGATTCATGCTTGCCAGAATGTTTGTAGAATTGGAACATGTCGCTATGTGGATGCTGCAGAGGAGATGCTTGAGTTTGTTTCTGACGTGCTTCATGTCTTTCTTGTAGTCCTCGCTGCACTCTTGTTGGTAGGCGACATCGACAAAGATGGTTATCACAGATATGTTGCCATAGTACTCTTCCATCTGTAATAAATATCATCATCATCATAATAATAATCATAATCATAATCGTCATCAGTAACAGCATTATCTCATCATCATCAGTATCGTGATCATTAGCAGAGGGAGTAATAATCTGTACATCATCATCATCATCATCATCATCATCATCATCAGTAACAGCATTATCGCATCATCACCAGTATCGTTATCATCAGTAGAGGATGTAATAATCTGTACATATTTAATAACAGTGTTCAGCTTTGGCAACTGTTGCCACATTTACTACAGAAATGAACCCTGGGTACAGGTTCTTAATTACAGCCATGATTGAATTTATCAGGGAAATTCCATACCTACATGTAGACTACGAAAGTCTGCAAAAAAATACCGGTTTGATTCACTGACTGACTTCAACGCCATTAATATTGTCACGCTACTTTCAGTAGTCCCAGTTTGTTTTGGGTGCGTGTGTGTACTCAACTCCAAAAGAAACGCGACAACGTTCAATGGGCGATATCATAATGAAAACGTACGAAATACATATAAAATTAACAAGTTAGATATTTTGACATCACCCTGCCAATTTTGAATTGCTTGTTTATAGCATGCTACTTTTATCACTTTAAATTTGTGTTTCATTCGGACTTGAGGGGATTTCTGTAGAACTTGAGGCAAAAGGTATAATTTCAGAGTGATGATAGTTGTGCTGAACAACACAAGTGGGAACGAGTGAAATACATTACAAGTATCTTTCACAATTAACAATAGTGAATGCATCAATTCGTTTCTAGCTGATTTAAATAAAGGACATTCAATGAAAAAATGATATGAATTTTCACATGGGCTGCCACATCGGCATTTTGGATCCTCGTTTAAACCTTTCCTAAATAAGTCATTTTTTAATTCACTGTCATCATATCTTAATTTTGTATGTATTATGTCTTGTGTTTCTGTCTAGTTCAAAAGATAATGGTGAAGCATTATCACCACATATCTCATAAAATCAGATTATGTTCTCCTTTGCGGTCTTTTGGGGGTGAACCCTGAGCAAACATGGAAATCCCAGTCGCAATGAAAGATGCGTGGGTTCTTGAGCCAGTGACAAGACGGCTTTTTGAACAAATTCGGCTTTACAACCGCGAATTGCTTGTAAGAAAATAAAGGTACTTACGGTGATATTTTGTTGTGTTTTTGGAAACTGGTATTTAGACAAATTCCGACCAGCCAAAACAGCCGTAGAGTTATCAGAAATTCGAATCTGTATAAAAAGAAACATTTGCATGATCATTATGATTGTAATCATATGCGCATGTATACTGAACACATTGCTAATTACACTCCAATATTGGGTTGCAATGTAGAAAATACCATTTCTTCTGATTAGTGAATGAGTCGGTAGAACTCTGCGTTGAACAGTAATTATGTTTCTCATCAGAGTGAGTGAGTTGGGTCCAACGCCGCTTCTAACAGTATTCCAGTTATATCAGCGTGTCAGCGGAAAGCCCGAAGTGATGCAGGTCTCAGACGTTTACCACTTTGGTGATTCGAACCCACAAGCATACGTTTCTGGCCTGGCCAAGGATCGCAACTCTGCACAGCGAATTGCGGCGCCTTAGACGTCTTGGCCACCCGTGCCCTTCTATGTCATATCACAGCGGACTGAACGTTTGAGGAAAATGATGAAGGATATTAAAAACGTATTTGTGACAGACGCTCACAAATTTCCTGCTTTGTCCTTACACAATATTAAAACAGAAACAACTGACCGTAGGAAGGTATATTCCTAAGATTAATACATATAAACATTGATTAATATGAATATTATTTGAAGTAGTATTAAAGCTATTTCGACTAAAATCAATCAAAATTATTCATTTATATTTGTTACTTTTTTAACGTCACACTGACTAGAGAAACCAGTGATTGATATTCCGAGCAACGTCAAACCAGTTCGGGGTACCATGACACGGAAACAACCAAGTCAGTGAACCTGACCACCCGTTCCATTCAGTCGCCTCTTACATCAATGTATCTGGGGACCCGTGAAGATCCGGGTTAGAATAGGTCTTCAGCAACCCATGCTTGCCGTAAAAGGCGACTATGCTTGCCGTAAAAGGTGGCTAACGGGATCGGGTGGTCAGGCTCGCTGACTTGGTTGATGCATGTCATCGTATCCCAATTACGTGGATCGATGCTCATGATATTGATCACTGTGCGGCGTAAAACAACCAACAAACCAACCAACCAATGTATCTGGGAGACTATTCCCACCCGGAACCCCAATGGGGTTCTTATTGAAGATGTTGTTTTCAATTTGATGAAATATAGAGGACATATAGACTACCTTTGGCTCAGAATTATATTTTGTCTTCAACATTTGACAAAGGTGTTTGACTCCGTGTGCCTTTGGGGTAATATCTTCAAAGTTATTACTTGGTTGGCAACGAGCACCGGCAGCACGCACAGGGCGACATCCCCCGCAGGGGTCTGCAAGGATTTGACTGATGTTTCTACATGGCGGTATAGGTGTCCCTTGTGAAGCGATGGTCACCAGTATCAGTATCAGAATTTGACACATACTATTTCTGAAAAAAATATAATCTGATAACGAAGTCTTGTTACAGTAACACATTCATTGTTCAAGTAAAGAAACACAAGTAGACATTGTTCCTGATCTCGATGGTAAATCTATGGTACGTCAGTAAGCAAATAAGAGCACTCTTGCCCATTATTTATAGCGTTAGAACATGTAGACCCTATTGACCTCCTGGTTAGAATCAATACATAATGTCACTTTGATTGTACGATTCCGACTTTATCATAAGCATGTGTTTATGAGGTGAGTTGAGGTGAGGTGAAATATGGTTTAACGTCGCGTCCAAGATTATTGCACTAATATAGCGACGTGCATGCACGTGTATGTGTGTGTGTGGCTGCTTGTACTAGTCCGGACTGATGCATATTTATAGTGCTAGCTCACAGAGATACCATGCCGCAGCTGAATATGAATACCCCACTCAGACACAGTATACTGACTCCGAGCCGACCAGTCCTTGTTGTAGCCCCTTAATGCAGAGCGCCAGACAGGGTAACAACAAGTTCCATCTTTTAACGTCTTTTGGTATGACGCGGTCGGGGATCGAACCCCGGACCTTCCGCTCTCCGGGCGGACGCTCTACCACAAGACCACGGAGGCGGTCCATGTGTTTATGAGTCACTGTCGAATAGTGATGATATCAGGTGTTCGCGAAAACGTGAGTGTATCCTGTTCCACCTGTGGTAGTCGTCACAAACACAAGGGCAAGATAATTGTTCGACTGAAGCAAACACGGGATCATATAGTGCAAGTTAAAAAAGAGAATTGCATCAAACATAATTGTTGGCACTGATGCGTCAAATTTGGAAATGTCCTCAAAATTTCAACCCCCCAAATATTTTTCAAAGCTTTAGTGAGGCCTTGAATGATGTAACCTTGATCAAACAACTTCTGAGAAACAGTCGTGGGACGCTCTTTGAAATCTAGGTAGAGCATGTTCGATTGTACCTCCAAAGGTGTGAAAACAACGAAGGCTCGACATAAAGGGAAATTTACTATTGGAAAGTTGAAGTCCACCCGCTTGTCATACAGTCTTGTGGGGAGTGTTTTGTCACTCCGAATCTTTATGCACAGATCTGAACATGAAACAGATAAGCCTGGTCTCATTTATTTCTAGTTTAGGGGGATACATAAGTGACGGGAAAATGGCTACTTTTTGAAAGATGATGAAATGAACGATATACCTGAAGCTTAATAAGTTAACCTTCTGGGCCAAACAACATTGCTTGACTACTGGTCCCATGGGGAGTTTTACTTCATGCCTAAATTTCTTTCCCCTGAGTGTTTCATAGATGCTATCAGTGAGGAAGTCCATCATTTCACGTATAGTTTTCTCTGTAAACTTCAGATGACAATGCTTTCATGTTTGACAAATTGTCCTAAACCTCTGAAAATTGATCTGATGATCTTTTGTCACCACGTTTTGTGATATACCTTATCAACAACATCTGATTCCGAAACAAATAATTAAGAAGATAATGATAAAAACATCCTAAATGGAACGCGCTTCTACAAAATTTCTGATGGCACATTTATTTATTAAAAGGTTGTAGCTAAATCTTTTCCAAAGAGGGCAATCACTAGCGATATAGCGAAGACGATCTAAGGGAAGTAGTGTATAGCAAGTCACTTACCTGTTGCCAATAAAAGTCATGTTTCAAGTTCAGCCGTAACGAGAGGCGATTGTCCCAGTGTGTTCTCGATGTCCTAGCTGATGTTCAGTCATTCTCTCGGAGTTCTATATATACTTCAAATTGAATATATAATTGGTTTTAAAATTTCGTCCATGACTAATCTATTGTCAAGTTTTGAACAGGAATGAATACATTATTCTTTCATCCTGAAATGAGATAGATTAACTCCTGATTATACAGTTGTAAAAATAAAATGACGAAACTTATAAATTTATAAAACGAAACTCACGATGAAGGGAAATGCACTAGCTCATGTCAGTAGAATGACTCTTTACTAATTACGAAAGTATTGAACATTAACTATACTAATCACAAAAGCAGTACACCCATCAAGTTTTTAATAGCAATTTAAACTGTCAAATTTTAATTTTAAGTGATGAGGTTCATATTTTTTCGTCAAATGGTTACCGGGTTAGTTGTTTCCTTATATTTTATAAATACCACAATATTTGGTACATACATTATTCATTATGTACTAATGAGGGATCATACAGCCTTAATGTAATTTACATAATTTAAAATGTCGAACGTTCCGTGTTTAATTTTATAATATGTATATTACTATTCATTATCAAGGATCTTATAATGTTTATTATGAACTTGACTAAACGGTAGTTCTGGGAAAGAATGATGAAACGTTTGCTTTGATGTGTGTTTCGCTTTTACCTCTTCCTTTTATACACAATGTTCAATTCATAGAAAAATGACAAGAGCCTAAAACTTTCTTCTTCTTTTTCTTCTTCCTCTTCTTCTACAGATTAAAATTTAAAAAATGCAGCAAAGAGGGTAAGGGTGATCCTGACACAGTCAGGCTTGTTAGACTCATCATCAGCTCAGGACCCATGGGGGATTTTATTTATTTATACGACTCCCGTGTATCTTTTGTTTAGCTGATGGTCCGTTTGTACAAATAAGGCGTTCAATCGCGTGTTCGTTAAGTTGTGGGGGTGATATTCTTTTCTGTTGTTTGGAAGTATTTAGATTAGGGGTGTGCACAAGAGAAATCGTATATCCTATAAGATGTCCGCGGGTAACAGTTTCTCTACAAAATTGAAATGATTTGAGATCTGATATGTACGTAACGAAACGTATGTTTGATTTTATTCAAAAGATATTTTATTTTACAATTTTGAATTTTCAATGTGATTTTATTTTATATTTAATTAAAACGACAGTGTGTGTGTGTGTGTGTATGTGTCAATATCAATGAATCGTGGCATGTACATATTAGATGAGGGGATGTATCAATGTTAACTTTACACGAATACATAACCGTTCTTCTTGTCATTTCAACGTATCGGGGGGCACGGGGGGGGGGGGGCCCAGTCATCTAAGATGCCGCGATTCACTGTACACAGTTGCGAGAAACGCCAGAAACCTATGATTGTTCGAATCTCGGTCCGCCCCGATTTTGTTTCTAGGTTTGTTAGCACCATACCCGTGCTCGTGGGTTTCACCGAAGTGGTAAACGTCTGAGACCTGCATCACTTCGGGCTTTCCTCCCATATTAAGCTGACACGCCGCGTTAAACATAATACTGTTAAAAGCGGCGTTAAACCTAACTCACTCACTCACTATAACGTATCGCTGACGTAGAACTTGCATGAATATTTTCCGGAATTTTTGAAAACATTTGTTTCCGAAAATACTAGACTTTTTTCTCAGGTTTTAGTCCAAATGCTCTAGACATGATGAAAAAAATAATCTCGGGTCCTTCTTTCAGAGAAAATATTTATGTCTTTAAGCAATGAACTCAAAATAAACAACATGTAAATCAAAACTACACAAATCGGGACCTCTTCTTACTATCATGTAAATGGGGAAATCATTGGGAACCATATATGCTACTTTGAAGGTATTTTCTCAGAGAACAGTATCAGTGAAATAACCGGAGTATACGTCAACGGTGAGTCAATTTTTGTCCACGTTTTACTTTGAAATACATGCACAGCTGATATACAATTACACATAACAAATAAAACTAACAAAATGCATTTCCATATACCCTAGATTAAATGGGCGTGTCGTGACACATCGCGCGCCCACACTGCAAGATAATGTGCATATTGATAATACGCCAAAGCCACACCAAATTTGTTATCCCGATCAATGGATCAGTGGGCTTTCGACATTCATTCTCAACTCCCTGGGGAGTATGCAACCCAAGTTGTTAGACACCGGAAATGGGCTTCACACATTGTACCCAAGTGGGGGCCAAGTGGGGGCACAAATGGGGGCCAGGACCTTCGACGTGATTTACGAACGCTTTAACCACCAGGCCATTCAACCGCCCACTTGTGGGAGGAAACACCAAAGTGATGCAGTCTCAGACGTTCACGACTTTGGTAAAACCCGCGATCAAGGTGGTATCAAACCTGAAATCACAATCAGGGCACATGGACCAAGTCACCACGTAAATTCGCCTCTTACGACCAGCATAGGGGCTAGGTGTCCCCACGGGGAGTTAACAATATCGGAGGCGTTTATCCACGCACCGATCCATTTTTTGCATTCGTCTACTCCACTAAACTGCCCGGCAAAAGAAAGTATACACTTGAAAATTGGATTCAATTAGCACTTGTAACTAAATACGGTATGCTTCATTTTTTAAACATTAGATTTCCTTATTCATCGACAAAATAACTGTTTTTGTATTCAAGTATGATTTTGTTTTAATATACTCAACGCCAAAAGAAACGCGAACCAAAGAAACATATAGAGAAGTATGTACGTTAAGAGATGTTTCCAATGTGTAGCAATTAATGACAAAACTAACAAGCAGTCAAGTATAACAACAGACCCTTTATTATTATCACGAAGTGATGCACGTGATTTCCAAACTTTACACGCTAACCCTGCACGAGACAAAAGGTGCATTTCGAGTCATGGATTATGACGTCACATGTGATGCGTTCATGAGCATCGGTTCACACAACATACCAGTATGTTCGTTTGTGCTTTGAACCAATCTAATATATCTTGAATATGAGTAATTATTCATATATAAACCGAGTATATATATTGAAATTATTATTTGAGGGTTCCCCGAGTTTACAAAAGATGAAAAACTGAGAAACAGTATTGTTTAAAATGAATATATTTGCAAAATAACCAAAGATTAAAGACTGTGGGGTTCATGAAAGTGTTCCTCTTCTCGACGTGTTAAAAAGTTATTCTCCGTCAAATTGGTAAAATGCCATCTCATTTATAACAGATAACATTAATGGTCTTTCTAATCTTAATACTTAAACGCACGCATGGAGAGATATTCAACGTAGTGTTTTTGTTTTTTCGTATTAGGCATATATGTATATTAGTTACCTGATTTACCGGTAGAACATGTGGGTGTTTTAACGTGGGAAATGACTGAAAACATACCACTTATCGACATATTACAGCTTGTCTTTACCGTACTCTGATACTGTCCTCGTGACTTAGTCGCAAGCTGTATAGGAACACTACCGGATAATATATCCACGTATATTTACTCAGTGAACAGCACCCCTCGTAGGCAGGTTTCATTCAGGAAGTAATGGTTCGCTCCAAAACATGGAAAACACCTATTCTATTTATAGAACTATTGCCAATTGGATAGATTGTTACCTTAAAGCTATGCATTGTATATACATTTCCTGTATGAGGGAGGATGAAAGGCGAAGATAACGGTTTCCGCATATCACAATCTTACAAAGCGTGCGCTTGGTGTTGGATTGAGTGTCAGTGATTAATCGTCATGTTGATTTAAGGGCGTAATTTTTTAAACAAAAATAGTAGCCATTTACCATTTTCCTAAACATAACACCGTAAGA
Organism: Haliotis rufescens; assembly: GCF_023055435.1. Classification (NCBI taxonomy): domain Eukaryota; kingdom Metazoa; phylum Mollusca; class Gastropoda; order Lepetellida; family Haliotidae; genus Haliotis; species Haliotis rufescens. Next base: position 43,198,702 of record NW_025963802.1, read on the forward strand.
CAAAGCAAGCAGAGGCCTTTGACTCTCGCAATCATACTAATTACCATATGCTATTTCTTATATTATAATTATATCGCCTGCAAAATGTTAGACAGTGCTAACTGTACACACGTATTTCCATATTCAATAATATTTAATTTTTAAATCCTGTTTTAGTTTGAAGACAAAGCTCATTTAATTTCTCTTTACAAAGCGGCATCGCATATGAAAAAGACAAACCCCAAAACTGTCGAACAAAAGAAAGCACACACACATTGAATTATCAATCATATGTTAATTTATCGTTTAGAAAATAGAACTGTAACGTTTTGATAACATTTATACTTTTTTGGGTCAAAACTAATTTTCTAATTTTTCATTTTCTCGGTAGTTTATCTAATTACTTGTATGGTACTGTTTCAGGACAGGGGGGCACGGGTGGCCCAGTCGTCTAAGGCGCCGCGATTCGCTGTGCAGAGTTGCGTCCTTTGGGCACGCCAGAAACCTATGATTGTGGGTTCGAATCCCGGTTCGCCCCGATTATGTTTCAAGGTTTGTCAGCACCATACCCGTGCTCGTGGGTTTCACCGAAGTGGTAAACGTCTGAGATTTGAATTACTTCGGGCTTTCCTCTCACATTAAGGTAACACGCCGTGATATAACCGGAATACTGTTAAAAGCTGCGTTAAAACCCAACTCACTCACCAACTGCCTTTAATCTTAGAATCTCTAGGCAAAACAAGTTAATAGGCCCGGGTACCTCGTTTGCGTCGCAATTCGCCGTGCAGTGTTGCGTCCCTTGGGTGAACCAGAAATCTGTTATTATTATTCGAATCGTACGATTATGTTTCTAGGTTTGTCAGCGCCATACACGTGCTAGGTTGTTCCACCAAAGTGGTAAACGTGGAAGCACTGCATCCAATCGGGTTTTCCTCATAAGCTGACATGCCAGGATATAACTGGAATACTGCTCAAAGGGGCGATATATCAAACCCTGTCAATCACGATGACAAGACAACGTCATGGAAAGATGATCAACGACAATTTATTATCGTTACCTTTCACTTTACAAGATTATAGTTAATGTACAAAATGATACAGAAACTGCATATTCACGTGTGTGTTTATACTTATTATTTTAGTCTTGATCAATCTCCAAATATATCATAGCTGCCCTCTCTTGCAGCTATATACTGGATCTGAAGATCCTCTATACATGTATATGTATAAAGAATGTGCAACATGTACCACAAGACAAAAAGCTGGATTTTACAAGTTTGAAAACAAACAAAAACATGTAATTTCTGAATTTGCGTGTATGTGAGTAAAAACAAATAGAACGACCATTGTGTCATCTGGTGCCATCCTGCTCACTTCGAAGGTTAGATCAGTGATCTAGTCATTTCCATGGCAACATCTGCATCATTGTGTCATGTGGTGATCTGGTCACTTCCATGGCAACATCTGCATCATTGTGTCATGTGGTGATCTGGTCACTTCCATGGCAACATTTGCAACATTGTGTCATCTGGTGATCTGGTCACTTCAATGGCAACATCTGCATCATTGTGTCATGTGGTGATCTGGTCACTTCCATGGCAACATCTGCATCATATTGTCATGTGGTGATCTGGTCACTTCCATGGCAACATTTGCATCATTGTGTCATCTGGTGATCTGGTCACTTCCATGGCAACATCTGCATCATTGTGTCATCTGGTGATCTGGTCACTTCCATGGCAACATCTGCATCATTGCGTCATCTGGTGACCTGGTCCCTTCCATGGCAACACCATTTTAGCCATTGATTTACAGATTGAATACATAGAGGTTATCACGCGAGTGTGTTTGGGGATGTTAAATCTCCTGCATTAGGAATAAACGAAACAAGGTAACAATTCAAACATATGTCGGCCAAATCCAACTATTTTAATTTGTGGAGAAGGTTTCAAGCCGCAGAGGTCTACAAGCACAGATATGGCTACTGATCCCGCTTGGCTAGGCCTCGTGCCCTCGCAAATTTGTTTCGAAATTTTTATCTCCAAAGTTGCCAAACTTGCCAATGCCTTATCTACGTCACTGTTGGACACTGATTTTCAGTATAGTAGACTGTTCTTTTGTTAATGATAGCAATTATCCCTGTAGTTTATCCAGATTTCCAATGGTTAATTCTGACTCGATCGCCGAATGACGAGGGCGACGCCATGTTTGTTTATAAACAGTGACAGAAGTCCCTACTTGACCTTTGATATTTGCATCTCTATCTGCATATGACCCCAACGGATATCGTTTTTATGCGTTGGCTTTATCCTGCCGAGAAACCTACCCATTATGTGATAAAGAGTATTATCTGTCTGACTAATGTACATAGAAACACTACCGGTTTATTTAGATTGAGTTCATTCACTTGACATACAATGCCTCTCGTGGGCAACTGAATACAAGGCAGTAAATATCAGTGTTTAAAGTGGAAATCACCTGATCTATATATATAGTAACACGCTGTTGTTGACACACGGATGTTGCCCAAGTGGAGTGATGTCAAGAAGAAATCTATTTCCCTATTTACCTCATCATGTATGTTTCACCTGATGACCCTTTCACAGACCGATGTTGCTTTGTTTAACGCCGCACCCGAATGAGTTTCTATGCGATACCATGCCGTAATGTAACATTGATACCCGACTCAGAAACAGTATGCCAACTCTGATACGACCAGTCCTTCTTTTATCCCCTTATTGCCGAGTGTCAGGCAGGGTAACAACAAGTACCATCTTTTAATGGCCACTAGACTAAGGAGGCGGTCACATGCTTGAGAGCATAAAGGAGCATCGGGTACCATGAACCAATAAATAACATTCATTTTTTTCTCTGAACAAATCTATTATGAAGAGACGCCTGTATTTCTATGATATTTTTATTATGTTATTTGCTCAAAAATAAAAATTACTAAATAAATAAGATGCTTGTAAATCTAAAAGCCCATATCCACAACATTCATAAAAATGAATGGAATTCACAATACTTCATTACAAAGTCACATTTACATCGACGGATAACTCTGGGGATAAAGCATTTTTTGACAGTCATACACGTGTAAAATATATAAATAAATAAATACATAGATAAATGAATAAACTAAAACATATCAGTATTTAAACGACTCTGTCGCATACATAACAAAAGAATTAATGTAATCCAACACATATAATTGTAGATACCAAAGTATTGGTGAGACCTACTGTCTTGGAACCTTGCCTTTGTACTGTTATGGCACAGAAACTCGTTTGCCTGTCGCAAACAGTCGTAATGCCCCTAGAGAAAAACTAAGATGGAGGTTATTTCGTTAAAAGGAACTTTAACTTTAAATTCACGTTAAATTAAACGAGTCTATTCATCCCAATAGTCCCGGTTGCACCAGAGTCACTTGATTGTTCAGTTATACGGAGCAGAGACAGATGACAAGAAGACTTCGGCGTCCCTGAACACGATGTAATCACGGACGTACCTAAAGGCAACTGATGTGATGACCTTGCTGGTGACAACATCATCAGTGATGGTGTAAGTAAGACTTTGTCCATTGGCGTCAGCGGCGATCTTGATCCTACAAAGCGTGCTGTACAGCTTGTGTTGGAAGGCCTCCATGTCGACTGTGTATTCAGTTTCATATTTGTAGATGTACTTCATGAACATGATGATTGATGACACGTCATCATAGTCGCTCTGGAGAGCACCTGTTACCTGAAACGGGAAAAAAGGACAGTTGAATGTGACTGTGTCATCATAATCATCGTCGTCATTTTCATAATAAGATTTATTTTGATGATAATGATACAGTAACTGATTAATATTCTCGATTTCATTCAATATATATTACGGTCAGTTAGACAACAACCTCTTTCCATTATTCCGAAAATAAAAACGACAAGAAAAACATTACCACAATCATACGAAATCATTGTTAAATAATAGTCCATTGTATGATCATGATTCTGACGATATCATAGGTCTGTTTATGAATATCTATCAAAAGGTGATGATACCAGGTGTTTGCGAAAAGGTGAGTGTTCAGATCCTTCCGGTCAACCCGTCACAAACACAAGCAGAGGCAACTTAATTATTCATCTGAATATCCACGCCTAACCAAATTACATTACGATTTGACTACACCTACCATAGACTGATTAAATGGACGCCTGCTGACGGGGAAGTTTTTCTCGTTCACTCCTTTCAGAGAGGTTGCCAAAAATGGCGAAATCCGAGGCTGAAAGAACAATTAGTTAAATATAATTTACAGCAAACAGAAGTTACCTATAGTTAATATTAAAATTTAATACCACTTTGCATATTTACTTACATGTATCTATGGATGTGTTCAATTATGGTACCTTGATGTCAATAATGAGCAGCTGATATAATCGTTGTTGAGATAGACATATAGGAAAGTTATCCCAAGGATTCATACAATGTCAGTTGTGAAAATATAATTATATTTCTTAGTTTTCTAAAGAGCAATGGAAAGAAAGATTCTAGGAAAGACTTACGGGGGATGTTTTTATGTATTTGTCCTTTAGCAATCCGGCCAAAGTTTTGGCTTCAATGGCTGATATGACAATATCTCCCAGCGTCCGAGGAAGATTGCCAGTAACACCAAGTCCTTTGAAAGACCCACGAACAGGATTCGACCCTCCACAAGGATCACTCAGGGACTGACTTGAGGCGGAATGACAGATGAAAATGGCTACAGCCAAACCCACAAGCGTACCAGACACAGTAGTCACCATGATTCTGACAAAATAGAGACAAACATACTTGTTCACGTACTGCTACTACTACTACTACTACTACTACTACTACTACTACTACTACTACTACTACTACTATTACTACTACTGAGTTTCATATAATTTGAATAACACTTAGTCTACATTTGCTATATTTCAAACTTCACTCCTATTTACCTACATAATATGAAACGTCAACGCCAGAGAATAACCACTCTCGATTATCCGCCGAGACAGATTCCATTAAGCGTAAAGGGCAAAATAGTTTTGAAAATGGATCCTTTAGAAAGAGTTCTGACACCAGGTGTTCGCGAAAATGCGAAACCCGCCTCACACACAATTTACATGAACAAATAAGCGTTTGTTGGTTGCCTGACACAATAATAAATGCAATATTAAGCAAAAACTATTTTAAGATCGAACCAAAATTGTTAGTTAACTGTAAATGTTTTGAACTATTTCCTGATTCAGTTAACCCAAATTCAACATATCAAATGTGAAAATATTAAAATATTTTGAATACTTACATGTCGTTGTAAAATCTTCAACAAATCCACGAAAATATGAACTGGTGACAATATTCAGTAAACTACGAAATATGAGAACAGGTGTAGTGATTGATACAATTGCCAAAGGGTAGATTATATACTATTCAGTATGTGTGGGATGTAGTAGTATTACATCGGGAAATCCATCCTCATTTACCTTTGTTTCATTTCGTCTCTCGGTACACTAGTAACACGAACATCATATCGTTTGCTATTTTATCTTAACCAACGCCCTTTCTGGTCATATGGCTTTTAAGATTGAACTTCCCAGGTAGCAATGAGAAGAAAACAAAGGATTATTGTTTTTATCGCAGCCTGTTCCGGCTGCAAGTGAAAGCAAAGCATCCCCGATAATGTTAGGATCTCATGAGAGGTGGTTTCATGGCAGCCTGTGTTCGTGAAGGGTTGAACCGATGGGGCAGATACGCTCCAGATACCTTTTCGCGAATATCATCATTTGATGCTTATGGTATTCTCATCGTGTGTCTGTTTAAAGTATACTGAAAAACGAGTCATTGAGTAGTTCGTTGCTCCTTCAAAGACATTTAAAATAACTGATCATAATATAGCTGATATAATGCCGACCTCACCTTAAAGTTTACTCACTCACTCCTAACAGAAAGAGGATTTCAAGGTAAAGAGATCGTTAAGTAGGGTTAGAGTGTGTATATGTGTCAATAGATTCAGAGGAAACAATGTAAATAGGAAGGAATACAAATTAGTATCCCATACAAAGAGTCATCCGTCCTATTTCATAGGTCAACCAAGGTCATACTCCAGATAATTTACAAGTCAGTTTTATCCATGTACACCTACTCCATGTGGAAGTATACAAAATGTCAACAGATCATAGTATTGACTTCAACTCGAGCTCGTTATACAATAGGGACGAATAAATAGCAACTATGTAATGTATCAAAAATGTCATGTTTGGTTAAATGCTGGAGGCACAAGTAGTTGGTTGTTTATTTTCTTTAGTATTGCCACACTTAAGTGACATTTGAAAATGTATTCAATATCTTTGTTGAGGCCGTTTATCAGAAAAAATGTTTTTTAGATTTGTGTATATTCATGAAATACGGAGTTGCCAATAACTACTGAACACTTGGGGTATTGTATTCGTTAGAAGCCCCGAAGTGACGTCATTGTTAATTTCATTTTTAATAGTTTCATTTATTGATCTATATCATACATGTTTTGTTATACGTGTCAGGGAAATATAAATTTGGTATATAAAGATGGTACGTGTTTACCTTTAGGGGTTAAAACAAGGACTGGTCGACTAGGAGTCATGTTAAACTGCGGCATGGTATCTCAGTTGGCTAGCACTATAAATTGGCATTAGTCCTGACTAGTACAAGCAGCCACACACCCACCACACGTTATATAAGTGCAACAATCTTGGACACGACGTTAAACCCCATTTCACCTCACCTAACGATTGATCCCTTTATACACGGAAATGCAAACCTTCGATAACAAGAAGTATTTATCCGGATGTGTATCAGCGTTGTGTATCATGCGAGTTGTTTTTCTTTTAATTAAAAGTTCTAAATAAAAATTTTATTTAACAATATACCCACGTGGAAGTATTCTTTGAGAGGTGACTGAGCGCCAGCGCAGTTCATTTTTTGATATGATATATATTGCCTTTAGATATTTCAGGATTGACTGGGTATTTTTTTCGGTTCATTGAGGTATGAATCGAAAAACCAATGTGCAAACTGTATGAATCCGCGTAGCGGATTCTTACAAAAAGTTTGCTGTTTCATTCATTCTCGGCCTACGGTTTCAAAGGTTTGTTTGGACAATGAATATGCATGAAAGTCGCTAAATGTCCTGTGCATGACGATACACGTGAGCAGAAAAGGAAGTCCCTCGGCTGTAATATTGGGATTCCCCGACATTCCGAAGTAATGAAAGTAGTGCACCTCGGTGGGCGTGGCTTAATTTTTTACATTCATTGGGAAATGAATGCAATAACACGTGACCAATTCAGCTAATCAGAATACAGGAATTCCAATGAACACAACGAAAATTTAATTATATTCAATTGAAAATAAAAAATATGATAAAATCCACAGGGTGGTATAGTTTCTTTTCCTCTTTATACTTCCTTTGACAAGATAATGGATGCACACAGGTGCCGTTATCTACTGACATCTACTTTTATATACATAGAACAGTCATTCATGCATAGAAGACCGTAGTAATGACCTATTTCCTTCCTGTTGTTCCTGGAAACATAAATGTGGTTCAACTCGCGGTATAACTTAAACAACAGCACTGTTGAGATCTCAAGCTTACATGTACGGCCGATTGAAAAGATGACAGGGAAGCTAAAACGAAAGTTCACGATTTCATTCAGGTGATTGAACACGACAAATTGGTCAAAACTTGCATATTATCTTCAGATCCATATTCGGTAAGTCTTGTCACCAACGTCAGATCAGCCTAAATTTGATAACACCGAAACTCTAAATGGGGATTGCGGCTTTTGGCCTTTTTAGTTACTCATAGCTATTTGAAATAGCTGCAGTAATGTATGCAACACACGCTTATTTATCACACAAAATGCTTTCGTTTTCACTTATATGATGAATTATACTTTTGAAGCTAAAATCTGCATTTATTATTATTATCAATGTTTTTTACAGATAACAATAAATAAATGCAGCAAAGAGGGTTTGGGTCATCCTGGAACATCTTCAGCTCAGGACCCTTGCCCCCTCTACATGCAGACCAGACAGCGAATGGGATGCGCTGCCTAGTCGAACCCACCCACCACATTTCGGAGAATATGAAGACTCCCCAACACTGCAGCCTTCTGCGTTACCCTGATTGTCAGAACGGCGGTATGCCTGGCAGCAAACTTGGGTACTCCCCAATGTCAGATAAATGAATGGGAGGTACCGAGAACGATGGATAGTCGGACAACTTGGTACGTGGAAAGCAAGCGTGACATTTGGAACGCTTACTGGATAATTTCGATATTTTTCCTGAATCTTGTCAATCGCATTAGTGTCAAAGGGACAGAAAGTCCAATGGTATGAATAATTTCATTTGATTTATACAAAAAGAGAAGATCGGGTTTGTTGATCTTGATAGATCTGAGGCTGTACACCAACCTATTACAAAGAAGTTTGTCTCTATCATTTTCAATGACGCCCACTACATATTCTGGGCCGTATCAGGGATGGACCTCTGTGACCAAACCACAAGCATGGCGAATAAAAGATCATGTGAGCCACAACGAAATCAAGAAAGGGCTGTTCTTAACTTATGTAAATTTACACTTATTTGATAAGGTTCTGGTATAATAGTAGTCTTAAATGTAGTGTAGTAATTTGCTTGTCTAGAACTGGACATGGAACCATGCCTTAGGTCAGAAACGCACCTTTCTTTGGGAGATGTTTTGTTCGACCTGTGCACAACCAAGGCGGAACATCCCCTGCATCCACAGAAAACTAAAACAGTGACGTAATGGTGTTTGGACACAAGGGAACAGTTTCCACAACCGGTTTCGAAAACTATCAGGCCCAGGCTCCGTGTTAGATTTAGACTTTTTAATTACCTTTTTCAGGCAATCGGATGTAATGAAATACGACAATAATGACTTTGTTTTGTCATGTACATTATTATTGTAATCCTCTACCTGTGGTTCCTCGAGGTTGCGAACAGCTTGAAAAGGATAATTTCTCCTGAGGTTTCACAACAGCAAAATTGCCGGACATCCTAAATGTCTTGAAAGAAATGTTGTGAAAAGAAATTGGGTCTGTAAAAAATATTCAAGACCATTGCCAGAATATTAGTAGCTGGGCCCTCGAGTTGTATTGAAAACAAGTCTTTAGTGGTAACACTGTACCACGCATGCAAATATGTACCACTGAAAACAAGTCTTTAGTGGTAACACTTTACAACGCATTCAAATATGTACCACTGTATCTCTATACCGTACAATAACATACAGATGCTGAACCACGTGTGACGTGAATTCTGTTAGGTGGATCAAATACTGTTTCATCGATGTTTGAAGGACCTTTAAAGTGCACTGTGAAACAGGTGGGTGTATGGGTGAATTTTGGGGATGGGTGGGGGTAAGTAAAATATGGCCGCTTCAAGGGAAAAGGGAAAAAGCCAATTGATTAACTGAAGTTATTTGCTAACCATGTTGTCGACTTATCTATTTATATGGCTCATTTATAATTGCAAGGTGATCACTGGTCTAGTGGATAGTACGTCTGCCCGGGTGTACGGAGGGTCGGTGGTTCGATCCTCTGCCCGCGACATAACAGAAGACGTTAATAAAGCATACTTGTTACTGTGCCTGGCGCTCTTGAACGCAACGTTAAACCAAATTTCACCTCAACTTATGGGCGATTTAGTTCCAGAGCCGTCCAAATCACAGACAGAAACCAGTCTTTTTCCTAAGAGTCTAATATCCAGACTAACAGTCCGGATTAACGAGTTTCACTGAAGTAATTAACATTGGCATAATTATCGCCTGTGTTGACATAGATAAGTTAGAGTGAGATTTTTTTTAAATGTAAAAGTGAATTAACTGCTTTGCCGAACAACAATAATTAAAAACCAAGACGACTCCATTCTTGTTGATAACACCATTTTTATTCACAATTATCTCCTTGTAAAACAATCATAAAAATCATAGTAACAATAAAAACAATAGATAAATGATAAATAGCTGTCATAAATAGTTGGAAGTTTACAAAAAAGACATCCTAAACATGATATGAGTACAATGCATTTTGTTGTTTTATGCCGCAATCAGCAATATTTCAGCTACATTGCGGTTGTCTGTACATAATCGAATTGGACCAGACATATCAGCGATTAATTTTTATACAAGCGAAGTTGGGGTACGTCGGGAAAGCTATATAAATATAATCATAAATGTGGCAATGTCAATATAAATATTTCTTCAGTTCAATGAATATATTGGGCGGAGGGGGCGTCTAAGGTGCCGCAATTGGCTATGAAGAGTTGCGTCCTTGGAACACCAGAAACCTGTTATCGTGGGTTCGAATCTTCGTACGTAAAACTGAAACGCCGTGATATACCTGGACTACTTTCAAAACGGCTTTAAACTCAACTTACTCACTCATAAAGCGAATTTTAGATTATGTTGTTGTGATAGTTGTGGTGTTCAAGTAGTCAAAAGCGTCCCTGAAGACGATGAAATCTCTCTCATATCTTTTGGCATTGCTGTTCACAACGAATGGATATTCATCCAGATTCATGCTTGCCAGAATGTTTGTAGAATTGGAACATGTCGCTATGTGGATGCTGCAGAGGAGATGCTCGAGTTCGTTTCTGACGTCATTCATGTCGCTCTTGTAGTCCTCGCTGCTCTCTTGTTGGTGGGCGTTTGTGACGTCATTCATGTCTCTCGTGTAGTTCTTGCTGCACTCTTGTCGGTAGGCGACATCGACAAAGATGGTAATCACAGATATGTCGTCATAGTACTCTTCCATCTGTAATAAATATCATCATCATCATAATAATAATCATAATTATAATCGTCATCAGTAACAGCATTATCTCATCATCATCAGTATCGTGATCAGCAGCAGAGGGAGTAATAATCTGTACATCATCATCATCATCATCATCATCATCATCATCAGTAACAGCATTATCGCATCATCACCAGTATCGTTATCATCAGTAGAGAATGTAATAATCTGTACATATTTAATAACAGTGTTCAGCTTTGGCCACTGTTGCCACATTTACTACAGAAATGAACCCTTGGTACAGGTTCTAAATTACAGCCATGATTGAATTTACCAGGGAAATTCCATACCTACATGTAGACTACGAAAGTTTGCAAAAAATACCGGTTTGATTCACTGACTGACTTCAACACCATTAATATTGTCACGTTACTTTCAGTAGACCCAGTTTGTTTTGGGTGCGTGTGTGTACTCAACTCCAAAAGAAACGCGACAACGTTCAATGGGCGATATCATAATGAAAACGTATGAAATATATATAAAATTAACAAGTTAGATATTTTGACATCACCCTGCCAATTTTGAATTGCTTGTTTATAGCATGCTACTTTTATCACTTTAAATTTGCGTTTCATTTGGACTTGAGGGGATTTCTGTAGAACTTGAGGCAAAAGGTATTTCAGAGTGATGATAGTTGTGCTGAACAACACAAGTGGGAACGAGTGAAAGCAATATGGATGACGACTGCTCGTGATTGTCAATACTTTCACCAGATTTTTTGTACTTTCCAACTCTCCTGATGTCCTGTATTGGATCTTGTGTCACCTATAAGTTTCCTCGACAATATGTCTTGTGTTTTTAGTTTAAACATATTTTATTCTCGTGAAAAGGATTGGGCACAAGTTATCACAACTTAGAACGCCCTCTCCCATAGACTTACATGTATGCTTATTTACAGTTAATAAATCAAATCACAGAAAGGAAAGGAAAGAGATAGAGAAACGTATGTACATTCAATCTGCTCACTCAAACCTTTTCGTTTTCTTTATATATGTATGTACATTCCTAAAAATGCTTTCGTTCACATGATTTGGTAAAATTGCATTGCCAACTAGCATCAGGTCAATATTTACATCACAAGTATCTTTCACAATTAACAATAGTGAGTGCATCAATTCGTTTCTAGCTGATTTAAATAAAGGACATTCAATTAAAAATTGATATGAATTTTCACATGGGCTGCCACATCGGCATTTTGGATCCTCGTTTAAACCTTTCCTAAATAAGTCATTTTTAATTCACTGTCATCATATCTTATTTTTGTATGTATTATGTCTTGTGTTTCTGTCTAGTTCAAAAGATAATGGTGAAGCATTATCACCACATATCTAATAAAATCAAATTATGTTCTCCTTTGCGGTCTTTTGGGGGGAACCCTGAGCAAACATGGAAATCCAAGTCGAAATGAAAGATGCGTGGGTTCTTGAGCCAGTGACAAGACGGCTTTTTGAACAAATTCGGCTTTACAACCGCGATCAGATTTGCTTGTAAGAAAATAAAGGTACTTACGGTGATATTTTGTTGTGTGTTTGGAAACTGGTATTCAGACAAATTCTGACCAGCCAATTCAGCCATATACTTATCAGAAATTCGAATCTGTATAAAAAGAAACATTTGCATGATCATTATGATTGTAATCATATGCGCATGTCTACTGAACACATTGCTAATTACACTCCAGTATTGGGTTGCAATGTAGAAAATACCATTTCTTCTGATTAGTGAATAAGTCGGTACAACTCTGCGATGAACAGTATATATGTTTCTCATCAGAGTGAGTGAACTGGGTCTTACGCCGCTTCTAACGGTATTCCAGTTATATCAGCGAGTCAGCTTAAAGTATGAGGAAAGCCCGAAGTGATGCAGGTCTCAGACGTTTACCACTTTGGTGATTCGAACCCACAAGCATACGTTTCTGGCCTGGCCAAGGATCGCAACTCTGCACAGCGAATTGCGGCGCCTTAGACGTCTTGGCCACCCGTGCCCTTCTATGTCATATCACAGCGGACTGAACGTTTGAGGAAAATGATGAAGGATATTAAAAACGTATTTGTGACAGACGCTCACAAATTTCCTGCTTTGTCCTTACACAATATTAAAACAGAAACAACTGACCGTAGGAAGGTATATTCCTAAGATTAATACATATAAACATTGATTAATATGATTATTATTTGAAGTAGTATTAAAGCTATTTCGACTAAAATCAATCAACATTATTCGTTTATATTTGTAACTTTTTTAACGTCACACTGTCTAGAGAAACCAGTGATTGATATTCCGAGCAACGTCAAACCAGTTCGGGGTACCATGACACGGAAACAACCAAGTCAGTGAACCTGACCACCCGTTCCATTCAGTCGCCTCTTACATCAATGTATCTGGGGACCCGTGAAGATCCGGGTTAGAATAGGTCTTCAGCAACCCATGCTTGCCGTAAAAGGCGACTATGCTTGCCGTAATAGGTGGCTAACGGGATCGGGTGGTCAGGCTCGCTGACTTGGTTGATGCATGTCATCGTATCCCAATTGCGTGGATCGATGCTAATGATATTGATCACTGGATTGTCTGGTCCAGACTTGATTATTTACAGACCGCCGTCATATAGCTCGAATAATGCTGAGTAAAACAATAAACCAACCAATCAACCAATGTATCGGGGAGACTATTCCTACCCGGAACCTAACGGGGTTCTTATTTAAGATGTTGTTTTCAATTTGATGAACTATAGAGGACATATAGACTACCTTTGGCTCAGAATTATATTTTGTCTTCAACGTTTGACAAAGGCGTTTGGTTCCGTGTGCCTTTGGGGTAATATCTTCAAAGTTATTACTTGGTTGGCAACCAGCACCGGCAGCACGCACAGGGCGACATCCCCCGCAGGGGTCTGCAAGGATTTCACTGATGTTCCTACATGGCGGTATAGGTGTCCCTTGTGAAGCGATGGTCACCAGTATCAGTATCAGAATTTGACACATACTATTTCTGAAAAAAATATAATCTGATAACGAAGTCTTGTTACAGTAACACATTCATTGTTCAAGTAAAGAAACACAAGTAGACATTGTTCCTGATCTACAATGGTAAATCTATGGTACGTCAGTAAGCAAATAAGAGCACTCTTGCCCATTATTTATAGCGTTAGAACATATAGACCCTATTGACCTTCTGGTTAGAATCAATACATAATGTCACTTTGATTGTACGATTCCGACTTTATCATAAGCATGTGTTTATGAGGTGAGGTGAGGTGAGGTGAGGTGAGGTGAGGTGAAATATGGTTTAACGTCGCGTCATAGATTATTGCACTAATATAGCGACGTGCATGCACGTGTATGTGTGTGTGTGGCTGCTTGTACTAGTCCGGACTGATGCATATTTATAGTGCTAGCTCACAGAGATACCATGCCGCAATTTAACATGAATACCCCACTCAGACACAGTATACTGACTCCGAGCCGACCAGTCCTTGTTGTAGCCCCTTAATGCCGAGCGCCAGACAGGGTAACAACAAGTACCATCTTTTAACGTCTTTTGGTATGACGCGGTCGGGGATCGAACCCCCGGACCTTCCGCTCTCCGGGCGGACGCTCTACCACAAGACCACGGAGGCGGTCCATGTGTTTATGAGTCACTGTCGAATAGTGATGATATCAGGTGTTCGCGAAAACGTGAGCGTATCCTGTTCCACCTGTGGTAGTCGTCACAAACACAAGGGCAAGATAATTGTTCAACTGAAGCAAACACGGGAACATATAGTGCAAGTTAAAAAAGAGAATTGCATCAGACATAATTGTTGGCACTGATGCGTCAAATTTGGAAATGTCCTCAAAATTTCAACCCCCCAAATATTTTTCAAAGCTTTAGTGAGGCCTTGAATGATGTAACCTTGATCAAACAACTTCTGAGAAACAGTCGTGGGACGCTCTTTGAAATCTAGGTAGAGCATGCTCGATTGTACCTCCAAAGGTGTGAAAACAACGAAGGCTCGACATAAAGGGAAATTTACTATTGGAAAGTTGAAGTCCACCCGCTTGTCATACAGTCTTGTGGGGAGTGTTTTGTCACTCCGAATCTTTATGCACAGATCTGAACATGAAACAGATAAGCCTGGTCTCATTTATTTCTAGTTTAGGGGGATACATAAGTGACGGGGAAATGGCTACTTTTTGAAAGATGATGAAATGAACGATATACCTGAAGCTTAATAAGTTAACCTTCTGGGCCAAACAACATTGCTTGACTACTGGTCCCATGGGGAGTTTTACTTCATGCCTAAATTTCTTTCCCCTAAGTGTTTCATAGATGCTATCAGTGAGGAAGTCCATCATTTCACGTATAGTTTTCTCTGTAAACTTCAGATGACAATGCTTTCATGTTTGACAAATTGTCCTAAATCTCTGAAAATTGATCTGATGATCTTTTGTCACCACGTTTTGTGATATACCTTATCAACAACATCTGATTCCGGAACAAATAATTAAGAAGATAATGATAAAAACATCCTAAATGGAACGCGCTTCTACAAAATTTCTGATGGCACATTTATTTATTAAAAGGTTGTAGCTAAATCTTTTCCAAAGAGGGCAATCACTAGCGATATAGCGAAGACGATCTAAGGGAAGTAGTGTATAGCAAGTCACTTACCTGTTGCCAATAAAAGTCATGTTTCAAGTTCAGCCGTAACGAGAGGCGATTGTCCCAGTGTGTTCTCGATGTCCTAGCTGATGTTCAGTCATTCTCTCGGAGTTCTATATATACTTCAAATTGAATATATAATTGGTTTTAAAATTTCGTCCATGACTCATCTATTGTCAAGTTTTGAACAGGAATGAATACATTATTCTTTCATCCTGAAATGAGATAGATTAACTCCTGATTATACAGTTGTAAAAATAAAATGACGAAACTTATAAATTTATAAAACGAAACTCACGATGAAGGGAAATATACTAGCTCATGTCAGTAGAATGACTCTTTACTTATTACGAAAGTATTGAACATTAACTATACTAATCACAAAAGCAGTACACCCAGCACGTTTTAAATAGCAATTTAAACTGGTAAATTTTAATTTTAAGTGATGAGGTTCATATTTTTTCGTCAAATTGTTACCGAGTTTGTTGTTTCCTTATATTTAATAAATACCACAATATTTGGTACATACATTATTCATTATGTACTAATGAGGGATCATACCGCCTTAATGTAATTTACATAATTTAAAATGTCGAACGTTCCGTGTTTAATTTTATAATATGTATATTACTATTCATTATCAAGGATCTTATAATGTTTATTATGAACTTGACTAAGCGGATATAAGGGTAGTTGTGGGAAAGAATGATGAAATGTTTGCCTTGATGTGTGTTTCGCTTTTACCTTTTCCTTTTATACACAATGTTCAATTCATAGGAAAATGACAAGAGCCAAAAACTTTCTTCTTCTTTTTCTTCTACCTCTTCTTCTACAGATTAAAATTTAAAAAATGCAGCAAAGAGGGTAAGGGTGATCCTGACACAGTCAGGCTTGTTAGACTCATCATCAGCTCAGGACCCATGGGGGATTTTATTTATTTATACGACTCCCGTGTATCTTTTGTTTAGCTGATGGTCCGTTTGTACAAATAAGGCGTTCAATCGCGTGTTCGTTAAGTTGTGGGGGTGATATTCTTTTCTGTTGTTTGGAAGTATTTAGATTAGGGGTGTGCACAAGAGAAATCGTATATCCTATAAGATGTCCGCGGGTAACAGTTTCTCTACAAAATTGAAATGATTTGAGATGTGATTTTTACGTAATGAAACGTATGTTTGATTTTATCCAAAAGATATTTTATTTTACAATTTTGAATTTTCAGGGGCAGTCATCTAAGATGCCGCGATTCACTGTACAGAGTTGCGAGAAACGCCAGAAACCTATGATTGTTCGAATCCCGGTCCGCCCCGATTTTGTTTCTAGGTTTGTTAGCACCATACCCGTGGTCGTGGGTTTCACCGAAGTGGTAAACGTCTGAGACCTGCATCACTTCAGGCTTTCCGCCCACATTAAGCTGACACGCCGCGTTAAACATAATACTGTTAAAAGCGGCGTTAAACCCAACTCACTCACTCACTTCAACGTATCGCTGACGTAGAACTTGCATGAATATTTTCCGGAATTTTTGAAAATATTTGTTTCCGAAAATACTAGACTTTTTTCTCAGGTTTTAGCCCAAATGCTCTAGACATGATGAAACAAAAAAATCTCGGGTCCTTCTTTCAGAGAAAATATTTATGTCTTTAAGCAATGAACTCAAAATAAACTACATGTAAATCAAAACTACACAAATCGGGACCTCTTCTTACTATCATGTAAATGGGGAAATCATTGGAAACCATATATGCTACTTTGAAGGTATTTTCTCAGAGAACAGTATCAGTGAAATAACCGGAGTATACGTCAACGGTGAGTCAATTCTTGTCCACGTTTTACTTTGAAATACATGCACAGCTGATATACAATTACACATAACAAATAAAACTAACAAAATGCATTTCCATATACCCTAGATTAAATGGGCGTGTCGTGACACATCGCGCGCCCACACTGCAAGATAATGTGCATATTGATAATACGCCAAAGCCACACCAAATTTGTTATCCCGATCAATGGATCAGTGGGCTTTCGACATTCATTCTCAGCTCCCTGGGGAGTATGCAACCCAAGTTGCTAGACACCAGAAATGGGCTTCACACATTGTACGCAAGTGGGGGCCAAGTGGGGGCACAAATGGGGGCCAGGGCCTTCGGCGTGATTTACGAACGCTTTAACCACCAGGCCGCCCAACCGCCCACTTGTGTGAGGAAACACCAAAGTGATGCAGTCTCAGACGTTCACGACTTTGGTAAAACCCGCGATCAAGGTGGTATCAAACCTGAAATCACAATCAGGGCACATGGACCAAGTCACCACGTAAATTCGCCTCTTACGACCAGCATAGGGGCTAGGAGTCCCTACGGGGAGTTGACAATATCGGAGGCGTTTATCCACGCACCGATCCATTTTTTGCATTCGTCTACTCCACTAAACTGCCCGGCAAAAGAAAGTATACACTTGAAAATTGGATTCAATTAGCACTTGTAACTAAATACGGTATGCTTCATTTTTTAAATATGAGATTTCCTTATTCATCGACAAAATAACTGTTTTTGTATTCAAGTATGATTTTGTTTTAATATACTCAACGCCAAAAGAAACGCGAACCACAGAAACATATAGAGAAGTATGTACGTTAAGAGATGCTTCCAATATGTACCACTTAATGACAAAACTAACAATCAGTCAAGTAAAACAACAGTGCCTTTATTATTATCACGAAGTGATGCACGTGATTTCCAAACTTTACACGCTAACCCTGCACGAGACAAAAGGTGCATTTCGAGTCATGGATTATGACGTCACATGTGATGCGTTCATGAGCATCGGTTCACACAACATACCAGTATGTTCGTTTGTGCTTTGAACCAATCTAATATATCTTGGATATGAGTAATTATTCATATATTAACCGAGTATATATATTGAAATTATTATTTGAGGGGTCCTCGAGTTTACAAAAGATGAAAAACTGAGAAACAGTATTGTTTAACATGAATATATTTGCAAAATAACCAAAGATTAAAGACTGTGGGGTTCATGAAAGTGTTCCTCTTCTCAACGTGTTAAAAAGTTATTCTCCTTCAAATTGGTAAAATGCCATATCATTTATAACAGATAACAGATATCAGATAACATTAATGGTCTTTCTAATCTTAATACTTAAACGCACGCATGGAGAGATATTCAACGCAGTGTTTTTGTTTTTTCGTATTAGGCATATATGTATATTAGTTACCTGATTTACCGGTAGAACATGTGGGTGTTTTAACGTGGGAAATGACTGAAAACATACCACTTATCGACATATTACAGCTTTCTCGGACATTTTCTCGGTAGTTTATCTAATGACATGTTATGGTACTGTTTCACGACAGGGGGCACGGGTGGCCCAGTCGTCTAAGGCGCCGCGATTCGCTGTGCAGAGTTGCGTCCTTTGGGCACGCCAGAAACCTATGATTGTGGGTTCGAATCCCGGTTCGCCCCGATTATGTTTCAAGGTTTGTCAGCACCATACCCGTGCTCGTGGGTTTCACCGAAGTGGTAAACGTCTGAGATTTGAATTACTTCGGGCTTTCCTCTCACATTAAGGTAACACGCCGTTATATAACCGGAATACTGTTAAAAGCTGCGTTAAAACCCAACTCACTCTCCAACTGTCTTTAATCTTAGAATCTCTTTTTATAAGTATAAAACATTTGTCAAATAGGCAAAACAAGTTAATAGGCCCGGGTACCTCGTTTGCGTCGCAATTCGCCGTGCAGTGTTGCGTCCCTTGGGTGAACCAGAAATCTGTTATTATTATTCGAATCGTACGATTATGTTTCTAGGTTTGTCAGCGCCATACACGTGCTAGGTTGTTCCACCAAAGTGGTAAACGTGGAAGCACTGCATCCAATCGGGTTTTCCTCATAAGCTGACATGCCAGGATATAACTGGAATACTGCTCAAAGGGGCGATATATCAAACCCTGTCAATCACGATGACAAGACAACGTCATGGAAAGATGATCAACGACAATTTATTATCGTTACCTTTCACTTTGCAAGATTATAGTTAATGTACAAAATGATACAGAAATTGCATATTCACGTGTGTGTTTATAATTATTATTTTAGTCTTGATCAATCTCCAAATATATCATAGCTGCCTTCTCTTGCAGTTATATACTGGATCTGAAGATCCTCTATACATGTATATGTATAAAGAATGTGCAACATGTACCACAAGACAAAAAGCTGGATTTTACAAGTTTGAAAATAAACAAAAACATGTAATTTCTGAATTTGCGTGTATGTGAGTAAAAACAAATAGAACGACCATTGTGTCATCTGGTGTCATCCCGCTCACTTCGAAGGTTAGATCAGTGATCTAGTCATTTCCATGGCAACATCTGCATCATTGTGTCATGTGGTGATCTGGTCACTTCCATGGCAACATCTGCATCATTGTGTCATGTAGTGATCTGGTCACTTCCATGGCAACATCTGCATCATTGTGTCATCTGGTGATGTGGTCACTTCCATGGCAACATCTGCATCATATTGTCATGTGGTGATCTGGTCACTTCCATGGCAACATTTGCATCATTGTGTCGATCGCCGAATGACGAGAGTGACGCCATGTTTGTTTATAAACAGTGACAGAAGTCCCTACTTGACCTTTGATATTTGCATCTCTATCCGCATATGACCCCAACGGATATCGTTTTTATGCGTTGGCTTTATCCTGCCGAGAAACCTACCCATTATGTGATAAAGAGTATTATCTGTGTGACTAATGTACATAGAAACACTACCGGTTTATTTAGATTGAGTTCATTCACTTGACATACAATGCCTCTCGTGGGCAACTGAATACAAGGAAGTAAATATCAGTGTTTAAAGTGGAAATCACCTGATCTATATATAGTAACACGCTGTTGTTGACACACGGATGTTGCCCACGTGGAGTGATGTCAAGAAGAAATCTATTTCCCTATTTACCTCATCATGTATGTTTCACCTGATGACCCTTTCACAGGACCGATGTTGCTTTGTTTAACGCCGCACCCGAATGAGTTTCTATGCGATACCATGCCGTAATGTAACATTGATACCCGACTCAGAAACAGTATGCCAACTCTGAGACGACCAGTCCTTCTTTTATCCCCTTATTGCCGAGTGTCAGGCAGGGTAACAACAAGTACCATCTTTTAATGGCCACTAGACTAAGGAGGCGGTCACATGTTTGAGAGCATAAAGGAGCATCGGGTACCATGAACCAATAAATAACATTCATTTTTTTCTCTGAACAAATCTATTATGAAGAGACGCCTGTATTTCTATGATATTTTTATTATGTTATTTGCTCAAAAATAAAAATTACTAAATAAATAAGATGCTTGTAAATCTAAAAGCCCATATCCACAACATTCATAAATGAATGGAATTCACAATATTTCATTACAAAGTCACATTTACATCGACGGATAACTCTGGGGATAAAGCATTTTTTGACAGTCATACACGTGTAAAATATATAAATAAATAAATACATACATAGATAAATGAATAAACTAAAACATATCAGTATTGGTAAGTAAGTATTGGTGAGACCTACTGTCTTGGAAGCTTGCCTTTGTACTGTTACGGCACAGAAACTCGTTTGCCTGTCGCAAACAGTCGTAATGCCCCTAGAGAAAAACTAAGATGGAGGTTAATTCGTTAAAAGGAACTTTTACTTAAAATTCACATTAAAGTTAACGAGTCTATTCATCCCAATAGTCCCGGTTGCACCAGAGTCACTTGATTGTTCAGTTATACGGAGCAGAGACAGATGACAAGAAGATTTCGGCGTCCCTGAACACGATGTAATCACGGGCGTACCTAAAGGCAACTGATGTGATGACCTTCCTGGTGACAACATCATCGGTTATGGTGTAAGTAAGACTTTGTCCATTGGCGTCAGCGGCGATCTTGATCCTGCAAAGCGTGTTGTACAGCTTGTGTTGGAAGGCCTCCATGTCGACTGTGTATTCAGTTTCATATTTGTAGATGTACTTCATGAACATGATGATTGTTGACACGTCATCATAGTCGCTCTGGAGAGCACCTGTTACCTGAAACGGGAAAAAAGGACAGTTGAATGTGTCTGTGTCATCATAATCATCGTCGTCATTTTCATAATAAGATTTATTTTGATGATAATGATACAGTAACTGATTAATATTCTCGATTTCATTCAATATATATTACGGTCATTTAGACAACAACCTCTTTCCATTATTCCGAAAATAAAAACGACAAGAGTACATTACCACAATCATACGAAATCATTGTTAAAAAATAGTCCATTGTATGATCATGATTCTGACGATATCATAGGTCTGTTTATGAATATCTATCAAAAATCTATCTTTGCGAAAAGGTGAGTGCTCAGATCCTTCCGGTCAACCCGTCACAAACACAAGCAGAGGCAACTTAATTATTCATCTGAATATCCACGCCTAACCAAATTACATTACGATTTGACTACACCTACCATAGACTGATTAAATGGACGCCTGCTGACGGGGAAGTTTTTTTCCTGAACTCCTTTCAGAGAGGTTGCCAAAAATGGCGAAATCCGAGGCTGAAAGAACAATTAGTTAAATATAATTTACAGCAAACAGAAGTTACCTATAGTTAATATTAAAATTTAATACCACTTTGCATATCTACTTACATGTATCTATGGATGTGTTCAATTATGGTACCTTGATGTCAATAATGAGCAGCTGATATAATCGTTGTTGAGATAGACATATAGGAAAGTTATCCCAAGGATTCATACAATGTCAGTTGTGAAAATATAATTATATTTCTTAGTTTTCTAAAGAGCAATGGAAAGAAAGATTCTAGGAAAGACTTACGGGGGATGTTTTTATGTATTTGTCCTTTAGCAATCCGGCCAAAGTTTTGGCTTCAATGGCTGATATGACAATATCTCCCAGTGTCCGAGGAAGATTGCCAGTAACACCAAGTCCTTTGGAAGACCCACGAACAGGATTCGACCCTCCACAAGGATCACTCAGGGACTGACTTGAGGCGGAATGACAGATGAAAATGGCTACAGCCAAACCCACAAGCGTACCAGACACAGTAGTCACCATGATTCTGACAAAATAGAGACAAACATACTTGTTCACGTACTACTACTACTACTACTACTACTACTACTACTACTACTATTACTACTACTGAGTTTCATATAATTTGAATAACACTTAGTCTACATTTGCTATATTTCAAACTTCACTCCTATTTACCTACATAATATGAAACGTCAACGCCAGAGAATAACCACTCTCGATTATCCGCCGAGACAGATTCCATTAAGCGTAAAGGGCAAAATAGTTTTGAAAATGGATCCTTTAGAAAGAGTTCTGACACCAGGTGTTCGCGAAAATGCGAAACCCGCCTCACACACAATTTACATGAACAAATAAGCGTTTGTTGGTTGCCTGACACAATAATAAATGCAATATTAAGCAAAAACTATTTTAAGATCGAACCAAAATTGTTAGTTAACTGTAAATGTTTTGAACTATTTCCTGATTCAGTTAACCCAAATTCAACATATCAAATGTGAGAATATTAAAATTTTTTGAATACTTACATGTCGTTGTAAAATCTTCAACAAATCCACGAAAATATGAACTGGTGACAATATTCAGTAAACTACGAAATATGAGAACAGGTGTAGTGATTGATACAATTGCCAAAGGGTAGATTATATACTATTCAGTATGTGTGGGATGTAGTAGTATTACATCGGGAAATCCATCCTCAGTTACCTTTGTTTCATTTCGTCTCTCGGTACACTAGTAACACGAACATCATATCGTTTGCTATTTTATCTTAACCAACGCCCTTTCTGGTCATATGGCTTTTAAGATTGAACTTCCCAGGTAGCAATGAGAAGAAAACAAAGGATTATTGTTTTTATCGCAAGTCGGCTGCAAGTCGGCTGCAAGTGAAAGCAAAGCATCCCCGATAATGTTAGGATCTCATGAGAGGTGGTTTCATGGCAGCCTGTGTTCGTGAAGGGTGGAACCGATGGGGCAGATACGCTCCAGATACCTTTTCGTGAATATCATCATTTGATGCTTATGGTATTCTCATCGTGTGTCTGTTTAAAGTATACTGAAAAACGAGTCATTGAGTAGTTCGTTGCTCCTTCAAAGACATTTAAAATAACTGATCATAATATAGCTGATATAATGCCGACCTCACCTTAAAGTTTACTCACTCACTCCTAACAGAAAGAGGATTTCAAAGTAAAGAGATCGTTAAGTAGGGTTACAACGTGTATATGTGTCAATAGATTCAGAGGAAACAATGTAAATAGGAAGGAATACAAATTAGTATCCCATACAAAGAGTCATCCGTCCTTTTTCATAGGTCAACCAAGGTCCTACATCAGATAATTTACAAGTCAGTTTTATCCATGTACACCTACTCCATGTGGAAGTATACAAAATGTCAACAGATCATAGTATTGACTTCAACTCGTTATACAATAGGGACGAATATATAGCAACTATGTAATGTATCAAAAATGTCATGTTTGGTTAAATGCTGGAGGCACAAGTAGTTTGTTGTTTATTTTCTTGAGTATTGCCACACTTAAGTGACATTTGAAAATGTATTCAATATCTTTGTTGAGGCCGTTTATCAGAAAGAATGTTTTTTAGATTTGTGTATATTCATGAAATACAGAGTTGCCAATAACTACTGAACACTTAGGGTATTGTATTCGTTAGAAGCCCCGAAGTGACGTCATTGTTAATTTCATTTTTAATAGTTTCATTTATTGATCTATATCATAGATGTTTTGTTATACGTGTCAGGGAAATATAAATTTGGTATATAAAAGATGGTACGTGTTACCCTTTAGGGGTTAAAACAAGGACTGGTCGACTAGGAGTCATGTTAAACTGCGGCATGGTATATTAGTTGGCTAGCACTATAAATTGGCATTAGTCCTGACTAGTACAAGCAGCCACACACCCACCACACGTTATATAAGTGCAACAATCTTGGACACGACGTTAAACCCCATTTCACCTCACCTAACGATTGATCCCTTTATACACGGAAATGCAAACCTTCGATAACATGAAGTATTTCTCCGGATGTGTATCAGCGTTGTGTATCATGCGAGTTGTTTTTCTTTTAATTAAAAGTTCTAAATAAAATTATTCATTTAACAATATACCCACGTGGAAGCATTCTTTTAGAGGTGACTGAGCGCAAGCGCAGTTCATTTTTGATATGATATATATTGCCTTTAGATATTTCAGGATGGACTGTGTATTTTTTTCGGTTCATTGAGGTATGAATCGAAAAACCAATGTGCAAACTGTATGAATCCGCGTAGCGGATTCTTACAAAAAGTTTGCTGTTTCATTCATTCTCGGCCTACGGTTTCAAAGGTTTGTTTGGACAATGAATATGCATGAAAGTCGCTAAATGTCCTGTGCATGACGATACACGTGAGCAGAAAAGGAAGTCCCTCGGCTGTAATATTGGGATTCCCCGACATTCCGAAGTAATGAAAGTAGTGCGCCTCGGTGGGCGTGGCTTAATTTTTTACATTCATTCGGAAATGAATGCAATAACACGTGACCAATTCAGCTAATCAGAATACAGGAATTCCAATGAACACAACGAAAATTTAATTATATTCAATTGAAAATAAAAAATATGATAAAATCCACAGGGTGGTATAGTTTCCTTTCCTCTTTATACTTCCTCTGACAAGGTAATGGATGCATTCAGATGCCGTTATCTACTGACATCTACTTTTATATACATAGAACAGTCATTCATGCATAGAAGACCGTAGTAATGACCTATTTCCTTCCTGTTGTTCCTGGAAACATAAATGTGGTTCAACTCGCGGTATAACTTAAACAGAAGCACTGTTGAGATGTCAAGCTTACATGTACGGCCGATTGAAAAGATGACAGGGAAGCTAAAACGAAAGTTCACGATTTCATTCAGGTGATTGAACACGACAAATTGGTCAAAACTTGCATATTATCTTCAGATCCATATTCGGTAGGTCTTGTCACCAACGTCAGATCAGCCTAAATTTGATAACACCGAAACTCTAAATGGGGATTGCGGCTTTGGGCCTTTTTAGTTACTCATAGCTATTTGAAATAGCTGCAGTAATGTATGCAACACACGCTTATTTATCACACAAAATGCTTTCGTTTTTACTTATATGATGAATTATACTTTTGAGGCTAAAATCTGCATTTATTATTATTATCAATGTTTTTTACAGATTACAATAAATAAATGCAGCAAAGAGGGTTTGGGTCATCCTGGAACAGTCACGCTGGCTAGGCTCATCTTCAGCTCAGGACCCTTGCCCCCTCTACATGCAGACCAGACAGCGAATGGGATGCGCTGCCTAGTCGAACCCACCCACCACATTTCGGAGAATATGAAGACTCCTCAACACTGCAGCCTTCTGCGTTACCCTGATTGTCAGAACGGCGGTATTCCTGGCAGCAAACTCGGGTACTCCCCAATGTCAGACAAATGAATGGCAGGTACCAAAACTAAGGCACCGAGAACGATGGATAGTCGGACAACTTGGTACGTGGAAAGCAAGCGTGACATTTGGAACGCTTTCTGGATAATTTCGATATTTTTCCTGAATCTTGTCAATCGCATTAGTGTCAAAGGGACAGAAAGTCCAATGGTATGAATAATTTCATTTGATTTATCCAAAAAGAGAAGATCGGGTTTGTTGGTCTTGATAGATCTGAGGCTGTACACCAACCTATTACAAAGAAGTTTGTATTTGTCATTTTCCATGACGCCCACTACATATTCTTGGCCGTATCAGGGATGGACCTCTGTGACCAAACCACAAGCATGGCGAATAAAAGATCATGTGAGCCACAACGAAATCAAGAAAGGGCTGTTCTAAACTTATGTAAATTTACACTTATTTGATAAGGTTCTGGTATAATAGTAGTCTTAAATGTAGTGTAGTAATTTGCTTGTCTAGAACTGGACATGGAACCATGCCTTAGGTCAGAAACGCACCTTTCTTTGGGAGATGTTTTGTTCGACCTGTGCACATCCAAGGCGGAACATCCCCTGCATCCACAGAAAACTAAAACAGTGAAGTAAAGGTGTTTGGACACAAGGGAACAGTTTCCACAACCGGTTTCGAAAACTATCAGGCCCAGGCTCCGTGTTAGATTTAGACTTTTAATTACCTTTTTCAGGCAATCGGATGTAATGAAACACAACAATAATGACTTTGTTTTGTCATGTATACTCGGACCCCATGGTACCGCGGCATTCATCGTATCGCGGCATTTGTGATTTCCGATAGTTCACGCGGGACACGCCTCTTGGCAGCTGTCTATTAATGCAAATCAGTAACCAGGAAGTGCACACTTCGTAAACAATTTCAATTTCCTCGGAATGTTCCGTCTGCTGTAAGTTATTAATGCGTTTTTACATATTTCTGGCATCTTTTGTAATATTGCGTATTATTGTAATAACCCGTAGTTCCCAAAGTAAACTTTCTCTATCGACCCGAACTAGATCATCTGCATATTCATGGTGACTAATGAGGTAACGGAAGTTACGTAGTCCGCACAATTTTTCCCGCTCTGTGCCCAGAAACTATTGGGAGATCATAAGGGCCATAATGCCAAACTTAGAAATACGTTCTTC
This sequence comes from Haliotis rufescens, assembly GCF_023055435.1. Classification (NCBI taxonomy): domain Eukaryota; kingdom Metazoa; phylum Mollusca; class Gastropoda; order Lepetellida; family Haliotidae; genus Haliotis; species Haliotis rufescens. The sequence goes on from NW_025963802.1 coordinate 43,225,917, forward strand.
ACTAGTAACCAAAAGATAAATACATACTTTGGGCATACTAGGAGTGCTTTTATATATTTATTGTTGACTTTTAACATTTTAACATTTTGTGACAAATTATTGTCATCCAATTTTTTTTAAACAATCTTAAAATATCATTTCTGATATTTTGATGTTGACTTATAAAAATATTTTTCTCTTACTTTTCGGTAAATATGCATTGAATACCTATTGCTGATAACACATTTAGAATTTTACTTGTGCTGTCTTTGCACTTGTCTGGACAAATCACTGATGTCTGGAATGATCATACCAAGTGGTTGGTAGAATTATATCCTCTTTTTGTCCAATTCGGACATCCATACACAACTTTTCTCTGTACCGCGAGGCCCGGCTTTTACTCGGAGCTACTAATGTAAATAATGAACTTTTATCAGTAAAATATGCATTGTTTGATAACATGAATGATATCTGATACAGAGAACACGAATAAACATAAAGGTAAGTGAGTGCATTTTGTTCCGTTTAGCGTACATGACAAGTACCGCGATACCCCGAGGTTGCAGGCTACATTATTATTGTAATCCTCTACCTGTGGTTCCTCGAGGTTGCGAACAGCTTGAAAAGGATAATTTCTCCTGAGGTTTCACAACAGCAAAATTGCCGGACATGCTAAATGTCTTGAAAGAAATGTTGTGAAAAGAAATTGGGTCTGTAAAAAATATTCAAGACCATTCCCAGAATATTAGTAGCTGGGCCCTCGAGTGGTATTGAAAACAAGTCTTTAGTGGTAACACTGTACCACGCATGCAAATATGTACCACTGAAAACAAGTCTTTAGTGGTAACACTTTACAACGCATTCAAATATGTACCACTGTATCTCTATACCGTAAATTGGAAACGTAATTAGATGCTGAACCACGTGTGACGTGAATTCTGTTAGGTGGATCAAATACTGTTTCATCGATGTTTGAAGGTCCTTTAAAGTGCACTGTGCAACAGGTGGGTGTATGGGTGAATTTTGGGGATGGGTGGGGGTAAGTAAAATATGGCCGCTTCAAGGGAAAAGGGAAAAAGCCAATTGATTAACTTAAGTTATTTGCTAACCATGTTGTCGACTTATCTATTTATATGGCTCATTTATACTTGCAAGGTGATCACTGGTCTAGTGGATAGTACGTCTGCCCGGGTGTACGGAGGGTCGGTGGTTCGATCCTCTGCCCGCGTCATAACAGATGACGTTAATAGAGCATACTTGTTACTGTGCCTGGCGCTCTTGAACGCAACGTTTAACAAAATTTCACCTCAACTTATGGGCGATTTAGTACCAGAGCCGTCTAAACCACAGACAGAAACCAGTCTTTTTCCTAAGAGTCTAATATCCAGACTAACAGTCCGGATTAACGAGTTTCACTGAAGTCATTAACATTGGCATAATTATCGCCTGTGTTGACATAGATAAGTTAGAGTGAGATATTTTTGAAATGTAAAAGTGAATTAACTGCTTTGCCGAACAACAATGATTAAAAACCAAGACGACTCCATTCTTGTTGATAACACCAATTTTATTCACAATTATCTCCTTGTAAAACAATCATAAAAATCATAGTAACAATAATAACAATAGATAAATGATAAATAGCTGTCATAAATAGTTGGAAGTTTACAAAAAAGACATCCTAAACATGATATGAGTACAATGCATTTTGTTGTTTTACGCCGCAATCAGCAATATTTCAGCTGCATTACGGTTGTCTGTACATAATCGAATTGGACCAGACATATCAGTGATTAATTTTTATACAAGCGAAGTTGGGATACGTCGGGAAAGCTATATAAATATAATCATAAATGTGGCAATGTCAATATAAATATTTCTTCAGTTCAATGAATATATTGGGCGGAGGGGGCGTCTAAGGTGCCGCAATTCGCTATGAAGAGTTGCGTCCTTGGAACACCAGAAACCTGTTATCGTGGGTTCGAATCTTCGAACGTAAAACTGAAACGCCGTGATATGCCTGGACTACTTTCAAAACGGCTTTAAACTCAACTTACTCACTCATAAAGCGAATTTTAGATTATGTTGTTGTGATAGTTGTGCTGTTCAAGTAGTCAAAAGCGTCCCTGAAGACGAAGAAATCTCTCACATATCTTTCGGCAGTGCTGTTTACAACGAATGGATATTTAGCCAGATTCATGCTTGCCAGAATGTTTGTAGAATTGGAACATGTCGCTATGTGGATGCTGCAGAGGAGATGCTTGAGTTTGTTTCTGACGTGCTTCATGTCTTTCTTGTAGTCCTCGCTGCACTCTTGTTGGTAGGCGACATCGACAAAGATGGTTATCACAGATATGTTGCCATAGTACTCTTCCATCTGTAATAAATATCATCATCATCATAATAATAATCATAATCATAATCGTCATCAGTAACAGCATTATCTCATCATCATCAGTATCGTGATCATTAGCAGAGGGAGTAATAATCTGTACATCATCATCATCATCATCATCATCATCATCATCAGTAACAGCATTATCGCATCATCACCAGTATCGTTATCATCAGTAGAGGATGTAATAATCTGTACATATTTAATAACAGTGTTCAGCTTTGGCAACTGTTGCCACATTTACTACAGAAATGAACCCTGGGTACAGGTTCTTAATTACAGCCATGATTGAATTTATCAGGGAAATTCCATACCTACATGTAGACTACGAAAGTCTGCAAAAAAATACCGGTTTGATTCACTGACTGACTTCAACGCCATTAATATTGTCACGCTACTTTCAGTAGTCCCAGTTTGTTTTGGGTGCGTGTGTGTACTCAACTCCAAAAGAAACGCGACAACGTTCAATGGGCGATATCATAATGAAAACGTACGAAATACATATAAAATTAACAAGTTAGATATTTTGACATCACCCTGCCAATTTTGAATTGCTTGTTTATAGCATGCTACTTTTATCACTTTAAATTTGTGTTTCATTCGGACTTGAGGGGATTTCTGTAGAACTTGAGGCAAAAGGTATAATTTCAGAGTGATGATAGTTGTGCTGAACAACACAAGTGGGAACGAGTGAAATACATTACAAGTATCTTTCACAATTAACAATAGTGAATGCATCAATTCGTTTCTAGCTGATTTAAATAAAGGACATTCAATGAAAAAATGATATGAATTTTCACATGGGCTGCCACATCGGCATTTTGGATCCTCGTTTAAACCTTTCCTAAATAAGTCATTTTTTAATTCACTGTCATCATATCTTAATTTTGTATGTATTATGTCTTGTGTTTCTGTCTAGTTCAAAAGATAATGGTGAAGCATTATCACCACATATCTCATAAAATCAGATTATGTTCTCCTTTGCGGTCTTTTGGGGGTGAACCCTGAGCAAACATGGAAATCCCAGTCGCAATGAAAGATGCGTGGGTTCTTGAGCCAGTGACAAGACGGCTTTTTGAACAAATTCGGCTTTACAACCGCGAATTGCTTGTAAGAAAATAAAGGTACTTACGGTGATATTTTGTTGTGTTTTTGGAAACTGGTATTTAGACAAATTCCGACCAGCCAAAACAGCCATAGAGTGATCAGAAATTCGAATCTGTATAAAAAGAAACATTTGCATGATCATTATGATTGTAATCATATGCGCATGTATACTGAACACATTGCTAATTACACTCCAATATTGGGTTGCAATGTAGAAAATACCATTTCTTCTGATTAGTGAATGAGTCGGTAGAACTCTGCGTTGAACAGTAATTATGTTTCTCATCAGAGTGAGTGAGTTGGGTCCAACGCCGCTTCTAACAGTATTCCAGTTATATCAGCGTGTCAGCGGAAAGCCCGAAGTGATGCAGGTCTCAGACGTTTACCACTTTGGTGATTCGAACCCACAAGCATACGTTTCTGGCCTGGCCAAGGATCGCAACTCTGCACAGCGAATTGCGGCGCCTTAGACGTCTTGGCCACCCGTGCCCTTCTATGTCATATCACAGCGGACTGAACGTTTGAGGAAAATGATGAAGGATATTAAAAACGTATTTGTGACAGACGCTCACAAATTTCCTGCTTTGTCCTTACACAATATTAAAACAGAAACAACTGACCGTAGGAAGGTATATTCCTAAGATTAATACATATAAACATTGATTAATATGAATATTATTTGAAGTAGTATTAAAGCTATTTCGACTAAAATCAATCAAAATTATTCATTTATATTTGTTACTTTTTTAACGTCACACTGACTAGAGAAACCAGTGATTGATATTCCGAGCAACGTCAAACCAGTTCAGGGTACCATGACACGGAAACAACCAAGTCAGTGAACCTGACCACCCGTTCCATTCAGTCGCCTCTTACATCAATGTATCTGGGGACCCGTGAAGATCCGGGTTAGAATAGGTCTTCAGCAACCCATGCTTGCCGTAAAAGGCGACTATGCTTGCCGTAAAAGGTGGCTAACGGGATCGGGTGGTCAGGCTCGCTGACTTGGTTGATGCATGTCATCGTATCCCAATTACGTGGATCGATGCTCATGATATTGATCACTGTGCGGCGTAAAACAACCAACAAACCAACCAACCAATGTATCTGGGAGACTATTCCCACCCGGAACCCCAATGGGGTTCTTATTGAAGATGTTGTTTTCAATTTGATGAAATATAGAGGACATATAGACTACCTTTGGCTCAGAATTATATTTTGTCTTCAACATTTGACAAAGGTGTTTGACTCCGTGTGCCTTTGGGGTAATATCTTCAAAGTTATTACTTGGTTGGCAACGAGCACCGGCAGCACGCACAGGGCGACATCCCCCGCAGGGGTCTGCAAGGATTTGACTGATGTTTCTACATGGCGGTATAGGTGTCCCTTGTGAAGCGATGGTCACCAGTATCAGTATCAGAATTTGACACATACTATTTCTGAAAAAAATATAATCTGATAACGAAGTCTTGTTACAGTAACACATTCATTGTTCAAGTAAAGAAACACAAGTAGACATTGTTCCTGATCTCGATGGTAAATCTATGGTACGTCAGTAAGCAAATAAGAGCACTCTTGCCCATTATTTATAGCGTTAGAACATGTAGACCCTATTGACCTCCTGGTTAGAATCAATACATAATGTCACTTTGATTGTACGATTCCGACTTTATCATAAGCATGTGTTTATGAGGTGAGTTGAGGTGAGGTGAAATATGGTTTAACGTCGCGTCCAAGATTATTGCACTAATATAGCGACGTGCATGCACGTGTATGTGTGTGTGTGGCTGCTTGTACTAGTCCGGACTGATGCATATTTATAGTGCTAGCTCACAGAGATACCATGCCGCAGCTGAATATGAATACCCCACTCAGACACAGTATACTGACTCAGAGCCGACCAGTCCTTGTTGTAGCCCCTTAATGCAGAGCGCCAGACAGGGTAACAACAAGTTCCATCTTTTAACGTCTTTTGGTATGACGCGGTCGGGGATCGAACCCCGGACCTTCCGCTCTCCGGGCGGACGCTCTACCACAAGACCACGGAGGCGGTCCATGTGTTTATGAGTCACTGTCGAATAGTGATGATATCAGGTGTTCGCGAAAACGTGAGTGTATCCTGTTCCACCTGTGGTAGTCGTCACAAACACAAGGGCAAGATAATTGTTCGACTGAAGCAAACACGGGATCATATAGTGCAAGTTAAAAAAGAGAATTGCATCAAACATAATTGTTGGCACTGATGCGTCAAATTTGGAAATGTCCTCAAAATTTCAACCCCCCAAATATTTTTCAAAGCTTTAGTGAGGCCTTGAATGATGTAACCTTGATCAAACAACTTCTGAGAAACAGTCGTGGGACGCTCTTTGAAATCTAGGTAGAGCATGTTCGATTGTACCTCCAAAGGTGTGAAAACAACGAAGGCTCGACATAAAGGGAAATTTACTATTGGAAAGTTGAAGTCCACCCGCTTGTCATACAGTCTTGTGGGGAGTGTTTTGTCACTCCGAATCTTTATGCACAGATCTGAACATGAAACAGATAAGCCTGGTCTCATTTATTTCTAGTTTAGGGGGATACATAAGTGACGGGAAAATGGCTACTTTTTGAAAGATGATGAAATGAACGATATACCTGAAGCTTAATAAGTTAACCTTCTGGGCCAAACAACATTGCTTGACTACTGGTCCCATGGGGAGTTTTACTTCATGCCTAAATTTCTTTCCCCTGAGTGTTTCATAGATGCTATCAGTGAGGAAGTCCATCATTTCACGTATAGTTTTCTCTGTAAACTTCAGATGACAATGCTTTCATGTTTGACAAATTGTCCTAAACCTCTGAAAATTGATCTGATGATCTTTTGTCACCACGTTTTGTGATATACCTTATCAACAACATCTGATTCCGAAACAAATAATTAAGAAGATAATGATAAAAACATCCTAAATGGAACGCGCTTCTACAAAATTTCTGATGGCACATTTATTTATTAAAAGGTTGTAGCTAAATCTTTTCCAAAGAGGGCAATCACTAGCGATATAGCGAAGACGATCTAAGGGAAGTAGTGTATAGCAAGTCACTTACCTGTTGCCAATAAAAGTCATGTTTCAAGTTCAGCCGTAACGAGAGGCGATTGTCCCAGTGTGTTCTCGATGTCCTAGCTGATGTTCAGTCATTCTCTCGGAGTTCTATATATACTTCAAATTGAATATATAATTGGTTTTAAAATTTCGTCCATGACTAATCTATTGTCAAGTTTTGAACAGGAATGAATACATTATTCTTTCATCCTGAAATGAGATAGATTAACTCCTGATTATACAGTTGTAAAAATAAAATGACGAAACTTATAAATTTATAAAACGAAACTCACGATGAAGGGAAATGCACTAGCTCATGTCAGTAGAATGACTCTTTACTAATTACGAAAGTATTGAACATTAACTATACTAATCACAAAAGCAGTACACCCATCAAGTTTTTAATAGCAATTTAAACTGTCAAATTTTAATTTTAAGTGATGAGGTTCATATTTTTTCGTCAAATGGTTACCGGGTTAGTTGTTTCCTTATATTTTATAAATACCACAATATTTGGTACATACATTATTCATTATGTACTAATGAGGGATCATACAGCCTTAATGTAATTTACATAATTTAAAATGTCGAACGTTCCGTGTTTAATTTTATAATATGTATATTACTATTCATTATCAAGGATCTTATAATGTTTATTATGAACTTGACTAAACGGTAGTTCTGGGAAAGAATGATGAAACGTTTGCTTTGATGTGTGTTTCGCTTTTACCTCTTCCTTTTATACACAATGTTCAATTCATAGAAAAATGACAAGAGCCAAAAACTTTCTTCTTCTTTTTCTTCTTCCTCTTCTTCTACAGATTAAAATTTAAAAAATGCAGCAAAGAGGGTAAGGGTGATCCTGACACAGTCAGGCTTGTTAGACTCATCATCAGCTCAGGACCCATGGGGGATTTTATTTATTTATACGACTCCCGTGTATCTTTTGTTTAGCTGATGGTCCGTTTGTACAAATAAGGCGTTCAATCGCGTGTTCGTTAAGTTGTGGGGGTGATATTCTTTTCTGTTGTTTGGAAGTATTTAGATTAGGGGTGTGCACAAGAGAAATCGTATATCCTATAAGATGTCCGCGGGTAACAGTTTCTCTACAAAATTGAAATGATTTGAGATCTGATATGTACGTAACGAAACGTATGTTTGATTTTATTCAAAAGATATTTTATTTTACAATTTTGAATTTTCAATGTGATTTTATTTTATATTTAATTAAAACGACAGTGTGTGTGTGTGTGTGTATGTGTCAATATCAATGAATCGTGGCATGTACATATTAGATGAGGGGATGTATGAATGTTAACTTTACACGAATACATAACCGTTCTTCTTGTCATTTCAACGTATCGGGGGGCACGGGGGGGGGGCAGTCATCTAAGATGCCGCGATTCACTGTACACAGTTGCGAGAAACGCCAGAAACCTATGATTGTTCGAATCTCGGTCCGCCCCGATTTTGTTTCTAGGTTTGTTAGCACCATACCCGTGCTCGTGGGTTTCACCGAAGTGGTAAACGTCTGAGACCTGCATCACTTCGGGCTTTCCTCCCATATTAAGCTGACACGCCGCGTTAAACATAATACTGTTAAAAGCGGCGTTAAACCTAACTCACTCACTCACTTCAACGTATCGCTGACGTAGAACTTGCATGAATATTTTCCGGAATTTTTGAAAACATTTGTTTCCGAAAATACTAGACTTTTTTCTCAGGTTTTAGTCCAAATGCTCTAGACATGATGAAAAAAATAATCTCGGGTCCTTCTTTCAGAGAAAATATTTATGTCTTTAAGCAATGAACTCAAAATAAACAACATGTAAATCAAAACTACACAAATCGGGACCTCTTCTTACTATCATGTAAATGGGGAAATCATTGGGAACCATATATGCTACTTTGAAGGTATTTTCTCAGAGAACAGTATCAGTGAAATAACCGGAGTATACGTCAACGGTGAGTCAATTTTTGTCCACGTTTTACTTTGAAATACATGCACAGCTGATATACAATTACACATAACAAATAAAACTAACAAAATGCATTTCCATATACCCTAGATTAAATGGGCGTGTCGTGACACATCGCGCGCCCACACTGCAAGATAATGTGCATATTGATAATACGCCAAAGCCACACCACATTTGTTATCCCGATCAATGGATCAGTGGGCTTTCGACATTCATTCTCAGCTCCCTGGGGAGTATGCAACCCAAGTTGCTAGACACCAGAAATGGGCTTCACACATTGTACCCAAGTGGGGGCCAAGTGGGGGCACAAATGGGGGCCAGGGCCTTCGGCGTGATTTACGAACGCTTTAACCACCAGGCCGCCCAACCGCCCACTTGTGTGAGGAAACACCAAAGTGATGCAGTCTCAGACGTTCACGACTTTGGTGAAACCCGCGATCAAGGTGGTATCAAACCTGAAATCACAATCAGGGCACATGGACCAAGTCACCACGTAAATTCGCCTCTTACGACCAGCATAGGGGCTAGGAGTCCCTACGGGGAGTTGACAATATCGGAGGCGTTTATCCACGCACCGATCCATTTTTTGCATTCGTCTACTCCACTAAACTGCCCGGCAAAAGAAAGTATACACTTGAAAATTGGATTCAATTAGCACTTGTAACTAAATACGGTATGCTTCATTTTTTAAATATTAGATTTCCTTATTCATCGACAAAATAACTGTTTGTGTATTCAAGTATGATTTTGTTTTAATATACTCAACGCCAAAAGAAACGCGAACCAAAGAAACATATAGAGAAGTAGGTACGTTAAGAGATGTTTCCAATGTGTAGCAATTAATGACAAAACTAACAATCAGTCAAGTATAACAACAGACCCTTTATTATTATCACGAAGTGATGCACGTGATTTCCAAACTTTACACGCTAACCCTGCACGAGACAAAAGGTGCATTTCGAGTCATGGATTATGACGTCACATGTGATGCGTTCATGAGCATCGGTTCACACAACATACCAGTATGTTCGTTTGTGCTTTGAACCAATCTAATATATCTTGAATATGAGTAATTATTCATATATAAACCGAGTATATATATTGAAATTATTATTTGAGGGTTCCCCGAGTTTACAAAAGATGAAAAACTGAGAAACAGTATTGTTTAAAATGAATATATTTGCAAAATAACCAAAGATTAAAGACTGTGGGGTTCATGAAAGTGTTCCTCTTCTCGACGTGTTAAAAAGTTATTCTCCTTCAAATTGGTAAAATGCCATCTCATTTATAACAGATAACATTAATGGTCTTTCTAATCTTAATACTTAAACGCACGCATGGAGAGATATTCAACGTAGTGTTTTTGTTTTTTCGTATTAGGCATATATGTATATTAGTTACCTGATTTACCGGTAGAACATGTGGGTGTTTTAACGTGGGAAATGACTGAAAACATACCACTTATCGACATATTACAGCTTGTCTTTACCGTACTCTGATACTGTCCTCGTGACTTAGTCGCAAGCTGTATAGGAACACTACCGGATAATATATCCACGTATATTTACTCAGTGAACAGCACCCCTCGTAGGCAGGTTTCATTCAGGAAGTAATGGTTCGCTCCAAAACATGGAAAACACCTATTCTATTTATAGAACTATTGCCAATTGGATAGATTGTTACCTTAAAGCTATGCATTGTATATACATTTCCTGTATGAGGGAGGATGAAAGGCGAAGATAACGGTTTCCGCATATCACAATCTTACAAAGCGTGCGCTTGGTGTTGGATTGAGTGTCAGTGATTAATCGTCATGTTGATTTAAGGGCGTAATTTTTTAAACAAAAATAGTAGCCATTTACCATTTTCCTAAACATAACACCGTAAGACAAAGCAAGCAGAGGCCTTTGACTCTCGCAATCATACTAATTACCATATGCTATTTCTTATATTATAATTATATCGCCTGCAAAATGTTAGACAGTGCTAACTGTACACACGTATTTCCATATTCAATAATATTTAATTTTTAAATCCTGTTTTAGTTTGAAGACAAAGCTCATTTAATTTCTCTTTACAAAGCGGCATCGCATATGAAAAAGACAAACCCCAAAACTGTCGAACAAAAGAAAGCACACACACATTGAATTATCAATCATATGTTAATTTATCGTTTAGAAAATAGAACTGTAACGTTTTGATAACATTTATACTTTTTTGGGTCAAATCTAATTTTCTAATTTTTCATTTTCTCGGTAGTTTATCTAATTACATGTTATGGTACTGTTTCAGGACAGGGGGGCACGGGTGGCCCAGTCGTCTAAGGCGCCGCGATTCGCTGTGCAGAGTTGCGTCCTTTGGGCACGCCAGAAACCTATGATTGTGGGTTCGAATCCCGGTTCGCCCCGATTATGTTTCAAGGTTTGTCAGCACCATACCCGTGCTCGTGGGTTTCACCTAAGTGGTAAACGTCTGAGATTTGAATTACTTCGGGCTTTCCTCTCACATTAAGGTAACACGCCGTGATATAACTGGAATACTGTTAAAAGCTGCGTTAAAACCCAACTCACTCACCAACTGCCTTTAATCTTAGAATCTCTAGGCAAAACAAGTTAATAGGCCCGGGTACCTCGTTTGCGTCGCAATTCGCCGTGCAGTGTTGCGTCCCTTGGGTGAACCAGAAATCTGTTATTATTATTCGAATCGTACGATTATGTTTCTAGGTTTGTCAGCGCCATACACGTGCTAGGTTGTTCCACCAAAGTGGTAAACGTGGAAGCACTGCATCCAATCGGGTTTTCCTCATAAGCTGACATGCCAGGATATAACTGGAATACTGCTCAAAGGGGCGATATATCAAACCCTGTCAATCACGATGACAAGACAACGTCATGGAAAGATGATCAACGACAATTTATTATCGTTACCTTTCACTTTACAAGATTATAGTTAATGTACAAAATGATACAGAAACTGCATATTCACGTGTGTGTTTATACTTATTATTTTAGTCTTGATCAATCTCCAAATATATCATAGCTGCCCTCTCTTGCAGCTATATACTGGATCTGAAGATCCTCTATACATGTATATGTATAAAGAATGTGCAACATGTACCACAAGACAAAAAGCTGGATTTTACAAGTTTGAAAACAAACAAAAACATGTAATTTCTGAATTTGCGTGTATGTGAGTAAAAACAAATAGAACGACCATTGTGTCATCTGGTGCCATCCTGCTCACTTCGAAGGTTAGATCAGTGATCTAGTCATTTCCATGGCAACATCTGCATCATTGTGTCATGTGGTGATCTGGTCACTTCCATGGCAACATCTGCATCATTGTGTCATGTGGTGATCTGGTCACTTCCATGGCAACATTTGCAACATTGTGTCATCTGGTGATCTGGTCACTTCAATGGCAACATCTGCATCATTGTGTCATGTGGTGATCTGGTCACTTCCATGGCAACATCTGCATCATTGTGTCATGTGGTGATCTGGTCACTTCCATGGCAACATTTGCATCATTGTGTCATCTGGTGATCTGGTCACTTCCATGGCAACATCTGCATCATTGTGTCATCTGGTGATCTGGTCACTTCCATGGCAACATCTGCATCATTGCGTCATCTGGTGACCTGGTCCCTTCCATGGCAACACCATTTTAGCCATTGATTTACAGATTGAATACATAGAGGTTATCACGCGAGTGTGTTTGGGGATGTTAAATCTCCTGCATTAGGAATAAACGAAACAAGGTAACAATTCAAACATATGTCGGCCAAATCCAACTATTTTAATTTGTGGAGAAGGTTTCAAGCCGCAGAGGTCTACAAGCACAGATATGGCTACTGATCCCGCTTGGCTAGGCCTCGTGCCCTCGCAAATTTGTTTCGAAATTTTTATCTCCAAAGTTGCCAAACTTGCCAATGCCTTATCTACGTCACTGTTGGACACTGATTTTCAGTATAGTAGACTGTTCTTTTGTTAATGATAGCAATTATCCCTGTAGTTTATCCAGATTTCCAATGGTTAATTCTGACTCGATCGCCGAATGACGAGGGCGACGCCATGTTTGTTTATAAACAGTGACAGAAGTCCCTACTTGACCTTTGATATTTGCATCTCTATCCGCATATGACCCCAACGGATATCGTTTTTATGCGTTGGCTTTATCCTGCCGAGAAACCTACCCATTATGTGATAAAGAGTATTATCTGTCTGACTAATGTACATAGAAACACTACCGGTTTATTTAGATTGAGTTCATTCACTTGACATACAATGCCTCTCGTGGGCAACTGAATACAAGGAAGTAAATATCAGTGTTTAAAGTGGAAATCACCTGATCTATATATATAGTAACACGCTGTTGTTGACACACGGATGTTGCCCACGTGGAGTGATGTCAAGAAGAAATCTATTTCCCTATTTACCTCATCATGTATGTTTCACCTGATGACCCTTTCACAGACCGATGTTGCTTTGTTTAACGCCGCACCCGAATGAGTTTCTATGCGATACCATGCCGTAATGTAACATTGATACCCGACTCAGAAACAGTATGCCAACTCTGATACGACCAGTCCTTCTTTTATCCCCTTATTGCCGAGTGTCAGGCAGGGTAACAACAAGTACCATCTTTTAATGGCCACTAGACTAAGGAGGCGGTCACATGCTTGAGAGCATGAAGGAGCATCGGGTACCATGAACCAATAAATAACATTCATTTTTTTCTCTGAACAAATCTATTATGAAGAGACGCCTGTATTTCTATGATATTTTTATTATGTTATTTGCTCAAAAATAAAAATTACTAAATAAATAAGATGCTTGTAAATCTAAAAGCCCATATCCACAACATTCATAAAAATGAATGGAATTCACAATACTTCATTACAAAGTCACATTTACATCGACGGATAACTCTGGGGATAAAGCATTTTTTGACAGTCATACACGTGTAAAATATATAAATAAATAAATACATAGATAAATGAATAAACTAAAACATATCAGTATTTAAACGACTCTGTCGCATACATAACAAAAGAATTAATGTAATCCAACACATACAATTGTAGATACCAAAGTATTGGTGAGACCTACTGTCTTGGAAGCTTGCCTTTGTACTGTTATGGCACAGAAACTCGTTTGCCTGTCGCAAACAGTCGTAATGCCCCTAGAGAAAAACTAAGATGGAGGTTATTTCGTTAAAAGGAACTTTAACTTTAAATTCACGTTAAATTAAACGAGTCTATTCATCCCAATAGTCCCGGTTGCACCAGAGTCAGTTGATTGTTCAGTTATACGGAGCAGAGACAGATGACAAGAAGACTTCGGCGTCCCTGAACACGATGTAATCACGGACGTACCTAAAGGCAACTGATGTGATGACCTTGCTGGTGACAACATCATCAGTGATGGTGTAAGTAAGACTTTGTCCATTGGCGTCAGCGGCGATCTTGATCCTACAAAGCGTGCTGTACAGCTTGTGTTGGAAGGCCTCCATGTCGACTGTGTATTCAGTTTCATATTTGTAGATGTACTTCATGAACATGATGATTGATGACACGTCATCATAGTCGCTCTGGAGAGCACCTGTTACCTGAAACGGGAAAAAAGGACAGTTGAATGTGACTGTGTCATCATAATCATCGTCGTCATTTTCATAATAAGATTTATTTTGATGATAATGATACAGTAACTGATTAATATTCTCGATTTCATTCAATATATATTACGGTCAGTTAGACAACAACCTCTTTCCATTATTCCGAAAATAAAAACGACAAGAAAAACATTACCACAATCATACGAAATCATTGTTAAAAAATAGTCCATTGTATGATCATGATTCTGAGGATATCATAGGTCTGATTATGAATATCTATCAAAAGGTGATGATACCAGGTGTTTGCGAAAAGGTGAGTGTTCAGATCCTTCCGGTCAACCCGTCACAAACACAAGCAGAGGCAACTTAATTATTCATCTGAATATCCACGCCTAACCAAATTACATTACGATTTGACTACACCTACCATAGACTGATTAAATGGACGCCTGCTGACGGGGAAGTTTTTCTCCTGAACTCCTTTCAGAGAGGTTGCCAAAAATGGCGAAATCCGAGGCTGAAAGAACAATTAGTTAAATATAATTTACAGCAAACAGAAGTTACCTATAGTTAATATTAAAATTTAATACCACTTTGCATATCTACTTACATGTATCTATGGATGTGTTCAATTATGGTACCTTGATGTCAATAATGAGCAGCTGATATAATCGTTGTTGAGATAGACATATAGGAAAGTTATCACAAGGATTCATACAATGTAAGTTGTGAAAATATAATTATATTTCTTAGTTTTCTAAAGAGCAATGGAAAGAAAGATTCTAGGAAAGACTTACAGGGGATGTTTTTATGTATTTGTCCTTTAGCAATCCGGCCAAAGTTTTGGCTTCAATGGCTGATATGACAATATCTCCCAGTGTCCGAGGAAGATTGCCAGTAACACCAAGTCCTTTGGAAGACCCACGAACAGGATTCGACCCTCCACAAGGATCACTCAGGGACTGACTTGAGGCGGAATGACAGATGAAAATGGCTACAGCCAAACCCACAAGCGTACCAGACACAGTAGTCACCATGATTCTGACAAAATAGAGACAAACATACTTGTTCACGTACTACTACTACTACTACTACTACTACTACTACTACTACTACTATTACTACTACTGAGTTTCATATAATTTGAATAACACTTAGTCTACATTTGCTATATTTCAAACTTCACTCCTATTTACCTACATAATATGAAACGTCAACGCCAGAGAATAACCACTCTCGATTATCCGCCGAGACAGATTCCATTAAGCGTAAAGGGCAAAATAGTTTTGAAAATGGATCCTTTAGAAAGAGTTATGACACCAGGTGTTCGCGAAAATGCGAAACCCGCCTCACACACAATTTACATGAACAAATAAGCGTTTGTTGGTTGCCTGACACAATAATAAATGCAATATTAAGCAAAAACTATTTTAAGATCGAACCAAAATTGTTAGTTAACTGTAAATGTTTTGAACTATTTCCTGATTCAGTTAACCCAAATTCAACATATCAAATGTGAAAATATTAAAATATTTTGAATACTTACATGTCGTTGTAAAATCTTCAACAAATCCACGAAAATATGAACTGGTGACAATATTCAGTAAACTACGAAATATGAGAACAGGTGTAGTGATTGATACAATTGCCAAAGGGTAGATTATATACTATTCAGTATGTGTGGGATGTAATAGTATTACATCGGGAAATCCATCCTCAGTTACCTTTGTTTCATTTCGTCTTTCAGTACACTAGTAACACGAACATCATATCGTTTGCTATTTTATCTTAACCAACGCCCTTTCTGGTCATATGGCTTTTAAGATTGAACTTCCCAGGTAGCAATGAGAAGAAAACAAAGGATTATTGTTTTTATCGCAGCCTGTTCCGGCTGCAAGTGAAAGCAAAGCATCCCCGATAATGTTAGGATCTCATGAGAGGTGGTTTCATGGCAGCCTGTGTTCGTGAAGGGTTGAACCGATGGGGCAGATACGCTCCAGATACCTTTTCGCGAATATCATCATTTGATGCTTATGGTATTCTCATCGTGTGTCTGTTTAAAGTATACTGAAAAACGAGTCATTGAGTAGTTCGTTGCTCCTTCAAAGACATTTAAAATAACTGATCATAATATAGCTGATATAATGCCGACCTCCCCTTAAAGTTTACTCACTCACTCCTAACAGAAAGAGGATTTCAAGGTAAAGAGATCGTTAAGTAGGGTTACAACGTGTATATGTGTCAATAGATTCAGGGGAAACAATGTAAATAGGAAGGAATACAAATTAGTATCCCATACAAAGAGTCATCCGTCCTATTTCATAGGTCAACCAAGGTCCTACATCAGATAATTTACAAGTCAGTTTTATCCATGTACACCTACTCCATGTGGAAGTATACTAAATGTCAACAGATCATAGTATTGACTTCAACTCGTTATACAATAGGGACGAATATATAGCAACTATGTAATGTATCAAAAATGTCATGTTTGGTTAAATGCTGGAGGCACAAGTAGTTTGTTGTTTATTTTCCTGAGTATTGCCACACTTAAGTGACATTTGAAAATGTATTCAATATCTTTGTTGAGGCCGTTTATCAGAAAGAATGTTTTTTAGATTTGTGTATATTCATGAAATACAGAGTTGCCAATAACTACTGAACACTTGGGGTATTGTATTCGTTAGAAGCCCCGAAGTGACGTCATTGTTAATTTCATTTTTAATAGTTTCATTTATTGATCTATATCAAACATGTTTTGTTATACGTGTCAGGGAAATATAAATTTGGTATATAAAAGATGGTACGTGTTACCCTTTAGGGGTTAAAACAAGGACTGGTCGACTAGGAGTCATGTTAAACTGCGGCATGGTATCTCAGTTGGCTAGCACTATAAATTGGCATTAGTCCTGACTAGTACAAGCAGCCACACACCCACCACACGTTATATAAGTGCAACAATCTTGGACACGACGTTAAACCCCATTTCACCTCACCTAACGATTGATCCCTTTATACACGGAAATGCAAACCTTCGATAACATGAAGTATTTATCCGGATGTGTATCAGCGTTGTGTATCATGCGAGTTGTTTTTCTTTTAATTAAAAGTTCTAAATAAAATTATTCATTTAACAATATACCCACGTGGAAGTATTCTTTGAGAGGTGACTGAGCGCCAGCGCAGTTCTTTTTTTGATATGATATATATTGCCTTTAGATATTTCAGGATTGACTGTGTATTTTTTTCGGTTCATTGAGGTATGAATCGAAAAACCAATGTGCAAACTGTATGAATCCGCGTAGCGGATTCTTACAAAAAGTTTGCTGTTTCATTCATTCTCGGCCTACGGTTTCAAAGGTTTGTTTAGACAATGAATATGCATGAAAGTCGCTAAATGTCCTGTGCATGACGATACACGTGAGCAGAAAAGGAAGTCCCTCGGCTGTAATATTGGGATTCCCCGACATTCCGAAGTAATGAAAGTGGTGCGCCTCGGTGGGCGTGGCTTAATTTTTTACATTCATTGGGAAATGAATGCAATAACACGTGACCAATTCAGCTAATCAGAATACAGGAATTCCAATGAACACAACGAAAATTTAATTATATTCAATTGAAAATAAAAAAATATGATAAAATCCACAGGGCGGTATAGTTTTTTTTCCTCTTTATACTTCCATTGACAAGATAATTGATGCACACAGATGCCGTTATCTATTGACATCTACTTTTATATACATAGAACAGTCATTCATGCATAGAAGACCGTAGTAATGACCTATTTTCTTCCTGTTGTTCCTGGAAACATAAATGTGGTTCAACTCGCGGTATAACTTAAACAGAAGCACTGTTGAGATGTCAAGCTTACATGTACGGCCGATTGAAAAGATTACAGGGAAGCTAAAACGAAAGTTCACGATTTCATTCAGGTGATTGAACACGACTTAATTGGTCAAAACTTGCATATTATCTTCAGATCCATATTCGGTAGGTCTTGTCACCAACGTCAGATCAGCCTAAATTTGATAACACCGAAACTCTAAATGGGGATTGCGGCTTTGGGCCTTTTTAGTTACTCATAGCTATTTGAAATAGCTGCAGTAATGTATGCAACACACGCTTATTTATCACACAAAATGCTTTCGTTTTCACTTATATGATGAATTATACTTTTGAAGCTAAAATCTGCATTTATTATTATTATCAATGTTTTTTACAGATTACAATAATTAAATGCAGCAAAGAGGGTTTGGGTCATTCTAGAACAGTCACGTTGGCTAGGCTCATCTTCAGCTCAGGACCCTTGCCCCCTCTACATGCAGACCAGACAGCGAATGGGATGCGCTGCCTAGTCGAACCCACCCACCACATTTCGGAGAATATGAAGACTCCTCAACACTGCAGCCTTCTGCGTTACCCTGATTGTCAGAACGGCGGTATTCCTGGCAGCAAACTTGGGTACTCCCCAATGTCAGACAAATGAATGGGAGGTACCGAGAACGATGGATAGTCGGACAACTTGGTACGTGGAAAGCAAGCGTGCCATTTGGAACGCTTACTGGATAATTTCGATATTTTTCCTGAATCTTGTCAATCGCATTAGTGTCAAAGGGACAGAAAGTCCAATGGTATGAATAATTTCATTTGATTTATCCAAAAAGAGAAGATCGGGTTTGTTGGTCTTGATAGATCTGAGGCTGTACACCAACCTATTACAAAGAAGTTTGTATTTGTCATTTTCCATGACGCCCACTACATATCCTTGGCCGTATCAGGGATGGACCTCTGTGACCAAACCACAAGCATGGCGAATAAAAGATCATGTGAGCCACAACGAAATCAAGAAAGGGCTGTTCTAAACTTATGTAAATTAACACTTATTTGATAAGGTTCTGGTATAATAGTAGTCTTAAATGTAGTGTAGTAATTTGCTTGTCTAGAACTGGACATGGAACCATGCCTTAGGTCAGAAACGCACCTTTCTTTGGGAGATGTTTTGTTCGACCTGTGCACAACCAAGGCGGAACATCCCCTGCATCCACAGAAAACTAAAACAGTGACGTAAAGGTGTTTGGACACAAGGGAACAGTTTCCACAACCGGTTTCGAAAACTATCAGGCCCTGGCTCAGTGTTAGATTTGGACTTTTTAATTACCTTTTTCAGGCAATCGGATGTAATGAAATAATGACTTTGTTTTGTCATGTACATTATTATTGTAATCCTCTACCTGTGGTTCCTCGAGGTTGCGAACAGCTTGACAAGGATAATTTCTCCTGAGGTTTCACAACAGCAAACTTGCCGGACATGCTAAATGTCTTGAAAGAAATGTTGTGAAAAGAAATTGGGTCTGTAAAAAATATTCAAGACCATTCCCAGAATATTAGTAGCTGGGCCCTCGAGTGGTATTGAAAACAAGTCTTTAGTGGTAACACTGTACAACGCATGCAAATATGTACCACTGAAAACAAGTCTTTAGTGGTAACGCTTTACAACGCATTCAAATATGTACCACTGTATCTCTAAACCGTAAATTGGAAACGTAATTAGTGAGATTTTATTTTACAATAACATACAGATGCTGAACCACGTGTGACGTGAATTCTGTTAGGTGGATCAAATACTGTTTCATCGATGTTTGAAGGTCCTTTAAAGTGCACTGTGAAACAGGTGGGTGTATGGGTGAATTTTGGGGATGGGTGGGGGTAAGTAAAATATGGCCGCTTCAAGGGAAAAAAGGAAAAAGCCAATTGATTAACTGAAGTTATTTGCTAACCATGTTGTCGACTTATCTATTTATATGGCTCATTTATAATTGCAAGGTGATCACTGGTCTAGTTGACAGTACGTCTGCCCGTGTGTACGGAGGGTCGGTGGTTCAATCCTCTGCCCGCGACATAACAGAAGACGTTAATAGAGCATACTTGTTACTGTGCCTGGCGCTCTTGAACGCAACGTTAAACCAAATTTCACCTCAACTTATGGGCGATTTAGTACCAGAGCCGTCCAAACCACAGACAGAAACCAGTCTTTTTCCTAAGAGTCTAATATCCAGACTAACAGTCCGGATTAACGAGTTTCACTGAAGTCATTAACATTGGCATAATTATCGCCTGTGTTGACATAGATAAGTTAGAGTGAGATATTTTTTAAATGTAAAAGTGAATTAACTGCTTTGCCGAACAACAATGATTAAAAACCATGACGACTCCATTCTTGTTGATAACACCATTTTTATTCACAATTATCTCCTTGTAAAACAATCATAAAAATCATAGTAACAATAATAACAATAGATAAATGATAAATAGCTGTCATAAATAGTTGGAAGTTTACAAAAAAGACATCCTAAACATAATATGAGTACAATGCATTTTGTTGTTTTATGCCGCAATCAGCAATATTTCAGCTGCATCACGGTTGTCTGTACATAATCGAATTGGACCAGACATATCAGCGATTAATTTTTATACAAGCGAAGTTGGGGTACGTCGGGAAAGCTATATAAATATAATCATAAATGTGGCAATGTCAATATAAATATTTCTTCAGTTCAATGAATATATTGGGCGGAGGGGGCGTCTAAGGTGCCGCAATTCGCTATGAAGAGTTGCGTCCTTGGAACACCAGAAACCTGTTATCGTGGGTTCGAATCTTCGAACGTAAAACTGAAACGCCGTGATATGCCTGGACTACTTTCAAAACGGCTTTAAACTCAACTTACTCACTCATAAAGCGAATTTTAGATTATGTTGTTGTGATAGTTGTGCTGTTCAAGTAGTCAAAAGCGTCCCTGAAGACGATGAAATCTCTCTCATATCTTTTGGCAGTGCTGTTCACAACGAATGGATATTCATCCAGATTCATGCTTGCCAGAATGTTTGTAGAATTGGAACATGTCGCTATGTGGATGCTGCAGAGGAGATGCTCGAGTTCGTTTCTGACGTCATTCATGTCGCTCTTGTAGTCCTCGCTGCTCTCTTGTTGGTGGGCGTTTGTGACGTCATTCATGTCTCTCGTGTAGTTCTTGCTGCTCTCTTGTCGGTAGGCGACATCGACAAAGATGGTAATCACAGATATGTCGTCATAGTACTTTTCCATCTGTAATAAATATCATCATCATCATCATAATAATAATAATCATAATTATAATCGTCATCAGTAACAGCATTATCTCATCATCATCAGTATCGTGATCAGCAGCAGAGGGAGTAATAATCTGTACATCATCATCATCATCATCATCATCATCATCAGTAACAGCATTATCGCATCATCACCAGTATCGTTATCATCAGTAGAGAATGTAATAATCTGTACATATATAATAACAGTGTTCAGCTTTGGCCACTGTTGCCACATTTACTTCAGAAATGAACCCTTGGTACAGGTTCTAAATTACAGCCATGATTGAATTTACCAGGGAAATTCCATACCTACATGTAGACTACGAAAGTTTGCAAAAAATACCGGTTTGATTCACTGACTGACTTCAACGCCATTAATATTGTCACGCTACTTTCAGTAGACCCAGTTTGTTTTGGGTGCGTGTGTGTACTCAACTCCAAAAGAAACGCGACAACGTTCAATGGGCGATATCATAATGAAAACGTATGAAATATATATAAAATTAACAAGTTAGATATTTTGACATCACCCTGCCAATTTTGAATTGCTTGTTTATAGCATGCTACTTTTATCACTTTAAATTTGCGTTTCACTTGGACTTGAGGGGATTTCTGTAGAACTTGAGGCAAAAGGTATTTCAGAGTGATGATAGTTGTGCTGAACAACACAAGTGGGAACGAGTGAAAGCAATATGGAGGACGACTGCTCGTGATTGTCAATGCTTTCACCAGATTTTTTGTACTTTCCAACTCTCCTGATGTCCTGTATTGGATCTTGTGTCACCTATAAGTTTCCTCGACGATATGTCTTGTGTTTTTAGTTTAAACATATTTTATTCTCGTGAAAAGGATTGGGCACAAGTTATCACAACTTAGAACGCCCTCTCCCATAGACTTACATGTATGCTTATTTACAGTTAATAAATCAAATGACAGAAAGGAAAGGAAAGAGATAGAGAAACGTATGTACATTCAATCTGCTCACTCAAACCTTTTTGTTTTCTTTATACATGTATGTACATTCCTAAAAATGCTTTCGTTCACATGATTTGGTAAAATTGCATTGCCAACTAGCATCAGGTCAATATTTACATCACAAGTATCTTTCACAATTAACAATAGTGAGTGCATCAATTCGTTTCTAGCTGATTTAAATAAAGGACATTCAATGAAAAAATGATATGAATTTCCACATGGGCTGCCAAATCGGCATTTTGGATCCTCGTTTAAACCTTTCCTAAATAAGTCATTTTTTAATTCACTGTCATCATATCTTTTTTTTTGTATGTATTATGTCTTGTGTTTCTGTCTAGTTCAAAAGATAATGGTGAAGCATTATCACCACATATCTAATAAAATCAGATTATGTTCTCCTTTGCGGTCTTTTGGGGGGGAACCCTGAGCAAACATGGAAATCCAAGTCGAAATGAAAGATGCGTGGGTTCTTGAGCCAGTGACAAGACGGCTTTTTGAACAAATTCGGCTTTACAACCGCGATCAGATTTGCTTGTAAGAAAATAAAGGTACTTACGGTGATATTTTGTTGTGTGTTTGGAAACTGGTATTCAGACAAATTCTGACCAGCCAAATCAGCCATATAGTTATCAGAAATTCGAATCTGTATAAAAAGAAACATTTGCATGATCATTATGATTGTAATCATATGCGCATGTATACTGAACACATTGCTAATTACACTCCAATATTGGGTTGCAATGTAGAAAATACCATTTCTTCTGATTAGTGAATAAGTCGGTACAACTCTGCGATGAACAGTATATATGTTTCTCATCAGAGTGAGTGAGCTGGGTCTTACGCCGCTTCTAACAGTATTCCAGTTATATCAGCGAGTCAGCTTAAAGTATGAGGAAAGCCCGAAGTGATGCAGGTCTCAGACGTTTACCACTTTGGTGATTCGAACCCACAAGCGTACGTTTCTGGCCTGGCCAAGGATCGCAACTCTGCACAGCGAATTGCGGCGCCTTAGACGTCTTGGCCACCCGTGCCCTTCTATGTCATATCACAGCGGACTGAACGTTTGAGGAAAATGATGAAGGATATTAAAAACGTATTTGTGACAGACGCTCACAAATTTCCTGCTTTGTCCTTACACAATATTAAAACAGAAACAACTGACCGTAGGAAGGTATATTCCTAAGATTAATACATATAAACATTGATTGATATGATTATTATTTGAAGTAGTATTAAAGCTATTTCGACTAAAATCAATCAACATTATTCGTTTATATTTGTAACTTTTTTAACGTCACACTGTCTAGAGAAACCAGTGATTGATATTCCGAGCAACGTCAAACCAGTTCGGGGTACCATGACACGGAAACAACCAAGTCAGTGAACCTGACCACCCGTTCCATTCAGTCGCCTCTTACATCAATGTATCTGGGGACCCGTGAAGATCCGGGGTAGAATAGGTCTTCAGCAACCCATGCTTGCCGTAAAAGGCGACTATGCTTGCCGTAAAAGGTGGCTAACGGGATCGGGTGGTCAGGCTCGCTGACTTGGTTGATGCATGTCATCGTATCCCAATTGCGTGGATCGATGCTCATGATATTGATCACTGGATTGTCTGGTCCAGACTTGATTATTTACAGACCGCCGTCATATAGCTCGAATAATGCTGAGTAAAACAACAAACCAACCAATCAACCAATGTATCGGGGAGACTATTCCTACCCGGAACCTAACGGGGTTCTTATTTAAGATGTTGTTTTCAATTTGATGAACTATAGAGGACATATAGACTACCTTTGGCTCAGAATTATATTTTGTCTTCAACGTTTGACAAAGGCGTTTGGCTCCGTGTGCCTTTAGGGTAATATCTTCAAAGTTATTACTTGGTTTGCAACGAGCACCGGCAGCACGCACAGGGCGACATCCCCCGCAGGGGTCTGCAAGGATTTCACTGATGTTCCTACATGGCGGTATAGGTGTCCCTTGTGAAGCGATGGTCACCAGTATCAGTATCAGAATTTGACACATACTATTTCTGAAAAAAATATAATCTGATAACGAAGTCTTGTTACAGTAACACATTCATTGTTCAAGTAAAGAAACACAAGAAGACATTGTTCCTGATCTACAATGGTAAATCTATGGTACGTCAGTAAGCAAATAAGAGCACTCTTGCCCATTATTTATAGCGTTAGAACATGGAGACCCTATTGACCTCCTGGTTAGAATCAATACATAATGATTTGATTGGACGATTCCGACTTTATCATAAGCATGTGTTTATGAGGTGAGGTGAGGTGAGGTGAAATATGGTTTAACGTCGCGTCCAAGATTATTGCACTAATATAGCGACGTGCATGCACGTGTATGTGTGTGTGTGGCTGCTTGTACTAGTCCGGACTGATGCATATTTATAGTGCTAGCTCACTGAGATACCATGCCGCAGCTGAACATGAATACCCCACTCAGACACAGTATACTGACTCCGAGCCGACCAGTCCTTGTTGTAGCCCCTTAATGCCGAGCGCCAGACAGGGTAACAACAAGTACCATCTTTTAACGTCTTTTGGTATGACGCGGTCGGGGATCGAACCCCCGGACCTTCCGCTCTCCGGGCGGACGCTCTACCACAAGACCACGGAGGCGGTCCATGTGTTTATGAGTCACTGTCGAATAGTGATGATACCAGGTGTTCGCGAAAACGTGAGCGTATCCTGTTCCACCTGTGGTAGTCGTCACAAACACAAGGGCAAGATAATTGTTCAACTGAAGCAAACAAGGGAACATATAGTGCAAGTTAAAAAAGAGAATTGCATCAGACATAATTGTTGGCACTGATGCGTCAAATTTGGAAATGTCCTCAAAATTTCAACCCCCCAAATATTGTTCAAAGCTTTAGTGAGGCCTTGAATGATGTAATGATCACTAGCGATATAGCGAAGACGATCTAAGGGCAGTAGTGTATAGCTTGTCACTTACCTGTTGCCAATAAAAGTCATGTTTCAAGTTCAGCCGTAACGAGAGGCGATTGTCCCAGTGTGTTCTCGATGTCTTAGCTGATGTTCAGTCATTCTCTCGGAGTTCTATATATACTTCAAATTGAATATATAATTGGTTTTAAAATGTCGTCCATGACTAATCTATTGTCTAGTTTTGAACAGGAATGAATACATTATTCTTTCATCCTGAAATGAGATAGATTAACTCCTGATCAATTATACAGTTGTAAAAATAAAATGACGAAACTTATAAATTTATAAAACGAAACTCACGATGAAGGGAAATGTACTAGCTCATGTCAGTAGAATGACTCTTTACTAATTACGAAAGTATTGAACATTAACTATACTAATCACAAAAGCAGTACACCCATCAAGTTTTTAATAGCAATTTAAACTGGTAAATTTTAAGGGTATATAAGGGTAGTTATGGGAAAGAATGATGAAATGTTTGCTTTGATTTGTGTTTCGCTTTTACCTCTTCCTTTTATACACAATGTTCAATTCATAGGAAAATGACAAGAGCCTAAAACTTTCTTCTTCTTCCTCTTCTTCTACAGATTAAAATTTAAAAAATGCAGCAAAGAGGGTATGGGTCATCCTGACACAGTCAGGCTTGTTAGACTCATCATCAGCTAAGGACCCATGGGGGATTTTATTTATTTATACGACTCCCGTGTATCTTTTGTTTAGCTGATAGTCCGTTTGTACAAATAAGGCATTCAATCGCGTGTTCGTTAAGTTGTGGGGGTGATATTCGTTTCTGTTGTTTGGAAGTATTTAGATTAGGCGTGTGCACAAAAGAAATCGTATATCCTATAAGATGTCCGCGGGTAACAGTTTCTCTACAAAATTGAAATGATTTGAGATGTGATTTTTACGTAATGAAACGTATGTTTGATTTTATCCAAAAGATATTTTATTTTACAATTTTGAATTTTCAATGTGATTTTATTTTATATTTAATTAAAACGACAGTGTGTGTGTATGTGTTAATATCAATGAATCGTCGCATGTACATATTAGATGAGGGGTTGTATGAATGTTAACTTTACACGAATACATAACCTTGTGATACTTACATGTGCAATATGTTTATAAATAACTGTGGCCGTCATCTATCATACATATTGTATTATGTGGTATTGCTGAAATAAAATACTGACGGAGGTGACATAACGAGAAAACTTATCGAAGCGGCTTTAAAATAGATCCCCCCCCCCCCCCCCCCCCTCAGTCACTCACAACAGAAAGAAGGGTTCAATGTAAAAGTATATTGATTACAACTGTTTGATGAGATCGTTCTTCTTGTCATTTCAACGTATCGGGGGGCACGGGGGGCCCAGTCATCTAAGATGCCGCGATTCACTGTACAGAGTTGCGAGAAACGCCAGAAACCTATGATTGTTCGAATCCCGATCCGCCCCGATTTTGTTTCTAGGTTTGTCAGTACCAAACCCGTGCTCGTGGGTTTCACCGAAGTGGTTAACGTCTGAGACCTGCATCACTTCGGGCTTTCCTCCCACATTAAGCTGACACGCCGCGTTAAACATAATACTGTTAAAAGCGGCGTTAAACCTAACTCACTCACTCACTTCAACGTATCGCTGACGTAGAACTTGCATGAATATTTTCTGGAATTTTTGAAAACATTTGTTTCCGAAAATACTAGACTTTTTTCTCAGGTTTTAGCCCAAATGCTCTAGACATGATGAAAAAAATAATCTCGGGTCCTTCTTTCAGAGAAAATATTTATGTCTTTAAGCAGTGAACTCAAAATAAACTACATGTAAATCAAAACTACACAAATCGGGACCTCTTCTTACTATCATGTAAATGGGGAAATCATTGGGAACCATATATGCTACTTTGAAGGTATTTTCTCAGAGAACAGTATCAGTGAAATAACCGGAGTATACGTCAACGGTGAGTCAATTTTTGTCCACGTTTTACTTTGAAATACATGCACAGCTGATATACAATTACACATAACAAATAAAACTAACAAAATGCATTTCCATATACCCTAGATTAAATGGGCGTGTCGTGACACATCGCGCGCCCACACTGCAAGATAATGTGCATATTGATAATACGCCAAAGCCACACCACATTTGTTATCCCGATCAATGGATCAGGGGGCTTTCGACATTCATTCTCAGCTCCCTGGCGAGTATGCAACCCAAGTAAGACACCGGAAATGGGCTTCACACATTGTACGCAAGTGGGGGCCAAGTGGGGGCACAAATGGGGGCCAGGGCCTTCGGCGTGATTTACGAACGCTTTAACGACCAGGCCATTCAACCGCTCACTTGTGGGAGGAAACACCAAAGTGATGCAGTCTCAGACGTTCACGACTTTGGTAAAACCCGCGATCAAGGTGGTATCAAACCTGAAATCACAATCAGGGCACATGGACCAAGTCACCACGTAAATTCGCCTCTTACGACCAGCATAGGGGCTAGGAGTCCCTACGGGGAGTTAACAATATCGGAGGCGTTTATCCACGCACCGATCCATTTTTTGCATTCGTCTACTCCACTAAACTGCCCGGCAAAAGAAAGTATACACTTGAAAATTGGATTCAATTAGCACTTGTAACTAAATACGGTATGCTTCATTTTTTAAATATGAGATTTCCTTATTCATCGACAAAATAACTGTTTTTGTATTCAAGTATGATTTTGTTTAATATACTCAACGCCAAAAGAAACGCGAACCACAGAAACATATAGAGAAGTATGTACGTTAAGAGATGTTTCCAATGTGTAGCAATTAATGACAAAACTAACAATCAGTCAAGTATAACAACAGTGCCTTTATTATTATCACGAAGTGATGCACGTGATTTCCAAACTTTACACGCTAACCCTGCACGAGACAAAAGGTGCATTTCGAGTCATGGATTATGACGTCACATGTGATGCGTTCATGAGCATCGGTTCACACAACATACCAGTATGTTCGTTTGTGCTTTGAACCAATCTAATATATCTTGAATATGAGTAATTATTCATATATAAACCGAGTATATATATTGAAATTATTATTTGAGGGGTCCTCGAGTTTACAAAAGATGAAAAACTGAGAAACAGTATTGTTTAAAATGAATATATTTGCAAAATAACCAAAGATTAAAGACTGTGGGGTTCATGAAAGTGTTCCTCTTCTCAACGTGTTAAAAAGTTATTCTCCTTCAAATTGGTAAAATGCCATATCATTTATAACAGATAACATTAATGGTCTTTCTAATCTTAATACTTAAACGCACGCATGGAGAGATATTCAACGCAGTGTTTTTGTTTTTCCGTATTAGGCATATATGTATATTAGTTACCTGATTTACCGGTAGAACATGTGGGTGTTTTAACGTGGGAAATAACTGAAAACATACCACTTATCGACATATTACAGCTTTCTCGGACATTTTCTCGGTAGTTTATCTAATTACATGTTATGGTACTGTTTCACGACAGGGGGGCACGGGTGGCCCAGTCGTCTAAGGCGCCGCGATTCGCTGTGCAGAGTTGCGTCCTTTGGGCACGCCAGAAACCTATGATTGTGGGTTCGAATCCCGGTTCGCCCCGATTATGTTTCAAGGTTTGTCAGCACCATACCCGTGCTCGAGGATTTCACCGAACTGGTAAACGTCTGAGATTTGAATTACTTCGGGCTTTCCTCTCACATTAAGGTAACACGCCGTGATATAACTGGAATACTGTTAAAAGCTGCGTTAAAACTCAACTCACTCTCTAACTGTCTTTAATCTTAGAATCTCTTTTTATAAATATAAAACATTTGTCAAATGGGCAAAACAAGTTAATAGGCCCGGGTACCTCGTTTGCGTCGCAATTCGCCGTGCAGTGTTGCGTCCCTTGGGTGAACCAGAAATCTGTTATTATTATTCGAATCCTACGATTATGTTTCTAGGTTTGTCAGCGCCATACACATGCTAGGTTGTTCCACCAAAGTGGTAAACGTGGAAGCACTGCATCAAATCGGGTTTTCCTCATAAGCTGACATGCCAGGATATAACTGGAATACTGCTCAAAAGGGCGATATATCAAACCCTGTCAATCACGATGACAAGACAACGTCATGCAAAGGTGATCAACGACAATTTATTATCGTTACCTTTCACTTTACAAGATTATAGTTAATGTACAAAATGATACAGAAACTGCATATTCACGTGTGTGTTTATAATTATTATTTTAGTCTTGATCAATCTCCAAATATATCATAACTGCCCTCTCTTGCAGTTATATACTGGATCTGAAGATCCTCTATACATGTATATGTATAAAGAATGTGCAACATGTACCACAAGACCAAAAGCTGGATTTTACAAGTTTGAAAACAAACAAAAACATGTAATGTCTGGATTTGCGTGTATGTGAGTAAAAACAAATAGAACGACCATTTTGTCATCTGGTGTCATCCTTCTCAATTCGAAGGTTAGATCAGTGATCTGGTCATTTCCATGGCAACATCTGCATCATTGTGTCATCTGGTGATCTGGTCACTTCCATGGCAACATCTGCATCATTGTGTCATGTAGTGATCTGGTCACTTCCATGGCAACATCTGCATCATTGTGTCATCTGGTCATCTGGTCCCTTCCATGGCAACATCTGCATCATTGTGTCATCTGGTGATCTGGTCCCTTCCATGGCAACATCTGCATCATTGTGTCATCTGGTCATCTGGTCCCTTCCATGGCAACATCTGCATCATTGTGTCATCTGGTCATCTGGTCCCTTCCATGGCAAAAGCATTTTAGTCAATGATTTACAGATTGAATACATAGAGGTTATCACGCGAGTGTGTTTGGGGATGGTAAATCTCCTGCATTAGGAATAAACGAAACAAGGTAACAATTCAAACATATGTCGGCCAAATCCAACTATTTTAATTTGTGGAGAAGGTTTCAAGCCGCAGAGGTCTACAAGCACAGATATGGCTACTGATCCCGCTTGGCTAGGCCTCGTGCCCTCGCAAATTTGGTTCGAAATTTTTATCTCCAAAGTTGCCAAAACTTATAAAATGCCTTATCTACGTCACAGTTGGACACTGATTTTCAGTATAGCAGACTGTTCTTTTGTTAATGATAGCAATTATCCCTGTAGTTTATCCAGATTCCCAATGGTTAATTCTGACTCGATCGCCGAATGACGAGGGCGACGCCATGTTTGTTTATAAACAGTGACAGAAGTCCCTACTTGACCTTTGATATTTGCATCTCTATCCGCATATGACCCCAACGGATATCGTTTTTATGCGTTGGCTTTATCCTGCCGAGAAACCTACCCATTATGTGATAAAGAGTATTATCTGTCTGACTAATGTACATAGAAACACTACCGGTTTATTTAGATTGAGTTCATTCACTTGACATACAATTCCTCTCGTGGGCAACTGAATACAAGGAAGTAAATATCAGTGTTTTAAGTGGAAATCACCTGATCTATATATATAGTAACACGCTGTTGTTGACACACGTGGAGTGATGTCAAGAAGAAATCTCATTTCCCTATTTACCTCATCATGTATGTTTCACCTGATGACCCTTTCACAGGACCGATGTTGCTTTGTTTAATGCCGCACCCGAATGAGTTTTTATGCGATACCATGCCGTAATGTAACATTGATACCCGACTCAGAAACAGTATGCCAACTCTGGGACGACCAGTCCTTCTTTTATCCCCTTATTGCCGAGTGTCAGGCAGGGTAACAACAAGTACCATTTTTTAATGGCCACTAGACTAAGGAGGCGGTCACATGTTTGAGAGCATAAAGGAGCATCGGGTACCATGAACCAATAAATAACATTCATTTTTTTCTCTGAACAAATCTATTATGAAGAGACGCCTGTATTTCTATGATATTTTTATTATGTTATTTGCTCAAAAATAAAAATTACTAAATAAATAAGATGCTTGTAAATCTAAAAGCCCATATCCACAACATTCATAAATGAATGGAATTCACAATATTTCATTACAAAGTCACATTTACATCGACGGATAACTCTGAGGAAAAGCATTTTTTGACAGTCATACACGTGTAAAATATATAAATAAATACATAGATAAATGAATAAACTAAAACATATCAGTATTTAAACGACTCTGTCGCATACATAACAAAAGGATTAATGTAATCCAACACATACAATTGTAGATACCAAAGTATTGGTGAGACCTACTGTCTTGGAAGCTTGCCTTTGTACTGTTACGGCACAGAAACTCGTTTGCCTGTCGCAAACAGTCGTAATGCCCCTAGAGAAAAACTAAGATGGAGGTTATTTCGTTAAAAGGAACTTTAACTTAAAATTCACATTAAAGATAACGAGTCTATTCATCCCAATAGTCCCGGTTGCACCAGAGTCACTTGATTGTTCAGTTATACGGAGCATAGACTGATGACAAGAAGACTTCGGCGTCCCTGAACACGATGTAATCACGGGCGTACCTAAAGGCAACTGATGTGATGACCTTCCTGGTGACAACATCATCAGTGATGGTGTAAGTAAGACTTTGTCCATTGGCGTCAGCGGCGATCTTGATCTTGCAAAGCGTGCTGTACAGCTTGTGTTGGAAGGCCTCCATGTCGACTGTGTATTCAGTTTCATATTTGTAGATGTACTTCATGAACATGATGATTGTTGACACGTCATCATAGTCGCTCTGGAGAGCACCTGTTACCTGAAACGGGAAAAAAAGGACAGTTGAATGTGACTGTGTCATCATAATCATCGTCGTCATTTTCATAATAAGATTTATTTTGATGATAATGATACAGTAACTGATTAATATTCTCGATTTCATTCAATATATATTACGGTCATTTAGACAACAACCTCTTTCCATTATTCCGAAAATAAAAAAAAATAAAAACATTACCACAATCATACGAAATCATTGTTAAAAAATAGTCCATTGTATGATCATGATTCTGACGATATCATAGGTCTGTTTATGAATATCTATCAAAAGGTGATGATACCAGGTGTTTGCGAAAAGGTGAGTGTTCAGATCCTTCCGGTCAACCCGTCACAAACACAAGCAGAGGCAACTAAATTATTCATCTGAATATCCACGCCTAACCAAATTACATTACGATTTGACTACACCTACCATAGACTGATTAAATGGACGCCTGCTGACGGGGAAGTTTTTCTCGTTCACTCCTTTTAGATACATGTAGGTTGCCAAAAATGGCGAAATCCGAGGCTGAAAGAACAATTAGTTAAATATAATTTACAGCAAACAGAAGTTACCTATAGTTAATATTAAAATTTAATACCACTTTGCATATTTACTCACATGTATCTATGGATGTATTCAATTATGGTACCTTGATGTCAATAATGAGCAGCTGATATAATCGTTGTTGAGATAGACATATAGGAAGTTTTGGCTTCAATGGCTCATATGACAATATCTCCCAGTGTCCGAGGAAGATTGCCAGTAACACCAAGTCCTTTGGAAGACCCACGAACAGGATTCGACCCTCCACAAGGATCACTCAGGGACTGACTTGAGGCGGAATGACAGATGAAAATGGCTACAGCCAAACCCACAAGCGTACCAGACACAGTAGTCACCATGATTCTGACAAAATAGAGACAAACATACTGGTTCACGTACTACTACTACAACTACTACTACTACTATTACTACTACTACTACTACTACTATTACTACTACTGAGTTTCATATAATTTGAATATAGATAATAACACTTAGTCTACATTTGCTATATTTCAAACTTCACTCCTATTTACCTACATAATATGAAACGTCAACGCCAGAGAATAACCAGTCTCGATTATCCGCCGAGACAGATTCCATTGAGCCTAAAGGGCAAAATAGTGTTGAAAATGGATCCTTTAGAAAGAGTTATGACACCAGGTGTTCGCGAAAATGCGAAACCCGCCTCACACACAATTTACATGAACAAATAAGCGTTTGTTGGTTGCCTGACACAATAATAAATGCAATATTAAGCAAAAACTATTTTAAGATCGAACCAAAATTGTTAGTTAACTGTAAATGTTTGGAACTATTTCCTGATTCAGTTAATCCAAATTCAACATATCAAATGTGAAAATATTAAAATATTTTGAATACTTACATGTCGTTGTAAAATCTTCAACAAATCCACGAAAATATGAACTGGTGACAATATTCAGTAAACTACGAAATATGAGAACAGGTGTAGTGATTGATACAATTGCCAAAGGGTAGATTATATACTATTCAGTATGTGCCGGATGTAGTAGTATTACATCGGGAAATCCATCCTCATTTACCTTTGTTTCATTTCGTCTCTCGGTACACTAGTAACAAGAACATCATATCGTTTGCTATTTTATCTTAACCAACGCCCTTTCTGGTCATATGGCTTTTAAGATTGAACTTCCCAGGTAGCAATGAGAAGAAAACAAAGGATTATTGTTTTTATCGCAGCCTGTTCCGGCTGCAAGTGAAAGCAAAGCATCCCCGATAATGTTAGAATCTCATGAGAGGTGGTTTCATGGCAGCCTGTGTTCGTGAAGGGTGGAACCGATGGGGCAGATACGCTCCAGATACCTTTTCGCGAATATCATCATTAGATGCTTATGGTATTCTCATCGTGTGTCTGTTTAAAGTATACTGAAAAACGAGTCATTAGGGTAGTTCGTTGCTCCTTCAAAGACATTTCAAATAACTGATCATAATATAGCTGATATAATGCCGACCTCACCTTAAAGTTTACTCACTCACTCCTAACAGAAAGAGGATTTCAAAGTAAAGAGATCGTCAAGTAGGGTTACAACGTGTATATGTGTCAATAGATTCAGAGGAAAAAGTGTAAATAGGAAGGAATACAAATTAGTATCCCATACAAAGAGTCATCCGTCCTATTTCATAGGTCAACCAAGGTCATACTCCAGATAATTTACAAGTCAGTTTTATCCATGTACACCTACTCCATGTGGAAGTATACAAAATGTCAACAGATCATAGTATTGACTTCAACTCGAGCTCGTTATACAATAGGGACGAATAAATAGCAACTATGTAATGTATCAAAAATGTCATGTTTGGTTAAATGCTGGAGGCACAAGTAGTTGGTTGTTTATTTTCTTTAGTATTGCCACACTTAAGTGACATTTGAAAATGTATTCAATATCTTTGTTGAGGCCGTTTATCAGAAAGAATGTTTTTTAGATTTGTGTATATTCATGAAATACAGAGTTGCCAATAACTACTGAACACTTGGGGTATTGTATTCGTTAGAAGCCCCGAAGTGACGTCATTGTTAATTTCATTTTTAATAGTTTCATTTATTGATCTATATCATACATGTTTTGTTATACGTGTCAGGGAAATATAAATTTGGTATATAAAGATGGTACGTGTTTACCTTTAGGGGTTAAATCAAGGACTGGTCGACTAGGAGTCATGTTAAACTGCGGCATGGTATCTCAGTTGGCTAGCACTATAAATTGGCATTAGTCCTGACTAGTACAAGCAGCCACACACCCACCACACGTTATATAAGTGCAACAATCTTGGACACGACGTTAAACCCCCTTTCACCTCACCTAACGATTGATCCCTTTATACACGGAAATGCAAACCTTCGATAACAAGATGTATTTATCCGGATGTGTATCAGCGTTGTGTATCATGCGAGTTGTTTTTCTTTTAATTAAAAGTTCTAAATAAAAATTTTATTTAACAATATACCCACGTGGAAGTATTCTTTGAGAGGTGACTGAGCGCCAGCGCAGTTCATTTTTTGATATGATATATATTGCCTTTAGATATTTCAGGATTGACTGTGTATTTTTTTCGGTTCATTGAGGTATGAATCGAAAAACCAATGTGCAAACTGTATGAATCCGCATAGCGGATTCTTACAAAAAGTTTGCTGTTTCATTCATTCTCGGCCTACAGTTTCAAAGGTTTGTTTGGACAATGAATATGCATGAAAGTCGCTAAATGTCCTGTGAATGACGATACACGTGAGCAGAAAAGGAAGTCCCTCGGCTGTAATATTGGGATTCCCCGACATTCCGAAGTAATGAAAGTAGTGCGCCTCGGTGGGCGTGGCTTAATTTTTTACATTCATTCGGAAATGAATGCAATAACACGTGACCAATTCATCTAATCAGAATACAGGAATTCCAATGAACCTAGTAGTAATAGTAGTAATGACCTATTTCCTTCCTGTTGTTCCTGGAAACATAAATGTGGTTCAACTCGCGGTATAACTTAAACAGAAGCACTGTTGAGATGTCAAGCTTACATGTACGGCCGATTGAAAAGATGACAGGGACGCTAAAACGAAAGTTCACGATTTCATTCAGGTGATTGAACACGACAAATTGGTCAAAACTTGCATATTATCTTCAGATCCATATTCGGTAAGTCTTGTCACCAACGTCAGATCAGCCTAAATTTGATAACACCGAAACTCTAAATGGGGATTGTGGCTTTTGGCCTTTTTAGTTACTCATAGCTATTTGAAATAGCTGCAGTAATGTATGCAACACACGCTTATTTATCACACAAAATGCTTTCGTTTTCACTTATATGATGA
This sequence comes from Haliotis rufescens, assembly GCF_023055435.1. Taxonomy (NCBI): domain Eukaryota; kingdom Metazoa; phylum Mollusca; class Gastropoda; order Lepetellida; family Haliotidae; genus Haliotis; species Haliotis rufescens. The sequence continues at coordinate 43,261,771 of NW_025963802.1, forward strand.
ATTATACTTTTGAAGCTAAAATCTGCATTTATTATTATTATCAATGTTTTTTTACAGATTACAATAAATAAATGCAGCAAAGAGGGTTTGGGTCATCCTGGAACAGTCACGCTGGCTAGGCTCATCTTCAGCTCAGGACCCTTGCCCCCTCTACATGCACTCCAGACAGCGAATGGGATGCGCTGCCTAGTCGAACCCACCCACCACATTTCGGAGAATATGAAGATTCCCCAACACTGCAGCCTTCTGCGTTACCCTGATTGTCAGAACGGCGGTATTCCTGGCAGCAAACTTGGGTACTCCCCAATGTCAGACAAATGAATGGGAGGCACCGAGAACGATGGATAGTCGGACAACTTGGTACGTGGAAAGCAAGCGTGACATTTGGAACGCTTACTGGATAATTTCGATATTTTTCCTGAATCTTGTCAATCGCATTAGTGTCAAAGGGACAGAAAGTCCAATGGTATGAATAATTTCATTTGATTTATCCAAAAAGAGAAGATCGGGTTTGTTGATCTTGATAGATCTGAGGCTGTACACCAACCTATTACAAAGAAGTTTGTATTTATCATTTTCAATGACGCCCACTACATATTCTGGGCCGTATCAGGGATGGACCTCTGTGACCAAACCACAAGCATGGCGAATAATAGATCATGTGAGCCACAACGAAATCAAGAAAGGGCTGTTCTAAACTTATGTAAATTTACACTTATTTGATAAGGTTCTGGTATAATAGTAGTCTTAAAAGTAGTGTAGTAATTTGCTTGTCTAGAACTGGACATGGAACCATGCCTTAGGTCAGAAACGCACCTTTCTTTGGGAGAAGTTTTGTTCGACCTGTGCACAACCAAGGCGGAACATCCCCTGCATCCACAGAAAACTAAAACAGTGACGTAATGGTGTTTGGACACAAGGGAACAGTTTCCACAACTGGTTTCGAAAACTATCAGGCCCAGGCTCCGTGTTAGATTTAGACTTTTTAATTACCTTTTTCAGGCAATCGGATGTAATGAAACACAACAATAATGACTTTGTTTTGTCATGTACATTATTATTGTAATCCTCTACCTGTGGTTCCTCGAGGTTGCGAACAGCTTGAAAAGGATAATTTCTCCTGAGGTTTCACAACAGCAAAATTGCCGGACATGCTAAATGTCTTGAAAGAAATGTTGTGAAAAGAAATTGGGTCTGTAAAAAATATTCAAGACCATTCCCAGAATATTAGTAGCTGGGCCCTCAAGTGGTATTGAAAACAAGTCTTTAGTGGTAACACTGTACAACGCATGCAAATATGTACCACTGAAAACAAGTCTTTAGTGGTAACACTTTACAACGCATTCAAATATGTACCACTGTATCTCTATACCGTAAATTGGAAACGTAATTAGATGCTGAACCACGTGTGACGTGAATTCTGTTAGGTGGATCAAATACTGTTTCATCGATGTTTGAAGGACCTTTAACGTGCACTGTGAAACAGGTGGGTGTATGGGTGAATTTTGGGGAATGGTGGGGGTAAGTAAAATATGGCCGCTTCAAGGGAAAAGGGAAAAAGCCAATTGATTAACTTAAGTTATTTGCTAACCATGTTGTCGACTTATCTATTTATATGGCTCATTTATAATTGCAAGGTGATCACTGGTCTAGTGGATAGTACGTCTGCCCGGGTGTACGGAGGGTTGGTGGTTCGATCCTCTGCCCGCTTCATAACAGATGACGTTAATAGAGCATACTTGTTACTGTGCCTGGCGCTCTTGAACGCAACGTTAAACCAAATTTCACCTCAACTTATGGGTGATTTAGTACCAGAGCCGTCCAAACCACAGACAGAAACCGGTCTTTTTCCTAAGAGTCTAATATCCAGACTAACAGTCCGGATTAACGAGTTTCACTGAAGTAATTAACATTGGCATAATTATCGCCTGTGTTGACATAGATAAGTTAGAGTGAGATTTTTTTTAAATGTAAAAGTGAATTAACTGCTTTGCCGAACAACAATGATTAAAAACCAAGACGACTCCATTCTTGTTGATAACACCATTTTTATTCACAATTATCTCCTTGTAAAACAATCATAAAAATCATAGTAACAATAATAACAATAGATAAATGATAAATAGCTGTCATAAATAGTTGGAAGTTTACAAAAAAGACATCCTAAACATAATATGAGTACAATGCATTTTGTTGTTTTATGCCGCAATCAGCAATATTTCAGCTACATTGCGGTTGTCTGTACATAATCGAATTGGACCAGACATATCAGCGATTAATTTTTATACAAGCGAAGTTGGGGTACGTCGGGAAAGCTATATAAATATAATCATAAATGTGGCAATGTCAATATAAATATTTCTTCAGTTCAATGAATATATTGGGCGGAGGGGGCGTCTAAGGTGCCGCAATTCGCTATGAAGAGTTGCGTCCTTGGAACACCAGAAACCTGTTATCGTGGGTTCGAATCTTCGTACGTAAAACTGAAACGCCGTGATATGCCTGGACTACTTTCAAAACGGCTTTAAACTTAACTTACTCACTCATAAAGCGAATTTTAGATTATGTTGTTGTGATAGTTGTGCTGTTCAAGTAGTCAAAAGCGTCCCTGAAGACGATGAAATCTCTCTCATATCTTTTGGCATTGCTGTTCACAACGAATGGATATTTAGCCAGATTCATGCTTGCCAGAATGTTTGCAGAATTGGAACATGTCGCTATGTGGATGCTGCAGAGGAGATGCTTGAGTTTGTTTCTGACGTGCTTCATGTCTTTCTTGTAGTCCTCGCTGCACTCTTGTTGGTAGGCGACATCGACAAAGATGGTTATCACAGATATGTTGCCATAGTACTCTTCCATCTGTAATAAATATCATCATCATCATCATAATAATAATCATAATTATAATCGTCATCAGTAACAGCATTATCTCATCATCATCAGTATCGTGATCAGCAGCAGAGGGAGTAATAATCTGTACATCATCATCATCATCATCATCATCATCAGTAACAGCATTATCGCATCATCACCAGTATCGTTATCATCAGTAGAGGATGTAATAATCTGTACATATTTAATAACAGTGTTCAGCTTTGGCCACTGTTGCCACATTTACTACAGAAATGAACCCTGGGTACAGGTTCTTAATTACAGCTATGATTGAATTTATCAGGGAAATTGCATACCTACATGTAGACTTCGAAAGTCTGCAAAAAAAATACCGGTTTGATTCACTGACTGACTTCAACGCCATTAATATTGTCACGCTACTTTCAGTAGTCCCAGTTTGTTTTGGGTGCGTGTGTGTACTCAACTCCAAAAGAAACGCGACAACGTTCAATGGGCGATATCATAATGAGAACGTACGAAATACATATGAAATTAACAAGTTAGATATTTTGACATCACCCTGCCAATTTTGAATTGCTTGTTTATAGCATGCTACTTTTATCACTTTAAATTTGCGTTTCATTCGGACTTGAGGGGATTTCTGTTGAAACTTGAGGCAAAAGGTATTTCAGAGTGATGATAGTTGTGCTGAACAACACAAGTGGGAACGAGTGAAATACATCACAAGTATCTTTCACAATTAACAATAGTGAATGCATCAATTCGTTTCTAGCTGATTTAAATAAAGGACATTCAATGAAAAAATGATATGAATTTTAACATGGGCTGCCACATCGGCATTTTGGATCCTCGTTTAAACCTTTCCTAAATAAGTCATTTTTAATTCACTGTCATCATATCTTAATTTTGTATGTATTATGTCTTGCTTTTCTGTCTAGTTCAAAAGATAATGGTAAGCATTATCACCACATATCTAATACAATCAGATTATTTTCTCCTTTGCGGTCTTTTGGGGTGAACCCTGAGCAAACATGGAAATCCCAGTCGAAATGAAAGATGCGTGGGTTCTTGAGCCAATGACAAGACGGCTTTTTGAACAAATTCGGCTTTACAACCGCGATCAGAATTGCTTGTAAGAAAATAAAGGTACTTACGGTGATATTTTGTTGTGTGTTTGGAAACTGGTATTCAGACAAATTATGACCAGCCAATTCAGCCATATACTTATCAGAAATTCGAATCTGTATAAAAAGAAACATTTGCATGATCATTATGATTGTAATCATATGCGCATGTATACTGAACACATTGCTAATTACACTCCAATATTGGGTTGCAATGTAGAAAATACCATTTCTTCTGATTAGTGAATGAGTCGGTAGAACTCTGCGTTGAACAGTAATTATGTTTCTCATCAGAGTGAGTGAGTTGGGTCCAACGCCGCTTCTAACAGTATTCCAGTTATATCGGCGTGTCAGCGGAAAGCCCGAAGTGATGCAGGTCTCAGACGTTTACCACTTTGGTGATTTGAACCCACAAGCATACGTTTCTGGCCTGGCCAAGGATCGCAACTCTGCACAGCGAATTGCGGCGCCTTAGACGTCTTGGCCACCCATGCCCTTCTATTTCACATCACAGCGGTAAAAGGTGACTAACGGGATCGGGTGGTCAGGCTCGCTGACTTGGTTGATGCATGTCATCGTATCCCAATTGCGCTGATCGATGCTAATGATATTGATCACTGGATTGTCTGGTCCAGACTTTATTATTTACAGACCGCCGTCATATAACTCGAATATTGCTGAGTAAAACAACAAACCAACCAATCAACCAATGTATCGGGGAGACTATTCCTACCCGGAACCTAACGGGGTTCTTATTTAAGATGTTGTTTTCAATTTGATGAAATATAGAGGACATATAGACTACCTTTGGCTCAGAATTATATTTTGTCTTCAACGTTTGACAAAAGTGTTTGACTCTGTGTGCCTTTGGGGTAATATCTTCAAAGTTATTACTTGGTTGGCAACCAGCACCGGCAGCACGCACAGGGCGACATCCCCCGCAGGGTTCTGCAAGGATTTGACTGATGTTTCTACATGGCGGTATAGGTGTCCCTTGTGAAGCGATGGTCACCAGTATCAGTATCAGAATTTGACACATACTATTTCTGAAAAAAATATAATCTGATAACGAAGTCTTGTTACAGTAACACATTCATTGTTCAAGTAAAGAAACACAAGTAGACATTGTTCCTGATCTACAATGGTAAATCTATGGTACGTCAGTAAGCAAATAAGAGCACTCTTGCCCATTATTTATAGCGTTAGAACATGGAGACCCTATTGACCTCCTGGTTAGAATCAATACATAATGATTTGATTGTACGATTCCGACTTTTATTATAAGCATGTGTTTATGAGGTGAGGTGAGGTGAAATATGGTTTAACGTCGCGTCATAGATTATTGCACTAATATAGCGACGTGCATGCAGGTGTATGTGTGTGTGTGGCTGCTTGTACTAGTCCGGACTGATGCATATTTATAGTGCTAGCTCACTGAGATACCATGCCGCAGTTTAACATGAATACCCCACTCAGACACAGTATACTGACTTCGAGCCGACCAGTCCTTGTTGTAGCCCCTTAATGCCGAGCGCCAGACAGGGTAACAACAAGTACCATCTTTTAACGTCTTTTGGTATGACGCGGTCGGGGATCGAACCCCCGGACCTTCCGCTCTCCGGGCGGACGCTCTACCACAAGACCACGGAGGCGGTCCATGTGTTTATGAGTCACTGTCGAATAGTGATGATATCAGGTGTTCGCGAAAACGTGAGTGTATCCTGTTCCACCTGTGGTAGTCGTCACAAACACAAGGGCAAGATAATTGTTCAACTGAAGCAAACACGGGAACATATAGTGCAAGTTAAAAAAGAGAATTGCATCAGACATAATTGTTGGCACTGATGCGTCAAATTTGGAAATGTCCTCAAAATTTCAACCCCCCAAATATTTTTCCAAGCTTTAGTGAGGCCTTGAATGATGTAACCTTGATCAAACAACTTCTGAGAAACAGTCGTGGGACGCTCTTTGAAATCTAGGTAGAGCATGTTCGATTGTACCTCCAAAGGTGTGAAAACAACGAAGGCTCGACATAAAGGGAAATTTACTATTGGAAAGTTGAAGTCCACCCGCTTGTCATACAGTCTTGTGGGGAGTGTTTTGTCACTCCGAATCTTTATGCACAGATCTGAACATGAAACAGATAAGCCTGGTCTCATTTATTTCTAGTTTAGGGGGATACATAAGTGACGGGGAAATGGCTACTTTTTGAAAGATGATGAAATGAACGATATACCTGAAGCTTAATAAGTTAACCTTCTGGGCCAAACAACTTTGCTTGACTACTGGTCCCATGGGGAGTTTTACTTCATGCCTAAATTTCTTTCCCCTGAGTGTTTCATAGATGCTATCAGTGAGGAAGTCCATCATTTCACGTATAGTTTTCTCTGTAAACTTCAGATGACAATGCTTTCATGTTTAACAAATTGTCCTAAACCTCTGAAAATTGATCTGATGATCTTTTGTCACCACGTTTTGTGATAAACCTTATCAACAACATCTGATTCCGGAACAAATAATTCAGAAGATAATGATAAAAACATCCTAAATGGAACGCGCTTCTACAAAATTTCTGATGGCACATTTATTTATTAAAAGGTTGTAGCTAAATTTTTTCCAAAGAGGGCAATCACTAGCGATATAGCGAAGACGATCTAAGGGCAGTAGTGTATAGCAAGTCACTTACCTGTTGCCAATAAAAGTCATGTTTCAAGTTCAGCCGTAACGAGAGGCGATTGTCCCAGTGTGTTCTCGATGTCCTAGCTGATGTTCAGTCATTCTCTCAGAGTTCTTTATATACTTCAAATTGAATATATAATTGGTTTTAAAATTTCGTCCATGACTAATCTATTGTCAAGTTTTGAACAGGAATGAATACATTATTCTTTCATCCTGATATGAGATAGATTAACTCCTGATTATACAGTTGTAAAATTAAAATGACGAAACTTATAAATTTATAAAACGAAACTCACGATGAAGGGAAATGCACTAGCTCATGTCAGTAGAATGACTCTTTACTAATTACGAAAGTATTGAACATTAACTATACTAATCACAAAAGCAGTACACCCATCAAGTTTTTAATAGCAATTTAAACTGTCAAATTTTAATTTTAAGTGATGAGGTTCATATTTTTTCGTCAAATGGTTACCGGGTTAGTTGTTTCCTTATATTTTATAAATACCACAATATTTGGTACATACATTATTCATTATGTACTAATGAGGGATCATACAGCCTTAATGTAATTTACATAATTTAAAATGTCGAACGTTCCGTGTTTAATTTTATAATATGTATATTACTATTCATTATCAAGGATCTTATAATGTTTATTATGAACTTGACTAAACGGTAGTTCTGGGAAAGAATGATGAAACGTTTGCTTTGATGTGTGTTTCGCTTTTACCTTTTCCTTTTATACACAATGTTCAATTCATAGAAAAATGACAAGAGCCAAAAACTTTCTTCTTCTTTTTCTTCTTCCTCTTCTTCTACAGATTAAAATTTAAAAAATGCAGCAAAGAGGGTAAGGGTGATCCTGACACAGTCAGGCTTGTTAGACTCATCATCAGCTCAGGACCCATGGGGGATTTTATTTATTTATACGACTCCCGTGTATCTTTTGTTTAGCTGATGGTCCGTTTGTACAAATAAGGCGTTCAATCGCGTGTTCGTTAAGTTGTGGGGGTGATATTCTTTTCTGTTGTTTGGAAGTATTTAGATTAGGGGTGTGCACAAGAGAAATCGTATATCCTATAAGATGTCCGCGGGTAACAGTTTCTCTACAAAATTGAAATGATTTGAGATCTGATATGTACGTAACGAAACGTATGTTTGATTTTATTCAAAAGATATTTTATTTTACAATTTTGAATTTTCAATGTGATTTTATTTTATATTTAATTAAAACGACAGTGTGTGTGTGTGTGTGTATGTGTCAATATCAATGAATCGTGGCATGTACATATTAGATGAGGTGATGTATGAATGTTAACTTTACACGAATACATAACCTTGTGATACTTACATGTTTATATGTAACACACCCCCCCCCCCCCCTCCCCCTCAGTCACTCACAACAGAAAGAAGGGTTCAATGTAAAAGTATATTGATTACAACTGTTTGATGAGATCGTTCTTCTTGTCATTTCAACGTATCGGGGGGCACGGGGGGGGGGGGGGGGCAGTCATCTAAGATGCCGCGATTCACTGTACACAGTTGCGAGAAACGCCAGAAACCTATGATTGTTCGAATCTCGGTCCGCCCCGATTTTGTTTCTAGGTTTGTTAGCACCATACCCGTGCTCGTGGGTTTCACCGAAGTGGTAAACGTCTGAGACCTGCATCACTTCGGGCTTTCCTCCCACATTAAGCTGACACGCCGCGTTAAACATAATACTGTTAAAAGCGGCGTTAAACCTAACTCACTCACTCACTTCAACGTATCGCTGACGTAGAACTTGCATGAATATTTTCCGGAATTTTTGAAAACATTTGTTTCCGAAAATACTAGACTTTTTTCTCAGGTTTTAGCCCAAATGCTCTAGACATGATGAAAAAAATAATCTCGGGTCCTTCTTTCAGAGAAAATATTTATGTCTTTAAGCAATGAACTCAAAATAAACAACATGTAAATCAAAACTACACAAATCGGGACCTCTTCTTACTATCATGTAAATGGGGAAATCATTGGGAACCATATATGCTACTTTGAAGGTATTTTCTCAGAGAACAGTATCAGTGAAATAACCGGAGTATACGTCAACGGTGAGTCAATTTTTGTCCACGTTTTACTTTGAAATACATGCACAGCTGATATACAATTACACATAACAAATAAAACTAACAAAATGCATTTCCATATACCCTAGATTAAATGGGCGTGTCGTGACACATCGCGCGCCCACACTGCAAGATAATGTGCATATTGATAATACGCCAAAGCCACACCAAGTTTGTTATCCCGATCAATGGATCAGTGGGCTTTCGACATTCATTCTCAGCTCCCTGGGGAGTATGCAACCCAAGTTGCTAGACACCAGAAATGGGCTTCACACATTGTACCCAAGTGGGGGCCAAGTGGGGGCACAAATGGGGGCCAGGGCCTTCGACGTGATTTACGAACGCTTTAACCACCAGGCCATTCAACCGCCCACTTGTGGGAGGAAACACCAAAGTGATGCAGTCTCAGACGTTCACGACTTTGGTAAAACCTGCGATCAAGGTGGTATCAAACCTGAAATCACAATCAGGGCACATGGATCAAGTCACCACGTAAATTCGCCTCTTATGACCAGCATAGGGGCTAGGTGTCCCCACGGGGAGTTAACAATATCGGAGGCGTTTATCCACGCACCGATCCATTTTTTGCATTCGTCTACTCCACTAAACTGCCCGGCAAAAGAAAGTATACACTTGAAAATTGGATTCAATTAGCACTTGTAACTAAATACGGTATGCTTCACTTTTTAAATATTAGATTTCCTTATTCATCGACAAAATAACTGTTTTTGTATTCAAGTATGATTTTGTTTTAATATACTCAACGCCAAAAGAAACGCGAACCACAGAAACATATAGAGAAGTATGTACGTTAAGAGATGTTTCCAATGTGTAGCAATTAATGACAAAACTAACAATCAGTCAAGTATAACAACAGTGCCTTTATTATTATCACGAAGTGATGCACGTGATTTCCAAACTTTACACGCTAACCCTGCACGAGACAAAAGGTGCATTTCGAGTCATGGATTATGACGTCACGTGTGATGCGTTCATGAGCATCGGTTCACACAACATACCAGTATGTTCGTTTGTGCTTTGAACCAATCTAATATATCTTGGATATGAGTAATTATTCATATATTAACCGAGTATATATATTGAAATTATTATTTGAGGGTTCCCCGAGTTTACAAAAGATGAAAAACTGAGCAACATTATTGTTTAACATGAATATATTTGCAAAATAACCAAAGATTAAAGACTGTGGGGTTCATGAAAGTGTTCCTCTTCTCGACGTGTTAAAAAGTTATTCTCCTTCAAATTGGTAAAATGCCATATCATTTATAACACATAACATTAATGGTCTTTCTAATCTTAATACTTAAACGCACGCATGGAGAGATATTCAACGCAGTGTTTTTGTTTTCCCGTATTAGGCATATATGTATATTAGTTACCTGATTTACCGGTAGAACATGTGGGTGTTTTAACGTGGGAAATGACTGAAAACATACCACTTATCGACATATTACAGTTTGTCTTTACCGTACTCTGATACTGTCCTCGTGACTTAGTCGCAAGCTGTATAGGCACACTACCGGATAATATATCCACGTATATTTACTCAGTGAACAGCACCCCTCGTCGGCAGGTTTCATACAGGAAGTAATGGTTCGCTCCAAAACATGGAAAACACCTATTCTATTTATAGAACTATTGCCAATTGGATAGATTGTTACTTTGAAAGCTATGCATTGTATATACATTTCCTGTATGAGGGAGGATGAAAGGCGAAGATAACGGTTTCCGCATATCACAATCTTACAAAGCGTGCGCTTGGTGTTGGATTGAGTGTCAGTGATTAATCGTCATGTTGATTTAAGGGCGTAATTTTTGAAACAAAAATAGTAGCCATTTACCATTTTCCTAAACATAACACCGTAAGACAAAGCAAGCAGAGGCCTTTGACTCTCGCAATCATACTAATTACCATATGTTATTTCTTATATTATAATTATATCGCCTGCAAAATGTTAGACAGTGCTAACTGTACACACGTATTTCCATATTCAATAATATTTAATTTTTAAATCCTGTTTTAGTTTGAAGACAAAGCTCATTTAATTTCTCTTTACAAAGCGGCATCGCATATGAAAAAGACAAACCCCAAAACTGTCGAACAAAAGAAAGCACACACACATTGAATTATCAATAATATGTTGATTTATCGTTTAGAAAATAGAACTGTGACGTTTTGATAACATTTATACTTTTTTAGTCAAATCTAATTTTCTAATTTTTCGTTTTCTCTAATTTTTCTAATTACATGTTATGGTACTGTTTCACGACAGGGGGGCACGGATGGCCCAGTCGTCTAAGGCGCCGCGATTCGCTGTGCAGAGTTGCGTCCTTTGGGCACGCCAGAAACCTATGATTGTGGGTTCGAACCCCGGTTCGCCCCAATTATGTTTCTAGGTTTGTCAGCACCATACCCGTGCTCGTGGGTTTCACCTAAGTGGTAAACGTCTCAGACCTGCATCACTTCGGGCTATCCTCCCACATTAAGCTGACACGCCGTGATATAACTGGAATACTGTTAAAAGCGGCGTTAAACCCAACTCACTCACTCACTCACTCACTCACTCACTGTTTCACGACAGTAGTTATTTACTTCCCGTTAAACAGCTTCTTCTAGTTCTTTGTATCAGTGAGTGAGTATGGGTTTACGCCCTTTTTAGCAATATTCCAACAATATCACGGCGTAATATGCTATGACGCAGTATATGTATTTGATATTCGCTTGTGCATGGGTGGGTTGGTTGCTGGGATTTTATGGGGGGAATGTATCCCGGAATGTTCTTGAAAAAAATAATGCTTCAGACGGGATAAAAGAGAAATTGCCTTCCAGAAAAATTAGATCGTTGCATCATATCAATATAGTGTGAAATAAAAATATCAGTTATTTTGGTGTAGCTGAAAAATGTCCAATCTCGATTTAAAAGCCCAACCCGGAAGTATTTTTACAGAAATGTCTTAGGCCGGCTCTTGACTCATAGGAGGGGCGGTCGGGTAGCCAAGTGGTTAAATCGTTTACTCGTCACGCCGAAGACCCAGGTTCGATTCCCGACATGGGTCCAATGTGTGAAGCCCATTTCTGGTGTCCCCGCCGTGATACCCACTCGGGACATCTTGGGATGGTGGCATGGCATTCATAGACCGTCTTTGCCCTATAATGGCTGTGGCTCCTTTGAGGGAAAGTCAGCGGGTTCGCCTGCTTTTATGTAGTCGCTCCTCATTTCATAGGATCGGCACATACACGATGGGCATCTCGGATCTCGAAAACAGGCGGGCACGTACTCGATGGTCTTGCAACGTGGTGCGCTTCAAGTCCAAGAACAGGTAACTGTAAGGCTCTCGGGTGGCGTCTTCTAGGCTTCACGCAGAAAAAGAACTTTGCAGGGAAACACCTGGCGAGCCAGTCTGTCGATCTGCGATGCATCTCTCGGATTTTTTTAGGACCATGTGGTGAGCATTCAGACTAATGATGCGATGTTGCGGTGATTGGGCAAACAAGTTCTGAGTGAGATACAACACGGATGTGTTTCGGTGATGTCTTTTCTTGGTGAACCATCGCAACACTTCCGTTTTTTTTCTTCTTTCGTATTGTCGCCCAGCAAAAAACACTTCCGGTTCTAGGGTACGGCCTTTCACTACTTAGGATGCTAGATCTGAGAAGGGGATATGTATAGGATGCTAGATCTGAGAAGGGGATGTGTATAGGATGCTAGATCTGAGAAGGGGATGTGTATAGGATGCCAGATCTGAGAAGAGGATGTGTATAGGCTGCTAGATCTGAGAAGGGGATGGGTAAAGGCTGCTAGATCTGAGAAGGGGATGTGTATAGGCTGCTAGATCTGAGAAGGGGATGAATATAGGCTGCTAGGTCTGAGACGGGGATGTGTATAGGATGCTAGATCTGAGAAGGGGATGTGTAAAGGCTGCTAGATCTGAAAAGGGGATGAGTATAGGCTGCTAGATCTGAGACGGGAATGAGTATAGGCTGCTCGACCTGTGAAGGGAATGAGGCAGGAATGGGAGTGCTGTAAACAGTGCTGGTTACGGGATCTATATCCACAGCTCCAAACCCCAAGCACATTCGGTTCGCATGCCTGATGGTCAGTCAGTATTCACTGCTGAAGTTGAGGCAATTCATCGTGCACACAAAGGCAGTCATCCTGTCACCCTTGCAAAGTGCACTTCAAGCCATCAGCGGCAGAAACTCAAACACAGTCAATAATATTCTAAACTAATATACAATACTATCGGACCAAGGGCAAAATGGAACTGTTTTGAATCCCGTCTCACATAGATATTGATATGGAAATGAAAACGCAGACACACTGGGGAAGCTAGCTCTAGACAAAGCGGAGATACAGCCTATTCCCTTAAGTAAACTAGAGATAAAAATCAGATCAAAGCCTCCATAGCGCAAAGATAGCAAGTTCATAGGGACGCAAGTAAGATCGGCAGATGGCTATACAAAATTCAACCCAAGATCCACCAAAAGCCATACTCATACTCAAATGAAAGGAAAGTTGAAATAGCCATCTCACGCCTCAGACTTGGTCACAAAAAGCACTATGGCAAGGTTTGACCATCATGCAAACAACCTGAATCCATCCATTGCGCACTTGTTACAGGAATGTCAAGACACCCCCCCCCCCCCCCCCCCCCCCAACCCCCCACCCCCTATACACACACACCCACAGTCCCAGCCCGGGCTCCGTTAAAACAAAAATTGCAGTTAGATCCGCCATCTGTCGTAGATGTCCTGAAGACAAGAGATGCAGTAGTGAAGGCCAAACTAACTCATACGCATACAAACAGAGCAATCAAAAATAAAAATGAAATCATATCAATACAAAAACAGAAATTATATGAAAACTAAAACTCCCAATGTATCTGTGTACCCTACGTACAAACATGAATCCCAAAAAGGGACAGGTCAGCCAAAATTGCAGATGGCAACATCTTAAACACTTAAAGCAAGTACAGAGACAAGGAACAGAGGGAATCTTAAGGTATCAACACCAAACGCTTAATGTACTTTCAAGAACAAGTCGAGGGTTTTTCAAAATGTACATTTTTATCAAGTCGAATGTTTAGGTGTTTAATCTTTACCAGGAATGTAACAATATTTTCCATAAATAAAAAAACACCGTTTTCAATAATATTTGGTCACAACGTCATCTAGCGACCATTGGCTGAAAGTATTCAATGGAAACAACATTCGGCGACGAGGTAGGAGCAATGCAAACACAAAGCCACCAACGAAATGAATATTAAAAGGTTGAATATTTGAATATTTGTCAACGAAAAACATCGCGGAAATAGACTTGGTTTTAATATGAAAGGGGCAGCTCGGATCACGCGACTATCACGGGATAATATTCATAGATTTGTACCTGGATATAGCGTATTTCATAATCCGGAAAACACTTAGCGTCACATTAAATTTCCCCTGATTATAAATTCAAGTTCTTTTACTTAAATACCTGGAGAATTTGAGAAGTGCTTCAGTTTTGAAAGTCCACTTGAAGAATCATTTTGGGCCTATTTTTCACTGCTCTGTTGGTTCAAATACAGGTATGTACTTTTTGTGCACTATGCTTATTATTGTGTGTAACGGACGTATTGTTTTCGTTTATAGGGATGAAATGGTTCGAATCGTCAATAGTTCCATTTCCTAATACGTTAATATTTTATATGCTCTCTTGATATTTTTATATGTGTCAATTATAAATTTCCCCAAACCGTGTGGTGTCCCGTATAGATCCGGGTTGGAATTGGTCTTCGGCAACCCTTGCTTGTCGTAAAAGGCGACTAACGGGATCGGGTGGTCAGGCTCGCTGACTTGGTTGATGCATGTCATCGTATACCAATTGCGTAGATCGCTGCTCATGATATTGATCACTGGATTGTTTGGTCCAGACTCGATTATTTACACACCGCCGTTATATAGTGCCGCTGAGTGCGGCGTTAAACAACAAAGAAAAAAACAAACAAATTAAACTAAAATAAATAATGAAACACGTGTTAACTTAAACCCTTAATTTCATGTTCGCGGGGGATGAGCCGCTTACGGTCGTTATTGTTACCTATATACAGTTGTATATATACTAACTAACGCTGTGTCTCACTTTTACTTCATAATGAGGGGCGGTCGAGTAGCCTAGTGGTTAAAGCGTTCGCTCGTCACGACGAAAACCCAGGTTCGATTCCCCACATGGGTACAATGGGTGAAGCTAATTTCTGGTGTCCCCCGCCGCGATATTGCTGGAATATTGCTAAAAGCGGCCTAAAATCATACTCACTCATTCACTACTTGATAACGGTAAAGAATGTAACAAAGACTTCCATCATCCACTCGATCTTGTCATCCGTAATATATCCAAATCCAAGATGGTGTTCAAAAGTCTCGCTCAACCGCGCATTGTGTTTATTTCAATTATTTGTCGTTTACACATGAAAACTATTGAAAAAATAAACAAAATAGAAAACAACGTATCACCAGTTGTATAGCTATAGGGCGGTGGGGTAGTCGAGTGGTTGAAACGTTCGCTCATCACGCCGAAAGGCCTGGTTTCATTCGCCATATGGGTACAATGTGTGAAGCCCATTTCTGGTGTCCCCCGCCCTCATATTGATTGAATGTTTCTAAAAGCGGCGTAAGAACGTACTCACTCACTCACCATCAATTTGGGGGCGGTCGGGTAGCCTAGTGGTTAAAGCGTTCGCTCGTCACGCCGAAGACCCGGGTTCGATTCCCGACATGGGTACAATGTGTGAAGCCCATTTCTGGTGTTCCCCGCCGTGATATTGTTGGAATATTGCTAAAAGCGGCGTAAAACCATACTCACTCACTCACCATCAATTTGATACAATTTCAGAGACGACAGCATGCCATTGCACGGACAAGTAGTATTGACACTCTGCGTCATGGTAGCATGTAGTGTGGCCGGGCGACGCAGAGCGCGTGGAGCAAACAGGGACATCAAACAAATCCTTGACGACCCGTGTGGGGGGAGTGTCACCGTGAGCCCAGTAGGGCGTCGTCGCCGGGAGACTGTGGACCAGGATATCTCCAATGAAGCTGTGAGGGCCTGGAAATTGGCCAAGACACTTGAGCAGCAATATAATAATAAATCTTCAAGTACGGTAGGCAGACAAATCGCTTCAGTACATAACTGTGACAAATACCAGGGGTAGTATGGTGTTTGTACGATGAGCCGCGATATCACTGGAATACTGTTAGAAGCGGCGTTAAACCCAACTCACTCACCCATTGTACGATGAACAGGGTAGTGTCAATAGGGCAACACAGTTTGGGTATGGAGTGAGTGAGTGAGTATGGTTTTACGCCGCTTTTGGCAATATTCCAGCAATATCACGACGGGGGACACCAGAAATGGGCTTCACACATTGTACCCATGGCTGGAATCGAACCCAGGTCTTAGGCGGCGAACGCTTTAACCACCACGCTACTCGACTGCCCAGTTAAGGCTAAGAGATATATGGCTATTCCCAATGCTTAACAAGCGAACTGTATTTTTAAATGTATTTCAACAATGCTTGAAAGATACGTTTCATGAAATTCGGCTCGCTGAAGTTCTGCCAAGTTACAAATTGTCATAGTGACGGGTAAAAGAAAGCATACACTTGAAAATTGGATTTGACCAAAACATTACAAATGTTATCTAAACGATACAAGGCTGAAAACAGTCGCCGAAACGCTGCAAACTTAAGGTCCGAAACATAACGATGATACCCGAATCAAATACATCACCATCAAATAACCATTTCTTGTTTGTTTCATTTTAAGCTTCCATCAAACATGGGTATATAATATATTTTGTCTTGAAGTTTATGCCCAATTCAAAACAATTGTAAATATGAAATACATTTGACAGTTATGTCTTCCTGTAAATTAAAACTAGCCCTTTGTCAATTTCGATTAAGCTGTCAAAATATGGAAATCGAGTGTTGACGACATCAGAATCTACCAAAATATTAAGAAAAATCGTAAACCTTTCGCCAGATCGAAAAATTATCAATGGTTGTGTTATGCACAAAAATAAACAATTTTGTAGCCTATAAACATGTTTGTACTCAACTCGTTGGCACACAAAAGCCTCTGCCCTAAACGTACATGTATTGGAAATTAATATACTACTCAAAACATGTTAAAGAACACACGATGTTCTCATATTTCTATGGCATAGCAGATTAACTATAGTTATATGAAAGAATCGGGTGTCCTTTAACTTCTTTCGAGTAGTATTGAATCATGTTGTTAATTTGTGTTTCAACTTGGATCACTGATCTGAATTATCCTCTTATTTCAAGGAGAGTGAATCTTTTTTTAAACTTTTTAACGTTTACCGAAGATGTTATTCGACCTCCTGTGATGAGTGCTTGTGTATAGCTGTACAAATAAGAAGAGTATAAGTTATCAAGTTGTATTTATGAACCAGTTTATAATTATAACAGGCAATTCATCATTAATGTTTCAGATTCGGATTTCGGATGGTTTCCTAGAAGCCTTGCGTTCCAAGACGTATTTTAACCTGTCAGACAGTTCACTTGTAAGTAATTTTATGACAAAACTAATTTTAGTCCACAAAGTGTCCTACTGATATTGAAATACGGAAACAGAAAACGATTATCTAATGACATGTAACGTATTTCCTCTATTAGACGCCGGGCCTCTAATAGAAGCCGGGTCAATTGTTCAGTGCAAAAAATAGAAGCCGGGCCTCTAATAGACGCCGGGACGATCAATTGATACAATTAATGATCCCTTTCATAGTGAAATAGGGGTATTAATAGAAGCCGGGCCTCCAATAGACGCCGGCCTCTAATTGACGCCGGTTCAAAGGCTTGTCCGAAATAAATAGAATCCCGGGCGTCTAATAGAGGAAATACGGTAAATGGTTTATGGCTGCTCCTTAGCCGAGGTTACTCGGCAGCCCATTCAAATGTTTCTTAAGCTTTACTGCATCATAGGGACGGTGGAGGAGCCTAGTGGTTACAGCGTTCGCTCGTCACGCGGAAGGCCCGGGTTCGATTCCCGACATGGGTGCAATGTGTGAAGCCCATTTTTGGTGTCCCCGTCGTGATAGTGTTGGAATAAAAGCGGCGTAAAACCATTCTCACTCACTTACTGCATCACACGGCATTGCATCCGTCTGGAGAAACATAACACGTCCTTATACTGACGTATATATCGATGGAATCAAAGTCATTATGTAGATATTTCCAAAAAGAAAATATAAGTTTTCCTGTTTATGAATTGACAATTCTTTATGTGTTTGTGGAGGCAGTGGATTTGTAAAAAATGTTTTTACTTTTACTTTTACTTTATAACTCCATAAACGCAAAAACATATTGAATAAATACGTCAGCAATAATAACTTATCATCCAAAACTGGCTCCCACAGGATCTCATCCAAGCGATATCTACACCGTAGATATCGCTGCAATGAAATTGCATCACAATGCTTTGCAGACCATTGTGACGTCATTGGTTACCATGACGTCACAATCAAATGACATCACTAATGGCTCTGCTACTGAAGCTGTTAGCAGTCCTTTTTACACTTAAAGGGCAAGTTCACACGGAAATTAACCTATTTTTCTTGTACTTTTTCCACATTAAAAGTGTTAACCTAGAAGTGTCATAGACAAAAATATAAAAATATCACAATTAATTAAAATATTTTTCGCATTAAAACGATTTATATTTTTCACATTTACCAAGTGTTCTATTTCCACAACAAAAACACCATGGCTTATGCCCCTTGCAATATGACGTCATTGGTGCCAGTTGATAAACATTATGACGTCATCATGCTTTGTTAGAGCCGCTTCACGTGGTGTAGGTCTAGTTGTGTGATTCTAGCGTCTCAGATGTCAGCCAGCATAGTGTTATGCTGAGTCACCACTGCGCCGGAGTGTGTCGTAGGCCATGTTGTTTTACCGCAAACTGGTACTTGATATCTTTTGCGTTGAGAATAGACAGGGACCCAGTTGAATTGGCACCAATTACGTCATAATCTAAGGGGGATAACTCAGGCCTGTTTAGCTCGAAAAACGAAGGCCTCTTAACGGCATATCATTTTCACACTATTGTGAGCTTCCTACTTTCACTGTGAAAAAAATGAGTGTATATTTTCAAACACAGATACTAATTAATTCTAAAATTGCGTTTTGTTTAGAAAAAGAAAGAAAGTGATTTTTGCGTGTACACTTCCCCTTTAAGACACTGCTTATTACTGTCTACAAACTGAATAGGTTTGAAGAATGATGTTGGATGATAAATAAAATCTCACCCTCGTGTCTTTTGATATCAATTATATCAACACTCGTTGATAAAAGTGGAAAAAATCCTCGGCGAGTTTTCCCACTTTTATCAACTCGTGGTGATATATTTGATATCAAAAGACACTCGGGTGAGATTCTCTATTTCACGCACCGCTTATATAATCATTAATACACACAAAAACTGTAACCAACAATACAAATTCAACGACATCGTTCACCGCAATGATGCAACACAAACCACACCCATTCTAATAGTAACCAATCAAGAAACAGTAGTCGTTAGTAGGCGTGGCCTACTTTTTCACCATGTGGAAACATAAACTCAAAACAATGCTGGTTAGCCAATCTCTTGCAGTTTTGTTTTATATAAATATAAAGAATAACCGGGGCTTTCTATGTTCCAGGTGTATACATTACTATTATGGTATGTTTGTGCGGTTTATAAAATATAGCCTTTCTATCTTTTCTAGAATTATGACGACATTGCAGTTATCGCCGTCGGTGTCGACGTCGCTTACACACAAGAACTAAAAGTTCACTTCAAGAAAGTCCTCCGTGAGTTAGAGGACGCCGTCATCCATCTTCTCTGCAAAGTCAAAAATAAAATAGCTGGGTGCAGCTGTTCTGCAGACATTCGGGGTTGCAAGGATCTGGGAACATTTCCGTGCAATACGACGAACGTCGCTGAGAGATACGAGAGAGATTTTATCGTCATTAGAGATGCTGCTTCTTATTTAAAAAACGTACAGAACTCCAGTGAGCTTCACTGTAGGCAATGTGGCTAGGTTCTAAACACAAACCGAAACTCGTGCCTTGTCCGAAAACTGTGACTCGACTTCTGACTTTCGTCCCACGTAAAGCTGACACGCCGTGATATAATAGGAATACTGTTATAGGCGGCGTCAAACCCAACTCACTCACTCACTCACTGACCTGCGTCCCGTGAGGGCTTCTCTCACAATGCGTTGACACGCTGGGATATAAGCGAAAAAACCCCAGAGAAAGCAAGCAGGTTTACTCTCTCGGTGCATACACTGTAAGAACTGTGTTTAGATCCAAACCACTTGCCTTGTCCCAATATTTTGACATGTTTAGGTCTAAACATGTTCGGATTGTATTTAACATCTAAACGTGTTTGTGGTCTTAATGTGGGACAGACCCGTAGACCCACCTTGAATTTCATTGTACAGTTTAAAACGGGTGTTTTTTATAGTGTATTTAGCGGGGTAACTGTAAAAAGTTAAGGGTCCGTTAGCTATACGTCCATTGTCAGCTTCCGTTTTCTGTAGGATGGAAATACTATTAGCTATACAGCAACTTTATGAACACAACATTTTGTTTTGGACGGCGGTACACGAACGTGCATCCTTTTCATTTGTCGTTCTTCACTCTACCACCTGTGCTTCGGAAACTGTTGCGTTCACATATGTCTATTTTCCCCGTCACCATTAAGCTACCTTGGTTTACAAATACACTCTCCAAAAAAGGAAACGCACAGGTAGATTTCTCGTAAACTTATTGTACCTGATAAAGTCGATATATTTAATTTAATATTATAGATACAAATATGAAATTTACGAGCTCAATATTCACATGTTGTCGTTGTACAAGGTGACTGAAAACTGCTCATTGTCGTGTCACATATGGCCACAAGGTGGCGCTGAACTCAGTATCTCGTGTGACCGCCCCGGGCATTCGTCACCACTCGCCCCTTTCCGTAACCTGCAAGAAGACTCGTTCCCCTATCGATGAATGTTATGTGCGAAAATACGACAAACCAATCAGAATGCGCGTATAATTTCAAGTTCTTCGTCAAAGAATCACTCAGAAATAATTTTTGATTTTACATATGTCTTGCATCTAAAAATATACCAAAGACACAGTTAAATGTGTTCAATCCTACTGTATAATTCCGCACGTTCCGATGTGCTTTAAATTGCATCTGAAATATATATAATATATGGGGAAAATGTGTGAACCATTGCGCAACGAGTTGACGATTGTTTTAGGTATGCCCGTTTGCGCTAAGACGGAACCCGGTCGCAAAAATGGCCACGAGATGGGCACAAGTCGCTATTCGGCTTGTCCCGGAATATCACGAGTTGGTCACGAATGCGCCCCGGGCAGCAATCACGGCTCTGCATCTCCTCGGCACTGATTGATAAGTGATATGTTTGTTTAGTCCAAGCTGAAGCTGGAATACCGGGGTGTGGGGTGAAACAACAAACATATATTTTAAGCTTTCAATATGTATGTACATTAAAACATATGACAGTTGATACTATATTATAAACGAGTAAGCTACTTTTAATTACCATCATCTTAAATTGGGGGAACGAATCCAATAATCCCGATTATGATCTTTGGTCAGTAATCAAATACCAGTGTTTAAAGGTTCCACGAAAGAATCTGTCTCTGGCCAGCGCCCGAGGCACGGGCGGCCAGTCGTCTGAGACATCTCAATTCACTGTGCAGAGTTACGTCCCTTGGCTCACCAGAATCCTATGATTGTGGGTTGGAATCCCTGTTCGACCCGATTATGTTTCTATATCATCACCATAACCGTGCTGGGCCCTGTTCCACAAAGCGATCTTAGCGCTACGATTGTCGTAATTCAGTGTTAAAGAATGGGAGTTATGATCGACTTAGCGCTAAGATCACTTTGAGGAACGGGGCCCTGATGGGTTTTTCAGCTTTTACGTGGCCAAAACCTGTTATGATATTTTATTGAAGCGCCGATCTATTTTATATTCATGATGCATATATTGTATGTATATTCATTTTAGTATACAAGTTGGTTTTATGATCATATCGTCTCTCATAAGTCGTTTTACGACTGGCCGTAAGTTTTAAGCATGTTTTGATTTATATGTATATTGTACAATGTACCTTATGGGTGAGACGCAAATAAATTTTTGTCTGTCTGTCTGTCTGTCTGTCTGTCTGTCTGTCCAACGTGGTAAACGTCTGAGAAGGGCACGACTTCAGGCTTTCCTTTCACGTTCAGGGGGCACGGGTGGCCCAGTCGTCTAAGGCGCCGCGATTCGCTGTGCAGAGTTGCGTCCCTTGGGCACGCCAGAAACCAATGATTGTGGGTTCGAATCCCGGTTCGCTCCAGTTATGTTTCTAGGTTTGTCAGCACCATACCCGTGCTCGTGGGTTTCACCGAAGTGGTAAACGTCTCAGGCCTGCATCACTTCGGGCTTTCCTCCCACATTAAGCTGACACGCCGTGATATAACTGGAATACTGTTAAAAGCGGCGTTAAACCCAACTCACTCACTCACACCGTGATATCGTCTCTCACAATGAGTTGACACGCGGGGATATAACTGAGAAAAACCCTGTTCAAAGCGGTGTTGAACCCGATTTACTCTCTCGGTGCAGAATCATCAAATATATTCCTAACTGTTCAGTAATTACCAAATGTGTCCTTGATACGGTAAAATATATACTAATTATTAATATTCATAGCATGTATATACGCTTTCTTCTAATATCAACTTGCAAATGAAAATAAAACATGAACAGCATTTGTGTTTCTTATACTATGAAATTAGGTATGGGATAAGTTCGTTCGTTCAATATAGAAAGTATATGGGCGCCTTTACATTGGTGTGGATATTTGATACATCCTATCGTTTCTGATACCCCGATCACATGCACCTATATGCATATGTGTGTATATTTGCATATATGTGTAAATATACATACGTGAGTATGACCCGCGAAGATCTGGGGTAGAATAGGTCTTCAGCAACCCATGCTTGCCGTAAAAGACGACTATGCTTGTCGTAAAAGGCGACTAACGGGATCGGGTGGTCAGGCTCGCTGACTTGGTTGTTGCATGTCATCGATTCCAATTGCGTGGATCGATGTTCATGATGTGAACTGGATTGTCTGGTCCAGACTCGATTACTTACAGACCGCCGTCATATAGCTGGAATATTGCTGAGTGCGGCGTTAAACAACAAACCAACCAACCAACATACGTGAGTATACTTGTCATGTGAACGCGTTTACTCATGTGTGTATATTTACACCAGGAGCACATTTACATCATGTCTGGAGCAGGTGCAAAAGTAAATGTAAATTTGCACTGTGTGTATATGTTGTAATGGGAACGTTAATGCCAACGTAAGAGGATGATCTTATTAATATATCTGTTGATTTGCCAACACAAACAAATTATCAACAGTTCTGTATTCTGTTCAGTATACAGCGGCGGTCGGGTAGCCTGGTGGTTAAAGCGTTCGCTCGTCACGCTGAAGACCCGGGTTCGATTCCCGACATGGGTACAATGTGTGAAGCCCATTTCTGGTGTCCCCCGCCGTGATATTGCTGGAATATTGCTAAAAGCGGCGTAAAACCAAACTCACTCACTCACTATTCAGTATACAGCAATACCAGCTTTCATGGGGACATCCAGAGCTGGGTGGACAGTGTTTCCTTTGGGTTTCAAGGAGTCAAAGATTTGTGTACCGATTAAGTCAAACACATGTTGCTTCATGTGAAGATTTCTGTAAGGTTACTCAATTCTCATCCGACTTTGATTGGAAAACACCATTTTCACGTTGAAAGACGTGAAGGCGGTCGGGTAGCCTAGTGGTTAAAGCGTTCGCTCGTCACGCCGAAGACCCGGGTTCGATTCCCGACATGGGTACAATGTGTGAAGCCCATTTCTGGTGTCCCCCGACGTGATATTGCTGGAATATTGCTAAAAGCGGCGTAAAACCATACTCAGTCAGTCAGTCAGTGAAAGACGTGAACAGACTGATGAATATGTGTGCCTTACACAATATACGTACCTTATGTACACACCTTTGTCAATATTTATGTGAACGCATGGTAAATTTACATATACACACGTATGTACAGTTACACACGTGCAAAATTACTTACGTGAGTAAATGTTGTGCATGTGAACGGGGGATCACCGAGTGACATCTACAGCCAAACGTGAAAATCATCCAAGGAGCATCTGTGTGGGTTTTCGAATGTACAAATCGAAATTTCCGAATTTGAGATGGTAACAAAACTGAAGCGGAATTGTTCTTGATAGCTGACAGCTGATTGTCTCAGGAAACGACGTTTCCTTAATTCAGTGTGAGTGAGTGAGTTGGGTTTAACGCCGCTTTTAACATTATTCCAGTTATATCACGGCGTGTCAGCTTAATGTGGGAGGAAAGCCCGAAGTGATGCAGGTCTCAGACGTTCACCACTTAGGTGAAACCCACGAGCACGGGTATGGTGCTGACAAACCTAGAAACATAATCGGGGTGAACCGGGATGCGAACCCACAATCATAGGTTTCTGGCGTGTCCAGGGGACGCAACTCTGCACAGCGAATCGCTCCTTAATTTAGTTAGACTGGACGGGTTCAGCTGCCGCGCCCTTCTTTGGAGGTGTCCTCGTATCTTAAAGGGGCACTGATCTAACGCAATTCCTTAACCCTCGGAGTAAAAGATCTGACTTTTTATTAACTTGAACGGATCCTCAAAGTTTACCGTTTGGGGAACAAACCCTTGACCGTGGCCGTAACTGGTGAACGCACAAGCCACTGAGCCACAGTACTTCTTTCTCAAACGGTCAGATGAAAAATGAGGAACACCTGTTTAGAACTGACTTGTCTTTGTTTGTTTATTTAACGCCGAACTCGGCAATATTCCAGCTATATGACGACGGTCTGAAAATAATGGTGTCGGGACCTGACAATCCAGTGATTGACATCATGAACATTGATCTAAAACAATTGGGATACGATGACATGCATCAACCAAGTCGGCGAGACTGACCACCCGATCCCGTTAGTCGCCTCTTACAAGCATAATCGCCTTTTACGGCAAGCATGGGTTGCTGAAGACCTATTCTACCCTGACCTTTACGCTTTCAGTAATCTGGTAGTTGTATGGGATTATGAACGGCGATAGATTACTACATTGCATCTTATGTGACCAAAACGGACGTTAGTATAAATATGAGGGGGTCACGCTAGGATACAAACTTCTAAAGACGTAACTCGCAGCCGAGTCTTTGCGGTTACGGAAATGGGCGTAGCTGTCCGATTGGCTTCTCTTCGTAGCCCACAGAAGGAGTCGCCATTCGGCTTCTTCCAGAATGTTTGTTTGTTTGTTTGTTGTTTAACTCAGCAATATTCGTAAATAATCGAGTCAGTACCAGACAATCCAGTGATTAACATCTTGAGCGTCTATCAACGCAATTGGGATTAATGACATGCATCAACCAAGTCAGCGAGCCTGACCACCCGATCCCGTTAGTCGCCTCTTGCGACAAGCATGGGTTGCTGAAGACCTATTCTACCCCGAATCTTCACGGTTCTGTTCCAGAATGACACTAGTTGGTCACGAATGACGGTCACACGTTAGTAGATCTTCGGGAGGCATTGTATAAAGGAGGTCCCGTCGTCTCATTAGTTGTGTTTCTTTGCGACTACCTTCAACTTCTTAAAGTCATTCGGGACAATATTGCCAAGTGGTTTTGAGTAGAGGGAATTCTATATCCAGAGTTACGTCCCTTTGTTGCTTGGGTCCGCTGTTAGTAAGTTGACTCAAATTTCGTCCCGATTGCGAACCTCGGTTTACCAGCACTGTATATATGCTCATAGTTTTCATGAGAGTGGTACTCTTTAACGACACTTTTGGGGTTGCTGATATGTTTTGTTTGTTTGTTTGTTTGTTTTGTTTTGTTTGGTTAGTTTGTCGCACTCAGCAATATTCTAGCTATATGACGGCGGTCTGTAAGTAATCGAGTCTTGACCTGACAATCCAGTGATTGATATCATGAGCAGCGATTTACGCAATTGGGAAACAAAGAAACAAACAGACAAACCCTGATTCTCCTGATTATGACAGTGAAATAATTTCAATGTTATAATTGCAAACATAATTTCAATATTTTATTTCCGGAACAACGTTTTAAATTAACCAGTTCTACATGTTTCTGTATTTCACAGCATTTATATTGCCACGTCACATGTTTTGTTGACAATGTACTCCTGGCAGTAGTTAGGAAAATTACTTTCGTTGAGACGAATCCCTGTTGAGGATGTACGTTTTGCGAACTCAGGGACATGTTGTCCTGGCCAGGGGAGGTAACTCCTGAAGCCTTGATGCTGCAGTCATCGCCATAAATTTCATTTGCGTTCATGATGCGTATGTTAGTGATGCGCCCGTAAAATATTCATTATTTCGTTATTCATTGGCCTTTCTCTCAGGGTATGAAGAACATTATCTATTTTCTTTCGTTTGTTGTTTAACGCTGCACTGCAATATCCCAGCTATATGACAGCGGTCGGTAAATAATGGAGTCGGGACCAGGCAATCCAGTGATTGACATGATGCGCATTGAACTAAAGCAATTGGGATACGATGACATGCATCAACCACGTTAGCGAGCCTGACCACCCGATCCCGTAAAATAAATTGAGGTTAGAGGGGAAATATCGCACACCGGTGGTAGCGACGATACCGCCCGGGAGGGTGAGGAAGGGGTCCCGGAGTGGGGAGTAGTTTGGTACCAGTGTGTTACAGAAAACAATTTTCCTTGTGAAAGTTAACTTGAATAAGAAATGAATAATCCCCCCCCCCCCCCCCCCCCCATCCCTCCCCCTGTCAAAAAAAGTTAACTCCGGCCCGGTCACCCCATCCCGTTTGTCGCCTCTTACGACAAGCATAGTCGCCTGTTACTTAATATAAATCGCTGGGCAAAGTATACGCCCATGTTTGATGGTGGCTAAAAATGAAACAAACAAGAAATAGTTATTCGATGGGGGTGTATATGATACGGGGATGATTGTCATAGAATTCTGGTGTTCCCAAAGATCGCAACCCTACACCGTCAGACTTCATTCACTTGAATATAAAAGAAATCAACCTTAAATCAGGAGGATTGTACATTATTTATTTGCTTCTTAATCAGTTTTGCAGAAGATCTCTTCTTTGAACTTTGAATCCCTGGTCAGTCTCGGTGACTTGGTTGACTGGTGTTATCTAACCCCGATGGTTAGCGATGTTACTCATAATATCAACCACTCGGTTTTCTGACTCATACTCATTTACTTGCCGACTTCACTTATCTGGAATATTGCTGATTTTGGCGTCAAACAATATTCACTCAGTTATTCACTCACTCACATGCTTAGACTTGATTAACAATAAACAAACAAAAACGTACTTGAAGTTCAAATAGTCACTTCAGTACCTGTGTATAATGCCTTATGCCTAAAACCTAAAACCTAAAATTGCGGATTCGAATCCCGGTTCGCCCCGATTATGTTTCTAAGTTTATCAGCACATATATACACTGTTAAAAGCGGTGTTAAACCTAACTCATTCACTCACTCTTACTCACGTGGCTCTGACTATTTTAAGTATGAAATTCGTACTCTACATAAATGATACATACATATAATACATTGTCAGTGTTCATATTATGACTTATTCTCGTCCTTCGTGATGGCTATTCCGTCGTAATATTCACTCTGTTCTTATTTTAATAATAATTATAATAATAATAATAATAATAATAATAATAATGATATAGCGCCAACATTCACACAGTAAAGTTTGCTCTGCGCACATACTGATTACAGTAAACTACGGTTATAACGAACTCAAAGGGACTACTAATGTAAGTTCGTTATAACCGTAGTTCGTTATAAGCATATATACAGCATAACTACAGCAAATAGTCGGGACCAAAAAAGTAAGTTCGTTATATCCGTCAGTTCGGTATAAGCGTGTTCGTTATAACCGTAGTTTACTGTAATTTAATCCGTAGTGTGTTTGAGCAACACACACGTATATAATTGAAATAAACTTGTCCGCGATGTTAAACCCCGTTTCCTCTCCACCCAATCGCCCGTCCTGTGTGACCTGTCCCAGCTGTGAACAATCATTTGTAAGTAACACCTGATGCGCATATCGTTTTCCTGGACGTACATGCCAGGAAAACTTCCTGATCAGGATTCCTCGAGAATGTGATTATATTTGAATATTGTAATTAGGCCACGACACACCTGTATTTTTATATAACGGGTGCATCATCATTACCCGGCGTTACAAGTTGGGGAGGAGTGTGGAAACCCGAAAGAAGAGTTAAATTATCCCAATATTTGCTCTGACAAAATTAATCCAGATTACGTTTAAAAAATGTGCAAATTGACCAAAAGACGTCATGCCATTAAATAGCACTCGCGTGAATTTGTATACTGACTAATTGTTCTGTGAGGCGATGATTTAAAAATAAGGTACTTTTATCTTAAATTTGACAAACGGCTTTTAAGCCGAATCATCTTGCTATGAGGTGATGCTTTAAATATAAGTTACTTTGCTCCTGAATTTGGCACGCGGATTTTAAGTTGACTCATTTTACTATGAGGTGATGCTTTAAATATAAGTTATCATGGGGCCATGGGATAGGTTTCCGTGAGAGTGAATGAAAGTACGTCTTATATCACGTGAAGGTATATGTGTGTGAGAAGAAGAAGAAAAGGAAAAAGTTTATTCGGCATCAAAGACCACATGGCCAAGAGTACAACAAATAAGACAAAGCATTTGCACGTGGACAGTGGGGACAAATGTTATACTGTCTCAATAAACGATTTATGTTACATTAAACTTGTAGACTTCTTTTCAAATATATTAAACAAAAACGTTAAGGGTCATGAATATTTTTAGGGTTATTTTTTGTAGGTAAGACTGAGCACAAACCTTTATAAAAAATATCTCCAAATGTATTCATCATCCCTAACTTTCTGTGTTCAGTTTATATGGCAATATCTTGCGTGAGATTCACGTCCCTTATTTCTAATAATTGATTGAATTTCTTTCGTGGTGGATACATGCAATGGCAACTGGGATGTAGTGTTCAGTTTTCCATACAAAATGCACAAGTTGAAAGAAAATGTTCAATTGTTATATGATACCTTTATGGCACTTAAGTCCATCAGTTTGATTTCTCCATTAAAACGAAACTGTTGAATTCTCAGTTTATGGTCAGGAAATCGTAATTTACATAATATGCCGAAAAGGCATGCGAATTTGTAGACCTGCTATTTTTGCTATGGGTTGGTTTCAGTGAATGTGGAAGTGGGTATTTTGTCATATGTAGATCGGTGTGTGAAAGAATTTATACGGCGGACGGAACACATCCGATCTTTCGTAACACAACTGTATGCAAATGTACAGTGTACAAACTCGTGAATCTGGATGACTCGATTATATTAATATCGATAGTAAGGTATATTTCGTAAAATATATAGTTTGATGATTAACGGAGTCCGGGCAAAAGAAATTATACACGTGAAAATTTTACCCCATAATGTACAAATGTTAATATCAAAACGGTACTAGTCTGAAAACAGTCACAGAAACAATACATACTTAAGGTCTTAACGCAACTAGGATATCCGTATCATCATGGAATAAACATTACTTGTTTGTTACTGGCTACCATCAAACATAGGTGTGTACTTTCTTTTGACCCGTGAAGATCCGGGGTAGAATAAGTATTCAGCAACCCATGCTTGCCGTAAAAGGCGACTATGCTTGTCGTAAAAGGCAACTAATGGGATCGGGTGGTCAGGCTCGCTGACTTGGTTGATGCATGTCATCGTATCTCAATAGCGGTGATGTCAATCACTGGATTGTCTGGTCCAGACTCGATTATTTAGAGACTGCCGTCATATAGCTGTAATATTGCTGAGTGCGGCGTTAAACAGCAAACAAACAAACTTTCTTTTAACCAGCAGTTTACAATAGCTTAATTAGTATACGGTTTATTACATAACTTTGAATTGGATCACATCTAAGTTATCATTTGATCTCCTAAAAAAAGTAATTGATGATTTTTTTAATGATAATAATTATTATCATCGATGCGTTCTATTTCCACGACCATTTACCAAGCCTTTTTTTTAAAAAAATCGGCAAGTTGATATTTAGTGTTATCATACAAAAACTAATATGAGCTATCGCTTGGAGGAGATCAACCGATATCTTCCTAGGAGATATTGCTACAATATAAATGAATCACAATGATTTGCAGACAATTATGACGTCATCGGTTGTCATGACGTTACAATCAAATGTCATCACTCTTTTGATATATTTGATATCAAAATGCACGAGGATGAAATTCTCAATTAAAGAAATAAACGACGAGTGGGAGTTGTTTATTTCTTATATGAGATATCAGTATTGTGTACAGACTCTATAAGGATGTTTATAAAATGTGCAAGCTTCACAGAAATATACCCGCATTAAAATATTCCTCTCTGAAAAGAATCAGACCTCGAAAATATCCCACAAGTCCATTTTATGAACAGGGGGTTAAATCGTTTTATCGTAAAAAAAACACGCTTCTTTTTTATATATCGCGTAGCTATCTTATACATCCAAATTAAATACACTGTTGGTTATCCGAAAAGGATATTGTCATAAAAAAAATCTTCTTTGGGGGAAAACGTCGATTCCATGAAACGAAAGGGAAAACACAAGTTATAATGATTGTACATCAATGATTCTACTATTCGAAATACACTATAACAACAATAATGTTAAAACATTGAATTTATAACGAAAGATAAAGTAAAACTATAATTTCAACGGTGAAATTAATTTGCAAATAATTGTCATAGAATTATTTTGAAATATATTTTTTTGCAGTTAACACATTACTCATAATTGTGTAAAAATTAGGAAGAATGTTTGTTAGGTAGATATGGTAGGTATTTGACATCGTAAACTAATTATTGTACGTATGAAACTATCACTTCCTGTAGTTGATTGGCCTTTCCGATACTAATGAAAGGTTGCTGGTTTCTCATTGGTTGACTCATAAGCCGTCAGGGCTGGTCCTCGATAAAAGCTGCGAAGAAAAGGAGTTTCACAACGGAAATGGATCGTGCCGACTTTCAGTTTAAGCTATTTATAGATCACAGCCTCACGGGGAAAGCTCCGCGGGCGCTCTTCGAACAAGTCTAGAGAAGACACTTGTCACAGCTTATGTTGAGCGTCATTCGTTTCTGTCAAGATTAACACGAACTGTTTCCGATTCATTTTTGTAAACTGTAAGCAATTGTTGTCGTTTTATACCACTGTACTTTAATACTTTGCCATAGTTTCCTCTATGACTGAGTGATGTTTGATTTAATGCAAATTTGGAGGATACTGACGGAATCGGGCGGTAAGACTTGCTAACTTGGTTGATGCATGGCATCGTATCCCAATTGTGTAGATCGATGGTCCATATGTCGATCACTGGATTGTCTGGTCCATACTCTATATTTATAGACCTCCGTTAGATAGCTGGGATATTGCTGAATGCGGCGTTAAACAACAAACAAACACTATGACAATTCCCTTTGTATGTGAGTGAGTGAGTATAGTTTTACGCCGCTTTTAGCAATATTCCAGCAATATCACGGCGGGGGACACCAGAAATGGGCTTTACACATTGTACCCATGTCGGGAATCGAACCCGAGTTTTCGGCGTGACGAGCGAACGCTTTAACCAGTAGGCTACCCGACCGCCCCATCCTAATGATAAGCGATTGTGTCAGTCTAACACGTCACTACTGAACTGCAACGTCTAGACATAGACAGATCGGGGAACATGGTCCCTCTTGTTAACTATCGGCACCACTTTCCGTGACCATTACTGGTTCTGTACAAGGAGGTATGTTTTGTTTCTTTGTTTTCACTCAGTAATATTCCAGCTATATGACGTTTGTCGCCTCTTACGACAAGCATAGTCGCCTTTTACGGCAAGCATGGGTTGCTGAAGACTTATTCTACCCCGGATCTTCACGGGTCACAAGAAGGTATATATGAAAACCCCACAGACCAATCAGAATGTGTTTTGGACTGACAGAACGTATAAGAAATCTCCTTTGATATAATTTTTCAAGACTTGAGTAAAGACTTTTTTCTGACAGGTTAGTTAACGTCACGCTATTAATCGCGCTCGTTTTTAATTAAATTTAGAGCTAGTATAAATCCTTTATACTACCTCTAATTTCAAAACATAGTAGGTTTATTTCCTAATTACACGACAAAAGTAACTGTTTAGAAAAAAAACCCTCATATTTTTAGCTGCGGACGCTTGCGCTAAGAATGTCCCCAGTCGATAACATAAAATCATAACATAACATTATTAACCGCCTCGATTATCCAGCGTATAATTAATGTAAAACCGAGAATGTAATCGAGAGAGGGGACCGTTGATAACATAACATACGGTAAGTGACGAGGACGGCCTAACTCAGCCTCCGTAGATGAAGTCAATATACGGTAAACTACGGTTATAACGAACTCAAAGGGACCACCAATTTTAGTTCGTTATAACCGTAGTTTGTTATACGCATATATACAGCATATTTACAACAAATGACCTGGACCAAAAAAAGTTCGTTACATCCGCGAGTTCGTTATAAGCATGTTCGTTATAAACGTAGTTTACTGTGTACTTTATCACCATAAATCATCAAGATTTACCGTTAGCCCCTAAGTAATCAATTTAAACATTATATCCCCTTGGTATTTTCTTCCGATGCTGTCACATACAAGTCTGTGTCTACAACATCATATAGTTTATGATTAATAAAAAACCCAGTTTTAAAGGAAGCCATGAAATATCAGTGTTCAATCTGAAAAGTCGTCCCTGGGAAGAAGATGCTGGGAGTATAACTGTGGCGCCATAGCGTTGTCACGGCAACCGTTGCTGAATGTTTCATTAATTTCATAGATTAATAAAAGTATTATGTTTCTAAAATGTCGGTATGGGTTATGCTGTTATTGCGTGTTAAAATGCCGCATGAAAATCCAACATAGTTACAAGTTAGACTATATCATTTGAGCTCGCGTTTAGAACGAAAACATAATATTCCAGTCGACTCTTTGTTTGCCGCATGAGCCACGAGGGGTTTTAAATTTGTCTTCGATCGCCCGACGGATGTGATGCATTATATTCCGGTATCTGTTTCGTTATGAATCGTTTTCATGGTTCTGGGATTACAATATCTCTCCACAACTGATCTTTATATTACGGCGAGCATGCAGTATGCATATGAAATAGAAAGAAAACAAAACAACAACAACAATAACAATAATAATAATAATAAAGAAGAGGAAGAAGAGGAAGAAGGAATAAGTCCATAAATAGACAGATTACATGCACCAAGTGAATGTTCATGGCACTATATTATTAATTCCCCGTTCTTTGAATCAGCGTTCACTCAGATTCCATTCCCAATCCCCTAATAGCAACGTTGGTACACTAGGTACGAACTTTATATGTCGTTATCGAACATAATACTTTACATGTCGTTATCGAACACAATACTTTACATGTCGTTATCGAACACAATACTTTACATGTCGTTATCGAACACAATACTTTACACGTCCTTAATCCCAGTTCGACCCGATTATATTTCTGTGTCTGTCAGCACCATACCCGTGGTAGTGGGTTTCACCAAAGTGGTAAACGTCTAAGACCTGAATCACTTCGGACTTTTCTCTCACATCAAGTTGACACGCCGTGATAACTGGAATACTGTTCAAAGCGGCGTTTAACCCAACTCACTCACTTACTTTTGTCACATAAGCTACTTTCGGACACTTTTCGTCACTTAACAAAAATCCCGACCACTTCCGATGCTTTTCACAACTTCTCTGTCACATAGGATACTTTGCAGCATTTACACGAGTAGCAACACGAGAAATGAGCTTCACACAGCCTACCAATGTTTAGAATCGAACCCGATATTTGTTATGACTAGCTATCGTGTCCCCCCCCCCCCCACCACCACCACACACACACACACCACGACTTGAGGACTGGCTTGTTTCAAGGTGTAACTTGGATGATCGCCTATCATCGCACCCGGACTGAGATCGCCCACCCACAAGCTATCTGTCACATCTGGCTCAGGTGTAAAATCCCACTCACTCGCTCAGAATGTGTAGCCTGGGGAATTAGCATATTACAAGCACTCTGATTCATAGGCAGAGACCAATTTGATATTTGTTTCTCGAAATCACCGCCTTTGTCGATTTTTTGTTTGTTTGTTGTTAAACGCCTCACTCATCCATATTCCAGGTATATGACCGCAGTCTGTAAATAATCCAATCTGGATCAGATCCAATGATACAGTGATTGACATCATGAACATCGATCAAAGGCAATAGGATTCGATCAAAGTCAACCA
Organism: Haliotis rufescens; assembly: GCF_023055435.1. Taxonomy (NCBI): domain Eukaryota; kingdom Metazoa; phylum Mollusca; class Gastropoda; order Lepetellida; family Haliotidae; genus Haliotis; species Haliotis rufescens. The sequence goes on from NW_025963802.1 coordinate 43,296,092, forward strand.
TGCATCAACCAGCGAGCCTGACCACCAGATCCCAACAGTCGCCTCTTATACGCATAGTCGCCTCTTACAACAAGCGACCGCCTCCGTGGTCTAGTGGTAGAGCGTCCGCCCGGAGAGCGGAAGGTCCGGGATCCCCGGCCGCGTCATACCAAAAGACGTTAAAAGATGGTACTTGTTGTTACCCTGTCTGGCGCTCGGCATTAAGGGTCTAAAACAAGGACTGGTCGGCTCGGAGTCAGTATACTGTGTCTGAGTGGGGTATTCATGTTAAACTGCGGCATGGTATCTCAGTGAGATAGCACTATAAATCGGCATCAGTCCGGACTAGTACGAGCAGCCACACAAAGACACACACGTACATGCACGTCGCTATATAAGTGCAATAATCTTGGACGCGACGTTAAACCCCATTTCACCTCACCTTACAACAAGCATGGGTTGCTGAAGACCAATTCTAAACCATACACTTGAAAAAATCACACTCTGTTATTATTGTGTAATGGGAAATTGCTATCCCCACTCCTTGAGACGTCATGTGCACATCGCCTGTTGTGGGATACTCATTGATATGATGCATGCAATATCGCCTATGAAACCCGTATCTATTACATCATAAAACATAAAAGTAATGGGGTGTACATACACTGTGTTATCAAAATTCTAAAAAATAACACAAATTTCCTCTTCACTTGTCTAATATTCAGACGAACGAATTATTCATTATTACGGCTTCATTTAAGCCTATAACGTATTAAGCATGTCGCCATAGTTGATACATTGGGGGCGGCTGCCTCTCGGAATAGAACGCATATGGCATTCAGTTTGTGCGTGCAGTGCGTGATTGTAGTAACAGCAACGTAGTGACAAGTCATTCATGACGCGTGTGTTGACGCATCTGACGCCAGGCGACATTCCCCATTAGGCGAAGAAGCAAGACCCCTCTTCATTCGTAACCACTCGTACCGACCTGTGACTCTCGTAGGTGGCGGAAATGGGCGAGAGGGGATGAAATAGACACGAAGAAAGGTGTGACAAACGTCATCTCTTGGACGATCAGCGCGTACGCGTGTCGCATCTGGGCAGTCTTGGGCACTCGGGAATGTTTACATGATATCTCACATTGTGCAATACAGCAAAACCTCGTTAGTCAGGACGCTGTTTATTGAGAGGTGGTGAAAATGGGTTTAACGTCGCGTTCAAGATTATGTGTGTGTGTGTGTGTGTGTGTGTGTGTGTGTGTGTGTGTGTGTGTGTGTGTGTGTGTGTGTGTGTGTGTGTGTGTGTGTGTGTGTGCCCACTGTGATGCCACACTCAGACACAGTAAACTGACTCTGAGCCGAACAGTTCGTGTTTTGGCCCCTTAATGCCGAGCACAAGGCAGGATAACAACAAGTAGGCCTACCATCTTATAACGTATTTTGGTATGACGCGACCGGGGATCGAACCTTCCTCTCTCCGGGCAGACGCTCTATCACTAGACCACGGAGGAGGTTCTTGTTTATTGAGGACTTTTATATGTATACAAAGGATATTAATAGCACAGTGGGGCGATGGGTCAGCCAAGTGACTAAAGCTTTGCTCGTCTCGCCGAAGACTCACAGGGGCACAATGTGTGAAGCCCATTTCTGGTGTCACCCGTGGTGATTTTGCTGTAATATTGTTAAAAGCTGGGTAAAACCATTCTCACTCACTCACTAGCCCATGCTCGGATATCCCGACATGTGTTAATCCGTACGAATTCATTGGGAACGGTACCGTCTGGATTAACGGGGTTTCACGGTACATGTCATGACACTTTAGGGGGCTCAACTATGCAAACGCTGAGGGTTGGTTTGTTGTTTAACGCCGCACTCAGCAATATTCCAGCTATATGACGGCGGTCTGTAAATAATCGAGTCTGGACCAGACAATTCAGTGATTGATATCATGCATGCATCATGCATCAACCAAGTCAGCGAGCCTGACCACCCGATCCCGTTAGTCGCCTTTTACGACAAGCATAGTTGCCTTTTACGGCAAGCATGGGTTGCTGAAGACCTATTCTACCCCGGAATCCAAACGCTGCGGTACCTGCTACCGAATGTGTGTTGCTTGTTGCCTGTTAAACGTTTAATGCCACGCTCAGCAATATTCTAGCCATATGTCGGCGGTCTGTACCTACTAGGGTCGGGACCAGACAATCGAGTGATTATCATCGTCATTGATCCACGCAATTGGGATACGATGACATGCACCAATCAAACCTGACCACCTGATGTATTTAGTCTCCTCTTACGACAAGCACAACCAGAGTGAGTGAGTGAGGTAGGTTTAACGCCGCTTTTTAACAGAATTCCAGTTATATCACGGCGTGTCAGCTTAATGTGGGAGGAAAGCCCGAAGCGATACAGGTCTCAGACTTTTACCACTTCGGCGAAACCCATGAGCACGGGTATGGTGCTGACAAACCTAGAAACATAATCGGGGCGAACCGCACTCCTGGAATATTTTCTAAAACAACAGACACTTTGAATGACAGTCAACCCCACATAATTTTAATGTCCTGCTTAAAGCAACATGGTTATAAAGAAAGTCGTGAAGAAAAAGACTTCATTAAGTGAAACGGTGAATTGGGTTTAACGCCATTCCGACAGTTTGTAACTGCGACAGTTATATCACCGTGTGTCAGTTGGTGGTGAGTACGGTTCAATTAGGAGATAAACCTACTGTGTTTTGAAATTTGATGTAGTCCCACTGTAGAATAGATACCTCTTTATTATAATTTTGAACCGAGCGCTTTAGCAATGTTTATTACAATGGACTCGATCTCATCAGCATCGAGGGTGACGAAGTGGCGAGAGTCACTAGTAGCGGCAGACGTCATTCCCTCGCTAGTCATTGTAGGCTCTGTCGCTTCTGTCGGAGCAGTGCCGGGCCCTAATGGACAGTAAATACATTGTTGGTAAAGTTTACATATTCCGAAAATTGGTAACAATATTTTGTCATGCATAAAGTTTTTCTTTCTTTTTTTTCTAGCTAATGTTATTTTTTTATTTACGTATTTTATTGATATTTTTTGGAGTGTGAGAATTACCGAACCAGTTCCTATAAACGTTACAATTTGTATGCAAACGATATACCTTCGTTGGGTGTTCCCATCTCATCCATTAACATCTCATCTTCAAACCAGTCAGGGTTAACCTCTTGCAAATCAAAATCGTCACCGAAAACATCTGTAATCGATCCGAGATCGAATGATGGGTTATCGGCAGCCATCTTGGATCGATATGTGGGCTATCGATGTATGCATACGCACGATTTTTTGGTGAAAAGGCTTGACCTATTTAAAGGGGGTTTCCGTAGCAAAAAGGAAACCTCTTTTTAACCAATCAGAATCAAGCATTCAACAATGTCATGGTAGAATGTCACTATGAACAGTGTTCTCTTTACATCGGCGTGTCAGCTTTATGTGGAAGGAGAGCCCGAATCAATGCATACACTTTGGTGAAACCCACGAGCACGGGCATGGTGCTGACAAACAAGAAAGAGTGAGTGAGTGAGTATGGTTTTACGCCGCCTTTAGCAATATTCCAGCAATATCACGGCGGGAGACACCAGAAATGGGCTTCACACATTGTACCCATGTCGGGAATCGAACCCGGGTATTCGGCGTGACGACAAACAAGAAAGAAAATATGGGCGAACCGGGATTCGAATACATAGGTTTCTGGCTTATCCAAGGTACGCAAATCTGCAGAGCCTTAGACGACTGGGCCACCCGTGCCCCACGGCTCATAGATACAGAATATAAAGTTTAACAGACTAACGTAAGATATAATTAAGTTGAATACAGTAGTATAAAAAAGTTAAAACAAATTGACAAAAAGTTTAGTAAGTAAATAAATAAGCACATATACGAACAAATGAATAAATGAAATAATTACGCATGCGAATAAAAGGATTAATAACTAATTATTTCACTTTGGTTCAACTATGAACCAAACTATATAACTATAATTTCAAAATTGTGCATTCTTTACGTACGTTCAATTTTGCATAATGCCTTCTAGCTACACGTACCGTATTCGACGTAATAAGCGCCCAGGGCGCTTTCAAAATAAGAAATAGGGGGCTCTAATTAGAATATAACTTTGGTGAAAGGGTTGAAAGATCGTAAATTTCGTGGTTTATGCTGACAGCCAGAAATGATACAAAAGAAACGTATGTGCGTATTATACACAACAGATATATTTTTCAAAATTAAATTGCCCGTAATTAAGGGTGCATAAAACACACGAGTGCGTATTATACACGAATAAAATAGTCTTGTGTACATGGATCAATCGGAAGGGTGCTAATTGGGATTGTTCACAAGCCAATATATCAGCAAATATCGCCGTGGGCGCGTATTAGAGAGGGCGCTTATTACGTCGAATACGGTATTTGTTTTTCCACTGAACGTTCATCGTCTGTACACATATTGTGTGTCAATTGTATATATTGCATTAAGAATCTTGATCAAAGCTGACACAAGCTGTGACCTAGAACGGATCTTGTATTATAGATCATAAAGTTTAATTCACCATTACGAATGACGTATATGAACTTACCTTAGCCACAGAATATTAAATAGCCATTCATAATTACCATCAATTTAACTTTACCTTCTCAAATTTAAAGATTTTGAAATAACATTGATCTCAAGTCACCCGGCAGTGACATGGCCTGTTTATTTCGACCTGTGTTTGATAAACTTTGCAAAGACTTTGCCATATACCACGATAATAAGCAAACGTATGATTCATATGAATGTTTTTAATCAAAACCTGTTTTATTAAATCCTCACAAAATTAAATTTATACATTTCATTTGACTTAAAACCGGGACCACTGGACCTTTAATATTACTGTACACAGGCGCAGGTCTCGGGCAATGGTATTAGTGAACCCCTGACACCGTTCACACCAGCCTATATAGTGTATTCTGATTATAAATACAATATACAGTAGACTACGGTTAAAACGAACACGCTTATAACGAACTGACGGATATAACGAACTTACTTTTTGGTCCCGACTATTTGCTGTAGTTATGCTGTGTATATGCTTATAACGAACTACGGTTATAACGAACTAAAATTAGTAGTCCCTTTAAGTTCGTTATAACCTTAGTTTACTGTATAATTATTCTGATTAATATTATCAAAGTCTCTCTCTCTCTCTCTCTCTCTCTCTCTCTCTCTCTCTCTCTCTCTCTCTCTCTCTCTCTCGTGACGTGAGTTTTGCGTTTCTACCGGTGTTGAGTATACACGTAGACGTATATCAATCTAATAATACACGTTTATTTTATTGTTTACAGTTTTAGGGATTTAATCCTTGTTGCTCTGATGAAATTTTGAGGTTGGTTGATTGACTCATAAGACATGGGATACCTTTTTCTTTGATATGTAAATACGTACATTGACTTCATTAATGTGTTTTGCGAAATGTGTTAAAATAAACTAACTAACACATTAGACAATGCTCTCCTTTTGTCATCTTCGAAGTTGCCAGGTGAACAGAAAATTGATTAAACTTGTAAATTCCATGTGGAACATATTAGGAACATTATGAAAGCCATAGTTCTTTTAAGAAGAATACCCATGACACAAAAGTCCAATAACGTGTAAACTACCCTTAGGAACATATAAGGAACATTATTAAAAATCACATGACAGGAACAATCTGAACTCAAGTAAATTGCCAGGCAAAAGAAATTATACACTTGAAAATTGGATTTGACGAAAACATTTCAAACGTTATCTAAACTTTACTAGCCCGACAACAGTAACCGAAACACCGCAAAGTTATGGTCCAAAACAGAGTCGTTGATCCCCTATCAACTTGTACCTCACAATCGAATAACCATTACTTGCTTGTTTCATTAAGCCACCATCAAACATGGGTGTATATTTTCTTTAGCCCGGCAGTTTATATTAAAAGATTGATATTTTCTGAAAAGTTTCAATTCGAAATTCCAACCTGAGCATATTACCCATCCCATCCATTTAAGAGCTTCTGGATCAAAGAGCGTATAATATCAGATTTCGAAAAATCCAAGCCTCCGGTATTGACACTTGCTACTACAAGTAGGATTAGCCGTAGGTAGCGCATTGGCAAATACGTATCATTAAAAGGTAATTATTGATGTATTCCCTACACGTAAATTAAACACCAGAATCCTGCCTTCCCACGAAATATATAGCATCCAATCACGGATATTCGACAGTTTGCAAAGAGAGAATTCCAGAGCAGTACCTGTTGAAATGCCCACAACGATATCATGCCCATGACTACGTATATGGGCAATGACGTCAGAGAAAGTAAACCATTGGCTGATGGTGTTACTGAAAGCCTCGTTTTGGGTTGAAACGCCAAGATGGTGATGGAAACCACACAGAAGCTCATGATGGATCGGGTGGGAAATTTTGACGGATATTTCGGTTCTCCGACCGGATTTTCCTTCACAGAAGCTGTATATAAGATGGCAGAGATGGAATCATTCCAAACTCAAAACTACAGCCAACGCTACAACTTAATTAACGCCATCAACAAGGATATTCGAAGCTATGTCAATTATGAAGACCGGTATGTATATATCTATATATATATCTTAACATCAGCGTTGACTGGTGAAGCATGTCGATTTGTATGACAGCTGTTTAGTTGATGTAGACATAAATCAATAATCATATACGGACGATAAAAACTGCTGAATGTCATGCAGTTTGTGTATTATTGTATTTTTTTACCATAAATATAAACATACATATCCATCATCGTTTCACATTGAGGTTATTTTTCATTTTCAAATCATAAATATTAACACCTGTCCATATGCACTTTTGAACCGTTTGGTATTTAATGGCAAAAGTGCGCCGTGCACGATGTGCACGCTGTGCAACATGTTATAACAGCATTTCATTTCCAAGATAAGTCGATATCTGACATACACAGTAAACGTTCTTATGTCAAGCCGGAGGCTGACAAATGTGTCATTTGATACCCGAATTTTTACTGGAGCGACAAATCGTCTTACTGCATTTAAGTCCACGCAGCAATCCTATTAACAGCTGTTTCATAGACGACACGGCTTTGTCTTAAAGCTCACTTGAACAGTCCTGATTCTGCGTCAAGAAGTGCTTGTTCATAGGTTAATGTCTTTGTTTCTCAATGCTGCTTACTTTATGAAGTAAAACGTTAATTGATTCAGGTTAATATTAGGACCTGTTTGTTTGCAATGGAAATAAGAAGATACATTGTTAAATGTGGTCCGTTACCCACACCGACTAGATTCATTACGCATTTGTCATATGCCGGCACATACACATAGAAGTATTAAAGAGGTATTCATTTTCTATTGTAATTAATTAACTTCAATTTTATGTCCAGGACAGGCAACTATGGAGTGAGTGAGTGAGTGAGTATGGTTTTACGCCACTTTTAGCAATATTCCAGCAATATCACGGCGGGGGACACCAAAAATATGCTTCACACATTGTACCCATGTCGGGAATTGAACCCGGGTCTTCAGCGTGACGAGCGAACGCTTTAACCACTAGGCTACCCGACTATCGAGTCCGGCCCCACGATCCATTTAATCGGCTCGTACGACAAGCATAGGTTGATGTGGACCTATTGTGACGTTTTGACTGATATCAACATTTTATATTTTTTTTAGGAATCTGCGTACTCGTCTTTGCCCCCCTCATCGAGAACATCCTGGGGAACCCCGTGTCTGGACCTTGGTCATCGCCCTGCGGACCCCCAGCTCCTGTTATTTCATGGGGAGATTTTTTCGATACCCCTACGAGTGGACCGTCAAACAGCGACCTAACGGCTGAACTGTACATTCAGACCAGAGGAGCCCACCAAGGCGCTATCTCACTCCGGGAAACTGCAGTATGTATATCTGTGTATACATCTTCATGTGTTTAAGTTGTTTTGTTTGTTTGTTTGTTTGTTTTTTAACGCCGCAATATTCCAGCTATATGTGTGCGGTCTGTAAATAATAGAGTCTGGACCAGACAATCCGGTGTTTGACATCATGAGCACTGATCTACGCAATTGGGATCGATGACATGCATCATCCAAGTCAGCGAGCCTGACCACCCGATCCCGTTAGTCGCCCGTTCAACCTCGTTCCCTAAACTACCCACCATGCCGTCATTACAAGTCGTAGGCGTAACACGTGTGTGGCAGAGCTCACTGAAGAATGCGAGTTGGTTGAAATACACACGGAGTTCACGAGCTACATGTGGCCACGTGACACCTCGCGCAGCTTCTGTGCATGAATCTGCCAGTCGCTCGCGCAAGAGAATCGCTGAAAATATCATAATTTTCCGCCAGAATATCCAACCGTATTAATCGCCTCGCTGGTTGCTGTGATATTGGAGCTCGTAAATTACACGTAAATCTAACATGTACCGTTTGTTGTAATCTGTTCCCATCAACCCTGGAATGTAATGGACTATGCCACTCATGCATATTCATCGGGGTCAACCGTCATCTTAAGGTTTATCTTCCTGCGTCCACCAGTGGCAATGTGTCGAAAACAGCTTTAAACAGTAACGTGGTAAACATTGAAACATTGAATTTATTCCTTTCCTTTTCTCTCTCCTCAGACTATCCATCGACTGGATTCCAGCGTGACCCTTGCCCTGATTCTCGAGGGGTCAACCCACGTCAACTTTCCTGCTCCGGATGACGTCATATTTTGGACGGATAAAAACTCAGTAAGTCAACAAATTGTTAAACTGAACGGGAAATCCAACTTGCAAAAAATATCGTGCAAACATGTTCACCCAAAGTCTCTTGTTCGTTAATCCGGATTGTTTAAATGTTCGAACTGTCGTGGTCGTATTTGTACATATCGAACGCCCCCAAACACACCCAGCTCTAACGTAATACATGAAGGCGAAGTTAAACAACATGGGACACAAAATAAGGATGAGACGCAACCTTTCATATTTGCTTAATTTGTTGTTTAACGCCACACTCAGCAATACTCCAGCTATATGACGTTGGTATGTAAATAATCGAGTATGAACCGGACAACCAAGTGATTGACATCATGAGCATCGATCTTTGGGATACGATTACATGCATCAACCAAGTTAGCGAGCCTGACCACCCGGTTCCGTTAGTCCACTCTTACGACTAGCTAGCTTCTTACTACAGATACGGGGCGGTGGAGTAGCCTAGTGGTTAAAGCGTTCGCTCATCACGCTGAAGATCCGGGTTCGATTCCCCACATGGGTACAATGTGTGAAGCCTTTTTCTGCGATATTGCTTGAATATTGCTAAAAGCGGCGTAAAACCATACTCACTCACTTACTATCGATACAGTGTGGTGTATTGTATTTTCACATTGAGGCCCATGTGAGTTTTGCTTTGCGTTTATTATACAAATATAATTCTTCCCTCTAACCCCCAACTCCCCACCTCCACCACCCCCACACTATAAAATTCCTTCCTGTGGGCCTCCTGCCCTGTCCTTTATATAATTATTGTGTTGTGTTTGATTATATTGTATTGTTTTGTTTGTATTTCTGATGTTTTACTGATTCTAATAGTCCCTCTCTGAGGTTCTTAAAAAAACATTCTGTCTTCCAAATACATTGTTCTTTGCGCCCTTAAATAAGATAACATTTATTACATATTTTGCAGACCCACAATATACTTAAACGTAATTATATATTTCATATTGCAGACAACCGCTGTTCTGAAGAAGGATTACGAGAACCTCTCCATCGCTTACGTGTTTTTGGAGGCTGTTCTTGCTGACGATAGCAGCGATTTCAACAGCACACTCAAAGCGACCCTCGAACCTGTCATGGAGAAAATACTGGCCATGCTTTGTAGTATGGAGAGCGTCCTTAGCAACCACAATCAAAGCATCGGAGGTTACGTCACACGAGAGGTAATGCCGAATGCTCTTCGCGAGATCACGTCCGATAGTGTCAGAAGCCAACGAGATTACATCATTACCAAAGACGTCGTACATCTGTTGACAAGAGTAAAAGAAAGTTACGCGATCATGAAAAACGGTTATCAGTAAGCATGAGTTTATTTTCAATGATGACATATTTATTTTTTATATTATTTATTAATATTTTACGGAACAGATGTGTTTACTTTCATCGATAACATGCGTGTGGTATGTTTCTGTGTTGCTGTATTTTTATGATTTTTGAGGCAGAATGTGTTTATTTGTTTGTTATTTGTTTATAAGTCCTGATTTGAGTGTATGTATTGATATGGTTGTTGGAAACACGTGATACCTCACAATGATAAATGTCTTATATGCTGATGACGAAAATGCAAATATAACACAAAAGAACTTTCGTTCGATTTCAAAACCATGGACGACCTTGGTGAACCCGTGTTGATTTTGAGCATGTCACTCAAATTTTAATAAACGAACACGCGTTTTGTTCAAACCAGACCAGTTATGACAAGTTACATTTGTTCTCAGGCCATACATTTATTTGGTAAACAGACCCGCTGAACTTAATATTCGAAAATTGTGTGAAAATATAAAACCCGTACTTGTGTTTCAAGCATTTTGATGATAATTTCCAAATATTAGGCAGTGACTGAAATACTGATATGATACATTGTCTTGGGTACGTGTATTAAGACATGTTCTTGAAAACAAAAACAATGCAGAAATATATGAGAGAAGTTTGTTTAAATTTTTTTAAGTTTTGACATAGTGTTTAATTTGTTCAGTAATTAGGTCCCTAACCAAATATAGTTTGGCCTTGAGATCTGTTTGTGATCCCACTAAAATAATGATCAAATTCGGATCCGGATCCGATCCGAAAAAATCAGTGTTTGGCTGTCCTCTCCTGCTAAAACTTGAAATACCTGTAAATGTTTGAAAACACTGTGAAAACATCCGTCATGTTAGAAATTTAAATTTAGTATAGTTTCTTTTTTTAATATATTTTATGATGCTTGTGTCTGTTTGTGATAAAGCAAAGGCATTCAGCCACCAACGACCAGGTTATGTTTTTTTCAATATTATATTTTATACAATTCAGTATCGTTATACGGTCTTCCATCGGTGTGTTAATTTAAGGAAACTTAACTGAAAATGTTTTGACGGTTTGAAAGAATATTTATTGATATGGATGTTTTAAGCGTGATTATTTCGATTATTACCATGTGATGATTATTCGTTTTTATTCTTTTGCTGGAGTGCATGTGTTCTCCATTCTCTTTCTTCACTGATATTTGTTGTTTTTGATGTATGTGCACATTATTTTGTTTCAACAACTATTTTGTAACTTAAGAATTGACTTTCACTTTGTATGAGCTCATTGGGGCATGTTTTTTTTGTTGTTTTTTTGTTTAACGCCGCACTCAGCAATATTCCAGCTATATGACCGCGGTCTGTAAGTAATCGGGTCTGGACCAGACAATCCAGTGATTGATATCATTAGCATCGATCTACGCAATTATTGGGGTATGAACTATATGGACGTCCAAGTTTGCAACACATTAACTTAAGTATCATGTTGATGTACGTGTATGCGGATGATTCGTTAAAAGGTGCTGACAGTTTGTGTTAATAACATCTTCCATTTATGTCCATAATATGTTATTATTACAAATAGTGCTGTCCTGACAATGATTCCAGAATTCCATCAATATGTACTGTGATATGTTGAGATCATGTCGATTTTTTACTTATATACAGTCCTATCATGAAGACGTTTTGCCATCATGACGTTGTTGTTACAGCTAAACATTGCCGTGTGCTTTTTGCATTGTTGATATTTATTGGTGACGTCATTGACACAGTTACAAATATCACTGATGTCTTGAGAGGACTACTTTTTATTCCTCTTATTAAGTTTAACATTATATAGTCTGTTGACATCCATATCTATATATTACACGATATATGTATTTTATTTTTACCTGCAAAATAAACATATCACGACGCAGATATATTCATTTTGTTTTCAACCCGTGTTTGTTTATTTTAACGGCGTACATCTGTATCTAAATTACAGCGGCATGTCCAGACAATCAAATGATTAATATTATGAGCAATATCCGATGTTAGACTATTTTACTTTTGATATATACATTGTGTAGTATGTGATTTGTTTGTTGTTTAACGCCGCACTCAATCCACGCAACTGGTATCGATGGCATGCATCAACCAAGTCAGCGAGCCTGACCACCTGATCCCGTTAGTCGCCTCATACCACAAGCAAAGTCGCCTTTTACAGCAAGTATGGGTTACTGAAGACCTATTCTACCCCAGATCTTCACGGGTCTCTTATTTCAGAATAAGTGTACCATATTTGTTAACAAACAAGAGAAAAGTCTGGTCACGTGATAAGCCTACACCCACGTGTAGTATGTGAGTTGACCTTTCATGACCCACAAAGTAATGATAGAAATTAGGACAAAATACGTCGAACAATTACAAAACATTACGATATCAATTTACGGAGATGAAAACGTTACGATTTGAGCCTAAAACTACGCTTGTCCTCCCCTACATTGCGACTTTTGTAATTTTTGGCACGAATTATTTACATGTACAAAATATAGAACCTGTCACACGAAGCATTTTCATCGAGAGTTTGGTGACCAATGAGAGCCATGCTTTCAAGTAACATTGGATTAAATAGCCATTACTTAGTGATACGAGATCTCTGATTGGTTTAAGTGAGTGATTGAGTGAGTTGGGTTTGAGCAAGGGTATGATGCTGACAAACCTAGAAACATAATCGGGGCGAACCGGGATTCGAACCCACAATCATAGGTTTCTGGCGTGCCCAAGGGACGCAACTCTGCACAGCGAATCGCGGCGCTTTGGACGACTGGACCACCCGTGCCCCCGATTGGTTTAAGGATGCAGCGAGGGAATTAATCGCATGAACACATATAATACTTCGGACCTCGAAACACCGCATTGTCTTTCTAAAAAAGGGGCGGTCGGGTAGCCTAGTGGTTAAAGCGTTCGCTCGTCACGCCGAAGACCCGGGTTCGATTCCCGACATGGGTACAGTGTGTGAAGCCCATTTCTGGTGTCCCCCGCTGTGATATTCCTGGAATATTGCTAAAAGCTGCGTAAAACCTCACTCACTCACTCACTCACTCACTCTTTCTAAAAAATAGTTAATTGCTGTCACATGATAAATTTTATTTAACACGTAGGTTTCACTTGTTGTTTTTACAGTCTATATTTCCTCGTGATTGTATAAGGGTTTGACAGGGTTATAATTATCTTCATTAAAACATTTTTTTTTTTTTTTTAAATTTCGCCAAGCTCAAAATCTTTGTAAAGTAATAAGTAATTTAGTAATGATAATTATATTGTTTTCTGTGGTAGACTTATGATAAATTTAAGTAGGGTAGCATAACAACATTCCATGTCCCATAGTTTAACGCCTTTAGACGTCTAAACATGTTTAAGTCGTAAATGTGTTCAGCATTATCTTTCAAATCTGAACATGTTTATGTTCATGACATGTTTAGGCCTCTAAACACGTTAAATTATGTGACAAGGGCCTTAGGATTGTGTATAGAATCTAAAAATACATTTTCTTACAAACTTGTCTATCGATCAGTGAAAATAATGACGGGAAAGGGGTCAATAGAACAAGGAGTCAAGTGCCCATTGCTCACCTTTTAATTGTATCAAGAAGCAAAACAGAACATTTAATGTGGTCATTATTAGAATGCTTATTTCTGTAACATGGGGTGTGCATAGTATTTCTTAGGAAGATAAAGGTAACACATAAAATTGTTAAGCCTCCGACAAACAAGCAAAAGTGATACTCATTTTCCATATATCCAGAAATACATATTTAACACATCCTTCTTTTTTTTACATATCGACCTGTTTCTATGTATAATGTATGTAAAATGTATGTATAATGTATGTATAATGTATGGGAATTGCAACGGAACTAAGCTATCACTCGGCGAAACTTATTTACTGTAATACACTTTTTTTACAAGGCGCCAATAGAACAGGTAAATAAAGCAACGGTAGTATATTACAATTTGACGTACATCATTCACACTGTAGGCTTTAAATCTTATCTTGTAAGATCTAATTGGTCCGTCTCTACCATTCATTGCTCTTTCATGCTGTTGTATACACCAGATACAAAACACACACAAAAATACCAACACGTCTTTTTTTCAGAGGATTCATAGTTTGATGTATATGATTACGATTACATCTAATTAAATTTAGGGACCGCCTCTGTGGTCTAGTGGTAGAGCGTCCGGTCGGAGAGCGGAAGGTCCGGGGTTCGATCCCGGCCGCGTCATACCAAAAGACGTTAAAAGATGGTACTTGTTGTTACCCTGCCTGGCGCTCGGCATTAAGGAGCTAAAACAAGGACTGATCTGCTCAGAGTCAGTATACTGTGTCTGAGTGGGGTATTCATGTTAAACTGCGGCATGGTATCTCAGTGGGCGGACACTATAGCTCGGCATCAGTCCGGACTAGTACAAGCGAGCGCGCACAACACACACGTACATGCACGTCGCTATATAAGTGCAATAATCTTGGACGCGACGTTAAGCTCCATTTTACCTCACCTAGTTAAATACAGGCACCACAGCCTCTTCTACAGTGTTACTTTTGTTCATTTCGAAGCTGTCAGACCAGGAAACCCGAATTTCCTCGAAGGGAGGTAACTCGTGGAATGCCGCTTTTGGGTCACAATTTCACCTTCTTTGCAACTCCGCGTCAGTTCGGAACCTAAGATGAAGGCGTCCTATTTACTGTTTTTCTTTTTTCTTTCTTTTAGGGACTTTCTGGGAATATAAGTGTATAAAAAGACCAAAGTAAACCCAAAATTAAGCCATAATGCTAAATGATGATCTGTCTTTCACTTCTCATCTCTTCAATACCTTCATCTACATATCCGTTAGTGCAGATGCACCTCTTGCAGTCCAGATGAAATATTTATGAGGATAAGAATTTATGGATGAACAACTTCTTTATTACAATTGAGAGCGACGTTTCGGTGTAGGTTCTAACACCGTTATCAAGTAAGTGATGATAACGGTGTTAGAACCTACAGCGAAACGCCGCTTTTAATTGTAATAAAGAAGTTGTTCAGCCATAAATTCTTATCCTTACTTAGTACTCCAACTTCTAAATGACTATCAAAGAAATTACATGTAATGGCTGGATGTGTGTTGTTTCTCATATGATCGCTGGCATATTCTTGCATTCAAAATGTGTTTTTTTGTATTTATGATTGGCAAACATTTGGGGAATATATATCTACATTCAGATATTCCTCATGTATTTATGGTAACTTTTGGTTTCGTCAGTGAGTGGGTTCGGGACTTTGTCGATCTATATTCTGACTTAGTCTGGCTGTACTGAACTAGACGTAGTTACCAGGGTTTGTAATTCTTAGTTTTGCTAGTAATCCGTGGATAACCAACTTCCCCGTGATTTCTAAGCTCTTAGTAACAGGTGATTCGAATACAGCATTACACTCATTTTTTCTAGCAATCCGTGGATAACCAACCTTCCCTTGATTAACTAACTATTTGGTGACTGATTTTAGGTATAGGCTCTTGGTGTGTTTTTTCCCTTTGTTTACTGAGCCGAGGTCATTCACTCATAAGAGTGTGGAGTTAATTGACTCAGGTGTTAATTGGTCGCAGCCGACTCAATTGGCAGTCGAAACACCGGGTCCGGTCCATGTCTTGTCAGAGTGTCGTTTTAGCTACCTCCCTTTTTATAGCTGTATAGTTATTTAGCTAAAACTTGGTTGTATGTTTTCGCTGAAAAAAATGATTTGTGATCCGCGTGAGCGCAGATTGGATTTATTTTTAACTGTCAGCTGTTAGTATAATCAGAAGTTATTAAAGTAACATGTGAACCTATAACTACGTTTTCTTTATCACTTTTGCTTATTTTATGACACCCCTGATCATTGGAGCACAGCTCCGTGACAGGTAGCAAAGTGGTTAAAGTGTTCGCTCGTCACGCCGAAGACACAGGTTCGATTCCCAACGTGGGTACAATGTATGAAGCCCATTTCTGGTGCCCCCGCCGTGATATAATTACTGGATATTGCTAAAAGAGGCGTAAAAACATACTCACTCACTCTTGGAATCCCAATCCTTGTACATGTAGGTAAGTCTTGGATATATATTCCTAGCCTAAAGACATAATAAAGTAACCTACAAATTGAGTAATGTGAATTTAATTAGATTTCGAGTTTTGGGATTTTGTATCTAGAATAGAAATACTAGTATTTCGGCTACAGCTACGAAAACATTTTCTTCTTTAAACTAAAAGCCTGAATTTAAAAAAGAAAGAAAACACCTTGCAGCAATGTAATTTTTTCGGTCAATTTCTATTTCCAACAGTCTGAAGCATACTTCTATTTTTCAAGAAGTTTCAGGACAATTTAATTGTTTCGATAAACTGAGGGGCAAATGAATTTTATATGTTTGGTTTTCAATTGAAAATATACGTTAACGATATTATTTCCAACAAATGGATTGTTCTGGTGCTTAGGTAGCACTCAAAGCACACTTCTAGATCTACATGGTTTTTTTTATTTTCTAAAATATATTTTGATTTTTAACTTTTAAAAATTAAAACAGATCGCACAATACACGACTGCTGATGGGTATCTAAGACATCTTATCTCTGAAAATCAATAGGTTTGCTTTTTATCATGTCATTTGGTCCGGTTCGATTCCCAACATGAATACAATGAGTCTACCCTATTTGTGTGTTGCCCCGAGCAGTGTTGTCATGAAATAAGCTGGAATATTTCGAAAAGCGGCGTCAAACCAAACATAGGACATATATGATTGTACCGCATAACATCTGGATGAGTAAATACTGTCAACAACCGACTCATTGATAAGTAACGCACCACCTCGGATGTTGTGATGCGTCACGACAACATGACAAGTATTTTCAAGCACTACAGCTATTTATATCTGAGTATGTATATATAGATGTGTATATACATATTAATATATATGAGTTGGTAAATGTATTGTTTCCGGACGTCCTTATTTAGAGCGCGGTGGATATATATATATACTCTCCCAAAAAAAAGAAACGCACTGGTAAATATTTACTAAATTTATTGTACCTAATAAATTCGATATATTTAATTTAATATCATAGATTCAAATATGAAAATTTAGACTCGATAGTCACATGTTGTTGTTGTACAAAGGCATTGAAAACTGTTCATTGTCATGTCACATAAGGCCACAAGGTTGCGCTGAACTCAGTATCTCGTGTGACCGCCCAGGGCAGCAATCACAGCTCTGCATCTCCTCGGCACTGACTGGATAAGTGTACGAATTCTGTCCAGCGGAATTCTGCGCCATTCTGCTTGTAACGCGTTGGCCAGTTGTGGGAGTGTCTGCAGCGTGTTCTGACGTTGACGTACACGTCGATCGACTTCATCACAGAGGTGTTCGATTGGGTTGAGATCTGGATATCCCGACTGCCAGGGCAAGGCATTGATGTTGGCATTATGAAGGTAGTCTACCGTGAAACGAGCTGTGTGCGGTGGAGCGTTGTCCTGTTAAAACAGCTCCCCCTGGCGGTCAATGATTGGAAGAAGGTGAGGTTGAAGAATTTGATTATGTCGCGATTTGCTGTCAAATTTCCCTGAACCACAACCAAGTCAGATCTCGTGGTGTAGGATATGGCCCCCACACCATGACACTACCGGCACTGAAATTGTCGAATTCACGTACACACTGTGGGGCAAAACTCTCATTTCGACGACGATAACACGTTGTCTTCCATCTCGCCGGTGAAGAAGAAATCGTGATTCATCGCTAAACCACACTCGCCTCCAGTTACTCAAATTCCAAGGCTGTAAGGAAAGGCACTAACGCAAGCGTCGGTGTCGGTGGATCTGTTGCAAAATAGGGACGATAACTGGTCTTTTGGGTCGGATTCCAGCCTCGCGAGGATGGTTCCTGACAGTCTGGTCCGATATCCTCCTTAAACCAGGGATGCGTCCTGCAGTCTCCATAGCTGTGGCTTTGCGATGACGTAGGTGGAACAGTCGAATGCAGCGATCCTGTGCACGGGTGGTAACTCTTGGTCGACCGGTTCTCGGACGGTCTTCAGTGGAATTGAACTGTGTGTATCGGTCACAAAGGCGGCAAATGGTGCTGTGGTTGACGTTGAAACGGCGTGCAACAGAAGACTGCGATTCCCCTCTTTGGATACGTCCTATGGCGATGTTCCGATCGGCAGCGCTGAGTCTCGGCATTTTCGAACATGAAAAATGTTTGCAATTGAATGACAAATTATTGGCTTATGCTTGCCTTTTTATAGCCACTACCACGAGTTACGAATGCCATAACTTGCACGTCCATTTTGCCTTACTGTTTTCCTCCTTGACATTTTTTAACAAGTGTAAAAACAATGCTGTTTAAGACATTGCTAATCGACAATGGCTTCGTTTTGACGCACAGTTTGTCGAATATCAGGCCACCAACATTTTCCAATAACATATATCCAATTTATATACCGGAATTTTGTATGTAGTCAGGTTCAATGAACAACATACTACCTGTGCGTTTACATGCATCAACAAAGTCAGCGAACCTGACCACCCGATCCCGTCAGTCACCTCTTACGACAAGCACAGTCGCCATGTACAGCAAGCATGGGTGGCTGAAGACCGAAGACATGCAATCACCCAAAGCATCGAGCCTGACCACCCGATCCAACCAGTCGCCTGGGTTGCAGGGATAAATATTCTTTACCATGTGTAAAATTTAGCGACATTGGTTTGGTTTCAATAAGGAAATAATTTGCTACGACAAATGCAAATGCTACGTCAACGTCTTCCGGTTTGACCCTCTATACTTCCGGTGCATTTTCACATAGATGTTGTGGTGTTGTGGCTGTTTGAATCATGAATCGTCTGAAGGTGCCAGCAGGCTTAGGAAATGCGTGTTATTTTACAATTGTAATGATGTGTTCTCACTTTCACAATTGCGGAAGGACGTCATCTAGGATTAGGAATCCTACGTCATCAATTACAATTGCTAAGCAATTTATAAATAAACATGAACATCCGTTCACACATACTTTTCTAATTTAATAAACATTACATTTGTTATTATTGTAAATGAAAATATCAATATTGCAAATGCATATTTCAGGAATATAGATGTACACACAAACGTATGTACCTGCTATTATTCATTATTTTGTGGGAATCTTAAAGTGGAACCTGCTTTTGGCAGAGATTACTTATTATTAAAGAAATGGTTTTGTCGCTTTAATATATCTCCACTCTCAAGCAGAACGGAAACATTTGGTATATACGCATTGTAGTCATTGATGAACACGAACAATTTACATTCATTGTGTTCTAGTGTTTAGGAAGTAAACTAAAAACACCCTATATGCCGCTCAGGCAAAATGTAAAGTCATCATGATCTTTTTTTCCCCCAGTGAAACGTATTATTTGTGACGGTGGGGCTATGGAATTGGCTCCACACATTTTACCGATGAGGGGAATAAAACCTTCACTTTTTCTTGGTCACAAATTTGAAATGTCCTCGACATGTCTGCAATACAATTTTTTGAAAGCTTTAACACAGGCCCTGATCCAACAACTTTGAAACTCCCTTTGAAACTATTTGAAACCTTCAAATTGTTGAACGTAAAAATTAAAATTGAAATGTAAACACCAAAGGCTGGAGTTGGAGGCTGGAGTTGGAGGCTGGAGTTGGAGGCTGGAGCTACACATGGAGGGAAGTTGTGAAATGGAAAGTTGACGTCATCCTTCTTGCCAACGACACATCTATGGTGATTTGCATCATTCCCAGACGAGGTGTATCATTGGCGCGGTCAGTTGCATGTCTTGTGGTTTTACCGTGGACAGTATCGACTTTTCCCACTTTTCACACCGCATGGAGGAGTTCGTGCATCAATTGGTCGGTCGGAATGAGACCACCCAGCACGCGGATATAAAAACACTCTTCATGTGGGAAAGCTGGATTACAGAAATAGCAAATACGATGACGTATAATTAATGAGAGTATATATTCATTTGAAATCCGAATTGTCTGTCATTAAATGTAAACAAAGATGGTTTGTTACACAGCGTTGATTGGTAAGTTTAACTGATATTTTGACACCCGATTCTTTCTTATTTTTATATTTTATCTGTGATGCCATGAAAGATTAACTTCATTAATATGAAAGCTTCGGATGGCTCTTGACCTTTTATATTTATGTAATTTATGTAAGTGTATGAAATTTGGTTATTCGTATTATATTATCTTAACTTTCACTGCATATTGTAATATTCTTTACAAGAAAAGAAAAAAGTGCAGATGTTTGGTTTTGTTGACAAGACGTACATTTCTTGTGTTTATTATAAAATTAAAGCTCACATTAAATTCTTTACACACTGATGACAATGAATGTCAATGTAAACACAAAGAAAACAAAACTCGAAAAATATAAATTACACATATGTACATTATCTTTTGGTTTTTGTTCCAAAGTATGTATATAATATAGCAAATACCCGTTGTCGGATTTTTATATAATTGCTAAATGTTATTGGTGATTACACTTAATCAGTATAAAATACTTCGTATGGGTTACGGATGTTAAAATATAGAACGAACCGTCTCAAACGTACGGTGGCCCAGACCCGCCACTGGTGAGATCATTTTTCACTGTATGCCTCTATATTTTACCTGGTGGCCGCCAAATACCTCCACCGTAAAAACGTAATTTGCAGGTATATTTTTCTTAAAGGACTTCTGACAACCTTCGTATGCATCGACACTGCTGCCACCAACCCCAGTTACCTCCCTTGGTCAGAACCATGCTTCTCATTGTCAAGGTCAGACAGTGTTGACGTCGGTGACGACTGGCTGAAAGGTTCAGACCTGTCGATGGATTTTATGATGCACACGCTTCTTGTTGACTTATCGGAATCTGTTGATTCAGCAGAAATCTTGAAAGAAAGTGTTGTAAGTGGGATTGTTTTCTTTCAAATCGTCAAATGAGTATTGACTACATTCTCCAGTCAGCCATGGTTAACGTTGTACAACAACTACTCTGTCGGTCTTTCTGATTTAAAATAAATGAACCTCATGATCATATTTGTATCAGTTCAATCATCTTTTCGACCGCCTCCGTGGTCTAGTGGTAGAGCGTCCGCCCGGAGAACGGAAGGTCTGGGATTCGATCCCCGGCAGCGTCATACCAAAAGACGTTAAAAGATGGCACTTGTTGTTACCCCTTCTTGCGCTCGGCATTAAAGGATTGAAATAAGGACTGGTCGGCTCGGAGTCAGTATACTGTGTCTAAGTGGGGTATTCATGTTAAACTGCGGCATGGTATGCCAGTGGGTTAGGACTATAAAATCGGTAAGAGTCAGGACTAGCACAAGCAGCCATACACGTGCAGGCACGTCGCTTTATAAGTACAATAATCTTGTACGCGACTTTAAACCCCACTTCACCTCACCTCACCTCTTCAGTGTTTCTAAATGTTATTTTGTCACCAATAGGTACAAGAAGATTTGCATCAACAACAATTTATACTCTAAGGCCATGTGTGAAAACAATATCATGCAGTGTTATTTGCCTAACAGAATACGTTTAAGCAAGTTTCAGCAGTGACTGTGAAGACATGTCATAGAGAATTCTTCCTATTTTCACTTTCAATCCATCAATTAAACATACAACGTAATTAAATATGTTCCTTATGGATGTACGTTCAACTTCGGATATAACACAGTGAGTGAGTGAGTGAGTGAGTGAGTGAGTTGGGTGAGTGAGTGAGTGAGTGAGTTGAGTGAGTGAGTGGGTGGGTGGCTGGGGGGTCGGGTGAGTAAGTGAGTGAGTGGGTGGGTGGGTGGGTCGGTGGGTGAGTGAGTGAGTGAGTGAGTGAGTGAGTGAGTGAGTGAGTGGGTGGGTGGGTGGGTTGGTGAGTGAGTGAGTGAGTGAGTGAGTTGGGTGTTACCCCTTTCTGAACAACATTCCAGCAATATCACGACAGGGGACACCAAAATGACTTCAAACACGCCTTGACGAGTCCCCGCTTTACCCACTGAGCTGCCCCCACCTCTCCTATGTCACAGCGAGTTAGTGAGTGAGGTTTTATGCCGCTTTTAGCAAAGTTCCAGCACATTCACTTCGGGGTACAATAGAAACTGGCTTTACATGTTGCACAAATGTGAAATCGAATCCCGGGCAGCGGAATACTCTACCCACAAGGCCATCTCTAATAACACTGTTTCGATTCTGTGATTATTAACAATTTAATGGTAAAGCGGGATTTCATTGTTTTATACAGCTTAACCAACGGCTGCAGTCCAGAATATTAGCCCGGATGTGCGAACACAGGAGCATTCTTCCCCTGTCCGGTGTGGATACATCAATGTCCCATAAAGAAAATGTGAGTATTGCGCAATCTCATAATTATAAGCGTGCGTGATGCCGAAAGCTGCAGTATTCCAGCAACATCACGGCGACGTAGACCAGATGCTTTTCACACACACTGTCCGGGGTAGAATAGGTCTTCAGCAACCCATTCTTGCCGTATACGTAAAAGGTGACCATGCTTGTCGTAAGAGGCGACTAACGGGATCGGGTGGTCAGGCTCGTTGACTTGGTTGATGCATGTCAACGATCCCAATTGCGTGGATCGATGCTCCTGATATCAATGACTGCATTGTCTGGTCCAGACTCGATTATTTACAGACCGCCGTCATATAGGCTGGAATATTGCTGAGTGCGGCGTTAAACAACAAACCAAAAATTCACACACACTGTACCCATGTGAGGATTCGAACACGGGTTCCGTAAATAGGTATAAAGAGTTGCGTCCCTTTGACGTGCCAGTATCGTGGGTTTGAATCTAAGTTTCACCCTGACTGTAACCCTTGGTCGTAGAATTCATCAAATGATAAATATGTAAGTACTGAATAACTTCGGGATTTTGTGACATATAACGCTGGCACTAAGAGGTGTCAATGCAGCGTTAAACTCAAATTTCTCACAACTATTTGATAATTAACATTGTATAACTACGGTCATGAACTTTTTTTTCAGATTGGGGATATTGTGAAGAATAGTTACAGAAAACTGTCAATCCTTCTTGCATATTTGGAGCTTACAAAAAACGACTCGATCAAATTGAGGAAACACGATGCTGTTGTCAGCCATATTGACGACCTTATGAACAAGATATACGGTGTTCTTTGTGACATGAAGATGATCCTGTGGAAACTCGAACAGACACTGGAGCATCACGTGACCAGAAACGAGATTCCCGTAAAACAACGTGAGATTAGGAGTTTTGCAGTCATAGCCATACGAGATTACAGAACTATCAACGATGGCGTCAAGTTACTCAAGACTCTAAAGGATGGTTACGTCGAACTGGATCCGTATACTAGAAAACAGTGAGTGTTTTGACGCCCCTGTGAACAGTATAAAGTTATATCATGGCGTGTCACCTTGACGTAAGAAAAAAGCCCGAGGCAATCTTAGACGTTTACTACTTGAGCACTGTGTGCTGCTAACAAAACTAAAACCATTATTATAGCGAATCTGGAATTCCGACCCAATTCATAGTTGTCTGGCGCACAAAGGGACACAACTCCTAGACAACCGGGCCACCAGTGCCCGTGGAAGAATCAGTTGATGGACAAACATTAATGTTGCCAAAACAGTGATTATGTTTCTTCTTAGTTTCCATAGGAAGGAACATGTCCTCGATTATCGTATCTCCTTTCTATAACGATTTATACCTTGGAACAAGTCGCAACCATATCTTCGTTCAAAAGTGACTTCACCACAGCTATTTCTCTTATCACTAACTTTCAAGAGCTTGAAATCTTCAAACAGTTAGAACGTGAGTTCCATATAGATCTACAAACTTATCGAATCAGAGGTGAGGTGAGGTGAAATGGGGTTTAACGTCGCGTCCAAGATTATTGTACTTATATAGCGACGTGCATGCATGTGTATGTTTTGCTTGTGGCTGCTTGTACTAGTCCGGACTGATGCCGATTTATACTGCTAGCACACTAAGATACCATGCCGCAGTTTAACATGAATACCCCGCTCAGACACAGTATACTGACTCCGAGACGACCAGTCCTTGTTTTAGCCCCTTAATGCCGAGCGCCAGACGGGGTAACAACAAGTACCATCTTTTAACATCTTTTTGTATGACGCTGCTGGGGATCGGACCTTCCGCTCTCCGGGCGGACGCTCTGCCATTAGACCACGGAGGCGGTCCTAATCGAATCAGAAGATTGTTATAAATCTATTTTATCTGGAAATGATACTCCCCGTGAACACAGACATGGGAGGGGCGCCTTTTTTGCTGCAAGACGTTCTGGTGGTATTTTAGACCGCATAAAAAGTTCGAGCCGAGAACTCGTGCAGAGTAAATGAATTGGGTTTAACGCCGCTTTGAACAATATTCCAGAACCCAAGATTCAGGTTTCAGGCCTGCCGGAGGGACGCGCCTCTGCACAGCGAATAACGGCGTCTTCGCCAGCATCATGTCAATGAACATCTCAAAACATCTCAAAACCTTAAGTTTGCAGTGTTTCGGCGACTGTTTTCAGTAAATGAACATCTCAAAACTTCTCAAAACCTTAAGTTTGCTGTGTTTCGGCGACTGTTTTCAGTAAATGAACATCTCAAAACTTCTCAAAACCTTAAGTTTGCTGTGTTTCGGCGACTGTTTTCAGTAAATGAACATCTCAAAACTTCTCAAAACCTTAAGTTTGCTGTGTTTCGGCGACTGTTTTCAGTAAATGAACATCTCAAAACATCTCAAAACCTTAAGTTTGTTGTGTTTCGGCGACTGTTTTCAGTAAATGAACATCTCAAAACATCTCAAAATCTTAAGTTGGCAGTGTTTCGGCGACTGTTTTCAGTAAATGAACATCTCAAAACATCTCAAAATCTTAAGTTGGCAGTGTTTCGGCGACTGTTTTCCGTAAATGAACATCTCAAAACATCTCAAAACCTTAAGTTTGCTGTGTTTCGGCGACTGTTTTCAGTAAATGAACATCTCAAAACATCTCAAAACCTTAAGTTTGTTTTGTTTCGGTGACTGTTTTCAGCATAGTAACGTTTTGATAACGTGTGTAGGATTTAGTTAAATCCAGTGTATAGTTTCTTTTGCCAAGCAGTTTATAATAATAGAATGGAGATATGATACACTGATTTGTTGAGGCTGATGCAGCATCCACAAGATGAATTGCTCTGACTTTCCAACCGTCCCTCACTGCCTATGTTCATATTAACGGTGCTCAACTATAACAAAAGAAATGTTCCATTCCCTGTGATTGTATTTCCTCGAATCATGGTGCTATTTTGTCTTTTATGTATTTGTGCTACAAATTGATCTGTTAACGTATCGATGTACATGTATGTCTTTATACAATATTTATTTGTTCAAACGTGACACGTGTACATACCGATTTATTTTTATTTTTTTGTTATTTATTTATTTATTTGTTTATTTATTATTTTATGAATTTGTTAGATTCCTATTATACATGTTGATGATAAATCTCTCATGTCTGAATGTCTGTCTTGATTCTGATTATTACATAGTTACACTTAGTTAAGCCAAACTCAATTAACTTTTCAGACGAGGCAAACTAAATTGCTGTGAGTGAGTGAGTGGGTTTACGCCGCTTTAAGCAATGGTACAATGATATAACGGCGGGGGACACCAGGAGTCTGGTAGAATCCTTATCGACATTGTTGTCTAATACACTCTGAGTGAGTGAGTATGGTTTTACGCCGCTTTTAGCAATATTCCAGCAATATCACGGCGGGGGACACCAGAAATGGGCTTCACACATTGTAACCATGTCGGGAATCGAACCCGGGTCTTCGGCGCGACGAGCGAACGCTCTAACCACTAGGCTACCCGACCGCCCCACCATAATATAAACCCACAAACGAAACGTTCTCTTGTGAAATATAAATTGTGTATTAAAAGATATATCTCATATATGAGATTGTCATCATCAGTCTATATGAGTGGGTGAGTGAGTTGGGTTTAACGCCGCTTTTAACAGTATTCCAGTTATATCGCGGCGTGTCAGCTTAATGTGGGAGGAAAGCCCGATCTGATGCAGGTCTCAGACGTTAACCACTTCGGTGAAACCCACGAGCACGGGCATGGTGCTGACAAACCTAGCAACATAATCGGGGCGAACCGGGATTCGAACCCACAATCATAGGTTTCTATAGCTAGCTTGCTCAAGGGACGCAACTCTGCACAGCGAATTGCGGTGCCTTAGACGACTGGGCCACCCGTGCCCCCAGTCTATATGAGGTCAGAAACTTTTCATGAGGACTGAAAAACGAAGTACTGGGGTAAATCTTTCATTCCTATAATTCCGAGCAAATTATTAAGATATTCGTCTTCTGTTACTTGGTTACAGAAATGCATGTAGTATTTTCTGTTTAAGGAGTTGATAAAAATCTGGCAGCTCAGATATGCAAAATTTATCATGACAATTATTTAAGGATTGAGGTTGTATTTGTTGACGTTCATCAGCTGATGAAGACAGTGCCTCACGTGAGCAAATTCCATTCCATTCGCGAATTTACCAAGAAGCGTTCGCGCATCATGGAATTTGCTTAGATGAGGCACTGTCTTCATCAGCCGATGAACGTCAACTTAAATCCTTAATTAATATAAATGAACGAGTCAGCTGGGTAGTGTTCACCTGGGCGAGGTCACCCGCTACTGTCAATATAACTAAATTTGGTCAATGCCCCGTGTTAGTTTAATGCTTTTAGTGATATCAGATATCTCCGGGGCGTGATTTAAAGCTTGAAATCTGAATAGGAAATTAAGGATTTTAAGACACTGATACCGTTTTACCACTAGTACTCTTGTTGGTACATGTCTTTAATCTCTGTTTGAACAATTAAAGTAACAGGTCGTATTGCTTATGCCATTATTGTGAGTTATAAGGGATTTTACAGGCAGCATGGGCTTGTTGGTTGTTTAACACTGCACTCAGCAATATGTATGACGGCAGTGCTACGACGCAAATTACAATAACGCGGTAAAATGTAATAACACTGCGCTAAAATGTAATACTGCGCTGAATTGTTATAAAAACTGCGGTAAAATGTAATAACCACTGCGGTAAATTATAATAAAACCTGCGGTAAAATGTAATAACTCAAACCGCGGTCAATTGTAATAACCACTGCGGTAAATTATAATAAAACCTGCGGTAAATTGTAATAACTCAAACTGCGGTAAATTGTAATAACCACTGCGGTAAATTGTAATAAGAACTGCTGTAAATTGAAATGAAAACGGCGGCAAATTGTCAAAACTTAAACTGCGGTAAATTGTAATAAAATATTATTCATTTGCTTCTATATATAAACAAAAACATACATGAAGTTGACAATGTGCGACTAAGCTGTTTTGAAATCAATTTTCCTGCGTTTTTTAGAAAAAAATTCCCGCAGTATTACAATTTATGTCGTAACAGGCGGTCTGTAAATAATCGAGTTTGGATCAGACAATGAAGTGATTAATATCATGAGAATCGATCCATGCAACTGGGACATGACAACATGTATCAACCAAGTCAGCGAGCATGACCACCCGATCCCGCTAGTCGCCTCTTACGACAAGCATGGGTTGCTGGAGGCCTATTCTAATCCGGATTTTCATAGTTGGGTGTGCCATTGTATACACCACGAGCCCAAGGTAAACATGCATGTGCACCTTTATGTGACATATATAACGAATTCATCATTATGAGTGACAAAGAATTATTTTCGACGAAATATATTACTGTGACACAATCTATGTGGCCGCATTTAGAGCAATTATGACGTCACAAGCAAATGACATCACGACGATAGGATTTCTTTGATCAATTTTTTTTTCAGAAACCAGTTGAAAAAAGAATGTTGTAAAAATAATGTGTAGTGAATTTTCAAACAAAATTTCAATTGTTTTCCTTCTCCTTTTAGAGAAAATCACATTAAGTATCGTCTGGAAGTGTTGATGGAAGAAAAATACCTGTCAAAACACATATATCACACTCCCTAAAAAAATATGAAAAATTACCAAAAGTAAATAAAAGTGGAAAATTATGTCAAATTCAAAAAAATTAAAATAATTATATAAATATATAATAAAAATTAGAATAAATCATTGAATGGCTGGTCCGAAAGCAAACTTTCATTCGCGTTTCAACCATATTCTCATGTTTAGAGATAGGTAGACCCGTGAAGATCCAGATCTGCGTCAGAAAAGGTCTTCAGCAATCCATGCTTGCCATAAGAGGAGACAATGCTTGTCGTAAGAGTGATCGGGTGGTCAGGCTCGCTGACATTTATCTTGGTTGATGCATGTCATCCCAATTGCGTAGATCGATGCTCGTGATGTCAATCACTGGATTGTCTGGTCCAGACTTGATTATTTACAGACCATCGTCATATAGCTGGAATATTGCTGAATACGGCGTTAAACAACAAACACACCAAAATAAGAGATGAGTAACAAGACCATATATGGAATACTAGGATACAGAATGTGAGATCACAATCGAGCAATACTCTATTCATAAGTCGAACCACCCAGTGTTACGTAATGGTTGAATTCCGTCACAGTATGTTGTAATATGTGATCACGGATCCATTCGTGATGTGATGACACAGTGGCGGTTTGCCATCTACGGTCGTGTCTGCATCTACACATTATTGACTTCTATGTGCCTGTATTGTCCCGTGCGGTGCTAGAACATCTTAATATGGAGGACACAGGCAGATGGGTGTGCAGTTTCGCTTGGCACAGTATCAAACCGGATCTCAAGGAATAAGAAATCTGTCGTTTCAAAAAGTGGAAATATCTAACCTGAGAGAGTGAGTCATAATTTTCTGGTGTGCCCAAGGGACGAACTAAGATAAATAAAGTATCTGCCTCGCGTGAGTTGGATTTAACCCCCTTTGAGGTGAGGTGAAATGGGGTTTAACGTCGCGTCCAATATTATTGCAATTATATAGCGACGTGCATGTACGTGTGTGTGTTTGTGTGGCTGCTTGTACTAGTCCGGACTGATGCCGATTTATAGTGCTAGCTCACTGAGATACCATGCCGCAATTAACATGAATATCCCACTCAGACACAGTATACTGACTCCGAGCCGACCAGTCCTTGTTTTAGCCCCTAAATGCCGAGCGCCAGACAGGGTAACAACAAGTACCATATTTTAACGTATTTTGGTATGACTCGATCTCCGGGCGGACGCTCTACCACTAGACCAGGGAGGCGGTCTTTACCCCCTTTGAACAGTATTTCTGTCATATCACGGCGTGCCATTCTAATGTGGGAGGAAAGCCTAAAGTGTGATGGATGTCTTATGTAATACCCCGTTCACGCGCACCTCTATACGTGTGTGTATGAATGTGCAAACGTGTGTAAATATACATACGTAAGTTTGTTTGTTTGTTTGTTGTTTAACGCCGCACTCAGCAATATCCCAGCTATATGACGGCAGTCTGTAAATAATCGAGTCTGGACCAGACAATCCAGTGATTGATATCATGAGCATCGATCCACGACAATTGAGATCGATGACATACATCAACCAGCGAGTCTGACCACCCGACTCCGTCAGTCGCCTCTTACAACAAGCATGGGTTGCTGAAGATCAATTCTAACCCTATCTCCAAGGGTCTACAACATCTTAAGTACAATTTATCAATAAAAACGTAATAAAACCCTTTCCATAACCCTAAGTAGCATTTGGGATCGATGACATGCATCAACCAAGTCAGCGAGCCTGACCACCCGATCCCGTTAGTCTCCTCTTACGACAAGCACAGTTGCATTTTACGGCAAGACCTGTTCTACCCCGGATCTTCACGAGAAGTCAAGGAAAGTCGAGGAGAGGGAATTGTTCAGTGCATCAGTTATTGCTGTCTTATTACGTCCTTCCATGAGATCAGTCGCCGTTATGTCGCACAAAACCTGAAACGAGCGAGTCGTGGGGGTGCAAAGACATTTTAGTTTCAGGGATGTGAAATCTCCGCGGATACGCGGAAAATCGCCTTTTTGACACAGTTGTCCTCCGAAAAAATCACGTTCCGCGTAAAATATAATCAAAGATTGTAAAAATACTCTGAAAAAAATGATTGTGTTTCCGGACAACCGTCGCGGATTGTCCTGTTTTCGATCAGATCTTTCAGCATCATATGCCTTTGTTATAATTCATGTCACAATACTATAACATCGGATCATAGGTTTTCGGACGTCATACGTTTTCTATCACGAATACTTGCACTATCACGTGGGGTGTGGCGTCACACAGAAATTTTAAGATAAACTAAGTTTACAGATTTGTTTTGTGTCCCTGTTTTCAGACATGACGTCACATATTTTCATATTAGTCTCATGTCATAGTGAAACGGGAAGGCTAATACTGTAACATTTAGCCTTGTTTAACATATGGAGGCACATCTAAGCTTCATGTCGTGTCTATTTCCATGGTTAGTTTCTCAGGCCTTATACGACAAGCATGGTCTCCTTTCAAGGCGGGGGCACGGGTGGCCCAGCCGACTAAGGCGCCGCGATTCGCTGTGCAGAGTTGTGTCCCCTGGGCACGTCAGAAACCTATGATTGTGGGTTCGAATTCCGGTTCGCCCCGATTATGTCGCTAGGTTTGTCAGCACCATACCCGTGCTCATTGGTTTAACCGAAGTGGTAAACGTCTGAGACCTGCATCCCTTCAGGCTTTCCTCCCACATTAAGCTGACACGCCGCGTTATAACTGGAATACTGTTAAAAGTGGTGTTAAACCCAACTAACTCACTCACTCCCTCCTTTCAAGGCAGGTATGGGTTGCTGAAGACCTATTCTAGCCGGGATCTTCACGGGTGGTCTTTTACTAAAGTGGCAGGGAATATCACACGTCATCGCCAGACAATAACTCTTCTCGATTATCCGACTCAACAGATTCCAATGGGTATAAAAAGTGACAAACTTTGTGAATTTATACGAAAATAAAGTGATGAGAATCACACAATGCATGTTTGTTTAGGAATCCTCGAGAATGAGACAAAATAAATAAAGGGAGTCCTAAAACCACTGGGTCAGCTGCACACCCTTATATCCAAACGCCCACCTTATCCCACTTTGTTGTCAGAGCTCCGGACGCATTAATTCCTGTCTCCATGACATTGCCGAATGAATGTTGTTTTACGTCGTTTTCACCGCTGTTCCGGCTATACCATGGTGGCGTGGAACTCATCAAGTCTTGACCAGGGAAACCAGTGAGTGAAAGCATGAGCAATAATCCACACCGCTGGGGCACGATGACCCACACCTGGACACAATCACCGTCACTGGGGATTGCTTTTACAAAAACAATTTGTTCTTGCAAATACTGGAACAATATTTATTCAAGAGTAAGAAAAACAATGTCCTGAAAAGAATGTACAAATAAATTGTAGCGCCTTTTTTTAAGACAGACTAGACCGCCTCCGTGGTCTAGAGGTAGAGCCTCCGCGCAGAGAGCGGAAGGTCCGGGGTTCGATCCCCGGCCGCGTCATACCAAAAGACGTTAAAAGATGATACTTGTTGTTACCCTGCCTGGCGCTCGGCATTAAGGGGCTAAAACAAGGACTGGTCGGCTCGGAGTCAGTATACTGTGTCTGAGTGGGGTATTCATGTTAAACTGCGGCATGGTATCTCAGTGGGCTAGCACTATAAATCGACATCAGTCCGGACCAGTACAAGCAGCCACACAAACACACACACGTGCATGCACGTCGCTATGTAAGTGCAATAATCTTGGACGCGACGTTAAACCCAATTTCACCTCACCTCACCTCAGACAGACTATTGTATGTTCGGTCAGTAACCGAAAAAAAACAGAAAAGGGGTAATTTTATTTTTAATGTGCTTTCTAAAAAAACGAAACTTTCGTTATTTGAATGTATGATCCAACTGTTAGAAAATCTTACATCGCGAGTTGTGGTCTCAAAACATGCAGGCGCTCCTAGAATACAACTTTTGGTTGGTTGGTTGGTTTATTGTTTAACGCCGCTCTCAGCAATATTCCAGCTGTATGACGGCGGTCTGTAAATAATCGAGTCTGGATCAGACAGTCCAGTGATTGATATCATGAGCATTTGCGGACCTACGAATACGATGGAGACGATTGACCAGTAGAAATAACTCATTTTGACAATATTAGCAACACAAACCACATTTATCAGATAAGTAATACTATAAATATTGTAATGACAACAAGGCACAAGTCATTCATTCCCTCATTGTCACTAAGCTTACCATCAATTGAAAATATGATTTGCACGATAACACTAATTGGTATGTATGAACATTTTAATATTGTTGGGTCAGTGGGGTAGCCTAGTGGTTAAAACGTTCGCTCGTCACGTCGAGGACCCGGGTTCGATTACCCACGTGGGTACAATGTGTGAAGCCAATTTCTGGTATCCCCCGCTGTGATATTGCTGGAATATTGCTATAAGAGGCGTAAAATCAAACTCACTCACTCAGCTATATATTGTTATTCGTATTTCAGGCTCGGACAAAGTCTGCACTTGTCCGTGGTGTATTTCCGTCTATGGTAAATGTATCCAACATTATCCCATTCTCTTGTGTAAATGGATCAATGTATATTTCTTTACTAGCAAAAAGAATTGAATAGAAGAAGGTTCTTATCCTGTTCTTTCCAGCGGTGACAACACTTGTGTGTTGTGGGAACTCAATCCCAATCCCAGACAACAGTTATCTCCCCTGGTCCAGGCCCTGTCGCGTACGCCCGTCTCATCACGACGTCACTGGACAGGACTCCTCGCCATCGCGTATCCCTATGAGCGAGTGGACAACATCAGTTCACATCTTGACCTCGGAGGCCTTAGACCTGGCGCAGACATTGAGAGATGAAGTTGTAAGTAGTATTAAGACAATGATAGCAATGAAAGGGACCCCACTGTATTTTATTCTATATTATTCCCCTTTGCTTCAGCTAGTATTGGTCGTTCTTGTCTCAATCGCTCAGGCCAAGGACACTGGTTCGATTTCCAACACGGGTATAACGTGTGAAGTCCATTTCTGGTGCTCCCCACAGTGATATTGCTGAAATATGACTAAAAACGGGTTAAAACTCACTCACTCACACTTGTTTGGCTTTCTTCCCACAATAGTAATGTCAAACGCGATGGTTGTGGATCGTCTCTTTTTTAACATCACTTTTCATACATTATGTTATGATTCCTCGGTGGTCTGGTGGTAGAGAGTCCGCCCGGAGAGCAAAAGGTCCGGGGTTCAATCCCGCCATACCAAAATACGTTAAAAGATGGTACTTGTTGTTACCCTGTCTGGCGCTCGGCATTAAGGGGCTAAAACAAGGACTGGTCGGCTCGGAGTCAGTATACTGTGTCTGAGTGGGGTATTCATGTTAAACTGCGCCATGGTATCTCAGTGGACTAGCACTATAAATCGGCATCAGTCCGGACTAGTACAAGCCACACACACACACACACACACACACAAACACACACACACACACACATCGCTATATGAGTGCAAAACTCTGGGACGCGACCTTAAACATTATTTCACCTCACCTCACCATTTAATTGTGTGTGTGCTTGTTTCAGTTTCAGACCCGCCTCGGTTCTAGTCTAAGATTCGCAAGCTCTCTTACTTTTTATTGAGAGACCAACATGCAGCAGAGTAATAATAAAGTTATAATGAAGACAAAGGATTAACAAATTCAACTTGTGAAATCGTTAGGATTTACATTACATATTCGGGATTTGACAATGTGCTTTTCGTAAGCATGTGTGGGAGGCAAAA
The DNA here is from genome assembly GCF_023055435.1 of Haliotis rufescens. NCBI lineage: Eukaryota > Metazoa > Mollusca > Gastropoda > Lepetellida > Haliotidae > Haliotis > Haliotis rufescens. The sequence goes on from NW_025963802.1 coordinate 43,329,995, forward strand.
GTTTAGTTCATCTTAAGTCTGATACAGCGATTCAACCCACAGATCCATATTGGTCATTTATATACATCATGTTTGCTATGTCTTACAGACAGGAGACCTTATAAGGAAAAACTAACACCATGTTTTCTTACTTCTCGCCATCCTAGAACTCACCAAGGAGAGTAGCGCCACTTCCTCGTATAGAAATGACGGCGTTCTTCAACACGTCAATATACTAGAAGAGAATTTATACGAGTTGCTTTGTCACATGATGACCGTCTATAGCCTCAATCAGAATATAGAGAGTCACGTGACTAGAGGCGAGATTCCCGTGTGGCTCAGCGAGATTACCATTACAGCCACGTCAATCTTCGGGACTTTATCATCGTGAAGTATGCGGTTCATTTATTATCAGCACTGAAAGAGAGTCATTCTCTGATGAGATCTGATTACCAATAGTTCAGTTTTCTATCACTGATCTGAGTCCTTCTTGTCTGAGTCACGTGAAAGCACACAGCCTCGGTTTCATTATTGACAAACTCAACAATCACCCGCTTTTCCAACGTTTGGCCACAGTAGTCCTTCCTGTCAGTATTAAACAGGTTAACGGTATTGTTTCATACAATTACTATTTCCAGCAATATGACCTGGGCTCACTTGCACAAAGCGATCTTAGCGCTAAGATGATCGTAACTCCCATACTTTAGCATAGGCTTACAATAGTCTTAGCGCTAAGATCGCTTTGTGCAAGTGGGCCCTGGTCAGTTAAATCGTCCAGTCGTCCAGAGACCATACATGGTCTGAGTTGACTGACATGCATTTATCAGTTCACATTATATATGCATATCAATTTATATACATGTATTTGTCAGTTAATATTCAAATACTCATGCACGTGTAGGTGATATGCAATAAAGGTAACATGTTTATATTCCTAATATGTAATATGTTCGATGAGGAAACACACGAGGGGATTAATCTCCTTCTCACATAATGTCATTCGTAAACAAATTGACGTTAAAGGCGTACGTTTACTGCATGACTTACTTTAAAGAAGCGCGTATGAATACATTATTTGAGTGAACCGCCCTATTTATCAAATAGTGCCAGATGACATGCAGCCATGTTCGTCGCCACACTGGGACTTACTTTAGAAAGCGCGTATGAATACATTATTTGATTGAACCGCCCTATTTATCAAATAGTGCCATATGACATGCAGCCATGTTCGTCGCCACACTGGGACTTACTTTAGAAAGTGCGTATGAATACATTATTTGAGTAAACCGCCCTATTTATCAAATAGTGCCAGATGACATGCAGCCATGTTCGTCGCCACACTGGGACTTACTTTAGAAAGCGCGTATGAGTACATTATTTGCGTGAACCGCCCTATTTATCAAAAAGTGCCAGATGACATGCAACCATGTTCGTCGCCACATTGGGAAACCCCTATCTAAGCACTTGGGGGACGTGAGTCAGTAGTTTGTTGAGAAAGAAGCCATGGCATTGAAGTATAGAGCTTGAAAGTAGTTCCTGCTCGGGACCTCATTTACATATTTATCGTATCATGATAACAAGTTTATCGGATTGGTTAATCGCATCGATAACACTCGGCTTGATATGATAAATGCATTTGTTAGTTATATTAAACTGTTTGTCTTTTGAAGTTCATTGATCGTCGATATCGGCAGTTGATATTGTGATATATCAGGGATGAGAGTGATGTAGAATGCAGAGTTATCAGGGTTGAAGTTGTATGATTCAAAAATATGTATTCATATTTGTTATTTAAATTATACACATTGTATACACGTGTTGTATTGAATTGTTCCAGTATTATTTATATTCATTTTTGGAAACTACCAAAATCTATTGCTGACAGTGGTTTAAAGTGTTTTGTGAGTTTCAATGCTTTTTTCAACTTTTGTATATTACAATACATTTCTTACTTAGATAACATTGCATTTTAAACAGTGTGATGTTTGTGAGTGTTCATGTCAGAGTGTTAGTGCATTCCTCAGCCTGATGTTTTGTTTGTTGCCTACCTTCTCAACACACTAGACATAAGCAGTGGTCGTTCAGAGAGCCTTCCCTTGAAAAATCGAGCCTGTTCATGTGTCGATTTGATATGATACTACTCTTGGTTGACACTCATTTCTGTACCGTCCAGCAGTACATAACCATTATTATTTTGCTCTCCAATATAACCGATTTCTTCACAATAAATACTGTTTCTATCACCAAAATGGCTTCACAATTGTTGAAATACGCCATGGTTGATTTACATATACGGATGTGATTATGTGGTATATGAAATTGTACCAGTTGGTTTAAATTTTTATTTTTCACTTTGCGTGCGTTGTTCACATATTTCTAAAACATGTCTCCCAAACGCCACCTTAAGCTTTCACATGTGCAAAATTTAAACCAATGACCGTCCACATTCCGGCCGACCACGAGTCACTACAGCCCGCCCAAGATAAGTGCATCCGGCTGCTGCATTTGCGTGATCGGACTGTCAAGGCCGAAAACACAGCTGCCAACGTGGCAGGACTACGAAGGATATCTGATCAGACTGTACGGAATCGTCTTCGCCAGGTTGGATTGAGACCCAGTAGACGTTCTAGGCGCCGTTTGTGTACTAACCTTCAGATGTGGAATCTGCGATGTTGGAGACGAATATGGTTAAGTGATAAATCACGTTGTCTCTAACACAAACATAGAATTCGTGTGTACAGACAGGTTTTTGTTTGTTTGTTGTTTAACGCCGCACTCAGCAATATGCCAGCCATATGACGGCGGTCTGTAAAATAATCGAGTCTGGACCAGACAATCCAGTGATTGACATCATGAGCATCGATCCACGCAATTGGGATCGATGACATGAATAAACCCACCCGATCCCGTTAGTCGCCTTTTACGACAAGCATAGTCGCCTTTTACGGCAAGTTTGGGTTGCTGAAGACCAATTCACGGGTGTGTACAGACGTGTTAACGAACGTTTTCCCGCAATTGTGTACGTCAAGTGGACAGAGGAAGTATCATTTGAAGGGCAGAATCCTCCACACAACGTACGAATCATGTCCACGTGCAGGGTAATCTGATGGCTTTACCATTCCTTCCTTCCCTTCCTTTGACGTCTGACGTGAGATTTTCCGACATGATAACGCCAGGCCGCACACGACTCGCGACCACGGGGTCCTTTCTTAGCAATCACAACGTAAATGTGCTTGCTTGGCCATCCAGATCTCCAGATTTGAACCCAATTGAATCGTGTGTTTGTTTGTTTGTTTGTTTGTTTGTTTGTTTGTTGTTTAACCCCGCACACAGCAATATCCCAGCTATATGACGGCGGTCTGTAAATAATCGAGTCTGGACCAGACAATCCAGTGATTGACATCATGAGCATCGAGCCACGCAATTGGGATCGATGACATGCATCAACCAAGTCAGCGAGTCTGACCACCCGATTCCGTTAGTCGCCTTACGACAAGCATAATCACCTTTTACGGCAAGCATGGGTTGCTGAAGACCTATTCTACCCCGGATCTTCACTCGGCCGACGTCTACGACATCGTCAACCACAGCCTGCAATGCTTCATGAACTGGCTCGAACACTGCAGGAGGAATGGAGAAGGATTCCCCAGGCCAGAATACAGAGACTAATACAGTCAATGCCAAGATGTTGCGTCCGATTATGCAGGCACGTGGCGTTCATAACAGATATAGAACTTGACGTCACCGCTGACCATCTGCACGACATCCGTGTGTTATGAAATCCGGAACATCACATAGACAAACTTTGTAACTCTAAGAATGATGAGAGGGATGGTTTATGATACAGAATATATGTATGAAATTTTGAAAGTGATATTTTTTGTTGTTGATTTGCTTCTCCGTTGTTATTATATTAGTTAACATTGAATAATTTTAAAAAAATCAAATATTTATAATATTTGTATGAAAATACTAGTTATCACCATAGTAAAGATGACTGAATTTGAAAATGTTCCCCCACTTAGATTTTTCTAGATTTTTGATATGATGTTAAGGAAGGCTTGTTAAATATGAATCAACTAAAAACATTTCCGTTGCTATTTGTGGTGGGTCTATAGTTATTTTGACCGGACTAAATGTATAATGCTCTTTCTTAGAGAGTTTTTGTACGAGTAGTTTTCATATACACATGTACATCGAAAGGTTAAAAAAGAATCTATAGGCAAGCGCGTCTTATTTATTGAATTTAATAAATTTGTCAAATAATATTTACCGTTATAGTTACTAGATAGTAATACGATGTTTATCACATGTACGTAATGTTTACTATTATGTTATTGAAAGTGGTATGTTTTGGGTTTTTTTATGAAATACGTTATGATGACCAAAACGAGAGTTTTTCGTCCCGTTGATTTGGTATTTACCACATACCTTCAAAATGCATTACATTTATCATACAAATTTGTACTCATTTTATCTATATGTTTGGACATCTTGTGGGGTTTCCTTAAGTCAGGAATGCAATTAACATATCCGCCCCAGTTATCCCAGTGGGAAGTGTTGAGGAAACGTGCACTTGTGCGTGAGCTGACTCAAACAGGGAAACACATCTGTATCAGAGAACACAGCGTAAGTCAGTAAATATTATACACAAATCATAAGTACAAGACGTGTTCATTTTGAAATAAGTGGTAATTTTGACAAATAAAGAAATACACACACACACACACATAATAAAAATAATAATAATAATAATAAAAATAATACTAATAATGATGATGATGATGATGATGATGATGATGATGATGATGATGATGAAGATGATGATGAGCCTGACTTTGTCAGGATCACACAAACCCTCTTTGCTGCATTTTTTATTTTAATCTGTACGTAATAATAATTATAGCGCTACACAATTATAACCCCGGTCAATGGATCGGTGTGCACTCGATTTTCATTCTCATCTCCCTGGGAGGTACACAACCAAAGATGCCTGTAGGGCGCTAGAAGGTTAACAGCCACAATTCTATCTCTTCCTACCGGGTACCCATTCACTGCTGGGTAGCAACTTGCGTAAGGCGACACCACATGTGGTACACGTGCTTCAGTATGGGGCAGGACCGAGGCCCCAGAAACTCTCAGGAGTCAAACTGCTGAACGCGACCACCCATCCAACTACTCTCCGCAACCGACGTTGCTTAACAAATCCAAATTTCAAGTATAGGTTTGTTTGTAAACAAACAGACAGTTTAATTTTTTAAATGATAAATCAACATATTATCGAAAATTCAATGTCTGTGAGCTTTGAATGTGACAATTACAAGACACGGGAAAAGAAAACATGTTTTAATAATTTATCCTGACTTATAAAGACACGTGTCGTGTTATTGCAACATATAAAAAATAATATGAATATACTTTCAAACATATGAAGTAAATAAAAAAGCGTAGAAATTCATAAGACAATAACAATATCCATTGTCATCGGCATTTGACGTCATGGAACACGTTCAGTTGACCGATTGCGTCGTATGTCGAAATTTAAAGGAACACCAGAAAGGGGTTAGGGATGGGGCTAGGATTAACCAAATTACAACGGTCACATTATATCCGGATTTTGTAGATTTCCATCTTAACGATAACAAACAATGCCTTAGATTCCTTTTGGACGTAAGCACGTGCACTCGTCAATGAAGTAAACCCGGAAGTACTCGATTAAACATCCGGCGATTCAGAAGAAGTTGCACGCCGTCAATTGACAGAGTATTTACAAAGTGAATGTTTTAAAATCATTCTCATTTCTGCCCCTACCCACATTTTCTAACGACGCCATGACAACATGAAGCCCATTGGTTGTATTCAATGTAAGGATGGCAACGGATTATCCACGAGTACATTTTTTGGAAAGTTCAGGCTGGTGGTACTCGTACCGGATATATCGTATGATGGCGACATCTGGGAAAGATCGATGGCTAAATATAGCATCAAATGGGCAAGGTAAGTGGCACGTGGGTATATATACCTAACGTGGCATCATAAATCATTCAGTTTGAAATCGACATAAAGATAAGAACTTTCCGAAGACCTGGTATGATTTCCACAACCTCACTTATTGGTATGTAGATCTGTTTATGGAGTGTCATTTATAAAATCGAAATGCTTTAGGAATATGTCTGTTGTCTGAATATGTCTTGGTATTACCTCTGATATATACCGCGGTATAATACATATTTACCCCAAACCAGTTTCTTTAATACAACCTTGATGCTAAAAAGTAACTAACTTAACTATTTATGTAACAAAAGAATAATCGCAATGTTAGATTATTAACATTAATCGTGAACACGTGTAATCGTACTCCATCAGAATTGAAGAAAATGGAATCTATTTTTCTTCCAGCGCTGACAACACTTGTGTGTTTTGGGAACACCAACCCAATTCTGGACAACAGTTATCTCCCCTGGTCCAGGCCCTGTCGTGTACTCCCGTCCAATCATGACGTCACTGGGCAGAATTCTCATTCATCGTCTCTCTCTATGAGCGAGTTGACAGGATCAGTTAACATTTTGACAGCGGAGGCCTTAGACTTGGCGCAGACACTGAGAGATGAAATTGTAAGTACGACCAACTTTTGCTGCAAATAGAAATGCTGCAAAATATTATCATTATCATTTTTATTATTATTATTATTATTAGTAGTAGTAGTAGTAGTAGTAGTAGTAGTGGTAGTAGTAGTATTTTATTGTTTCTTCTTCTTCTTCTTCTTCTTCTTCTTCTTCTCCTTATCATTATTATTATTATTATCATTATTATCATTATTATCATTGAGACATCGCTGTTTAAAGTCTATGTTCTTGAACAGTTTCAGCACAGGCTCAACTCTAATTTACGAATGGCAAACTATTTCGATACGCTGAACCACAACAATTTCCCCAGGCGTCAGGATGTCATCCAATGGACACACACCGAACATGTAAGGCCGATGTTTTTTTAAGGATGATGAGAGGGGTGGTTTATGATAAAGTAAAAATGTTTTAAATTTTGAAAGTTTTCAGTCGATCATCTTTTGTTGTGTTTTTTTCTTCGTTGTTATAATATTAATTATGTAATATGCCTGTTTCTTAGAGAGTATATTTATGAGTATTATTCATATACACATGTACAGCGAAAGGTTAAAAACGAATCTATAACCAAACGTGTGTTATTTATTAACTTTTTATAATGTGTCAAATAATAGTTATCTTTGTAGTTACAAGATAGTAGTTTGATGGTTATCACCTTTACAGTATGTTTGTTGTGTCTTACAGACCGGAGACGTCTTGAGGAGACACTACCGCCATGTCTCATTCCTTGTCGCCTTCTTAGAACTCACCAAGGAGAGTAGCACCAGTACCGACGGCGTTCTTCAACATGTAAACAATCTCGAAGAAAAGTTATACGAGTTGCTTTGCCACATGATGACGACCCTACAAAGCCTCAATCTGAGTGTGGAGAGTCACGTGACTAGAGACGAGATTCCCGAGCAGCTCAGCGAGATTACCAGTTTAGCTGTCATCAACAGTCGGGACTTCATCATCGCGAAGGATGTGGTTCACTTATTATCAGCACTGAAAGAGAGCCATGCTCTGATGCGAGCTGGCTACCAATAGTTCAGTTTTCTATCTATGATCTGAGCCCTCCTTGTCTTTGTCACATGACAGTTCAGAGCCTCGGTTTCATTATTGAGTCATGTGACAAGCGACGAGATTCCAAACGCCATCATTCCTTCTCCTGATCTTTCAACACGTTTAGGAGTTCCGTCCGTCCAAATAGGGTCACAAATTCAAGTATTTTATATTTCCAGCCAAATTCTATTTTATTTCAAAAGATATGTTTATATTTATTGACTGTTTTTACATCAATATCTAGTCATTCCCACGTGCGCTGATTGTTTTATTATCAGTTTTTCAGAAGCATATCTTTGTCTCGGTCAACATGACTGAATTTGCCCAAGTATCTTATTTGTATGATATGTTTTTATTATAGTTATTTATTAGCGATGTTGTGATGCAATATTTCGTAATTTATTGTTACACATAGATGAATGTAACTCACGTATGTATTTTTACATCTGTTATGCCAGTATCATATGTATTTATATCATTAAATTATCTTTAAATGTAATTAGTCACAATGAAATAAAACCGGTGTGACTATCAACCTTATCTCACTGACTTAATGTCCTGTATTTAAAAAAAGTATATTTAACACGCTATTTATGAGTGAAATATAGCTTCAGGAAGGTATGAATTGTGACTGATTAACGTATGCAGAATATTCAGTGTTTATTTACAAACAATATATTGTTTATTATCATTACTTGAAACACATTTTTGTTATAAATTGTATTTTGATTAACCGTGCCTATATATATGAATAAATGCATAACAAACCAAAACAGTGAAAACTTTTCATTCCCACGATAGGATATACGATCGATTATTTATTATTGAAAGGTCTATTTTTGAAAATTCCAATAATTAATCATGACTTGAATAAGTTAATATATGCGTTGTGTCTACAAAAGAATATTTTCTACAATTATTTACAAGTATGTAGAAGGACGCTTTCCTGATTCGGATCAAACACATGTCAACTGTGTCATTACGAGACACTCTTAACGTGGTTGTGGCCAGCGATAGAGACGAGAATCTCGCGAGATGTTTACATTCATACACGTTCACCATCACCCAAATGCACCACAGCAGTTACCGCCCTTTATACAGAGCAGCAGGTTAGATAATAATTGACCCGTGAAGATCCAGGTTAGAATAGGTCTTCAGCAACCCATACTTACTGTAACAGACAACTATGCTTGTCGTTAGAGGCGTACCGTATCCCGATTGCATTGCCTTGATGTCAATCACTAGATTACCTGGTTCAGACTTGATTATTTACAGACCGCCGTCATATAGCTGGAATATTGCTGAGTGCTGCGTTAAAAAACAAACAAACAAACAAACAAACAAACAAAAAATCATAAAAATCACAATACGTGCATTTCTATTGTTAATTATCCGCCGGGCAGTATACACTTGAACACTGGATTCGATAAAAACAATAATACAAAAGTCATCAAACCGTTACTTGGCTGAAACAATCGCCTTAACACTGCAAGGGCGGTCGGGTAGCCTAGTGGTTAAAGCGTTCGCTCGTCACGCAGAAGACCCGGGTTCGATTCCCGACATGGGTACAATATGTGAAGCCCATTTCTGGTGACCCCCGCCGTGATATTGCTGGAATATTGCTAAAAGCGGCGTAAAACCAAACTCACTCACTCACTTAACACTGCAAACTTAAGGTACAAAACACAGCATTGGTCCCACTATCAAACAAATCACCGTCGAATAACCATTTCTTCTTTGTTTACTTTACACTCAGTTAACATGGATGTTTTCTATCTTTTGTCCGGTAGTTTACTTTGTCACACTGTCATTTTTCATGTTGTTTTTATCCAGAAATAGACCGCCTCCGTGGTCTAATGGTAGAGCGTCCGCCCGTAGAGCGGAAAGTCCGGGGTTCGATCCCCGGCCGCGTCATACCAAAAGACGTTAAAAGATGGTACTTGTTGTTACCCTGTCTGACGCTCGGCATTAAGGGGCTAAAACAAGGAGTGGTCGGCTCGGAGTCCGTATACCGTGTCTGAGTGGGGTATTCATGTTAAACTGCGGCATGGTATCTCAGTGAGCTAGCACTATAAATCGGCATCAGTCCGGACTAGTACGAACAGCCACACAAACACACACACGTACATGCACGTCGCTGTATACGTGCAATAATCTTGGACGCGACGTTAAACCCCATTTCACCTCACCTTATCAAGAAATACATTCGTCCCCACTCGTCCCTTTCCGTAACCTCGTCCCCCTATCGATGAATGTTATGTGCGAAAATACAACAAACCAATCAGAATACGCGTATGATTTCAAGTTCTTCGTCAAAGAATCCCTCAGAAATATTTTTTGATTTTACATATGTCTTGCATCTAAATATATACCCAAGACACAGTTAAATGTGTTCGATCATACTGTATAATTCCGCATGTCCCGATGTGCTTTAAATTGCATCTGAAATATATATAATACATGGGAAAATAAATGTGACCCATTACGCAACGTGTTGACAATTGTTTTAGGTATGCCCGTTTGCGCAAAGACGGAACCCGGTCGCAAAAACGGCCACGATAGGGGCACGAGTCTCTATTCGGCTTGTCCCGGAATAACACGAGTTGGTCACGAATGCCAGAAATAATGTCGTCGTTGTATCCATACGCCACTGACTGTTATTCAGTGACAGAAATATAGAAGATTATCCATGACCACTTAAATGTAAATTTGTAAATTATTATTTATTTATGAACGACATTTAAAGTTTCAAATGAATAATGCATGCCGTTTTTATATGTTCTCTAAAAAAAACTGTTTGTCTATTTCTCAATTTGTGATATATTTAATTATTTAAATTAACGTTTTGTGCCTATTGCTAAATTTGTGATATGTATGAATGCTGATTATTTACCAGGATAATCGTTAGGGAAACTACATGTATTTCGTTTGAAAAGTATTTTGGGTATTCGTCAATATTCTCTGATAACTTGAATGGCAGCTGGGCCGTACGATATTCAATTCAATCGTCAAATTTATCTAACTGTGAATTCGTTGCCCTATTCCTGGATACGATTGGTTTGTATTTAATTTTTATTTATTTATGTACATATATTTATTGATTGATGACAATCACGTCACGTGGTCAGGGGTTTAAGATCTAGAGTACGTTTCCACTTATTTATTTTCTTCCATTCTTGAACATTGCCACGACCCCAGAGGTCACATAAATGAGTGAGTGAGTGAGTGAGTGAGTTTGGTTTTACGCCGCTTTTAGCAATATTCCAGCAATATCACGGCGGGGGGCACAAGAAAAGGGCTTCACACATTGTGCCCATGTCGGGATTCGAACTCGGGTCTTCGGCGTGACGAGCGAACGCTTTAACCACTAGGCTACCCGACCGCCCCTGCAACTTCTAAAGTGCCTCTTGATCCACAAACCTCTCCTTTTCCCTGTTAACTTATAACATGTTTTGTACTCTCCTATGGGGGAATAAGAGCATATATATACGTATCTGATACGAATACCGGCGGCGATGAGGCCGACCGTGCTACCCCTCCCCTCAATGTCTTTCCGGGACAAACCGAATTGGGACGGAAAGATACGAGTGGTAACGAATGCTCCACGTCCAGGTCGTTGCATCGATTAGAGCGTACGCGAAACAAGAAGTTAAACTTTTGTGCCGATATCTGAGTCAATAGCCCATTCTACAAATGTTTGCTTTATTGTTTCAAACGAAAAGACAATTAGATTTGTTACTGAAATATATGAAAAATACTACTAATCGCGACTTGCAGAGAGACTGGTCAGTAATTTAAAGCGGCTTTTACAATGTAAAACAACATTTTGTATCTGGACCATTTTCGACATGAATCAAAGTCTTAAAAACGTACCCTTTTTTAGAAATTAATATATCAGTACGTATGGCGTCAGCTATCACATGGCAATGGTGGCGGAACGTGAGTGTCAAGCGCGTGTGCTATAAATAGAATGTGGGGAAAACCCACTTGAGCAGGAAATGTCACATGTGCCATCGGTGTTCCAAATAAGGAACATGACATGCGAATATTTGTTGTACCATTAGAATCTGTAGTGATATAAAACGTCGCTTTAATATTGCTGACTCTGACCTAAAACAAGATTCATTCATCCAATGTGTCCGATTAAAATTACAAGTATGTTACACTAGTAAGTTTGTATTGCGAGAATCAATTGTGGTTCAAATGTAGTTCCGATCGCGATGTTCTGGAACCTAGTTGAACTATTATCAATTATACTCCAGTGCCTTTTCACGGGTCCTTGTTTCCGTTAGAAGCACAAATAAAAGAAAATCATTTTATTTCATGTTTAATTTTTTATTCATAAAAATAAATACTTCTGAGATTTCGATGTAATTCACAAACAAATACGTAATCAATAAACAATAAACAGTACAAGGTAGGAAAAGACCCGCTTTTCAATCTGATACAAATGCACACCTGGAATATGGTTACTCTGCGGAACGATGGTAGGTATTGGAAACGTAGCACCTGCAGGAATCGTTCTCGAAGAATGAACACAAATGGTCAGATCTAAGTGGCAAATGACAAGTAAATGATGAATTCAATAAATATAAATAATTTCACACGAGACCATTGCTCGAGTGCAATATGATGTTTTCAATGGAGCAAGCATATCCAGCGTACACGCATACATACATCACTTTAAAATAAATTACTTCCTCACACATGCTCCACATAAGAAATAAATTACTTTCTCACGTATAAATATATAAATAATACATGTTTGAAATACATTTACAACCAATTATGACATGTAAATATTTGTATAACATTTCATCAGGAAAAACACGTAATGATTCAATGGAAATGTAGATACTGATGTGTACACACTTGGAACTGATTACACGTTCTTAAATATATAAAAATATCTATTTTCCAGCTGTAGCTGAAACATATATCTAATCTCGAGACAAAATCCATATCCATATCAGTAATGATAGTGAGTGAGTGAGTGAGTGGGTGAGTGAGTGAGTGTGGTATTACGTCGCTTTTAGCAATATTCCAGCAATATCACGGCAGGGGACACCAGAAATGGGTTTCACACATTGTACCCATGTCGGGAATCGAAACGAGTCTTCGCCGTGACGAGCAAACGCTTTAGCCACAAGGCCATCGACCGCCCACTCATTAATTATACTAGTGATAAAACATTTTATAACAAAGCGTTTGATGTGATGGTTGATTAACGTCCTTTTAACAAAAATATAAATATGAATTTATGATATAGGCTCGGCCCCATTTGGATGTTTTGAGAGGGACATGAAACAATTGTTTTGATTCCATATACAATATTCTGATATTTACAATATCAAGTCATGGCAACGTGTTCATGAACGAATGAATCGAATGTGTTCACTCGCATGAATACATTCAGGATGCGTCATCAAGTAGGTAAACGTGATGGACAACAATACTGGACGGCAGTGGATACAGTTGAAGATCACAAGACAGTAAACTATGTTTATAACGAACTGACGGATATAACGAACTGTTGTTTATGGTCTCGGCAAATTGCTGTATATATACTGTATACATGTTTGTTACGAATTACCGTTATAACGAACTAGAATTAGAGCTCCCTTTGAGTTCGATATATCCGTAGTTTTCTGTATGTTGAATGGCATGTCTCAACATAGGACAAATAACACAGATTATGCAAATTCATGTGGAGGGTTAAATGGAATGGAATGGGTTCAATAAATTAAGTACATGGATACCTCAATAAATTAAGAATATAAATACATAAAAAATAATTTAACAATGGCATGAATAAATTAAGGGCTTGGGCAGAGTTACAAATTGTTGTTCGCCAGGTAACTATCCACTCCTTCAGCTATGGCGACAAAGATTCGTTGTGCGTCTCTGATGATTAGGTAGTTCCTCATGTCGATTTGAGCGATTTGATCAAGATTCCTGTATTTGCTCGACATGATGTCACGTGACACGACTGTCGTCACTTCCTGCTTCAGGCCTTTCAAGATGATGTGAAGTTTACACAGCATTTCGACGTACTTGTTTTCAAGTTGTTCGATTTTGTCCGTATAGTCGTATGTATCCATACTTGCTTGCTCCAGGAAAACCCCAATCATTGACAAGCGTTTAACTTCTCTCAAGAGCATGTCCTCAGCCTGTAACCAATCAAATAAAACTGTGAATGTTTACGTTATTATGTATAGTCTTTGCGAAAAAAAACATCGGGGAAATTGAATTCTTGATTCCTTATATGAAACCTCGTTCAGTCGAACCTCGATTGCCCAAACACTCCCTTTTCCGGACACAGGTTTTGGGTATGTCTACGTACAGTTGTGTTCAAAGTTACCTTCCCTCGTCATAATAATATTGAAGCCAAAACTCCTTAATCTGGATATTTGAATAAACGGACAATTTCTTTGATATGGTACGTACCGTTCGGATAAACAGTTTCAGTGGATTACAAAGGTTCATATTCTCGTTTTGGCGGTAAGGGTTACATCCGATTTTGATCAGTGAATTGTCATTCTATCGTTCTTGAATCATTTATATTTCGAATGACGAAAAGTGGAATTTCTGTGACAGGCTATATTTCTCATTCTTTCTCATCGCTATATATAACACCAGGATGACGGGCTGTGTCACACGATGATCGAGTTCGTCCTAGCTAAAGAGTACATATGTGTATACGTGTATAATATGCCCGTCCAAATGTCGACTACATACCTTGATCCCAGCAGTATAGGACGCTCCTGTATCGGGGAACCCCGGAAGGGGGTCATGCCCATCGAGCTCTGAGCATATTGAGGATCCAATTCGGGGTTTCTACAAAGTAACACAAACTACACTTAATAAATTAGGAATGATCAAAGTGTTCTCCGTTCACCAGAAGAGTTACATGCCCTCGAAAACGAGTGACACGGTTCGACGGTCAAATATTTTTTCACGAGACTGATGTCAGATCAAATCCACAGAGTAAGGCAGAGTAGCCCACTTTTATGTTGCTTTTAACATTAGTTCATTTATAGCATGGCGGGTCAGCTTGATATGAGCGGAAAGTCCGAAGTGATGCAGGTCTTAGACGTTTATCACTTTGGTGAGTTAAGTGCTTCAGCCCTCCTCACTTTAGAGAAACATGTGCCCGTAAACTTTTATTTTTTATGCCGAAGTTACATAGTTACAAGTATTCTTGTATTAATGTAGTTATTCAAGTCAAAATATTATATGTGTAACACTTACTATAGTATAGGTCATCTCGTCGCTGAGGCTGGTTGCCGTTTGAGCCATCAGTTTCAGTGAGGTCAGTTCCATATTGATTGGTTTTGGCGGAGGTGTGGGAAGATTTAATGATAAGCCTGAGACGGGCGTACTACCGCCACACGGGTTTACCCAACGACCGTCTCCTTGCGGCAATGGAGCGGCGAAAGCTGTCGATATAAGTTGTGAGGAGAATAGCACAGCTGAAAATCAAACAACGCTGGTTAGAAATATCAACTCGGTTAAATTCAGGTATAACCATAGCAAACAATATTTTCGTAGAGGTATTGTCGTTTAAAGGGAGACTACTCCATCGACCTCATTGCCACAAAGATGTCAGATCAACCTTGACGTACGTGAGGCTGTTGACAACTGCGATGAATATGTATAACGAATGAAATGTTACATTTCTTATTTGCTTGATTTATGTCTTAAAAGATTAATCATCAATATTTTGAAAGAATATGCCAATTAAAACAACGTGATTAATAAACAATCCGTGTATACAGAAATAGCGTAGATTAATTAAAATGATAATAATAATTATAATAATAATAATAATAATAATAATAATAATAATAATAATAATAATACTACTACTAATAATAATTAAAAAAAGTAAATATATAAAAAATAAATAGAAATATAAAAATAAATAGAAATAATAATCTGGAATTAATTTGCTAAAAAGTAACTTTTAACCAACCTGTAGCTAGGGAAAGTAAAAATTTCAACTGATCCATGTTGGCAGAGGAGAACGTTCAAGTAAAATAGAATCAGTTATCAAATCAGCAATGGGTTCCTAAGAAGACTATTCTGAAGTTGTAAGTTCAGACGAAGGCAGACAAGTTATGAATTACAACTCTGTAGATGGACTATTTATGTGTTCAAAGCGGAACACAGTTTGCGAAAGATATTTTTGGAAATTGTGTAAACCTGAAACTTTCCGAATTACATTTGGGTTTTTCTTGATATTATTAGGGTTCACCTCTGACCTTCTTCGGTACCAATCAGTGATGTTCAGCACGCGAAGGCGTGGCCATTGTGGCGTTGTAAGTTTATGAACAGGACATAGGGGAACACGTGACTCCGTTTTCGGTTATCTCCCTTGGAAATATAAATCCGTGTGTTCGCACCGTTCAAACGACATCAGTCAAGTCGCCTTGTTTCATTTCACGGGTCCGCAAATACGGACTTTCCATGACCTCAGACAGGTGTGCCATGGGTGGGCTAATATCCAATAGGATATGAAAACGGGGTATTTTGAAACCTGTATGCGAGTCCTTTCTCATATGATATATATACATGCCGGGGATTGTCGCTGAGCTATATAGGAATATTCGTTCATTTCCCTCCTCCTTTCGTCATGTGTTCTGCAATAATTTAAGGATGTACATTGGTCATTAAATGACGTGATTCGAACAGTTTTGTTGGTATGAACGAAATGAAAATTGACTTTATGGTACATGGTGTGGTTGTCTTGTGTAATTACCGTCTGTGAGTGAGGAAGAGAATTACGATGTAATGTTGCGTCAGTAATGGAATAAAAGAACACGCAATTAATACATACATGTTTGCTGTAAAAGCTATTTGTCAAACATGACTATCTAAGCCTGTTTCGGCGACATTTGTTAGCATTCATCACCATTGTATGTGTTTAAAGTGTTTTATCCTTTACAGGATGCGTATCTACTGATGCTGCTCCGGTTACTATAGCAACTACGATTATTATTGATACACTATTTACTTATAGAAAAGCGGGATGGTTGGGTAGCCTAGTGGTTAAAGCGTTAGCTCGTCTAGCCGAAGACCCGGGTTCGATTCCCGACATGGGTGCAATACGTGAAGCCCATTTCTGGTGTCCCCCGCCCTGTTATTGCTGGACTATTGCTAAAAGCGGCGCAAAACCATACTCACTCACTGACTAACTAATGATATGGGCCGAGAACTGTTTTACCAGCTTTTAACAATATTAAAGTTGTTTACCATACCATCTATCACTACTACGCGGGGCCCAGGGAAATTGTCACTTTGCTTCATGTAGCTAGGGCTAGGGGGAAATGACAGCGTGATGACACATATACGCATGCGTGCACGATCATAAGGTTGAAGCTGTAATCGCTCATGAGTGATACATTCACACAGCGAATCTGACTTTGAAGGAAACTATATATAAATATATATGTAATTTGTTGTTGTTCCAGGTGAATGTGCATGTGCACGTGCACGTGTTTCTGTGTGCAGGGATAAGAGTGTGGATGTGCTCCGCGCTTCCTTCCTCACCTACCCAAACCTTCCCATCTTACATATTGTTCAAATTATAACTTTCTCAAAACGCGATATCAAGATGTCGCAAGTCAACAACATGGGGTGCACGTACGCTGCAGGGATGGGAGGTTGATAGGGGATGGCCTATGACGCCTTTGCGAAGCTGCTACTTGGCACGTGACGGTAACGTATCTGAACAAGAAATAGCGCATTAACAGGCGTATTATCGTCATGATGACAACCATACAGATTCGGTACGCTCTACAAAGTTAATGCTATCAGTAAAACCCAAAATTAACCCAGGGCAAAGTATTTCAGTTATATCTCGGCGTGTCAGCCGCTTGTGAGAGAAAAGCCCACGTTTACTAGTTTTGTGAAACACATGGGCACTTGTAAACAAAAGAGATGTAATTTGGGGATTCAAACTCAAGATCAACGGATCCTGATATCAAATTCTTATACAGGAGGCAGTGTAAGCTATAATACTGAAGTTGTAACACACTGCAACGAAACACTGTAATTAGAAACTGTTTAAAGTACATGTAATTTGTTTTTGCACAAATAACTGCATTTTACAGCTGACTAAAACAAATTATGAAAAATACCTAAAACGTTATATTGTGTTGCAACATAAAGACATTACAGCAAAGATCGAAATAATCGAGGAGTGGTGTACAACAAGGATATTGTTCCTGCCCCTTATTACTACGTCAAAGTGCAACAATTGTCTCTAAGATTGAATTACTTGGCGTATGGCTATTACGTGACTTGGGTCATACGGAATTAGCGCTTATCATGCAGAAAATGCTAACATTAAGGTAACCTCACCGATCAGTGAATATGCAGAAAGCGAAACTAACCCCCGGTCTTTCACTGATGAGAAAGAGTGGGGGCGGTGTGACTCGTGTTTGCCCACCAGGTAAGCAGAGCGCCTTTGTAAACAGATCTCTTCCTTTTCCCCGAGAATCGGTAAACAATTTTCCAAACACGCCGACCGTGTTGGTATTCTACAAAGGTGATTTGAGATGAAATGGAGTTCAACATTATTGCACTTATATAGCAACATGCATGTACTTGTGACTGTTTGTACGAGTTCGGACTAATGCCGATTTTATAGTGGTAGCTCACTGAGATACCATGCCGTAGTTTAACATGCATACCCCACTCAGACACATTATATTGACTCTTAGCCGACCGCTCCTTGTTTTAGCTTCTTTATGTCGAACGCCAGGCAGGGTAGCAACAAGTAACATCTTTTAACGTCTATTTGTATGACGCGGCCGGGGATCGAGCCCGAGACCTTCCGCCCTCCGGGCGGACGATCTACCACTAGACCACGGAGGCGGTCTGTTCTACAAAGGAACGTGTAATAATAATTCGAAAAATCGAATAGTTAACAAAACGTTAAAGACGAATGCTGTTTGAGTCACCCACTCTCTGAAGGTCACAAACGCATTGGAAAAACTGCTTAATGACCTATGACCTATGACCTTGCACTGCATCAATCATTCTCAAATGTTGAACAATGTTTGAATTAAAAAGTATGATAAATTCAACTCCGATTAAAACATCGTAGGATAATACTCCGTTTTTGATATTAATTAATTTTAATTATTCGTAATTTTTTAAGTCAATTTTCTACGGTAAACTTGCAATGACAGCGGATCGGGGCACACAGTTTCGATATTCGATACAAATAAATGATCGCAACGTGTACACATGTGCTGAGATCATTTTACGCTGGTGGCCGTTTTTCTATGCAGCCAGTGGACCAACAACGTTTTCATGTCTTTACAGCGTTCTTACTACCCCTAGTGCAAAGTAAATTCACCCTGTGCCCTCAAAAGAACCCACTCGTACGATGGTAGAAACACGAATACGTTCATACACCCGAAACACGGGTGTCAAAACGTGTGGTGTCACACTGGGCAAGCGACTTAGTTCAAATGTTCAAAAGTTCAGCAGGGAATGGGTACCTGATATGTGAGGTGGAATAAAAGAAATACCTCGACCGTCTGTAGGCAGCTTGAGTTGTATACTCCCCAGGGAGTTGAGAATGATAACTGGAATGCAAACGGATCCACTGGTCGGGGAGCAAATAATCCGCATTTGAGCAGATACTAATATACCTGGATAAGTGCGGTAGAAGAAGAAGAATAAGGAGCAGAAGAAGGAGGGGAGAGGTGGAAGGGGAGGAGAAGAAGCAGAAGGAGAAGAAAGAGGAGGGGGAGGAGGAGGGGAGGAGAAGAAGCAGAAGGAGAAGAAGGAGGGGGGAGGAGGGAGGGGAGGAGAAGGAGAAGAAGAAGGAGGGGAGGAGAAGAAGCAGAAGGAGAAGAAGAAGGAGGGGAGGAGGAGGGGAAGAAACAGAAGGAGAAGAATGAGGGGGAGGAGGGGAGGAGAAGAAGCAGAAGGAGAAGAAGGAGGGGAGAAGAAGAAGAAGCAGAAGTAGAAGACGTAGAAGGAGAAGGAGGAGGGAATAAGAAGCAGCAGAAGCAGAAGAAGAAGGAGAAGCAGAAGAAGTAGAAGAATGTAGGTTAATCCTAACTTGTCGGATTTGTTACAGCACACCTGTGAGATCATGTTCTGCCCGTTCGAAGGATGACAAATGGTTGCGTTATTTCTTTGTTTTCTTACTGTTCATTCGGACTGTATAATTATAATGTGTGCATTTACATTGCGCCACATAGACAGCCTCCATACACTCGGTGCATGTCCAAAGCGATACTTAAACATTAATTTATTACCCCGGTCGAAGGATCAGTGCATGTGCACTCTATTGTCACTCTTAGCTCCCGGGGAGTATACAACCTAAGCTGCCTTGTCAGGTGCTAGTAGGTAACTAGTCACGTTCCCATCTCATCCTACCGGGTACCCATTATACTGCTGGTGATTACCTAAGATTGTATTTATACAGTGCTTTTCTATGTTCCTTTACCAGAAAGCAAAAGGAAATCCCTTAAGCTCTCCTACTCGTCTAGCCGTGCTTTCACAATGCCAAAACAATGACTACCACTTAAGGGTTTTCCCTACAGTTCCTCTCACCCTCAATATATTCCGGCCTTTGACGGGCTGCCCCGTAAATAAATGCGTTGAGTATACTAAGGCAACTCGGGGCGACTTTCCATGGGATAGAGTTACCCGGGTAATGTCTACCCTCTAAGGGGAAACGTAGGGGTGGGCGAAAAGGTATCGGATTGGAAGGGAGAGTATGGTGAGTGAGAGGTGTCGTGGTACAATGGGGTTTAACGTCACGTTCAGTATCTTGTACTTATTTATAAACGTGCGTGCGTGCGTGCGTGCGTGCGTTCGTGCGTGCGTGTATATGTGTGTGTGTATGTGTGGGGCTTCTAGCTCACATGTTACAGTTTTAACATGAATATCCCACTCAGACACAGTACGCTGACTTCGAGCAGAGCAGTTCTTGTTCTAGCTCTTAATGGCGAGTGTCAGGCATGGTAACAACAAATTCCCTTTCTTGACGGGTCGGTCGGGTAGCCCAGTGGTTAAAGCGTTGGCTCGTCACGCCGAGGACCCGGGTTCGATTCCCGACATGGGTACAATGTGTGAAGCCCATTTCTGATGTCCCCCGCCGTGATATTGCTGGAATATTGCTAAAAGCGGCGTAAAACCATACTCACTCACTCACTTTTCTTGACGTCTTTTGGTATGACGCGGCCAGGGAACGAACAACTGACCTTCCGCTCCCCGGACAGACGCTCTATCCTCTAGACCACGGAGACGGTCTTAAGAGGATAAGAGAGTGTTAAGAAGTACTGGGAACATTTCGCAGAAATTCTGTAATTCTGAATCTCCACCAAGGGGACCTCCGCTGCTTATTCATGGGCTTATCTCCGGCTCAGGTGCACCCTTTCGTGTGAAATTAAGACATTGTCTGTATGTAATTTGGGTAATCATTGGCTGCTAGCCTTATAACATTTGCGTTACACAAAGTGCTGTTTTAACGGCTTCAGTGAAATGTTAGGACTGCAACTTTGCCAGAGCCAAGCCCCCCTTTAAGATACCAGTATCATTCAGGTAACACGAATCTATGAATTCTCGAAACGATTAAACAATATGACGCCAAACAGCCTACAATGAGTCTCGAGGGCATCTCGACAATCGCACTTATATCGAGCTATCAGTAGTTCGAGACAAGCGGAGTGTCGATATAAGATCCTTGTGTCGTTAAGAATATTGCAATTATGGTGAAAACAACCAACAATTTACCACTGCAATAAAGAAAGTGGAATAAAACAAACCAAATAGTGTACATTTATTTGTTGTATGTTCCAGAGGCACGGGTGGCCCAGTCGTCTAAGGCTGTGCAGAGTTGCGTCCCTTGGGCACGCCAGAAACCTATGATTGTGGGTTCGAATCCCAGTACGACCCGATTACGTTTCTAGCTTTGTCAGCAGCATACCCGTACTTGTGGGTTTCACCAAAGCGGTAAACATCTTAGACCTACATCACTTCGGGCTTTCCTCCCAAATTAAGCTGACACGCCGTGATATAACTGGAATAATGTTAAAAGCGGCGTTAAACACAACTCACTCACTCACTGTTTTATGTTACGGGTATTGTGGTGTAAAATCTACAGTGAGTGAGTGAGTTGCCTGAGCCGACATAAACAGTATTTCAGTTATATCACGGCGTGTCAGCTTAATGTGGAAGGAAAGCTTTAACCACTGGGCTACCCCATCGCCGCGAAGGTATTTTAGGGATTTGCAATCTATATCTCCATCACGTTTTACAGCCCCTAGCCATAGCGGATATTATATGTTGACAGATTTGACGTAGTTGATACCAATGTTGCTATAAAATCAAATCCTGTTTAATAACTTGCGTCATGAAGATAAGTTTCGCTCTGTATGCTTTCGTGATTTCCTGCGGATGACTTGCCATTTCAGTAGCGTCATGAATTATCATGAATGTTATCTTTGTCTAAATATAAAAAGGTTTACATACAGAAGTCAAAAATAATATCTTTTATAACTTTATAAGCTGGTCAAAATAGAAAGGTACAAAATGTCATTCCCTTGTGCTTCCGTGTATACATGTTAATGCAATGTGTGTCATAGTGGATATATTATAATATGGGGTGTATAATTAATGTAACAATTGTTGACTGAAGGATATTATCCATCCTTGACCCGTAGGTGTTTTGTTTGTTTGTTGTTTAACGCCGCACTCAGCAATATTCCAGCTATATGACAGCGGTTTTTACACAATTAAGTCGGGACCACAAAATCCTGTGATTGACATCATAAACATCGATCTACGTAATTGAGATACAATGGCATGCATCAACCAAGTCAGTGAGCCTGACCACCCGACACCGTTAGTCGCCTACGGCAAGCATAGTCGCCATTTAAGGCAAGCATAGTCGTCTCGTGTGGCAATCGTGGGCTGCTGAAGACTATACTCTATCCGGATATTCGCGGATCTGTTGATAGGTATAGCCATTAGTACTTAGTATAAGGGAAATACCCCGTGAATCCTGACCTCGTTTGTCCGGAAACCCTGCTTCCCGGCGATCATTGTTGAGGAAAATGTATTTGTATGCACAGATCTTCAGTCCCTTTCAATGATTCGTAAATCCGGACACTTCTTTTTCCGGACAATTTCACAGAGAACTGTGGTGGTGGTGGTGGTTTGACGTCGTTATTGAGAATGACGTTATACGCTCAACGGGGCTAGTTAAAAAAATCGAAACATTTTTAGTCAATAAAAACTCTTTTTTTATGTCAATAATGAGTAATAATGTGAGTCACGTCACTTGACTGAAAAACATTCTGAAAAAAAGCGCGATACTGCACTCATGCAGGATACACATTAATGACGTAGGAAGTATCAATGGACGTACCACATCTGCACAGATCCTGATCGATATCCGTTTGATCGTCGGATCCTGATGATGAAAACAACACAGCGATCTTTTAGGCGGGTGCTGTTCACGCATTCAGTTTAAGGCTTATGTAAATTCCTACGTGTTCAAAGCGACCCTCGGTATTCGGGTCAACTTACATGGCTAGTCGTGTTCATACACATGTACAGACACCCGCTGGTTCGTGCGGGTGCACTTAAGTGCTGAATGTTACGCTGTCGCTGTTCCACATTCACTTCATTTCACCTGTTTATAATGAGAATACATTGTAGGAGAAAGTTATTTCTTAATAGTAGAAGAAAGATATTTTGTGAAAAGGAAGAAAGTTATTTTTTAGTAGACTAAGCGTACGAAAGTTGTTTTTTGATGATAAAGGAAAGTTATTTTAATAATAGAAGAAAGTTCTGTTTTAATGGTAGAAGAAAGTTATTTTTAATAGTAGAATAGCGTTATATTTTCATATTGGAAGACATTTAAAGGTCCTTTTTATCATTGTGTCACATAGTGTTCATAATAAATGTATGACATGAAAATACTTCATAAACAATATCAGCCCATTTGGTCCACAAGACACAAATACGCATAATATTATACGTATTTGCTACACACAGATCTACTTAAAAATTGATATAATGAATATGACGAAGTTACCAGAATGTATAAAGTATAATTATCGCAAGATGTACTGTTCTTTGTTGAAATATAATTAAACCATACCTCAAATGTATGTAAAAACGACAAACAGGTAACAACTACCATCTATGTTCAATAACAGTATTGTCTGGTTTGTTTGTTGTTTTACGCCGCACTCAGCAATATTCCAGCTATATGACGGCGGTCTGTAAATAATCGAGTCTGGACCAGACAATCCAGGTGATTGACACCGTGGGCATCGATCTACGTAATTGAGATACGATGACATGCATCAACCAAGTCAGCGAGCCTGACCACCCGATCCCGTTAGTCGCCTCTTACGACAAGCATAGTCACCTCTTACGACAAGCATAGTCGCCTCTTACGACAAGCATAGTCGCCTCTTTCGACAAGCATAGTCGCCTCTTACGACAAGCATAGTCACCTCTTACGACAAGTATAGTCGTCTCTTACGACAAGCATAGTCGCCTCTTACGACAAGCATAGTCACCTCTTACGACAAGTATAGTCGTCTCTTACGACAAGCATAGTCGCCTCTTACGACAAGTATAGTCGTCTCTTACGACAAGCATAGTCGCCTCTTACGACAAGAATAGTCGTCTCTTACGACAAGCATAGTCGTCTCTTACGACAAGCATAGTCGTCTCTTACGACAAGTATAGTCGTCTCTTACGACAAGTATAGTCGCCTCTTACGACAAGCATAGTCGCCTCTTACAACAAGCATAGTCGCCTCTTACGACAAGCATAGTCGCCTCTTACAACAAGCATAGTCGCCTCTTACAACAAGCATAGTCGCCTCTTACGACAAGCATAATCGCCTTCTACAACAAGTACGGGTTGATGTAGATCAATTCCAAACCGGATCTCCAATGGGGACTTCAACACAGTTTCTCGACGGACAATACCTGTACTGAATCACTTTGAAATAAAAAAAAGAAGTTAGTCACGTATGTCCTTACACCCACGTTTACAAAGCGATTCTCCAGTCAACGGTTTCAATGTTAAATTCCCGCAGTTGTGTTTGGCTGGTAACATTGTTTTTCTTTTTCTTATATTTTTAATACTGTTCCGGTGGCGTGTAATGCATTAACTGTTATTAAATACCTCAGTCTGTTTGTTTTTTTGTGAATGAATGATATTCTTAGAAAGACGTGATCTCCAAGAACGTTTCATTACAAAAAAAACCATCTTCTGTGATCATAGAAGGTTGGGAAGAAGTTATGAAATATTTCGCCCACTTTAAAACGTGCAGACAGCATCGGTTGTAACGTGACAAACATTATGACGTCATGCTCTCTGTACCGGTCGTTTACGGGTTTATATATACATGCCGACGACTCGTCAGTTAGATAGCGAGGGCCCTTAACGAACAATGGCTATGCTTTCTATGGCGTGTACTAATCCCCATGCAACTGACTACTAGTTAAGCAGGTGTTAGTGCTTGTGTTCGATTCCAAAACCCCGGACGACCCAGGTGAACCTGTGTTGTTGTGACCAATGTAGGCACAGACATACAGACGGACGGACATACAGACATACAGACCGACGGACATACAGACAGACGGGCATACATGCACACGGACGGACATACAAACGGACAGACATTTATATGGAGAGTCATACACACGGACAGGCATACAGACGGACGGACATACAGACATACAGACCGACGGACATACCGACAGACGGGCATACATTTATACGGAGAGTCATACACACGGACAGGCATACAGACGGACGGACATACAGACATACAAATATACAGACATTCAGACGGACATACAGACACACGGACGGATACATACAGACGGAGAGTCATACAGACGGACGGACATACAGACGTTTAGACAGACACACAGACGGACGTACATACAGACACACGGACGGACGGACATACAGACACACGGACGGACGGATGGACATGCAGACGGACGTACATACTGACACAGAAGGACGGACATACAGACATCCAGATGGACATACATACAGAGGACGGACATACAGGCACACGGACGGTCGGACATACGGACGGACGGACATACAGACATTCAGACGGACATATTACAGACATACGGACGGACACCTGCTGTACTCGGGTCAGCAGCCTCCAAGTGACGTCATCGTTAAATCTAATTCGTTTCATTTGATCATTCAATCATGAATAAAACCATTTTAATGAAAACATTTGCATACAATGCCGGGCAAAAGAAAGTACACTCTTAAAATTGGATTTGACCAAAACATTACAAAAGTTATCAAACCGTTTGACTGAAAACAGTCGCTAACCCACTGTGAACCTGTTTTGCTTTTATTGAAGGTCTTTTTTGTGAAAATCGGTGATATTATAAAATTTATTCAAGGTTATTATGTAAAGTCAACTAAAAACCCTTCCAACGTTTGAGACCATGTTTGTATTTAGTTATAATCATTAAAATCTGATATTTTAAATTAAAATTATGCATTTTTGCTGTGAAGTATGGCCCGAGTATCAGTCCTGAGAAAGCCTGGGTGATTTCCAAACCTACCTTGATATTGCGATCGCCGTTGCTGACACCCAAACCCTGTAACATAATGTCGGGAGCAAAGACAAAGCCCTGTTGATACAGAAAACATTAATGGCCTTGTCGCCCTAGTATGTCAATGCAGTGGGGACAATACACTCAACCCTAACCCCAACCCCATCAATACCTACAAGCACTGCAGAGTGAAGTGTAACTCTCCTAAGGTCAATACAATAAAGTTATAAAAGATTCCCCATTGTATAAAAGCTGCCTACCCCTTGGCGAGATCCGGGTTGAGAATAGGTCTTCAGCAACCCATGCTTGTCGTAAGAGGCGACTCACTCGATTATTTGCAGACCGCCGTCATATAGCTGGAATATTGCTGAGTGTGGCGTTAAAAAATAAACAAACAACTCCTTGGCCATAAAACATTAGTAATAAACAACCTATTGGAACCGGCCGATAGTCGAATGTCCCAAGAGATTTGAGAGTGATATAAGCTATGTAATCGCCAAATAATAGGAGACGAATTTCAGTACATTTTCACCTGTTCGTACCTTTCAGATATAGAAACAACGTTTCAATGGTTACTGCATTTACATGACCCAAGTTAACAAACTACCCTAAATTGTTTTCACAATTCAAAGTTTAAATACATTGAAGTATGGAAAAGTTCATACAATACATTTCATTACAATTGTCAAATGCTATCTTGCCGTACAAATAGTATATGAACTTTATCATATAATATGAATATGTGTATTCACACCTATTGTGGTTTTCTGAGTAATAAGAGATAGAAAGAGAAAGAGATAGATAGAGAACGAGGAGAGAGAAGGAGAGAGAGGGAAAGAGATAGAGAGAGAAAGAGGAGAGAGAGAGAGAGAGAGAGAGAGGAAGAGAAAGAGATAGAGAGAGAAAGAGGAGAGAGAAAGAGAGACAGAAAGAGAGACAGAAAGAGATTGATAGAGAAAGTGGAGAGAGAGAGAGAAACAGATTGATAGAGAAAGAGGAGAGAGATAGAGAGAAAGAGAGGGAGAGAGAAAGAGATTGATAGAGAAAGAGGAGAAAGAGAGAGAGAAAGAGGAGAGAGATAGAGAGAGAGAAAGAGAAAGCGAGAGAGAGAAAGAGATTGAAAGAGAAAGACGAGAGAGAGAGAGAAAGAAAGGAGGTTGATAGGGAAAGAGGAGAGAGAGATTGATAGAGAAAGAGGAGAGAGAGATTGATAGAGAAAGAGGAGAGAGAGATAGAAAGAAAGAGAGGGAAAGAGACAGAAAGAGAGATAGATAGATAGCGACTGATAGAGGGGAGGGGGGGTGTCCGAGAGATAGAGAGAGACTGATAAAGGTGGGGGAGAGAGAGAGAATGTCTTCCTAACATAAGGGTTAAGGGAAGTACACGAGCTATAGAGGCGAGGAAGGCGGTTGTGTGTTGGTTGGTATGACCTTGGGGGATTATATACGAGCGTGAGTTATTGCATATGTAATTGTTGAACATGTAAACAAGTCAGCGAGTCAGCGATATAACATTTACTTTCATAAAGAGACATGCCGGAGGTAGAAACAAAAAATCTCAATCAACAGTGCTTTCTATTGTGTTTTATACTTTTCAAAATGGTTTCTCTGGAAGAAATGTAATTGTAAAATATATTTAAAAGTTATATTGCTTAATATTTATGAAAATAAAGCTGAATTCATAATGACGATGTATCGGTTACCATTTTAATATTTGTCATAATAAATATATTGAAAACTCTGTTTGCCGGATTTTTAATAATTACTGCTCGAGCCAATTGCCTTTTAATAAAGCTTTCAACTCATGGATGTTGACATCATGGTTGGCGTTGATACTACAAGCAGTGGGTGATTATCATGAATATCTCTTCTTAAGTTCCTGTACTTTTGACCATCAATGTATTTCTTCATAGTCAGTTTTGTGATTTTGGAGAGGTTTTTCTCATTATAAATGATAATGATAAATTATTAATTATTAATTAACACATCGTTTACTCGAGTTCGAAATATACCACATGTAAGGCGAACTGTCTACATCGAAACCTTGTTTATCTGTAACTCGTCAACCCGGACAAAACGCCTACAGGATGATATTAGTTGAAACTGGAACGTCAAAATATACATTGCAAATGATCATTACTAATACCAATATGCCTTAATCCGGAAATTGGTTATTGCGGACGATTCTATTGGAAAAGATACCTGTCCGGTTTAACGAGGTTTTGCATATCGTTTCGCCTTTGAGCAGCTCCAATCTGGAAATATGCGCTACATTAATTTATATATGTTATATCTGTTTTGCTTTGTAGAAGTCCCGCGATGTCCGTGCTCACGCCGTTTAATTGTACATGTATATGGCAAGCTACCGGTTAATTTCCCATATTCTGTTCTTAGATAGATATGTGTTTATGAATAACTTAAAAATGAAATATACCCAAAGACTAAACAGACTGTGATCATAATAATTATTTGACAAAGAATATATAGTTTGAAGATGAATAACAAATTAATAATATGGACTACAAGTCATATACATTTCAGAAATTGTACACACAAACACCAGTGTTGCTTAATGTCATTTAAGTCACTCCTCTCTTTGTCAAACTGCGGAAGGAATATAATCAGACATTTATCAGGTTTTTTTTAGCAAAGGCCACAAAAATGGACTGAATTTGAATTTGAAAATTTGAAACTATTTATTTCTAATTTGAGAAACATAAAATGCCTTCGTAAAAACCTATTGGACCTGTCTTCAGCTGTATTAGTGAGTGCGTTTGGTTTAACATCGCTTTGAACAATATTCCAGTACAGAAGGGAGTCATTTTGAGTTGACAGTTTGGTCCACGTACATTCTACCGGATACCTGTCATATTTGTTTGATGCTTCCAAAACAGAGGCATACGACAGCGTGACCGTGATTATTTGACCAATAGGGGGATAAGATGCAAATAAGCAGAAAAAAATGACACCGCATGCTTTTGTATAGTTTAATATGTTTAAACTACGAAATTGAATATCAAAACAATCATTAAACAACGAAAATCAGACATCAGCATCGAAATTTAATCGAAAGTAAGAGTTCCATAACGGCATTTGGCCGCCCCATCAGTAACATGCATTTATTAATTATTAATTATTAATTAACACATCAATTGAAATGTCGTTCCGATGCCATTTTCCCTAGGCAAGAGCATCCACTTGCCAATTATCAAAGTCTAGTTTCTACAAGGCGTTGGTACACTTGTAGCTAGGCATGTGGACACGCTTGCCACGGGAAGATAGCAGCGGAACGACATTTCAACACACATGTAGCCTTTTTTATTAACTTTGGTGACTAAAAATGACATTTACTTACGAAAGCTTTTATTACAATGCTTGTGTGTGGGTTTGAATCCCGGGTGACTCTCAACCCCCCAAAAGTACAAGAATTTGGAAAATTATTGTTACATGTGCTGAATGTTTAGATTGGGATATAAATGTTTTTGTTAATAAAAGGCATCTTTGAAATTTTGGCGTTTCCGTCAGATACTGATAAATGTAATTTACCTTTACTGCTCACTGCTCTATTGCGAGGGAAAGTTAGAAGCCTCGGTTGAGGCTTGTCTGCAATGCGGGCCGACACAGACACGATGGTGGTTTTGTGGTCATAATCGCTAGACCATGACGTTATATTCATAGCATACAGCTGTGGAGTCTATTAGCCTGTCTCACAGTCCCTGAACCATATTATTTTCCCTATCGCCCAGCCCTCACCTAAATGAAGCAAGTCTAGATTTTTTCCCCTGAATCTCCCATTTCACTCGGCTCCTTTTCAATTAATATGTAGTTGTGTGTTTCTAAAAAAATAATATATTTTATAATAATAATATATAAGCGTTAGTCTAGCTAGATATAGTATGTCGTGTGTACTGCCCCGCTCTAACAGAGCAGCATCAGGACCATTTACATGTAGGTGTGATACAGCAACAGGTAGAAAGGTGAAATGCATCTGTTTGGAGTTTGAACTTGTTATAACTGTTCAGGTGAGATTGAGAAAGAGGTACATGTATTACTTAACTGCATTTTATATGAAGATGAAAGGGAAGGTCTTTAAAATGGTTGATAATTGACCAGACTCTAGTTATACATTTTTTCAAAACTGAAAATAATTATTTCTTTACTCACGTAAAAGGAATTGTGGTATTTATTTGCATGAGAAAATATCGTTCGTCTTTTGACTATGTGTGTTTAACTGTCTCTCATAATTCATTTTTAAATGGTTTTGTACGTTTTACGTTTGTGCAGTGTTGTGCAAAAATCAATCGCCTGTCTCCAGGCGGGGTAGCCAAACTAGGTAGCCATGTGGTTAGAGCATAAAGCGTTCACTCGTCGCGCCGAAGTCCCTGGTTCGATTCCCACATGGGTATAGTTTGTGAAGGCCAATTCTGGTGTCCAAAGCCTTGAAATTGCTGCTATATTTTGCAAATAATGAGCGTAAAACTCAACCCACTCACTGATGGCAATAAGACCAGATATGCAAAATATATGTTAGACTTACACATAGACTATGCAATATAGTTAACCAAAAGGGGAAAAGGAAATCATTCTACAAGGGAACCTACGAGTATTGAAGGGACCTCCAAGTTTCTTTATTTTAGGGGTTGAGTGGGTGAGTGAGTTGGGTTTAACGCCACTTTTAACAGTATTCCAGTTATATCGCGGCGTGTCAGCTTAATGCGGGAGGAAAGCCCGAAGTGATGAAGATCTCAGACGTTTACCGCTTCGGTGAAACCACGAGCACGGGTACGGTGCTGACAGACCTAGAAACATAATTGGGGCGAACCGGGATTCGAACCCACAATCATATGTTCTAGGCGTGTCCAAGGGACGCAACTTTTCACAGCGAATTGCGGCGCCTTAGACGACTGGGCCACCCTTGCCACCTTTAGGGGTTGAGGATGGGATGAGAATTGAAAAGCGGTGATTGTTGCTCGAACGTTGTTTCATCAGACTTGTTGAAGACATTTTCAAAATTTGACGCATCACTGACAAAAATTATGTCTGATGCAATTCCCTATTTTGACTTGTACCATATGCTTCCGTGTCTGCACGTGCTTGTGACGGGTTCCACTGGTGGGGCAGGATGCGGTAAACTCGCGAACACTGGGTATCATCACTATTTGATAGTGATTAATAAACACGTGCTCATAAAATAGTTGGAATCGTAAAATGGACTCTGCTTTAAGTAGACAATCTTATGATTATGAAAACGGTTATTGTCGCTTTTATTATCATGAAATTAATTTATAAGCTCGGGGGTCTTTAAGAGAGACTAGAAACTCGTATGTACACACAAGGCTATCTATCTTTTATGACGCGCAATTGGGGTTTCCCGGGGCAACCAACACATCCTCTTCAGCAATTAAAAACGTGCGTATTCCGAGCCCTGGCGCCACCCAGACTGAATACGGCATTTCTTAGGGAAGTTTAATTACGTGCATTCCGCATTCCACGAACGAAGAATTCAGAAGAACCCCTTTAAGACTGTCAAACTAATATATATGATAGACCTCCACGTATATTCAGCATATTGGGAATTTTACCTCTTGAATTCCGAATCTGTTGGTGACGCGACGAAAAGAGAAGTCAGTCGTTATTGATGTTTAAAAATAGAAACACGGCACCGATCGATTATGTCCGTAATGTCGATCTTTCCATTCACGCTAAGTTAATCAGTTGGCTTATTGGTTATTTTACGCTTTCAACGACTAAGAATACGTGCCGATGAAATTGGGTACATAAAGAGGAAGTGTTAGGGTGTTAAAGCTTGAAATGCATAGTGTATAGTATACATGCCTTGACATATGACCTATACTCAATCTTCCCGCCGCTTGGCAGCTCGCCAAGTTGGAATAAGAAAAGAGTCGCACAACAAATTCATTATATAATGAAGGTTACTTAAGATGTGAATAGCAGTGGTAGACTGTCATTTAACACAAGGTTGGTTGGTTTGTTGTTTAACGCCGCACTTAGCAATATTCCAGCTAAATGACGGCGTATTTTAGATAACATTTTGTGTATTTTTTAAAACATACTATGAAATATACAACTGTAAACATGTAACCGATGACGAGTCTTAACTCTCTCGTAACTGGTTGTTAGGGGTTATGTATGTCTGTGAACAGTGTTTTTAAATTGTACTGATACGTAAGTAAAATATATGTCTGTATGTATATGTGTGTATTTGTTTACCGCTCAAATTCTTTCAGCTTTATTGTGAGAATAGGACCGCCTCCGTAATGGAGCGTCCGCCCGGAGAGCAGAAAGTCCGGGTTCGATCCCGGCCGCGTCATACCAAAAGACGTAAAAAGATGGTACTTGTTGTTACCCTGCCTGGCGCTCGGCACTAAGGGGCTAAAACAAGGACTGGCTGGCTCGGGGACAGTATACTGTGTCTGAGTGGGGTTTTCATGCTAAACTGCGGCATGGTATCTCAGTGGGATAGGACTATAAAATCGGCAGGAGTACGGACTAGTAAGCAGTCACACACACGTCGCTACGTAAGTGAAAAAATCTTAAACGCGATGTTAAACCCGATCTCACCTCGCCGCCTATTCTGAGAATACGTGATTTTCCTGTCAGTGATGTACCGTATACAATGCGTTATGCTAGATATCGCAGCGTAATGGGAGGGCGGTGAATAAGTGATGTGTATCACATGGTCGCCGAACAAACACAGTTGTTCCTTGACAGTGAAGTAAAAACAAGGTCGCTCACGTCACGTGATGGCAGGTGGTCGTGTATACAGCGGCAGCGCACCGGTCACAAATCTCCAGTCACAAGTTCAACAACGTTAACGCGTTGAGAACTGAGTGGATGGATGATCGTGGTCGACAGCGTGACTATTAAGCGTTAAGCACCATCGATAGGATCAGATGTAAACATTCTGACGCCTTATAAACAGCGGCTTTGATTGTACAGTAAAGTACGGTTATAACGAACTCAAAGGGACTACAAATTTTAGTTCGTTTTAACCGTAGTTCGTTATAAGCATATATACAGCACAACTACAGCAAAGAGTCGGGACCAAAAAAGTAGTTCGTTATATCCGTCATTTCGTTATAAGCGTGTTCGTTATAACCGTAGTTTACTGTATATGTCATAGAGAATCAGTTCCACGTGGGGCGGTGGGGTTGCCTAGAAGAGTAAACTACGGTTATAACGAACTCAAAGGGACCACCAGTTTTAGTTCGTTATAACCGTAGTTCGTTATATGCATATATACAACATCTATACAGCAAATGGCCGGGACCAAAAATTAAGTTCGTAATATCCATCAGTTCGTTATAAGCGTGATCGTTATAAACGTAGTTTAATGTAGTTAAAGTGTTAGCTCGTCACGTCGAAGACCCGGGTTCGATTCCACTTGGGTACAATGTGTGAAGCCCATTTCTGGTGTCCCCCGCTGGAATATTGCTGGAATATTGCTAAAAGCGGCGTAAAACAATACTCACTCACCCAGTTCCACGTGGAGGTCGTTAATATTGCCTTTGTAAATGTTTCACTCCAAGTAAATTAAATACATGCACGTGAAACTAATATTTAGTGATTTAAGAAACCAACTGCCTATTTGAGATCCAGGTGATTGATTACATGTATATAAATTAGTAAAAGCAAGTAAATGGAAATTAGATTTTAACTTTAGTTAAATACAAATTGAAAAGGAATATGTAGGCAAATTCATTGTCCTAAGCATATAAGATATTGAAAGTTTTACGTTTGCTGTCAGCAGAAATGCAGAAAGTGCATTTAAATATATTTAAATTTGAAAGGGTATCCTTAGATATTTGTAAACCAATTGCAAGTGGCAGAATATTTTTCAAAATACATTTTCGTTTTTAAATATGGGAGGTATGAAGATTGACCTTGTTTTTTCGGGGAACAAAATATTCCGTCACGGACATTTTATTATTTCGCCGGTCAGGAAAACAGGGACCTTATGGGTAAAAAAAATCACATTTTTACTTCTTATTATATTTTAAAAACTCCTAGAACCACAAAATTTCTTAAGCTTAATTTCATATTTATTACAGAGATGTAAGACATCAATCATTTGGACTCATTTTCAGATTTATTACTTATGTAATGGTTGCGGGTAAAAGATGTATGTCTGCTTAAGAGAGAGTAGACATGTATGACGAAATTTGTTTAAATGTTTTTAAACTAACGAGAGAAAAATATGATGTATTCGTACAGTCTGCACATATGGCGATTTATACGGAAGTAAGTTGGCGTTTAATGCTTCTTTATATATGACGTAACAGCACAATTGTATCCTAGCACCCATAAGGTAAAACACTTTTTCCTTCGATTCTGGGTCACATTTTGTTATTAAAGGCAAAGCGGGATGAACTCTTCGTCTGAGGACACAGAACTCGACCCTTTAATTTATGTTAAGGATAACAGAATATACTTCATATGCCGCGGGAAATTTGGAAAATATTTTTTGTTAGCAATAAAAATGATTGATGCGCAGGGTTTAAAGTGGCGCGTCGGTGTGGGGGAAATTTAATAGTTTCATTTTTCAGCCTTACAATCTGAGAAACCCTTTTCCCGCATGTCTTGAAGTATACATCATACATCCATGATAAACAGCAGTGTCATTGTATTTTATTTCCGCGAGCCACGTCATTCTTGTCAATATATTCTCTACTATTTTCCGGCACGGAGTATTCCCTGGGAACAACAGCAAACTGCGATTGTTGATGTATTTTAAAACATGACAAGTGTTTTTCTGTAATACTAGTAGCTGCTCTTGACTTAATTGCTATAAATACTGGGGCATTGAACTAGCCTTTAATACAGCACATTGTAAACAGGTGAGAGATACGACCACGACTAAGTCAACGACCATGTCAACGACCACGACCACGACCACGACCAAGTCCACGACAACCACCAAGTCCACGACTAGGACCGTAGCCAAGTCCACGGCCACGACTACGACCAAGTCCACGACAACCATCAAGTCCACGACCTAGTCCACAGTCACGACTACGACCAAGTCCACGGCCACGACTAAGACCAAGTCCACGACCACGACTACGACCAAGTCCACGACAACCACCAAGTCCACGACCTAGTCCACGGTCACATCTACGACCAAGTCCACGACCGCGACCACGACCAAGTCCACGACAACCACCAAGTCAACGACCTAGTCCACGGTCACGTCTACGACCAAGTCCACGACCACGACCACGACCAAGTCCACGACAACCACCAAGTCCACGACCTAGTCCACGGTCACGTCTACGACAAAGTCCACGACCGCGACCACGACCAAGTCCACGACAACCACCAAGTCCACGACCTAGTCCACGGTCACATCTACGACCAAGTCCGCGACCGCGACCACGACCAAGTCCACGACAACCACCAAGTCCACGACCTAGTCCACGGTCACGTCTACGACCAAGTCCACGACCACGACCAAGTCCATGACATTGTCCACGGTCACGACTACGACCAAGTCAACGACCACGACTAAGTCCACGACAACCACCAAGTCCACGACCAGGACCACAGCCAACTCCACGGTCACGACTAAGACCAAGTCCATGGCCACGAAAACGTCAACGACCACGACCAAAACTACACCAGTGACCACAATCACGTCTGTCCCGGACAGTTAATACACTACTTTATACGCCAACACAAATTGTATTACGTTCATCAATCAGGTTGTACGTTGTTACTTAAAATACACAACGACAATGTCTCCTGCTCCGCATGGCACGCATCCCAGCGTCTAGACAAACACAGAGACACCCCCGCCCCTCCGGAGAGTGATGCACGGCGCTCTGCAATGACTGAAAGTTGTCCTCCTCGCACACCCATGTCGACACCACGGAACACCTCTGAAAAGGACTGACTAACCTTACGCCACACGGATAACAAATCTAAAATCTAGTCAAAATAAAAATATATATTACATCACAATCTTTGACACAATGCATTTACCTTACTGATTATAACTTGCAAGATGCACACGAACGTCTCAAGAAAGTCTCGTTGCCCTAACATTGGTCATTGTGCCTCGGTAGTGTTCTAACTTGAATCACTTCCTATCAAGAACGGTAGCTCCATACCTAAACATAACGTGCATTTCTCATAACAAATGCCATATCCTTTTCAAGAGCCTCCTAAAATTATATAACATCACATCCCGACAATCCTGTCCGACTTCAATCGGTGACCTACATGGACCGATGAACGACCTTGACCTTTCCGTCAACTCAACCAGGAAGCGATTCACACTCTGAGCAGACGACTTGTGAATTATTAAAACACGCAAGGATTTCAACATATTGACGTGGCTACTTTATGATAATGCAATAATTGGATTTATTTCATCTACCTGAGCTTCACGTGGATCCCGAGGTTCCCGAGGTCCGCGTTTTGAAGAAATTTACCTTTCTATGAATAGAAGCTGGGTATTTTACAACAGTAAGCAATCTTTTGCCCCAACTGGATCAGCTTATCATGCGTATGACAGACGATGGACGAGCGGATACACTGACGACAACAAGCATTTACCTTGCAATGAGCGATGCGTGCCGTGCATCTGAATTGTCGCAATGGCATTAACGATTAACACTCTGGCACGACAAACAATACGCTGCACTAACGTCTGCTTCATAGTGGAAGATATCTATTACGGAAACAAACTGACTTAAATATTTATGCGGTAACAGAAATTGTATATCTATCTCAAACAAAGTGAATGAGTGAATGAGTGAGTTGGGTTTAACGCCACTTTTAACAGTATTCCAGTTATACCGCGGCGTATATCTACGTGAACTCGTTGTTAGGTCAGTAGGTGAGGTGGGGTGAAATGGGGTTTAACGTCGCGTCCAAGAATATTGCACTTATATAGCGACGTGCATGTACGTGTGTGTGTTTGTGTGGCTGCTTGTACTAGTCCGGAATGATGCTGATTTATAGTGCTAGCTCACTGAGATACCATGCCGCAGTTTAACATGAATACCCAACACAGACACAGTATACTGACTCCGAGCCGACCAGTCCTTGTTTTAGCCCCTTAATGCCGAGCGCCAGACAGGGTAAGTTATGTCAGTAAAGCATTGGCAGTCATACTCAGTTTCAGATGTACAAAATGGATTCCAAAGAAATCCTAGTGAGTGAGTGAGATTGGTTTTAACGCCGCTTTTAACAGTATTAACAGCTTAATGTGGGAGGAAAGCCCGAAGTGATGCAGGTCTCAGAAGAAATCCTAGTGAATTCTTAGAACACACTCATTTGACGAAAATGTAGTATGGGAATTTTCAAATAATATATTCACCTTCCATTAAGTAATATGATCACATTAATTTTAGTGAGTGAGTGAGTGAGTGAGTGGGTGGGTGGGTGGGTGAGTGAGTGAGTGAGTGAGTGTTTGAGTGAGTGAGTGAGTGAGTGAGTGAGTATGGTTTTACGCTGCTTTTAGCAATATTCCAGCAGTATCATGACGAGGGACACCAGAAATGGGCTTCACACATTGTACCCATGTCGGGAATCGAACCCGGGTCTTCGACGTGACGAGCGAACCACTCTAACCACTAGGCTTCCCGACCGCCCCTTTACACACAAGAATATTGTTCTAAAGTATATAACTAGGTACCTGTATATAACCATGTCCGCAGATGATATAGTGCTCAGAGGCTGGTGGGGTAGGCTTGTGGTTAAAGTGGTTGCTCATAACACAGAAGGCCCATGTTCGATTCCCAATATGGGTACATTATATGACGATCATTTCAGGCGTAAAAGCAGATTCATTCAGTGCTTGTACTATTTATTCGGAGTGAGTGAGTGAGTGAGTTGGGTTTAACGCCGCTTTTAAAAGTATTCCAGTTATATCGCGGCGTGTCAGCTTAATGTGGGAGGAAAGTGATGCAGGTCTTAGACGTTTACCACTTCGGTGAAACCCACGAGCACGGGTATGGTGCTAACAAACCTAGAAACATAATCGGGGCGAACCAGGATTAGAACCCACAATCATAGGTTTTTGGCGTGCCCAAAGGACGCAACTCTGCACACTGCACAGCGAATTGCGGCGCCTTAGACAACTGTCTTATGCTTGTCGTAAGAGGCAACTTACGGGATCGGGTGGTCAGGCTCGCTGACTTGGTTGATGCATGTCATCGCGTCCCAATTGTGTGGATCGATGCTCTTGATGTCAATCATTGGGTTTTCTGGTCCAGACTTGATTGTTTACAGACCGCCGTCGTATAGCTGGAATATTGCCGAGTGCGGCGTTAAACAACAAACAAATAAATCACAGACCTTACTGACAACACAGTAAACAGGAACGAGTACACGTTTCACCACTTTTGCCGTCGGGACACCACGAATTGGCTTTCAAAATTGTGTCCATTTGGAGAGACGCCGGGCTTTCGCCAAAACGAACTTGCACTTTAAGCGCTAGACTACACCGAGCCCATATAGTTGGAAAGAAATAAACAACTTAAGCGACGAACAGAGTGACACGAAACACGTGACAATGTGCATAACACTAGCACCATCGTCATACCAGCTTTAATCAAATCCTATCATCGTAGTGCAGTAACTTTGCCCATCCTTACAGTGCTTGTGTCAAGGTCGCGTTAATAAACAGAGTATGAATGTCGTAACATGTACGTGTTATGTTCAATGCATATAAAGACATAAAATTCTTTTCAAGGTCTATTGTTACTTTGATTTGTGTCGAAAATTTGAATTCTCATAAACCTAGTACTCTCATGTTAGACGCAGCAGTCTGGTCTAGTTGCCTAGTGGTCTAAGTGTCCCCTTTGTCTAAGTGACAGACTGGTCTAGTTATCGCAGTGGTCTAAGTGTCGCCTTTGTCTAAGTGGCAGACTGGTCTAGTTATCGCAGTGGTCTAAGTGTCGCCTTTGTCTAAGTGACACACTGGTCTAATTGTCGCAGTGGTGTAAGTGACGCAGTGATCTAATTGTTGCAGTGGTTGGTGTCGAAGTGCGTGTAGGTTTCAGGAATGGAGAGACACGAGGGTTTTCTCCGACTCAAAATATATCCCTACTTTTTAGACGAGATGAAACATTCCTATGTGCACGAAACCTATGACATAAACCAGTAGTCTTTATAGTCTATATATCTATACTGTGTAAGTCACGGTTACAAATAAACTGGGCGGCAAACGAAAATATAGCTCGAGTTCCATGGTCGATACAAAATAACAAGAAGAGGTTTTGTTGTGAATTATAATATAATCTAGGGAGGGGTAACAAATGATTGATCAACCACAGTTTGAATGAAATTGTGCAATCACAGACAATGTAAGCTCAAGGTAAACAATGGTGGGGTAAGAAATTTCATTTTCAAAAGTTGTCTGAAATGTCACCAAAAAATTGTCAGACACACTACAAGTTCATTGTCGACACAGTTGCCTTCAATAGCGTGTATGACCTTCAGCTGCCTCAATGCATGCTGAGGTACGCCGCCTCATCGATGACGTCAGACGTGGACTGGAATCCGTTGCCACTCGTCTCTCAGGGCCTGCTGCAATCCTTGTCTGTTGACGGGAGGCTGATGGCGTGCTCTAATCTGTCTGTCGAGATGGTCGCACATGTGTTCAATAGGATTCATATTGGGTGAGTGGGCAGGCCAGGGCAAAACGTCAACGTTCTGCTGGTTAAGAAAGTTCCGAGTCAGTCTTGCAGTATGGGGCCTGGCATTGTCGTGTTGAAACAATGTCCCCTGCTGTTGGTTTTGTAAGAACGGAAGCACAACTGGCTGCAACACTTGGTCTCTGTACTGCACAGCGTTCAGGTTTCCCTGTATAATCACCAAATCAGTCTTCTGATCTCCACAAATACCGCCCAACACCATGACACCTCACCCGCCGAATGGATGGACCTTGCGAATACACGCTGGAGCCAAACGTTCCCCTCTGCGTCGTTAAACTCGTTTTCTGCCGTCATTTCGAAACAAGTTAAACCGACTTTCATCAGTAAACAGCACTCGACGCCTATTTCTCACTTGCCAGCGTCTAACCTTCCTCGCCCATCGCTGTCTCAGGCGTCGATGTTGACCAGTCAGTACCATTCCTCGGAAGGGACGATACGCTCGGATTCCAGCAGCACGAAGTCGTACTTCTGTGCGTTAGCTAATGGGATGTCCCAACGCTGTTGCTGCCGTCACCGTCGCCGTTACGAATCTGTTTCGCAGGTGAATGAGCCGTATCTGACCGTCTTCCAGTGGTGTTGTCACTCGGGGTCGTGCGGTTCTAGGCCTGTCCTGTGTCCTTCCTGTCTGCCTGTACCGTTGAATCAGCCTGGCTACTGTCAATGGTGTACAACCAAACCTTCTGGCAATTTGGACCTGTGTTGCCCCCATTTCGGCCATACTGATGGCTCTCTCTCACTCTGCTCCCTTGACAGTCGTGGCATTTCTTTTGTGAGCTTTCATCACGTGTGGTTATACCCTGCAGACGAACCTGTTCCTGGGCAGTCATATTCCCAATACCCACTTTCCACTAGTTATCGCTGTTTTTAGGAAAATTACAAATTGCCAACCTATACTTTCTTTTGCCGCTTAGTTTATTTACTAGTTCTTATGAGTTTACTTCCATCGTGTGTCGCTTCAGACAAGGTGGATTATTTCACGTCCTAAAATCATATTTTTGGGGTGAATGAAAACTGTTGTGGCGGCCATCTTGGCTTTCAAAATGGCCGCAATTTGTCATCCTCTATCGGTCATATTTCAGAATTTAATTTAGAATTGACGTTCACTTTGTGTGAGTTTATTGGAGTATGAACCTTCATAGTGTGAGGGGCAAACTGTAAGAACGTAGGAGCTTGCGACATGTTTTAGTCATCATTGATCAATTTGCCGATCATTGAAAGGTGATTAAAGATGTGTCAAATAGACTCTAAGGTAAACTCATAGATTGCTGTAGACTGTCACTGCCAGCCCAGACACGGATCGAGTCGATACTACCATAGTTTGGATGTGCATTTCTTCGTTTTGTTCACTAGGATTAGTCGTAGCAAGGATATTCGTGAACGATCATGCAGTCAAACTCTCTGACGTTTCTCAATGTATACTAAAACGCTGAGTTCAAGATCAAAGGGTCTTAATTAGGAGAAAGAATGCTTCCGTACGTATTCGTGCTAGGGAATTCCCATGTGTTCCCCAAGGAATGTGGAAGTAGTCAGTGTTTACGTCACTTCAAGAACACGGTCTCGTGAAATACGTATGAACGTCAAATTGTATCGTTCATACACTTATGAACGTCAATTTAGCGGTCAGGTGACCGACCTCTCTCCAAATGAAAAGCCGTATATCGTGTAAACTTCAAATTAAAAAAATATGTCTTTGATATTGTGACACATAACATTGCCGCCACTAGTCCTGTACCATGACTGTGGAATTTATTTCTTTAATGAATACTTCAGTGTGAAAGACTCAGTTTTCTGAAGTTAAGAAAAGTGATATTTTCACTGCAGCGAACGTAACATTTGATATTTAACTGCAGTGAACATAACACTGATGGAACTATTGTCATACAAGAATTACATCCCCTTAAATTGTCTCCTTTATCGTCAGTGTCAAGCTCGTACACTATCTGTTGACGTTTTTTTACATTAGTTAAACATTGGCAGGACATAAAATTGACTGATGGTCATTTATGGAGTTAATATAACGTCTTGTCGTTTTTTTATTCTCTCGAAAATGTTTCA
The DNA here is from genome assembly GCF_023055435.1 of Haliotis rufescens. NCBI lineage: Eukaryota > Metazoa > Mollusca > Gastropoda > Lepetellida > Haliotidae > Haliotis > Haliotis rufescens. The sequence continues at coordinate 43,371,970 of NW_025963802.1, forward strand.
TTTTACTCGTCAATCGAGACTGTTCGTTTCTCAAAGCGCCATTTTTGTTACTTGACCATTTTGTATTATTTCGCTTTCACAACGGTCTTCTTGTTTTTAAGAATATTTTTGTTAAAGTTGATTTTGTATATAATCATAAGTCAATTTATGATAAAGAATTTTCGTGACCCAAATGTATTTTGATAATTTTGTTTATATTGTTTAAGATTGTGCAAACACCGAACTACTTTTTAAGTCGCAATTACAAGGGGTGGTGAACCGTCCCTGTGTTTTCGGTAGGGAGAATTTACGTTTCAAGGTTTTACATTTGTAATGAAATAATTTCATTTTTCGGTAGACACCAACACAAAAAAGTATATAATAAATAGGATATTTCATATATCTCGTGAACTATCATGTTCCTCTCGTGACGGGAGAAAAGGAGATATATTCTTTGTATTAATCAGTATTGCGTCTTTATGGTTTTTAACGTTAACCTTGTTACCAAAACTACCATCTTTTCTTCATCGCTTAATTTCTTACGTCGGCCCATAACTACAATCCTGAAAGTTTTTTAAAATCAAAGTTATCCCACGGTAGTTTGAAATGTGAGCAAAAGAAAACGGGCAGCTGTGACGTTGCATTCCTGTATTGTAGTTACCATGATGATACGATCAACAGGACGTGTCCTTCTATGGCGGTACTAGTGCGTTGTGCAATGGTGACTCATACATTGTACATAGATACATGTATGTATACTATCCGTTTCCTTCACGATATGTACATTACACTGACACAGCATTCGTCTTACAAAGATTACCTTTAAACATTCATATATCGTCATGGACTCCTATAAACAAAGAAAATAAACAACCATGTTTGATGGTGGCTAAATATATCAACAAACAGGAGATGGTTATTCGATGGTGATGTATTTGATAAGGATACCATGGACGTGTTTGGTGTCTTAGTTTGCAGTGTTTCGGCGCTTGTGTTCAGCCAAGTAACGTTTTGACAACGTTTTTTTTTTTTTTTTTTGGCAAATCCAGTTTTCAAGTGTATGCTTTCATTTGCACGGCATTTTATTCAGCATTGTTTTTCTCTGTGTTGCATGTTTATGATATAAAAAATTATATATATGAATAAGGAGTATCTCCCTTAAAGTGACTGCTAAAGCCCCACTTAATGGAGAAAATATTACTCAAAACTCAATTGTTACTGTTATCATGAAAATATATTGATAACTGAAAATGTAAAGAAACTATTTAAATAAAAAGTAGACGTCAAGGTGCATAACAGTAAAAAAGAAAGTCAAATTTCTTCCCCTTTCAGTCTGTGTTATATTTTCAAGGAGGCTAAAGTCAGCAGAGCTTGCACCATAACTTGTGTGAAGAACACACGAATTTCAGAGGTTCGAATCCCAGATGCTCGTGATTACGATCCTTGGTTTGTCAGCAGCAAACTCGTGTTTCTGGATATCACCGAAAAGATATATTTTGTTTGATAGGCATTTTATAAGTTGACGGATGACAACGTTTTTTTTTTAATTTTCAACAATTATTTAAAAAATGAATAATAACTTTTCATTATACTGCGATCGCGATACTTGCTTGACAACGATATAAGGATCTATACTGAAACGCCATTATCACATTTAAAAATATATCATGTTTAGAAAGACATAACTATGTCTACGACATGTGTAACCTTTGGCCTTCCACGCATGTATTGATGACAGTCTGTGGATGACAGAACACTCACTCACTCACTCACTCGCTCACTCACCAATGATACGTTTTCCTATTGACACACACCGACCAATGAAAATCAGTGTCTCTAGACTATAAAGCTGCGTTCGATGCCATATTAGATACATGTTCCAGCTATACCACGATGTCCTGCAAATAAACGAATCAGAGCGTGCTCTCCGATCCTCTGGTGGAACTCTACTGTATCAGCCTCTGTCTACTTCTGCTATGTCTGACCGTGCCTTCTCCTTTTGCAGTCCACAGTTATGGAACTCTTGCCTTTGAATATGAGAAACTCTGCTTCTAAGGAAACGTTTAAGTCTCTCCTCAAAACCCACTTCTTCACTTCAGCTTTTCAATAGATCTCCTGATTGTTGGCATATGTACATAGACATTACTTTTTAACTTTGTCACAGCGCCGGTGAGCAACTGTCGATGGATATTAGGCGCTTTACAAATAAATTATTATTATTATTAGATATACTAGGGGTTGATGTTATAAACAACATCCAACGTCATTACGAAACGCAATCAATCAAGTCAAGGGCCCTGACCACAGATCATTCAGTCGCATTCAGTCTACAAGCGTTGGTCATTTGGTACCATATCCCGGTCTCCCACGGGAAAGAGTATTTATAAAATCATTATGAATATGATAATATTTCTCTCTTATATTATTAAGTTAGGTCCCCTGGACACGCCAGAAACCTATGATTGTGGGTTCGAACCGCGGTTCACCCCGATTATATTTCTAGGTTTGTCAGCACCATACCCGTGCTCGTGGGTTTCACCGAATTGGTAAACGTCTGAGACCTGCATCACTTGGGGCTTTCCTCACACATTAAGCTGACACGCAGTGATGTTACTGGAATACTGTTAAAAGCGGCGTTAAACCCAACTTACTCACTCACTCACTTATATTATTATACGAAGTAAATTCGAAACCTTTTCCATCCCAGTGAGGGGAGTGGAACCAATGGCGTAGTGACATGACGTCATCCCGTCTCGTTCACTGTGAACGGATCCGCTGAGTCAGCAGTATGCCTTGGTCAAGACGTACCATTAAGGCGGTCAACGATGGAATTGAGTGGGTGTTGTATCAACTGCAAGAGGCCACTGAAGGACAAGCGTCACCTCCGTTACCACTGCACCCACCCAGAACGGACTTCAAGTTGTTCCGATCATGACCGACCTGATCACCCAACCGTGCGATAACTCCGACGCAATGCACGGAAGTGGACCGTATCAACATACACTAAATTATATACATCATATCATTGTACTGTACGTAAGGTAATGGATACTGTATACCAGTATATATATGTGTGTTTGAAACAAAAATGAAACAAATTCATCATCATCACTACCATCTCATCATCATCATCATCATCATCATCATCATCATCATCATCATCATCACTACCATCTCATCATCATTATCATCATCACCACCACTACCATCTCATCAGATTTCATCACCACCACTACCATCTCATCATCATCACCACCACTACCATCTCATCATCATCATCACCACCACTACCATCTCATCATCATCACCACCACTACCATCTCATCATCATCACCACCACTACCATCTCATCATTATCATCACCACCACTACCATCTCATCATCATCATCATCACCACCACTACAATCTTATCATCATCATCATCATCATCATCATCATCATCATCACCACTACCATCTCATCATCATCACTACTATCTCATCATCATCATCATCATCATCATCATCATCATCATCATCATCATCATCATCACCACCACTACCATCTTATCATCATCATCATCATCATCACCACCACTACCATCTCATCATGATCAGCATCATCACTACCATCTCATCATCATCATCATCATCATCATCACCACGACTATCATCTTATCACCATCATCATCATCATCATCACCACCACTACCATCTTATCATCATCATCATCACCACCACCACTACCATCTCATCATGATCAGCATCATCATCATCATCACTACCATCTCATCATCATCATCATCATCCCCACCACTAACATCTTATCATCATCATCATCATCATCACCACCACTACCATCTCATCATGATCAGCATCATCACTACCATCTCATCATCATCATCATCATCACCACCACTACCATCTCATCATCATCATCACTACCATCTCATCATCATCATCATCACTACCATCTCATCATCATCACCACCACTACCATCTCATCATCATCATCATCATCACTACCATCTCATCATCATCATCATCACAACTACCACCATCACCATCACCATCAATGTCGTCGTTGCCATCATCATCTACCCATAATGGTTGTCGGCTCAAATATATGTTAAATGTGTTTTAATAAAGTAGTGGCTGTACAGACTTGAGTTTAATCATCAACGCATCGGCCGTACCCTGAAGTTCGTCTCACGTTACGCGCATTGTGTGGATCTGAGTCAAGTTAGTACTGAATGATGAAAATCTCTACGTCAGTACAGCTCCCCCCTGGGTTTATTTCGTGACAAAGACCCAGAGAGTAGGAGTTGGGAAGACGTCACTGGAGACATTGATCACGTCCTGTCCCCAGTGTGCCCCAGTGTGCCAGTGTGTGAGATATTAGATCTTAATGATCGTGTACGAGATAGCGGATGAGAGACCTAATCTCTCTGATAAGATCATGCTATCCCATATTTATCATCATGGCTAATTTCCGTTTATCTTATATTTCTGGCTTAATAACTATAATTAGGTAAATAGTGGTAGTTTTTAGAATGAGTGTGATTGAAGAAGTTATTTTCAAATTATGAACATATGGTGCCGTGAGACTTGTTTGACGTCACTACACATTCATACATGTCTTCCTGTTCTATAATTATAAATATGTAAAATTAACAAAGTGCAAATGTCAATCCAAATCATAACAAAATCGACCTGTGAAGATCCGGGTTAGAATTGGCCCAACGGGAATTGTGTCCCGACGGCAAAAGTGGTGTAACATTTATTCGTCTTCTTTACTGTATTGTCAGTAAGGTCTGTGATTTGCTTTGTTTGTTTGTTTGTTGTTTAACGCTGCACTCAGCAATATTCCACCTATATGACGGCGGTCTGTAAATAATCGAGTCTGGACCAGACAATCCAGTGATTAATATCATGAGCATCGATCCACGCAATTATGAGTCAGCGAGTCTGACCACGCGATCACGTTAGTCTCCTCTTACAACAGGCATAGTCGCCTTTTACGGCAAGCATGGGTTGCTGAAGACCTATTCTACCCCAGATCTTCACGCGTCAATTATGCTTCAGACTAATAAACTATTTTTTGGAAGCTGACGAATGCCAAGGTAGACTGACAACGGTATAAGGATCTGCACAGTAAAATAAAGAAGTTATCTATAAAGTGTGTCTACTATGCTTCAGTTTGTTGAAAAGAAGAAATTGCCTGCCACAAAAAATACGTTGTTAAAAGGTTTTTCCTCGACTCAAATATCTGGTTTTGTAGCCGTAGCAGTATCTATATAAAATACTTACGAGAGATACGGCAGTGTGCAAGGGTTTGGAGTCGTGACTTCTGTGTTCACCCCATTACACAGAATTGCGGCATAACACAGAGTAACACAGAATTGCGGCATAACACAGAATTACGGCATAACACAGAATTGCGGCATAACACAGAATAACACAGAATTGCGGCATAACACAGAATTACGGCATAACACAGAATTGCGGCATAACACAGAATAACACAGAATTGAGGCATAATGCAGAATTGCGGCATAACACGGAATTGGGGCATAACACAGAACTGAGCCATAACGCAGAATTGAGGCATAACACAGAATTGAGGCATAACACAGAATTGTGGCATAACACAGAATAACACAGAATTGAGGCATAACACAGAATTGAGGCATAACGCAGCATTGAGGCATAACACAGAATTGAGGCATAACACAATTGCGGCATAACACAGAATAACACAGAATTGCGGCATAACACAGAATTGAGGCATAACACAGAATTGAGGCATAACACAGAATAACACGGAATTGCGGCATAACACGAAATTGAGGCATAACACAGAATTGAGGCATAACACAGAATTGAGGCATAACACAGAATTGAGGCATAACACAGAATTGAGGCATAACACGGGATTGCGGCATAACACAGAATTGCGGCATAACGCAGAATAACACAGAATTGAGGCAAAACGCAGAATTGAGGCATAACACAGAATTGAGGCATAACACAATTGCGGCATAACACAGAATAACGCAGAATTGAGGCATAACACAGAATTGAGGCATAACGCAGAATTGAGGCATAACACAGAATTGAGGCATAACACAGAATTGAGGCATAACACAGAATTGAGGCATAACACGGGATTGCGGCATAACACAGAATTGCGGCATAACGCAGAATAACACAGAATTGAGGCAAAACGCAGAATTGAGGCATAACACAGAATTGAGGCATAACACAATTGCGGCATAACACAGAATAACGCAGAATTGAGGCATAACACAGAATTGAGGCATAACGCAGAATTGAGGCATTACACAGAATTGAGGCATAACACAGAACTGAGGCATAACATAGATTAACACAGAATTGAGGCATAACACAGAATTGCGGTATAACACGAAATTGAGGCATAACACAGAATTGAGGCAAAACACGGAATTGCGGCATAACACGAAATTGAGGCATAACACGGAGTTGTGGCATAACACAGAATTGAGGCATAACACAGAATTGAGGCGAAACGAAAATGTCAAAAACTAAAATAAAATATCAAAAACACATAACGAAAATGTCAAAAAACTAAAATGAAAATACAGAAAACTATTTCCACCGCGGTGATAATATTTACACCGCGGTGGAAATAGTTTTCTGTGTATTCATTTTAGTTTTTGACATTTTTGTTTTGTGTTTTTGACATTTCCATTTTAGTTTTTGACATTTTCACTTCACATTTCAGCGACTCAAAAGCTACTTAAAAGTACATTTTCTATGTTTTCGGATGTTTTTATACATGATTTATCACATATTTGTATGACAGATTGTGTTAATTTGCAAAAGGTTAAGATAAAAGTAAGTTAAACATCAAAATATTGAAAAACAGACTCCATGTCCCTTATGGGCCACCGTAGGTGTAAGCATTCTTTAAGCAACGAGCAATCCACGTAGTGAAACAGAAACGTGATACCGTTTTTTTATGTTTCGATTTCGGAGAAAATGCAAATACTTGAAAATAGAAAGTTGCGATGTACTTAGAGGTATTGTTGATAATGGTTTTGACCTACTGACATAGTACTTGACGTCTTTGAGTGGGTGTTTCCTAACACAACCTAACAAAAATGTGTCATATTTACATGTGTATGTCTTTCGTCGGGGACTGAGTCACGCGTTACACAGTGAATAGGCTTACAACGATTGACATAGATAGCGAGTTGTTTAGTTTCGTTTAAACATAATATTTCCGTGTTATCAGTGTGTGGGAAGGGGCCGTGTGATTCATTCATTGATCGTTTACTACAGTAACTGTGAAACCCACGAGCATAGGTATGGTGCTAGCTGAAAGATATTTGTAGATGACAATCCTTTTGATGTATGATGAGAATATTTACATTTATTGATAATAACTGTTTTTCATAGGCATTACTTGGAACTTGACGGAGGACAAAGTAGACACAATTTATGGATAACAACTTCTTTATTTGCTGTAAAGGGGACGTTTCAGTGTAGTTCCTTGCATGACAAGGTGTAAGGATATATACCGTAACGTCTCCTTTACGGTAAATAAGGTGTTGTTATCCATAAGTTGTATCTACTTTGTTAGAAAAGACTTTTCAAATATGCAAATCTTGCAATATAGGTATTTTTCTTCACCTTTGATGTTTTTTAAAATTTACTAAATTTATAGTCGAGGTAAGAGTGATTGGGTTTAACACTGCTTCGAACAGTATTCCAGTTATATCAAGGCGTGTCAGCTTTATTTGGTTTGGAAGCTCGAAGTGATGCAGGTCTTAGACGCATACCACTTTGGTGAAACCCACAAGCACAGGTATGTTGCTGGGAAGCCTAGAAACATAATCGAACCGGGATTTGAACCTACGAGCATAGGTTCTGGACAAAAAAATCAATATTTCATAATATCAGTTTTTGAAGCCTCTGAGCGCTAGAGCTTGGCGTTGTGTTTAGCGAAGTGCAAAGTAATCCTGCTTTAACTGTAACCTCATAATAGGACACACACCTGTAACAAGCAAATCAGGACAACTATACTACACCAACACTGCACAATGAGATATGTGTGTGCTTGTTCCACTGTGTGAAGGGTTAAAGACGACGTGACGAATGTGTGTAAATCACCTGTTTTGTTTCACAATGCGAGTGTTTGAACATTTGGGTGTTAGGAAATTACGAAGAATGTCTGAGTGTTAGGTAGTATCTTCTTGACTGTAAGAGTATTGAAACATGTGAATGATTAAATAATTATCATCCATGAAATGAGCCAAACGTGGTATTTCGCAATTTTCAACGATAAATATCGAACTTCGTTGTCTCAAACTTGGATGTGTCGAATTCCCGGTTGTCTCGAACTCATCTTCCGGTCACTATCAATTCCTTCTCTCTATCCTATCATCTTTCGGTTTTTTTGAAAATGTACGTTGTTGGCTGTCTCGAACCCCAGATATCTCGAAAAAAGAAATTCCAGATCCCAGCGAGTCCGACTGCATTAATATTATATTCAGTTTGTGTTGTCCTAAATGTACTACAGCAATTATGAAAATTATGAATAAACATAGAGGTTTGTTCTCGCTGTAATTATTTTCGAAGAACACCCAGTGCTGTCCTGCTTACATGATAATGACCCCTGACAACCCTGAACTACATTCATATTCAACAGTAGAGTGAGTGAGTGAGTGAGTTTAGTTATACGCCACTTTTAGCAAAATTCCAGCAATATCACGGCGTGGGACACCAGAAATGGGCTTCACACATTGTACCCATGTGGGGAATCGAACCCGTGTCTTCGGCTTGACGAGCGAACGCTTTAACCACTAGGCCTACCCATCGCCCCTCACAAAATACGTGTGGAGGTGTAAATATTTCACTCGTTCGGTCACCAGGACCTTGAGAATAAAAGCGCAATTCTTTGTCACCCTAATCCGAAAGCATGTGGGTGGAGCGTATTTTATATAGGTCATCATGATCAGTCACATTGGTTATTTGTGTCACCGAAACAAATGTAGCCAGTGTGTATAAATAGTAAGACAGTTGTTAAGAAACACAACTATGTATAATCAACCCACTCACCGAAATCGACACCGACCAGCTGACAGTCGACTGGTTACTTCCGGGTTTAGATAAGCCAAGAGTACGCTATGCTGACACAGACTTTGTCACGATAAATGAATTGTGTGTGTGTGTTTGTGTGTGTGTTTGTGTGTGTGTGTGTGTTTGTGTGTGTGTGTGTGTGGTTGCTTGTACTAGACCGGACTGATGCTGATTTATAGTGCTAGCCCACTGAGATACCATGCCGCAGTTTAACATGAATACCCCACTCAGACACAGTATACTGACTTCGAGCCGACCAGTCCTTGTTGTAGCCCCTTAACGCCGAGCGCCAGACAGGGTAACAACAAGTACCATCTTTTAACGTCTTTTAGTATGACGCGGCCGGGCATCAAACCCCGGAACTTCCGCTCTCCGGGCGGACGCTCTACCAGTAGACCACGGAGGCGGTCGAAATGGAAAGGTAAAACCACAACGTCTTGTTTCAGAATACCTGTTAAGGGATCGGGAAAACCCGGACTGCTCGGACAATGGCACGGTTGCATGCATGATTGAGCATGAATAAAATTGTAGAATACTAATTTCGATATGAATTTCAAGATATTTGGCTGTAGAAGTGTGGGCTAGGTTTAAGCGTTGCTTCTTGAAACTCTTAATTACTTCCCGATCTGATGCTAGAGTGTGAGTGAGTTGGGTTTAACGCCGCTTTTAACAGTATTCCAGTTATATCAAGGCGTGTCAGCTTAATGTGGGAGGAAAGCCCGAAGTGATGCAGGCCTCAGACGTTTACCACATCGGTGAAACCCACGAGCACGGGTATGGTGCTGACAAACCTAGAAACGTAATCGGGGCGAACCAGGATTCGAACCCACAATCATAGGTTTCTGGCGTGCCAAAGGGACGCAACTTTGCACAGCGAATCGCGGCGCCTTAGACGACTGGACCACCCGTGCCCCCATCTGATGCTGGAGGAAAGTCCAGAGTGATGGTTGTATGTTGTTTTTACGCATCAGTCAGTAATATTCAGTAACATTCCTGTTACACTGCCGGGTAAAAAATAAACGCATGAAAATAGGGTGTGATAAAAAAATGCAAACGTAATCAAAACGTGACTAGGCTTAAAACAAGCGCCGAAAGACCGGATACTTAATTTAGGTCCAAATCACAACTATGACATCCGTATGAAAATCATCACCGTCGAATAACCATTTCCTGTTTGTTTCATTTTTAGCCACTATCAAACATGGGCGTATAGTTTCTTTTGTCCCGAGTCTACTTCATAACCGTGAAGATTCAGCTTAATAAAGGTCGTCAGCAACCAATGCTGTCGTAAGAGGCGACTATGCTTGTCGTAAGAGGCGACTATGCTTGTCGTAAGAGGCGACTATGCTTGTCGTAAGAGGCGACTATGCTTGTCGTAAGAGGCGACCTTGCTTGTAAGAGGCGACCATGCTTGTCGTAAGAGGCGACTATGCTTGTCGTTAGAGGCGACCATGCTTGTCGTAAGGGGCGACCATGCTTGTCGTAAGGGGCGACCATGCTTGCCGTAAGAGGCGACCATGCTTGTCGTAAGAGGCGACCCTGCTCGTCGTAAGAGGCGACCATGCTTGTCGTAAGAGGCGACTATGCTTGTCGTAAGAGGCGACCATGCTTGTCGTAAGAGGCGACTATGCTTGTCGTAAGAGGCGACTATGCTTGTCGTAAGAGGCGACCATGCTTGCCGTAAGAGGCGACCATGCTTGTCGTAAGAGGCGACCATGCTTGTCGTAAGAGGCGACCATGCTTGTCGTAAGAGGCGACCATGCTTGTCGTAAGAGGCGACCATGCTTGTCGTAAGAGGCGGCCATGCTTGTCGTAAGAGGCGACGATGCTTGTCGTAAGAGGCGTCTATGCTTGTCGTAAGAGGCGACTATGCTTGTCGTAAGAGGCGACCATGCTTGTCGTAAGAGGCGACAATGCTTGTCGTAAGCGGCGACTATGCTTGTCGTAAGAGGCGACTAATTGGTTGCTGAAGACCAATTTTAACCCGGGTTTTCATTATTGATCAGATTACTAAATTTGAAAAAAAAGTTGAAAACTACATGCCGAACGAGGTATCTCCATCGGAACATCACCAAGTCAAATTTGAAATAAAAGACACACTGTACGAAGTACAAAACACATTTCTGAACAAAATTCATCTTACTTTTTTTTAACTGTTTGTGGAGGAATCACACCTCCTTAAACCCTATCTTTATGGAAACTGTGGGTACGGTGATAGCGGGAACAAAGGACATGCTTACCCTTTCAGAAAACACCCTTTCAGAGAACACCAACGCTGATTTTCACTGACATATTCATTTATTTTTCATTAAATGTTTGGCCTTCACTCCCCGTGGAATTTGTTCCGACAGGTAATCGAGCCTAATTATTTTCTGGCGTTGCCGTTTTTAATTGTGTTTACATGTACTACCGTGCTCTCCTATACACAATAATAAGGATTTAGTTTAAAGGTTACTGCATTTGTCGTGATACTACTGTGATTATCTCCTATGTTGGAGCAAACAAGTTGAAGCGCAGATCCTTATTCGTAAAGACAGGCAGTTAGTGATAGTTAAAACACCCTAGAAGGCTCTTGACACCTTTACACACACCTGAACGTGCCACACACACCTGAACGTTCAACACACACCTGAACGTGCCAAACACACCTGAACGTTCCACACACACCTGAACGTGCCACACACACCTGAACGTTCCACACACACCTGAACGTGCCACACACACCTGAACGTGCCACACACACCTGAACGTTCCACACACACCTGAACGTGCCACACACACCTGAACGTTCCACACACACCTGAACGTGCCATACACACCTGAACGTGCCACACACACCTGAACGTGCCACACACACATGAACGTGCCACACACACCTGAACGTTCCACACACACCTGAACGTGCCACACACACCTGAACGTGCCACACACACATGAACGTGCCACACACACATGAACGTGCCACACACACCTGAACGTTCCACACACACCTGAACGTGCCACACACACCTGAACGTTCCACACACACCTGAACGTGCCACACACACCTGAACGTTCCACACACACCTGAACGTGCCACACACACCTGAACGTTCCACACACACCTGAACGTGCCACACACACATGAACGTTCCACACACACCTGAACGTGCCACACACACCTGAACGTGCCACACACACCTTGAAGTCCGTTGCTAAATGAAAGTCTAACAATCTCAACAAAAAACTAAAAAAAAAATTAATTTATCGTTGAAATGATGCACAGTTTGGAATCTGATGAGAACTCACTCAGAAACTAATCGTGCTTCAAATATTTTATAAAACAAATTAAAAAGCATATTAACAACTACAGTGAGTCGCTCTTACACAATTTCACCACAATATCACTTATGAAAAAGCATGAAAAGAAGACGAAATAAATTATCAAATATATGCAGCTAAAAAAAACAACTGCAAAAAATATAATACAATAATAACATAAAAATATATAATCGTTATGAAAAAAATACTATAGATTAAAAATAATATAAAAGTAAAATTGTATTTCTCCCGCCACTACTCGTAAAGCAATTGTAAATTGCAAATTACATATTTCAACCCCACTCACCGAAAAACAAACCTTAAAGCTTGTAAACCCATCACTGTGTCCACAGTTCAGCTGAACGTATACCCCGTGTGTGAATCAGTGATATAAATATATGTGAAATTCATTTTTCTCATCGGTTTGAGTGCATGATGCGTCAAACCCCGAAATATGTTGTTGTTTTTTTATTAACTGTATTGTCATGATGTCGCAGCAATCAGGATGTGATTCTGTAGTTAAAACCGCGCCCAAAGACCCGCCAACGACGATTCAGTTAATCTCGAGTGAGTGAGTTAATTTCGTGTAGATATGAGAGATTTCAGGTGTAAATGCAAGGCAGTATATTATTATTATTATTATTATTATTATTATTATTATTATTATTATTATTTACAGATTAAAATTAAAAAATGCAGCAAAGAGGGTTTGGGTGATCCTGGCACATTCAGGCTGATTAGGCTCATCATCAGCTCAAGGCCGAAGTAAAATACACGTGATTCTTAATGATGAGTCACTGATGACGATGTTGCGTTGTTTTACTCAGGAATTCAATTTGTAATTTTTGACATTTCTTTTATTTTACATGCATGAACACATCATATTTCACAAATAACATTCTTAAAAAGCTGTATCCAGCAGAACTATCACCTCACACATAGGAAGGCGTGTGTATACGTGCCACATATCACATGTGCAATAATAAGCTTTTGGTTTTAGTTTGTTGTTTAACGCCGCACTCAGCAATATTCCAGCTATATGACGGCGGTCTGTAAAATAATCGAATCTGGACCAGACAATCCAGTGATTGACATCATGAGCATCGATCCACGCAATTGGGATCGATGACATACATCAACCAAGACAGTGAGCCTGACCACCCGATCCCGTTAGTGGTCTCTTACGACAAGCATAGTCGCCTTTTACGGCAAGCATGGGTTGCTGAAGACGTATTCTACCCCCGGATCTTCACGGGTTAGCAAATAATGTAATTTGCGCACTTAAAGGAAGCAATCGGTACCCAAACGCTGGAAGACCAAAAGTAACACGTGACAATGGAATTCCTCTTTCTGCACAGGAAACTAGTGTATAGTTTGGTTCAGTTGTCTAAGACAAGTCGCAAGTCCATGTGCAGTGTTTCCCCTAAGCCGTGGGGGCGGTATGGTAGCCTAGTGGTTAAAGCGTTCGTTCGTCACACCGAACGCCCGGGTTCGATTCCATATATTGGTATAATGGGTATAATGTGTGAAGCCCATTTCTGGTGTCGCCGTGATATTGCTGGAATATTGCTAAAAGCGGCGAAAAAGCCACACTTTCTCACTCACTCACTCACTCACTCACTCACTCACTCACTCACTCACTCACTCACGCAATCAATCAAGCGATCAATCAATCAATCAATCAATCAATCAATCAATCAATCAATCAATGATTTGATTTGATAGTTCCCCCGGTTCTCCCTGATTTGGGGGTTTGTCAGCAAACCAAAATCCTTGATCGGGAGTTGCACCAGAGTGGTCCAAGATTGACGTGTATGTTCCGGGGCTTCTCGTGATTTGACTGGCGTACTGTTCAAATCGGCGTTAAACCAAATTCATTCTCAGCGAGACAAATATGGGCGTTTGCTGCGAATTATACCTTTGGATAATTGATATAAATACCCCGGAATCAATATATTGCAACTTTGATGATGATTTTGCATCTTGAAAGTTTTAGGCTTTATTTTATCAAATCTATTGATTTATCCAAAAAAATGTATTTATTTATCGATTGTTGATATAAATACTTCAGAATCAATACTGCAACGTTGATGACGATTTGGCTATCTGATGTTCTACGGATTAATAGAAACAAAATTCAATGTCAGTTTTGTCAAACAATTAAACGTTGGTATTGTCGTGGCTGCGTTAGGGCGTCAAGGGGGACCCGAATACATTTACCTGAGCGTATTGTCGTTCCGTGTCGTCATTGTAAGTTAATCCATGACGTTGCAGCTCGCCTGGTCAGCATCGGGTCATCTTTATCAAGGAGTGATTGGTCTATCAACGCTTACTCCGAATTGTCTCCATCGGCAATATACTCGCATAATAAAGAAACGCAACACCAGCTTTATACACACATAAGTTCTACTAACTCTCAGCCCATCTATCAATACACGACAGGATCAGACCGGCCAGGCTCGTCACAAAGCGGGGAGAACGTAGAACGATCGGGGTTCGACTCGATCGGCTGCAAACCGCCCTCTCCTCTCCTTATGTTGACCGTATCATTTTATAGTGTTCGGGTCTGACCTGTCTTTGTCACGTGTCCTCAAAGATCATTTTCATTGGTTAAGAACAATATCAATCCATGAACTCGTGTCTGTGTCGTAATCTGGAAATTACCGGAACCTACTAACCGATTAAAGATGTCTGTTGATTAATTGGCAACAATACCACCGAAGCCATCCCGAAATATCCTGTCACTGTAATCGCCCTATTTTTTTCCTGCTTGTTTGAGGCATCACGTCGGCTTTCTGTCTCCATCGTATAAGCTATAACCATACATTTAAAGTTTGACTTTGTTTAAATTTTCTGAGGTTTTGGGGATGCAATTTTACCTTATAACAGCATTCAGCACATGAACA
Source organism: Haliotis rufescens (assembly GCF_023055435.1). Taxonomy (NCBI): domain Eukaryota; kingdom Metazoa; phylum Mollusca; class Gastropoda; order Lepetellida; family Haliotidae; genus Haliotis; species Haliotis rufescens. The sequence goes on from NW_025963802.1 coordinate 43,387,260, forward strand.
CGTAGCAGTACAAAAACAAATTAATAAAATATTGAAACATGCGTCCTTCGAGGCCGTGGCCCTCCTGCCTCGTAGGATACATATGTCAATATTTTTATTAGTTATTTTGGTACAGCTATATTTCTGTGATCTGACCAACCCTGGTTGGCAGAAATAAGGTAATCTCAGTTGAATAAGTGCACTCAAATTTGAAAAATGAAATGTTTCAGTCATTTTCCAAAGTGTGATTCACTCCCTTATCGGGTCAACATGTGCTACTATTTCCTGAATCCGCATCAACTTCCGACCCGTGAAGATCCGGGGTAGAATAGGTCTTCCGCAACCTATGATTGCCATAAAAGGCGACTATGCTTGCCGTAAAAGGCGACTAACGGGATCGGGTGGTCAGGCTCGCTGACTTGGTTGATGCATGTCATCGTATCAAAATAGCGTGGATCGATGCTCAGGATGTCAATCACTGGATTGTCTGGTCCAGACACGATAATTTACAGACCGCCATCATGTAGCTGGAAAATTGCTGAGTGCTGAGTTAAACAACAAACAAACAAACAAAAAACATCAACTTCCTCTTTCATCTCATTAATATCACTAGTGAGCTAGAATAACTCTTGCAGCGACCGTGGTTCGATGCCAAGGGCAAGGTCACACAGGCAGTGACACGCTGTAAACATCCCGCTTAAAACTTTTGCATTTCGGCATATATTCTTGTTTCTTTATGCTTTTCTTTGTGTAATATTTACATTTGATACATCACTCACTCACTGATATCTTTTGTATATCATTATTCAACGTGCATCTTATAATAATAAATAAGGCGGTGTTACCGACAGTAAGTAAACTAAAAGTAAGAGCCTCTGGCTGTCACTTTCCTGAAATCAGCTGAACGGCCCTGTTTGTGGATATGTAATAGTCGTAACATGTAAAGCCGAACAGAGCCAGTTATAATGAGTGAGTGAGTATGATTTTGAGCAATATTCCAGCAATATCACGACGGGGGACATTAGAAAAGGGCTTCACACATTGTACCCATATGGGGAATCGAGCCTTAGGTGTGAAGAGAGAACGTTTTAACCACTAGGCTACCCTTATACGACAATACAGACTTTCGTGATCCGACTATAAGAAATCGGGGCTTAACTCGAACCTAGGGGACCCTGTTGTAACTTCGAGATATCCGGACATTCGAGATAACGAGGCATGAACATCCAGACAGATCAAGCAACTGTGTTATAAATACATAGCAATACATAATTGGCTGAACAATTGGTTTCAATTGCAGGGTACCTTACAGCGATTTTAGCGTGGTGTGTAGGGAAAGGTACTACAGTCCTCGCCACTTGAAATAGAATCACGAAATATCACGATGATTAATTAACGAAGACAGCTGCATGTGGACAACTACTTATAAAGCGGAAACACGCCAGTTCGCCGACAAGGAATATTACTTATAGCAATGACGAACATTTCGAAGTGCGTTATTCAAGAAATATCAATTTTCTCAGCGATCTATAAACAACATCATGCGGCTATCTTCGTTGATTCATGATCAAGATATTTCGTGATTTTATATTTCAAGTTACGATCGAGGACAACTGATAGCTTGCGCTTCTCAAAACCGTTAATATGACAATAACAACTTCGAGATAAAGGTATGAAATTCTGTTGTAAAATCAAAGTTCGGACCCAGCCAAAGGTTCGAAATATCGCGATGTATTTTTTCTCGAATTCGAGATAAAGTGGGCAAACGTATATGTATTTATGTAGCGAGACGGTCGAGATCTGAGAATAGTTCCGAGACAGTGGTACATTCAAGATAACGGCGTTCAAGAAATTTCGACGAAGTGCAATCTTTTAAACAAATTATTTAAAAGAATGTCGTTCATGTCAAGTGGAAATAATATACACTCTTTAAAAAAAGAAACGCACAGATAGTATGTAGTTCATTGAACCTGACTACACAAACAATCCGGTATATAAATTGGATATATGTTATTATATGATATATGATAATGTTGATGGCCTGATATTCGACAAACGGTGCGTCAAAACGAAACCATTGTCGATTTGCAGTCACTTCACACTCGTTCAAAAATGTCATGAAGGAAAACAGTAAAGCAAAATGCACGTGCAAGTCATGACATTCGTAACTCGCTGGTGTGGCTATATAAAAAGGCAAGCATAAGCCAATAATTTGTCATTCAATTGTCAACATTTTCAAGTTCGAAAATGCCGAGATTCAGCGCTGCCGATTGGAACATCGCCATAGGACGTATCCATTGAGGGGAATCGCAGTCTTCTGTTGCACGGCAATTCAACGTCCACCACAGCACCATTTGCCGCCTTTGGGTCCGATACACACAGTTCAATTCCACTGCAGACCGTCCGAGAACCGGCCGACCAAGAGTTACCACCCCTGCACAGGATTGCTACATTCGACGGCTCCACCTACGTCATCGCAATGCCACAGCAACGCATCCCTAGTTTGAGGAGGATATCGGACCAGACTGTCAGGAACAATCTTCGCGAGGCTGGAATCCGACCCAAAAGACCACTTATCTTCCCTGTTTTGCAACAGATCCATCGACAGTGCCGCTTGCGATGGTGCAATACCCTACAGCCTTGGAATTTGAGAAACTGGAGGCGAGTGTGGTTTAGCGATGAATCCCGATTTCTTCGTCACCGGCGAGATGGAAGACAACGTGTTTATCGTCGTCGAAATAAGCGTTTTGCCCCACATTGTGTGTGTGAATTCGATACTTTCGGTGGCGGTATTGTCATCGTGTGGGGGTCATAATCTACACCACAAGATCTGACTTGGTTGTGGTTCAGGGAAATGTGACAGCAAATCGCTACATGAATCAAATTCTTCAACCTCACCTTCTTCCAATCATTGACCGCCAGGGGAGCTCTACCGCTTACAACCTGTGTCACGGTAGACTACCTTCATAATGCCAACATCAATCTCATGGCCTGGCCGTCGAGATCTCCAGATCTCAACCCAATCAAACAATCTGAGATGAACTCGATCGACGTTTACGTCAACGTCGTAAACACGCCACAGACACCCCCACAACTGGCCAACGCTTTACAAGCAGAATGGCGCAGAATTCCGTCGGACAGAAGTCGTACACTTATCCAGTCAGTGCCGAGGAGACGCAGAGCCGTGATTGCTTGCCCGGGGCGGTCACACGAGATACTGAGTTCAGCGCAACCTTGTGGCCTTATCCGATATGACAATGAACAGTTTTCAATCCCTTTTTACAACGACAACATGTGACTATCGAGCTTCAAAATTTCATATTTGTATCTATGATATTAAATTAAATATATCGACTTCATTAGGTACAATATAGTTACTAAAAATCTGGGTGTGCTTCTCTTTTTTTTAAGAGTCTATGTGTATCACCACAGGAATACGTATTTGTATTTTCAAAAATATATTCGTAGCAATTGGCTGTGCAGAGTTGTGGCCCTTAGGTGTGACAGAAACGTGATCGTGGATTCGAATCCCAGTCAGTGCTATACTCGCTTGTGGGCTTCACCAAAGAGTTTATTTAACGTCTAAGACCTGCATCAATTAAAGCTTTCCCCACCCACCATGCTGAAACGCCCATGTAATAAAGATGCTAAATGATGATGATGATGATGGCGATGATGGTGATGATGGTGATGGAGGTTGATGATGATGATGATGATGATGATGATGGTGATGATGATGATGATGATGATGATAAAGAAAGAAAGAAACACAGAAAATATGAAGAAGAAAATAAATAATGCTGACACACCGTGATATAACTCAAATACTGGTCAAAGCGAAGTTAGACTTATTTAACTCATTAATGCATGACACTAACATGATAAAGGAAGCTATTTGAGACATGCACTGCTTATTTTTAGCAGATTTGTAAGATAACCAACAACAATAACAGTGGATATATTGTTTCGAAAGACCCATGTCGACCCATGTATCATACAGCAGAAGTCGGTGACGTATTGTTTCATGTCTAATGTCTACATTCCATCCTTCAACGAGGATGTAATGTGAGAGTCGCGTTGTGCCAGGCACACGCACTCTAACAGCATCACGCAGTATGCGATGTCACGGCGCTCGACTACCTTGTACCGCACTGGGCGCGTTCTGATTGGCTAGAACCAAGGAGGAAGACAGGAGTCAAGGAAACGTCGATAGCAAACACCGTTATATGTGTTGTATCGTTTACAGTTCCTATTTTGACGATTTGCATGTTGATGGAATTAATTTAAACCGACACTCTTTGACATGTAACTCAACACAATTTAACAGCAAGACTTAGTGTAGTTTTTGTCAGGATGTTGTGCACTGGTTTAGCTGCGTGCGTGCGTGATGGAGTGAGTAAGTAGGTGAGTGAGTTATTTGCGGTTCTGTGATCAGTTAAAGATTCACCGCTTTTAGCTTTTATCCCTGACTATAAAACCCCAATGCTGAGAAAAAATTCCTTTGGGCGTTTAAGGCAAAACAGCGGTGAAAAATAGTAAGAGGGTGAGTTGGGTTTAACGCCGCTTTTAACAATATTCAAGTTATATCACGGCGTGTCAGCTTAATGTGGGGGGAAAGCCCGAAGTGATGCATGTCTCAGACGTTAACCACTTCGGTAAAACCCACGAGCACGGGTATGGTGCTGACACATTATCGGGTCGAACCGGGATTCAAACCCACAATCATAGGTTTCTGGCGTACCAAAGGGACGCAACTCTGCACAGCGAATCGCGGCGCCTTAGGCGACTGGGCCACCCGTGCCCCCCGGTGAAAATAATAGGAATAGATCACCGAACATCACTGATGACACCGGGTGTTCGCGAAAATGGAAGGCATGCCCCGCCCTTTCGGTAGCACCCCCCACTCACAATTTGCGTAAAAACTAAGCGCTAAGACGACCATCCACCTGTGTTCACGCCTTAATCAGCGTAATTTATACGGCGGCGCCCATTGTGATGTTTGCATTTATTATCAAACTAAAATCAATAAACATGTCGTTTATATTTTCAATTCCTGGTAATACGGCCGATACTAAGACTGTAGAGTGTGACTACCTATGACGACCACACCCTTCATAAACACGATTTTTCAAGCAGTGACGTACAGCCACGAAAATAAAACCCATATCATTTATAACTTTGTATTATCCTTTGATTTGTTATTCTCTTCCTAGAACAAGACACCTGGGTTTAAATTTTGCCCTAAACGCCCCAGGGGAAAGTTTCATATGACTATTTTTTAAATATTACTATGATGTATATATTTTCTGGCTCTAGTTATATCAGAAAGTAATGGACATAAAATTTATAAAAACACAAGTTTTATTTATTTATTCAAGAAATCAACCAAAAATGCAAAGTGCTCACCATTTAGGAAACGTATATTAATTATTCAAATTTGAAATTACGAGACGGTCCCTAAAAGGACATTGAAGACATCCGCCGTGTTTAAGTTACAAATATATACAAGGGGGGGACGATATAAGGAAATGAAAATGTGATAACAGTTTTACAGTTTTTACTGAAGAGAACTATTCCTCTCAGTTGATTTTATCAAACGTTTGATTTTCAATCGAAAATATCTTAAGTTAGAGTTATTCTTTCCTTAAATGAAAAATGAAAAAATGAAAATTATAGGAATGGATCTATGAAAATCAGTACTGACACCAGGTTTTCGAGAAAAGGAACAAATTACAATTCTCATTCATGTGACCACATTTTAACTTTCGAAACATTACATGTTACCTTGATATTGCCGGAATATTGTCACAAGTGGCATATAACAATATGGAAAACTCACTCACTTAAAGTGCACTGATCTAATTTTCCGATAAAGATCCCTATTTCATACTTCGTCCGTTGTGAATATTTGCGCAGTGAAATGAACGGAGATATATTTGCAAAGATTTAACGAAAAGAGAGCTATAAATAATTCATTCCATTTCATGGAACTCCTATTTGAAAATAATGTAATTTTTTTTATTTGAGTGAGTGAGTGAGGGTTTAACAGTATTCCAGTTATATCACGGCGTGTCAGCTTAATGTGGGAGGAAAGCCCGAAGTGATGCAGTTCTCAAACGTTTACCACTTCGGTGAAACCCACGAGCACGGGTATGGTGCTGACAAACCTAGAAACATAATCGGGGCGAACCGGGATTCGAACCCACAATCATAGGTTTCTGGCTGCCCAAGGGACGCAACTCTGCATAGCGAATCGCGGCGCCTTAGACGACTGGGCCACCCGTGCCCCCCTTTTTTATTTGAAGTAACAACAGTCTGTGGATAAAAGGCATAAAATTGTATTTTCAACCTGCCTTTTATTTGCCCATGGGCGTATAGCCATAGATGTGATCTATTTCCTTCAGATATGACGTAAGATTGATATCACCTTCCCGAGGCAAGGGCGTTAACTGACTATAAAAGTCCAGTTACCATCCTTGCCGAAATAGGCTGGAATTTTGGACATTTTGACTGGACAAGCGAGTCTATATAGCCCAATCAAAATCGCATGACGAACTTGACATCCGGTTTGTAAACAACACTGATTTTAAAAAAAAACAAAAACATGCATATTTTGGTCAGCTGTAGGATTTGCAAAACATGTGTACCGCCAACAGGGCGTCGACATATATTTTGTACTTTTTAAATATTTTTGATCAAGGTGTTCACGTGATTTGATGCACTTCGCGGGGTAAAACCCGTTTTATTACAATATAGATCTTGATTATTGATCAAATCGTCTTGACTGGTTGCTGCCGTTTTAATTGAATCAAATGCTAGTGATATGAGAGATGGAATCTGATTGGTCAACAGAAGGGACATATAAGGGACATAACTCGCAATAGCCACAGGTGGCGCTTCGATCGAGCCCAGAAATTTCAGCGTAATTCGGCAAGGGTGGAAACTGGACTTTTATAGACAGTTAACGCCCCTTGCCTCGAGAAATGGATTGATATGTTCTGATCCCCACATAGAGAGACATGATCTAAAGATATTAAACTGATATATTTTTCAACATAAAATCCCCATCCACACTGATGTTTCGCACAACTATGTTGGAAGTCCTTCTCTATGACGAGTTTGTTTATGTTTGGGAACAGATGGAAGTCGGGCGGGGCGAGATGAGGAGAATATGGTGGTGATGAAGGAGTTCAAAGACAGACTTCTGGATTGTTGCCATGGCAATGTCTGACTTGTGCACAGGTGCATTGTCCTGATGGAAGAGCAGCTTCCCATGTCTTTTTGTCATGTCTCTTTGTCATGTCTCTTAGTTATGTCTCTTAGTTATGTCTCTTAGTTATGTCTCTTAGTTATGTCTCTTAGTCATGTCTCTTAGTTATGTCTCTTAGTTATGTCTCTTAGTCATGTCTCTTAGTTATGTCTCTTAGTTATGTCTCTTAGTCATGTCTCTTAGTCATGTCTCTTAGTTATGTCTCTTAGTCATGTCTCTTAGTTATGTCTCTTAGTTATGTCTCTTAGTTATGTATCTTAGTCATGTCTCTTAGTCATGTCTCTTAGTCATGTCTCTTAGTTATGTCTCTTAGTCATGTCTCTTAGTTATGTCTCTTTGTCTTGTCTCTTTGTCATGTCTCTTAGTTATGTCTCTTAGTTATGTCTCTTAGTCATGTCTCTTAGTTATGTCTCTTAGTTATGTCTCTTAGTCATGTCTCTTAGTCATGTCTCTTAGTCATGTTTCTTAGTCATGTTTCTTTGTCATGTTTCTAGTCATGATGTCCTTCTGTAATTGCCTCAGACGTGGAGCATAATATGTTCAGTTTATTTTCCGTCATTTCACGAAGATAGTCCAACCTCGGCATCCCAGAACACGCTGATGGGACAGTCTTTGCCTATTTTGGTGGTGGTGATCCACTGTTTTGATTTTTGTTAAACTGCAAATCGTGAATCCGGGTTTCATCCATAGTCACAAACCGTTGCAAAAACCTTTCTGGGAGAGTTAGATTATTGTTCCGATGTCAGAAGCTTTGGAACCCAACTAGAACATACTTTCTCCATTGGAAAAGTTTCTGTGATCATGGAATGTACTCTCTCTTTTGGAAAAAGCCTACTTAACTAGCAATATGAAGCTAAGTGGTAAACGTCTAAGACCTGCATCACTTCGGGCTTTCCTCCCACATTAGGCTGACACGCCGCGATATAACTGGAATAATGTTAAAAGCGGCGTTAAACCAAACTCACACACTCACTCACTCACTCACTCACTCATGACAACAGAGTGATGATCCTGTATGCGGCCTGAATAGGCTACTGCGTTCATTTACAGTGGAAGGACCGTATTTATCAAATTAAGTATGTAAGGGAGGTAATCAATAGTAATCAGATGTAAAACTGGGAATAAATTGAAACGAGTACTGTTCATGTTGTTTTAGTCATGCCTATTTTCTTAATAATTTCCTTTTTTAGCAACTTTAATAAATACACACCGCCGTGTTAATGACTCCAGTCAAAGATTTCTTGCATAGAGTGTTTAGTGATGCTGCAAGTCTTTTGACGACCGCCTATGGTTATCGATCGCTTTAAAGTGCAACGCTTGCCTTAAGCAGTCTTGGGCAAGCAATTGTAACAACACTGGAAAATTCCATCCTCATCTTTGTGGAAACGTTTGGGTTTTTTCCAAGCAGCAGTGAAACTGTTGACTTAACACTGATGTTGTGCAACAAACATAGTGATTTGTTTAACAAAACACACTAAACATTTCACTGATGTGAACAGGTTTTGCCGCTTTGATCACTGCACGAAATTGACAACTGTTACATCCTGTCATGTCACAAGTGCTGTTTGAATTGGGCCACACTACATTACGCACTAGAGTCCTCTCAAGATTATTTCAAACACGTGGGCTTATTTGTTCAATTTATTTTTTCATAATACCTGTTCAAGTATACTTTCCTGTCTACGAAGGATGAATATGTCTAGTAGGACAACGTACACTGCATATGGTGCATTTCATCAAAACAGAAAGAATGCTTGTTTGTTTGTTGTTTAACGAACTCAGCAATATTCCAGCTATATGACGGCGGTCTGTAAATAATCGAGTCTGGATCAGACAATAGAGTGATTGACATCATGAGCATCGATCTACGCAATTGGGATACGATGACATGCATCAACCAAGTCAGCGAGCCTGACCACCCGATCCCGTTAGTCGCCTCTTACGACAAGCATGGGTTGCTGATGACCAATTCTAACCCGGATCTTTACGGGGTTTTCTTATACGAACCCTGACTAATACCTATTAATTTATATGAATGATCATAATCTGTTTAGTTTTATGTGATTTTCTCAAACTCTAAAACGTGCTAATAGGTGCTTCTGTTTGTGACATGTATGTCCTTTTTAATTTTGTTTGAATGGTAAATGAAAAAATATACATAATTAATTCTTTGTCAGGAAGTACGTGCAATCCAATTTTAGAAATAAAATTCAACCTAACAGCATACACGTCGAGTGTAGTTCCTTGTTATTATCTATTTATCAATGGCAGCGTTGACATTCCATCCCTAACTAGAACTCACAACTATGTCTTGACAACGTGATAATCATGGGATATACACAGTGGGCAGTTGCTGTTTACGCTCTGAGACTACCAGGAAGACAGTAGTCATCTTGTTTCCTGCTCAGTACAGATGCACTCGTATATGTGTTAAATTATTTTCAGTTAGATCGGTTGCCGTAGGCTTCTAACACGCGGGTCGTGTTACTTTACACAAACCATACACTCCTTAAAGAAAGTACTTTATTTAAAGAAAGTTAGACTCAGAAACAGATAGTTCTGCTATGGAATACAGACAGACAGACAATAGTTTATTAACGTCTCACTTCTGTACATACATAAAACAGCTTTATACAACTAGACATAGATAGAATGTACAGAACCATTCAATAGAATTATGAGAGACAAATTATCACAGAATTTATACATAAATGATATAAAGATGATATAGTAAAAAGTTATCCATATAAAAGATGTTTTCTACGATTTCATTGCGAACGTACTGAGTGTGTGGGAATAAACTCTTTTTATGAACACTACTTTCTGAATATGTTGTTACCATGGAATTTAAGCTACTCACTTGTCAAGAATAAAACAGCGCTGACTTTCAAACTTTTTTTTTTGACCACTTGAAAAATATTGGAAAACTGTTTTGAGATTTATAATCTGTAGGTACTGACCCGTCGAATATTCTAGAATATTCAGTGCTGATCTGTAAACCATTATTTTCTTATTCTTAACTAGATATTCTTACGATCGGGATGACACACCCTAAACGCGGATGGTCGGATAATTTGATAAACACAAAATATTTTTTTCGGTGAGCCGTGTGTTTCCTTATATCCATAATCAAATTATGTAACCTATATTAACGTCGAAAGTATGGGTTCGGTTCCTGCAGGGATACAATGTAAACCCATTTCTGGTGTCCCCCGCCGTGATAGTGTTGGAATATTCTGAAAAGCGGCGTAAAAACATACTCACTCGCTTAGGCTTACGTCCGCGACAGTTCTAATGCATGTGGGAAAGTTATAAGTCTATATGCAACCAAGGTCGTATATACCTTTCGACTATTCAACTTATTATTAAATGTTTCTTCTATGTGACCTTGAATAAAATATATAGGTATAATTAATATCATTTTTAAAACTAATACATAAGACATGTGTTTCATCTTCAAACATAATTCGTTTAAAAAGGAACATTGTTTCGTATATTATGTTGGTAGCCTGACTTGTCAAACCACGCTGGCTATTAAACGCTTTAGGGGACATTTTGCGCTGTTGACGGCTATGGCTATTTTTAGCATGTGAAACAAACGGGTTTTCCCCTACGTCGGCATTTCATTGAGAAAACACTCTACTAGCTCTTGCCTTGTGTCAATCAACCGCCGAGTTCCGCGAGTGGGGCTGAAGGATGCAAGGAGCGGGGATGAATGAGTGCATGAGTCAGCATACGGAACTGGTTCATTGTATTGTTAAGATAATATATATAGTTTGATGTGCCCTGTCGAAACGAAGCCACGGATGACAAGACCACGTGTGCTGCCTGACCACGTGCCATGCATACTTACTAAAAGAAACACGTCAGGATGATGATAATTGCACTCGTTTTAACACAGATATTTCCATTTATGGTTTCTTTGTTTGTTTGTTGTCTGACGCCGCAATATTACAGCTATATGACGTCGGTCTGTTAATAATCGAGTCTGGGACAGACGATCCAGTAATTGACATCGATCTACGCAACTGGGATACGATGACATGATCAACGAGCCTGATCCGTTAGTCGCCTCTTACGACAAACAAGGGTTGCTGAATACACTTCTATCCCGGATCTTCATTGGGGTATTATTATGCAAACCTTGAATGATAAACATTCATTCAAATTACATTTATATGCATAACCAAAATAAAATCATCTGTTCAGTTTTAATCTGTAAACGTGCCTGTGAGAAAACAAATATTACATGTTGCGAAACGAAATTCTTCTCAGCTTTAGGGGATTTACCTTGAATGGGAATTTCCATATTATACACATTGGCTGTTATTCTCATCCGATCGAAATCGGAATTAAGAGTAAATGTGTTTTTTTACTGTCACGGCTACTTAATTTTTTGTTATTGACTGGAGAATATAAAAAATTCTACAATCATGAAAAACTTTAAGTGGACTGCTTCTTTATGTGATTATCCCCTAAAGTAGCCGCTCCTATTGAAGCATAACTATCGTTTTCTTCAAAATACAACAACCATAAATGATTATAAAATTGTTATTAGAAAAATACGTTTTAGCAAAATATTAAGAGACACAATTTCGATTTTAAATAGCTCACGACCCTTTGAACACAAAAGTCATGAAATTACGGATTTGCGAAATTAACTGAACACAACATTTTTCACTATTTGTGTCACATGGAAATGAAGTATCGGTCAATAAAATACTCATAAAATGTAGAAGCCAATTGTTAATGTCGTAAATAGTAATGTATGTTTACGGAACTCAATCATTATTCTTTTATGTAAACCCAAGCTCCAAACAGGCAGTTAAAACCTCTTGTTCTGGCCCGTCCAAGTCCGTGTGAGCGGTGAATAGCTACACACAAACGCCAATGTCAAGGTCGACTTCATTGTTTGCCGCAACGGGGCATTCCGGGACGAGCCGAATTACAACACACGGAAATGGGCAAAGTTTGAACGAACACAGCTGCGTCGCGGGGCTGAGGCATGTGACGTGTTTGAGACGTATCCCCATCGGCAAGTGTGGATGTTGTGGTTATAGTCTCTGTATGAATGAGTTCAACCCTTGGGGAATGTACAACGAATCGATAGGCTTCAATTATCAAACGCGAACAAATGTCGCATCCGCTGAGGTTGCCAGCCGGTTGTCTCACCTTGTTAATAGATAAGAAACAACGTACATGCAGGACGGGAGTGTTAAGGGACTGGTCATATATTACATAGGTTGGGGTGGGTAAGGCTTTTTTGACGCGCTAACAATGTACTGAAAATAATGACTCTCCTCATGGGCTATATGTGCTTGTACATGTTGTACATAATCCTACCGATATCTATAATTTTTTATAACCAACCCTTTGCGAGTGTATTTTTGGACCCTCCCGATTGCCTCTGTGGATCAATTGTTGTCTTCGTGTATGCCCTCTTTGTAAGATTCAGTACTATTTCACCGTTATATGTGATTTTATAAAACAATAAACCATGATTATCTGCCAAAACGGGGTTATCAACATCCAAATATGTGTAAGTTTATAATATTTGGAAACGTAGGGCACTTTGTCAGAGTATCAATACATCATTATTGCTTTGATAAATTGAATGTAAAATATATTTTTTTATGATTTTTTAAAATATTATTATTATTATTATTATTAGAGAGAGAGAGAGAGATAAAATACAAGTTCAAAGATGAGCTGTATAATTATACATATATATACCGGTACACACAGAAATATACATATGTGTGTGTGTGTGTGTGTGTGTGTGTGTGTGTGTGTGTGTGTGTGTGTGTGTAACGATTACAACACACGGAAATGATGAGCAAATTGGCCTTCATTCGTATTAAACACTTAACTATGACTGTTAATCGTTAACTGCCTTTGAGATTTTCATACAATGTACCAATTTAATTGCGACTGCGAGATTTGAAGAATTCAAGGAACACCTGATGACAACACTTATAAATCTTCCCTGGTAAGGAAGGGGCCGACTGTTTTCATTTTAAGGAGGATGTGATTTTCACAAATATGAACATATTTGAGATTGAGAAACAGCATACGCCTCGCAGTAGCTTAATTGTCATTCGTCACTGTTTTCTGTGGTCTCACGCACGCATCCAAAGGGAGCTTACTCTTGTCATATTGCCCGACTCGCACATCGTCATAACGAAACGATGCCATGATTCTGATGAATATGTTTCACGAAGCTGTCTGTTTGCTCTAATTCGAAAAAAATAATCTGTTGTATGTGCAAGACGCCATCGAGTCAAACAGTGTGTCCCGTTAGGAAACAACGTCTTGTACCAAACCGTTGCCTACTGCTTGTGCAATGTAGGATTTGTGATCACCCATCCGTGTTCATCAACACCGGAAGCGTCCCCGGGAGAAAACGTCCCAGTTAACCCATCCCCTGTGGTGCAATACCGACATACTTGTACTTAGGCAATACCCATGGGTGAAACGATGAGCACCCCCTCATCCCCATCCCCATCCCCATCCACCACCACCACCACCCCGTGAAAACGGCACCTCAGCAAAACGTCACCGGGCGAAAACGGCACCGATTGGCGAAAACGGCACCTCGACTCAAGCGAAACCGCTACTTTTGCCTGGCGAAAACGGCACCTTATTTTTTTTTTTTACCTTGGTCAAAAAAGTGCTATTAAACTTATATGGTAACTTGCAAACACCAATATAATTGTGAGATGCTAAAACAAGTTTACATTAGCCTCTACTCCAACTATAATCCAACTTAGCTTATACACAACACAACTTATTGTGAAAACATGACATGCTTTGAAGAAAAATAATAGAAATTAAACTCACGTCGTCTTTACAAACACAAATAATTGTGAAATTGTGAAATAAAACAAGTAAGAAATTAGACCCCTACTCCAATTTACTCGCCGACTGATTGGGAGGCGCAGTTAACTTAATGTGAAAACACTATATGCTTTGAAGTGTTAAGTACCTCAGAGACCATATAGTCTCTGAGTACCTTTACTCAATTTAAACTGAAACTGTATTTAAGAGGCCGAACATGGTGCTGTCAGATCACAATTATTTACAATGGCCTTTCGATGTGTTGCATGAGAGAAGAATGTCAGAAAACAACAACATGCTGTGATAACTGTGACCATGAAAATATTTCCACAAAAATCGTTCTTATCATTATTAAAAATAGAGGTGCCGTTTTCGCCCGACACACAGTAGCCGTTTTCGCCAAATGCGGTGCCGTTTTCGCCAGAGAAATCGGTGACGTTTTGCTGAGGTGCCGTTTTAGCCTGCACCCCTCTAACATCCCCGCCTTCCAACACCGTTCCCTCCCAGCTACCCTCATCATCATATGGCACCCGATCCTACCTATCCCACCCCACCCCAACCCCCATCCCCAACCCCCAACCCCCAACCCGTATCGCCATGATGCTCTTGATGTAAATCACTAGGTTGTCTGGCCCAGACACGATTATTTACAGACCGAGGCCATATTGCTGGAATATTGTTGCTGAGTTAAACTACGATCAAGCAAACAAACGGAGTATGGGTGAGAGGTCGTGATTTTACGACGCTTTTACCAATATACCCGCTGTAAGATGCAATTGTTTTTTGTTACGCCGTAATCAGCAACATTCTAGCTACAAAACGGTGGTATGTAAGAAATCGACAATCCAATGATTGATATCATGAGCAATGTCCACACCGTCGGGGTACGATGCCACGCAAAGAACCAAGTCACCAAACCTGACCACCCATTGCATTTAGTCGCCTCTTACTGCCAACATGTAGGGGACCAATTCTAACCCACATCCCAGCGTAGATGGCTTAACGACATCAATGTATCAAAACTATAAAACACTAAAGAGAAAAATAGTTATAAATATGTATCCTTTATTAAAAAAATATAAATACACTCTCAAGAAACAATAATACAATGGGACTTCATTTGCCAATTGTGAAGCCGTTAACCTGATACACATAGCATAACTATATGAAAATATTATTGAGACCTGCTATAAATAACACACATGCAGTATAGGATTAAATTATCCAACAAATTGTTTATCCCTTCAAGAGATGTGTATTGTACAGACACTGGGTCATCCTTAATATAAGGGATTTAAGTTCTCCGATAACCGTTCATGGACACACATATACCTGATACAGGCCTATAAACACATGTATACAAATAAATCATACTAAAATATAAGTATATGAAGTAAATTGAGTCAATAAATTATGTAATAATCATCAATATGATATGTAAATGTTAAATAAATAAATAAATAAATAAATAAATATCAGTAGAACATCTTCAACGATGCCGACACCCTGTTAATACGAGTGCATGCCATTTTTATCCTCTTGCATTGTTAGAATAGGCGTAATGTATACTCACGCACTCACTCACTCATAATCTGACCACAATGACTTTACGTAAAGCAGCATTACTGATACAATGTCATGTTTTCATATGTATGTCTTCTTATATCTAACACGTCGCCCAGATCTCGCAGTATGACGTAATCATGCATGGTTCTAGATGCGTCGGAGAGGAGGGTCACCCCGCCCCCCAGCACAGGGACGGTAGTGTTCCTGGCGTACTGAAAGCTCTCACTTGTGCCAATACTCTGTATCATACACAGAATGGCATATACTTTGTCCAACACATTTTTTATATTCTGTGTCAGTTCACCATTATAGGTCTTCTTTTCGTCGTTCAGCATCCGTTTTAGAAATACTTCAGTCTTTTGTAGATTCCTGTTGTCTCTTTCAAGTATGGGTTCCATCTGAAACAAGCATTGCACGATCTCATTAATAACCGTACACAAAACGGCACAATCAGGACACATAACAGTAAATGTAGCCTATGTAATTAAATAACATTATTTGTGAAGCAAAATAACATCAGCAGAATTTGTACTATTTGCCGACGTTATTAAATAGTATATTCAAGTGTCATAGCGTACGGAAGCCTTTTATGGCCATTTTTTTTTTCGATACTGTCTTGAAATTTCAAGATCCTTGTATCTTGAAATTTCAACTTAGTATCTTGAAATAGAAGTATAGTATCTTGAAATTTCAACTTAGTTTCTTGAAATTTCAACTAAGTATCTTGAAATTTCAAGATAGTATCGAAAAAAATATAAAAAACACGAAAAGCGTGAACATGGGTCTTTAAAAAAAATAAGGTAGCATTTCTCTCTTGAATGGTGAGACGAGTTAAAATGTGGGTCTCCCGCTATTGATCCGTGTATCTCGAGCATCGAACTGGTGAATGGCGAACGCTTTACCACAGAGCTACCACACCGCCCTGAATAGTACTTGTAGCACAATGGTTGCGTTGGATTTGGCAGTAGTAACCAGTCTCATTGTACAGTAGTTGTTGTGTAAGGGGCCAATGAGGTTGTACAGTTATGACACGCGAGGACACCCGTGAAGATCTGGGGTAGAATAGGTCTTCAGCAACCCATGCTTGTCTCGCTGACTTGTTTGATGCACGCAGCTTGACACGCTGACTTGTTTGATGCATGTCATTGATCCAATTTGCGTGGATCGATGTTCATGATGTTAATCACTGGATTGTCTAGTCTAGACTCGATTATTTACAGACCGCCGTCATATAGCTGGAATATTGCCGAGTGCGGCGTTAAACAACAAACCAACCAAACAACACGCGAAGATCCCAAGAAGCAGTAGTTATAGAAGATTTAACTCATGTTATTAACCAGCTACCTGTTGACCCCTTTCCCATGACGACAGGTTACCCGGATATAGAAACTCTGGCTCGTGTCTGTTCCGAAGGATATCCATCAGCAAAGGCGATTGAATCCGCTTTCCCAGCTTGAAAACAAGAGCATAACACAGTATTGTCAACATTAGATAATGAAAACATATTTGTTTTATCTCTTCATTAGGGCCGGTTGGGTGGCTTAGTGGTTGAAGCGTTAGCTCGTCACGCCGAAGACCCGGTACAATGTATGAAGCCCATTTCTGGTGTCCCCCGCCGTGATATTGCTGGAATATTGCTAAAAGCGGCGTAAAATTATACTCACTCACTATCTCTTCATTAGAGCGGTTTTTTGTGGGTTTTTTTAAACTAAAATGTAATATTCTTCTAAATCTAACTTTAAAAAGGTACCTTCATGTAAATATGGCTGTGGCAAACGTTGTATATTATGCCATTTTTATTTAATTTTTGAAGGTTTTAAATAAAATTATATAGACCATGTAGAAGTATTCTTTGAGTGCTGAATAAGCGCCACTACAGTTCAATTTGTGGATGTAATATCACTTACTTAAGATATTTTCAACTGAAAATGAAACATATGATAAAATATAGTGAGAGGTTTAGTTTCTTTTGTCCCTCAACTTATGTATAATTCAAATACAAATATTCAAATATAGAATACATTAATGTATCTGTTAGTATTGAGTGAGTGAGTATGGTTTTACGCCGCTTTTAGCAATATTCCAGCAATATCATGGCGGGGGACACCAGAAATGGGATTCACACATTGTACCCAAGTCGGGAATCGAACCCGGGTCTTCGGCGTGACGAGCTAACGCTTTAACCACTGGGCTACCCGACCGCCCCTGTTAGTAGTTGATTAAAGTATTAAATGGGGTATTAACATGAAATCCATTAAATGCTAATCTGGATTAATAAGGAAATTAAACTTATCTGAAATCTAGGACCAACTGGTTGTCTGAAAGTTTCCTAATATAGGACAAACGTTTTTCTAAAATTATCCAAATTTTGAAGCACATTTACGAAATGCTGGTAGCGCAAAGACATTTATACGTACGAGATTACTGAGTGTGCGTGCAGCATCCATCCCTTCAGAACAACGGATCTTCAGCTCTGTCAGCGCATCGTGGAGCTGCATAGATGTACTTCCGGTTCCAGTCTCGCGGCGACCTGCTGTCACGCAGGGATTGGTCAAAGGTGGAGTGACGTCATCGCCAGGAGTGAGAGCTCTTGTGTGTGTTGACTCCAATAATGTTGCAAATATCAGAAACGATGTTATTGAATCTGAAAGTGGTAATATACATTATGTTTGGAACATACCATGTAACTTCTAAACAAATAACGAAATGATGAAACTATGATATTATTGGTACATTCTGAGCAACAACCCGTTGTACTGCAGTCACGGGATGCGCTACGTCATAGATAGTGACGTCATGCTCATTTTATTGTCTGATTATCCTCGCAAACCTATTTTCGAACATAATACGACATTGCTGATATTTCGAGGGATGAGTGACCGAACATTTAGTGAGTGAGTTATTTGGGTTTAACGCCGCTTTTAACAGTATTCCAGTTATATCGCGGCGTGTCAGCTTAATGTGGGAGGAAAGCCCGAAATGATGCAGGTCTCAGACGTTTACCAATTCGGTGAAACCCACGAGCACAGGTATGGTGCTAACAAACCTAGAAACATAATCGGGGCGAACCGGGATTCGAACCCACAATCATAGGTTTCTGGCGTGCCCAAGCGACGCAACTCTGCACAGCGAATCGCGATTGGGCCACCCGTGACCCCCCCCCCCCCCCCCCCCCCCCCGACAGAACACTTAAATTCGTGTTCATACAAGTAGGTGATATCTTTAACTATAAAATTCAGCTATATTCCGATAGAAAAATAGCCTCAGTAAAAGGCGTGTTCACCATTGCCTCGTCTGTAAACCTATGCTGCACTCGAGTAACGTCACGTGTTTTCGAACACCTGATTGGTTTTGTACTTTAGCGGGGTTTCCATGAATAAACAGGTGTGTTTTGGCGCACAGTTCTCAACTTAATGTTTGAAGGTCGGCAATAAAATTCAAATCGTGAAAGCTAATCACAAAATATGAATGTTTGTCAAATTATAGAATTCACGCTATTTTACTGTTCCTTTTCATCATGACACGGGAACGAAAATTAGAATATCATAAACTACTTAATGTACATAAATGCACTGTGTATTAATTATGTTAAATAAAACGTAGGCCACATTAAGATTCTATTAAGGTTTGGGTTGCTATTCAATAACAAGTGTCGACATGAATAAAAAAAATCGTGTTTTGGGATACACTTTCGGTATATTTAGATTTCACGAATATTTGCAAGTTATAAACAATTCACGGACGCGCGGATCGAGGCATTTAAAACATCCTTACACAGTCGAGACCGTATTTATTTAAAGGACGGGAATACAATAGTTAAATGTGACTAATACAAGCCGTGACAGCTTATAGTCCATTAATTTTGCAGTGGGCAAAATAATTTTTTTTTAAATATACCCCTATGCTACAAGTTAACTAACGACCACCTCAGTAAACAACGTCAACGTCAGAGTGTAACCAGTCTCGATTATCTGCCGAAATAGATTCAATTGGGTGTAAAAGGAAAACTAGCTGTGAAAATTATATGAACTGATCACTGAAAATGAGTGATGTTAGCAAGTAGGAAAAGATAAGCATGTATTGCCATGTCAATGTTAATGTTTTTTACTCAAAACGGAAAATAAAAATAAATGTACTATTTTGTCTTCTATTCTATCAAGAGTACCTGTTAAATTTTAAGTTATTCAGTTACAGTTTCAAGAACCGAATACAACTTATCAAACGAGTGCGGTTTCCCCTACGTCAGAAGGCACTGACATTATATCCGTGTCGACGTCGTGATACTTACATAGACCAGGCATTGTGTACGTTGTTCGCGATTTTAACAATGCAGTATCGAATTGTCAAAAGTGTTTAATGGTTACAACTCGACCTTCGTCTATTATATATTGTCTCCAAGGTATTATTACACCACGAGATTTCCCCAGATGCTAGATACATGTGTTTACCATTTCCTGAAGCTTATATCCTGCTATGTATGGTAGACGTGTTACTCCCTACAAGGAACGCTGTAAGTTAATGGGAATTCCCACCAATTCTGGTCGCGCTTCTTATCTGCGCTTAACCTTTAATTGCGCGGCCACACATCGCCTCACCGGTTGTCATTGGTCAGTTATATGACTTGCAATTCATAAAGTTTCACCAAAAACGATAAACACGTTTATCTGCTTGAGGAAATGAAGAAAACGAATGTATAACCGCGACATTCGCTAGCCTTGTACTGATAAGGAAACATAGATAATGCTCCTCTGACCCACAAATCCATCGAATCTACATATAGTCAACTTTTCCGTGATAGTTGCCTACGTTTAAACAAAAGACTGCTTTCCATTTTTCACAGAAAGCCGTTATTGTTAGTCTGAGATAATGGAACTTTGCAAAATAATTTTACAAGGAATCAGTTTGTCATCACGACAATTTACCATGTCATTCTTGAAAGCTATGAATAATCTAAGCATATTTGCCGTTGTAAATGACGTTTGGAATGACGACGCCGTTGTGCCGTTCTGAATAGATCTGGTTAGTTCAGAAATATCTGATCATGTGTATAAAGTCTTTCAGTAATATGTACACCTTATTTTAAGTGTAATTGTCATTAATTATATGGTTCTCTGGAGTTTTAACAAGAATAATATTTTGAAGATATTGATGTCTTGTCATAAAGTATCTTTAATATTCATCATGAATAAATTGTCAATTGTTTGCTGTCCAAAACCAGTCAGCTTCTATAGAAGGAGAAGAGTGAGTGAGTATGGTTTTACGCCGCTTTTAGCAATATTCCAGCAATATCACGGCATTCACACATTGTACCCATGTCAGGACCCGGGTCTTCGGCGTGACGAGCGAACGCTTTAACCACTAGGCTACCCGACCGCCCCAGAAGGAGAAGAAGCCGGATATCCTTTGTGTTTAATTAAAGCATAAAATTATGGCACTTCGCATGGAGATTCCGGGTCGGATTTACTGGATACAAGCCTCCCACATAAACAACAGGCTGTAAATTTATTACTTCTGGTCACTGAATTTATGTCGAATTCCCCGAATATTCATTTCACATTCTCCAGAATTTTACTAGTTAGGAAGATATTTTGGATATAAAACCTGTTTCACAATTGCCCGGTATCACGTATTCGATAATACCATCGAATCTAGAATCCCATAATTTATTAATATGTAGGCATGTAGGCATATTTGTATGTTGGCATGGAGGCATTCACTCTTCAAAAAAAACCCGCACAGGTAGAATTTTAGTAAATTTATTGAACCTAATAAAGTCGATATATTTAATTTAATATCATAGATACAATTATGAAATTTTGGAGCTCGATAGTCACATGTTGTCGTTGTACAAAGGCATTGAAAACTGCTTATTAGCATGTCACATAAGGCCACAAGGTGGCGCTGAACTCAGTATCTCGTGTGACCGCCCGGGGCAGCAATCACGGCTCTGCATCTATTCGCGACTGACGGGATAAATGTACGAATTCTGTACTGCGGAATTCTGCGCCATTCTGCTTGTAACGCGTTGTCCAGTTGTGGGAGTGTCTGCGGCGTGTTCTGACGTTGACGTAAACGTCGATCGAGTTCATCCCAGAGGTGTTCGATTGGGTTGAGATCTGGAGAAGACGTTGATGTTGGCATTATGAAGGTAGTGTACCGTGACACGAGCAGTTTGCGGTGGAGCGTTGTCCTGTTGAAACGGCTCCCTCTTGCGGTCAATGATTGAAGAAGATGAGGTTGAAGAATTTCATTCATGTAGCGATTTGCTGTCAAATTTCCCTGAACCACAACCAAGTCAGATCTCGTGGTGTAGGATATGGCCCCCCCACACCATGACACAACCGCCATCGAGATTGTCGAATTCACGTACTCAATGTGGGTCGAACCGCTCATTTCGACGACGATAAACACGTTATCTTCCATCTCGCCGGTGACGAAGAAATCGTGATTCATCGCTAAACCACACTCGCCTCCAGTTACTCAAATTCCAAGGCTGTAAGGAATGGCACTAACGCAAGCGTCGTTGTCGGTGGATCTGTTGCAAAATAGGGACGATAACTGGTCTTTTGGGTCGGATTCCAGCCTCGCGAAGATAGTTCCTGACAGTACGGTGCGATATCCTCCTCAAACCAGGGATGCGTCCTGCAGTCTCCGTAGCTGTGGCATTGCGATGACGTAGGTGGAACAGTCGAATGTAGCGATCCTGTACAGGTGTGGTACGACGGGTGTTCATTAAAGATTTCCCCTAAACCACTTAGGGTTATCATATTTGGTTGAAATTTCACATGTGTAATGATACATGTATCTATAGGTTATGTCTGAATTTGCAGCACCGAACTATTAATCTTACCAACTTTTACAGGTGTTATGATCGAGTAGGGTGTGACAATGGAGCCAGTAGAATACCGAGCAGTGATTAGGTTTTTATATTTGAAAGGTCGCACACCAAAAGAAACTTTCAATGAAATGAAAGCAACTTATGGGGAAGATGCCCCATCATATGACGTTGTTAAACACTGGCATCGCCAGTTCAAGTGTGGTCGGACATCTGTGGAAACAGCTGCCATTCCTGGTCGACCCCATTCAGACATTGATGAGGACACTATCCATCAAGTGGAGACCGCCTGTTTGGCAGACCGACGTATAACTGTTCGCCAGTTAGCACAAGATGTCAAGATCAGTGTAGGGTCTGTGGAAAAAATCATCCATGACAATATGAACATGCATAAGGTGTCTGCACGATGGATTCCCAGGTTGCTCACACTTTTCCAAAAGCAGGAACGAGTCAATTGCTCAAAGGATCTTTTGGACATGTCCCAAAAAAACCAGGCAAACATTTTTGACAGACTTATCACACAGGATGAAACATGGATCCATCACTATGATCCTGAGACTAAAGTTTAGTCGATGCGATGGAAGCATGTTAAGTCACCACCCTAAAGAAGGCACGTGTCCAACCCTCTGCAGGCAAGGTCATGCTCACGGTGTTTTGGGACCAGCACGGAGTAGTGATGATGGATTTCTTGGCAAAGGGTACCACAATTACAGGAGCTTATTATGCTTCACTGCTGCGGAAATTGCCCAGACAGAAGCGCGGTCCTGTGGCTATGAAATCCTTCCACATCCTCCTTACTCTCCTGACCTTGCACCATCTGACTTCCACCTCTTTCCAACCATGAAGTCATTTTTGAAGGGAAAACGTTTCACAGATGATGAAACACTGATTTCTGAAGTCAAGTCCTGGTTTGAGACGCAAAATGAGGGCTTTTACAAGCAAGGTCTCCATAGTTGCATAAAACGATGGGAGAAGTGTGTAACTCTTGGTGGTTCCTATGTGGAGAAAGACTAATACCTATGCCAAGTTACATTCCAATAGGTCCATCGGAAGTGGGTCAGGGGAAATCTTTAATGAACACCCCTCGTAACTCGTGGTCGGCCGGTTCTCGGACGGTCTGCAGTGGAATTGAACTGTGTGTATCGGACCCAAAGGCGGCAAATGGTGCTGTGGTGGATGTTGAAGTGGCGTGCAACAAAAGACTGCGTTCCCCTCCTTTGGCGATGTTCCGATCGGCAGCGCTGAATCTCGGCATTTTCGAACTTGAAAAATGTTGATAATTGAATGACAAATTATTGGCTTATGCTTGCCTTTTTATAACCACTACCACGAGTTACGAATTCCATAACTTGCACGTGCATTTTGCTTTACTGTTTTCCTTCATGACATTTTTTAACAAGTGTGGAAACAATGCCGTTTAAGACATTGCAAATTGACAATGGCTGCGTTTTGACGCACCGTTTGTCGAATATCAGGCCACCAACATTTTCCAATAACATATATCCAATTTATATACCGGATTGTTTGTGTAGTCAGGTTCAATGAACTACATACTATCTGTGCGTTTCTTTTTTTGAAGAGTATATTTGTGTGAATGACATGAGTATGCACGCATACTAATAAGTTGTCAACCGATACCGCGGGGTATATGATGTGATGTACCCTGTTTGTGAGCCTATGTACCCCAAGCCATCAGGTTCAGGGTACATCACACCATATACCCCTAGGGATCGGTTGACAACGTATGTATCTCACCGACATTCATTCGTTCAAATCCGACCGCCTCCGTGGTCTAGTGGTCGGAAGGTCCAGGGTTCGATCCCCGACCGCGTCATACCAAAAGACGTTAAAAGATGGTACTTGTTGTGACCCTGTCTGGCGCTTGGTATTAAGGGGCTAAAACAAGAACTGGTCGGCTCGGAGTCAGTATACTGTGTCTGAGTGGGGTATTCATGTTAAACTGCGGCATGCTATCTCAGTGAGCTAGCACTATAAATCGGCATCGGTCCGGACTAGTACAAGCAGCCACACAAACACACACACGTACATGCACGTCGCTTTATAAGTGCAATAATCTTGGACGCGACGTTAAACCCCATTTCACCTCATACAAATCCGGAATATATGTCCGAAGCTTCACTCAATCAGGAAGCCTCGTTACATTTGTCCTAAGTAAAAAACAACACAACGGAGACTGAAGTTCAAATTATTTAATTCTTCATAAATTTTTAACATCAGCATCATGCGACATTCAGTGACAAATCAGTCAAGATGGACAAGTGAAGCAACGTGTCAAATCCCAAATTGTCATCTTTTGACTACCAGATTAATGGTGCCAGATCAGGATAAGAGACAGGCTCTGGCTCATTTGAACGCGTGAGTTTGTAGATGGGGCACTTTTATAATCACACATTAGCTGGTCAATCACATCCATGTTAAGAGTGTCCCTAGCAATCGCTCCCCCATGTTGATGTTTTCTTCAGGTTCTACTACACCAAATCAGTACCAGTTTGGACAGTGCTGCCTTCAGTGCAGATCGAGAGATATCTGTAGGCTGTGATTGGAGGATATTCTGTAAGATTTTTATGTCTTTCAAATGTACATCCATCCAGTTAGTAAAACTGACCATGTTTTTCTATATTTAGTACTGTCTTTTTCAACATGATGACTTATGCTGAATGTGACCACAGCTATTTTAAAGTAGGTGACATTTGGTGCGAAACTTGGGGTGTTGTGTTTAGCTTCCGGTACTCGGAAAAGGAGCTGACTAAGCTAGTCATTTTTTATTTTTTTATTGCTGCTCTAAGGCCAAACTGTGCACACACGTACAGGTAATAGCTGTTGAATGCTTAGTTATTTAAAAAAAAAATATAACGTTACTATAGAAGTCTATGGGAAAACATTTGGTTGTGTGTTACCTTCAGGGGATGTTCTCTGGTATACAGCGAGGGAGCTGACACTCTTCTGTCCGGTAACGCTCATTGTTTGACCGCTGGCAAAGTCTGATCTTGGGAGAATAGGTGCCCCAGTTGCGCGGGTACAGTGATTTTTGTTTGTTTGTAATAATCTTTTTTATTCAGGGTTCAAAATACATTGTACACGATATAATGCATATTAATACATTAACTGTTTGCACATCATTTGTAATGTGATGATTGATATTACCATGGATAATAAATGATTTATATATCCTAAAATTCAAAAAAGGTTGTGGTACATCATCCAGTGTTTGTTAAATTCCAAACCTGTGTTTGTGGTGAAAAAACATCTTTTCTCTATCTTGTATCGAAGTTTGAGTTCGGTACAGTGATTTTTGTAGCGGCTTGATGGTTCACAAATTTGGCCAAAAGAAAACATTAATTTTGAAACATAATCATAGTGACATTAACGACCAGTAATATTTGTGATGCTAGAAGTCCGTTAGTTTTATCTTGCGATCGGAAACATTGGGAAACACAAAATATCAATGTTACAAATATTGACGATGCGGACATTTGACCACATTCTATTGCGTTATTATTGAACACTTTAAGAAAACAATCATCGTCATTATGACAGAGTAATTGATGTATCATCTTTCCCCAAGATTTAGAATTAATCAGACCATAAGTGAAAGAGGTACATACTTGCGAGGGTGTTTTGCGAGCTGCCTTAGTCTCGAGTAGGGTCGTTTTAAAGCATTCATTTGTGTCAGAAAATAAATAATACAAAGAGGTTATCCCGCGAGTGTGTTTGGGGATGGTAAATATCCTGCAATAGGCATAAACATTCAATTTGTATTTAGCGAGCCTTGGCGTGCGAAATACATAGTGTTTATTCCTAATACAGGATATTTACCATCCCCAAACACACAAGCGTGAGAACCTCTTTATCATATAATGTCATTCTTTAATTCTGTGCTTGAAAATCGCTTTCCCTCTCTCACAAACATTACCGAAACATTGCGAGTTTTCCTGGAAAGCGCGCATTAATATTTATTACGTCACAGGGTAAGTGATGTGTCAGTCGGACACTGACAGTAGCCAATATAACTCCAACTAAAATCTGTTTCTTATACACTGGCGAAGCAACATCTACGCAAAACAACAATTTTGTTTTTACTTGCCTTTCGCGGCAACCCATCGGTCTGTCCGCTAGAGTAACTGCACTTTGTCAAAGGGAAGCTACTCTAACCCTAGTCTATGAGACGTCACGGCCACGTTTAAACGTTGTTGACAGTCGGTCTGTCCTGTCATAACATTAAGTGCAGTCAGATGTACACACAGCGAGAAAACGAAACAAGGTAACAATTCAAACATATTTCGGCCAAATCCAACTATTTTAATTTGTGGAAAAGGTTTCAAGCCGCAGAGGTCAACGAGCACAGATATGGCTACTGATCCCGCTTGGCTGGGCCTGGTGCCCTCGCAAAATTGTTTCGAAATTTATATCTCCAAAGTTGCCAAAAGTTATAAAATGCCTTAGCTACATCACAGTTAGACACTGATTTTCAGTATATCAGACTGTTCTTTTGATAATGATAGCAATTATCCCTTTAGTTTATCCAGGTTCCCGATGGTAAATTCTGACTCGATCGCCGAATGACGAGGGCGACGCCATGTTTGTTTGTAAACACTGAAAGTAGTCCCTACTTGACCTTTGATATTTGCATCCCTATCCGCATATGACCCCAACGGATATCGGTTTTATCCGTTGGCTTTATCCTGCCGAGAAACCTACCCATTATAATATATGATAATTAATAATATCAAACGTTTTGACATAGGGATGAGCTCTCAGATACCCGTTCAGGCCATGCGTTATAGATATAAATAAAGCGACAAAACCCTTTCCGTATCCAATAGAAATCTCTGCATAAAGCAGAGTCGATTGTACAATTCCGACTATATCATGAGTATATATTATGACGAGCAGACGACAGACTCCATCGCTGACATATTTTGTGGAGTTCACCATCCTGTGTTCGGAGATTCATATAGAAGTAACAGAATGTCCGAAGGCCGCAGCGCCTCAAACGCCTCAATCCTTGGATTTTTTCCTTCAGATATTCTCGACGTAGAACGGCAGTGGTATTGTTTGCTTCCTTGGTGCTTCTTGGAATATAGTCCGCTCGCTTTACTAAAATTTCATCACCGCTGTGATAAGCAAAAAGCTAGCGGACGATTAAAACTTCCTTTTTCCCTATGCATTCGGAAACGTATGCGAGATGAGCAAGTTACCTAAGGTGTGTTCCGGTTGCTTTCTCGGCGGGGTATATGAGAGCGCTACATGGAACATATTCCCGGTGCAAGAGAGTTAACTGACTACAAAAGACCAGTTTCCACCCTTGCCGAACTAGGCTGCAGTTATGAAGTTACATTTTGGCTGGACTAACGAGCCTATGCTGAGCACAATCAAAATCGCAGGACGAACTAGACATCCGGTTCGTTTAAAACATGGATTTCAAGGGTTTAGGTAGACTGCAGGATCTGACAAAGCATGTGTACCGCCAACTGGGCGTCGACAGCTGCTTTGCAAATTCTGTCATGGTGCCAACGTGTTTGATGCGCATCGCGGGGTAAGACCCGTTTTGTTACAATATAGATGTTGTTTATCTATCAGATCGTCTTCACTGGGCGATGCCATTTTGTTTGACGCACATACAAGTGATAGGAGGGATGGAATCTGATTGGTCAATAGGAAGAACATAGAAGGGGCATAACTTTGATAGCCATTGGTGGCGCTACGATCGAGCTACGATAGGAAATTCCAGCCTAGTTCGGCAAGGATGGTAACTGGACTTTAACGATCAGTTCTATCCCGTCTCGGGGCATTAAAATCAGATCTAGGTTCTCGCTGCCGCTAAACAAAGATCTGAGGACACCCCATTACGTGTCACGTCAGGCCGACCTTGCGCGAACTTTGACCAACCAATGGAATGACTGACTAGAAGTCGACATTAGCCAATCAGGAGGCAGCTTTCTCGTGATTTACGGCACAAATTTCCAAATGGCGACTACGCTTCGAAACATATTTTGACGAATTCTCGATTAAAAATTTGAATCATGAACAAAAGAGCATTCTGGAATGGCTAATAGATGGTCTAGATTGTATGGATTCAGTCGTACACCCCGTACTTATCATTCGGAATACCTAGTGTTAAAGGTTTCGAGGTTGCATGACTAGAATCACATTCCGACTGTCACTTTCATGATCTGGCAAGCGACGCTTTCATTGGTCGGATGAAAGGTCGTTCTGACGTGACCCGTAATGGGATGTCCTCAGATCTTTGTTTAGCGGTAGCGAGAACTAAGATCTAATTTTAATGAGATTGCCTCGGTCCCTAAGAACATTGGATTTTGGACATGTAGGCAAATAGACATTTTGTATAATGTCACACTGTCATTTAACATATTTGTGTGATGGCACGTTAAGATTTGTGCGTACTGGTGTGTAGGCATAGTGATCTGAATAATGTTTGGTGTGCTACATGATACAGTGGAGAATAATACAAAGGACTCTGCTTTTGGCACAGATTTCTGGTGTTTTTGTCGTTTTTATTTATTGCAGAATCGTTAACAGGAGATCGTTTTATTGTTCCAACCAAATTGCAGGTACGTGTGTGTACGAGCAGGGTCTGGTTCCACTTCGTGAGCACAATCATGTGCAGGTGGGAGTCTCGTTGATTTCTTCGTCAAATTTGAACAAAACATTAATCGAGGTTTGTACACAGTTTTAATATTAAAAAAAACAATTCAATAAATAAAATGATATAAACATAAATAAATGTGTGTTGTAAGTATGTAGCGTTACAAAAATAAATATATCACATCGTTCTATTTTATTGTCACAAATTGACGTATTTAATAATATAACAATGTACGTATTCAGCGCCTCACAGGCACAAATGAAAGAATTCCGTAGTTTTGGTAAAAATAAATATTCGAACGTAAATCATTTTGAGATAATGATATGATAATTGCATGTTTAAAAATCATCCCGTGTCACATCTGCACGTCTCATCGCCTAACTTGATATATACATTTGTATGCAACAAACTGTCAAATGCGCCGTCGTGTCACAACATCGTCTGGTCGAGACTCGCTATCACAGGATTATCACGTCAATATATAGCACATGTACAAAGGCTTAGGTTGTATGTGTTTTACATTTTGGCCATTTGACAAAATGTCATGTTAAACAGTGACACATACATGTACATCATAAACTTATGAAATAAATTACATGCTTTGTAAACTCAAAGGAACACATGACTTAATTGAGTTAATTATTCATATCATAGAATGTCAAAGTAATATTTGATGCGTCTTATTTGATGTTTAAAATGTGTGTTTTATAAATACACATTTCAAACACACAATACAAGCTCACAAAATCAAGGTATTCACCGCAGTACCGTACAGCTGTACGAATAGAAGCTTCAATGGTTGAAATGTTCACAATACAAAACTAAAACATAAATAATAAACTAATAGCCGATAAACACAACCCAGGTTAATAGTGTGATGTGACATACACGTCAGTGTACCTGTTGGAAGTAGAAGAGAATAATGCTGTTCTCACCAGTAACTGTTACAGACTTGCATATTCTTGATTCATGAAACCCGTACATTATGAGGGGAAGGAGGGGGCATTTAAAGGAGGACCACTCATAGAATGAGTAAGACCTGTGATAAATGAAACATTAAAGTATAAAGTGTTGTACCCATTCAAATATCTCAAACGTTGATTCATTTTCTCAGGACATAATCGAGGCGCCAAGGTGTCATGCCCCTGTCAGAAGATCTGTCAAGTTTTGGGACTATCTAGTTAAAACTTTCAAGAATGATTTTTCGTAAGTGAAAGTTTTGACTTAATCTGCGAATACATCTCTCGTTTTACATTCAGGCTCTCGCTAAGATCTCGAACAAACACGTAAGCTCGAGTCGCTCTGTTAGCGTGTGATTTCGTCTCTGAGAACCTCTGACTGATGGACACACTATCCACAATGTCACGACTGACCACTTGACCAGTACGGATGATAAGAGTTTCTTCAAGCAGACATAGAATACCAAGTAATTTTTCATTCAGTTTTTTCGTTTTTGCTTCAACGTCTTTGTCGTCTTCGTCCATAATCAATTGATCCATAAGTACTGCTGCCGTCTGAATGTGGACAAGGTGCAATTGAAGAACATGGTTGATCTGAAACAAAAGTATGCAAACAGAAAGGTGACATTAAAAGGAACAACTTAATGCCTCTTACACGGTTGACCTTTGCGTCAGGTCTGCTTCACACGACGACACCGGTTGTAACCATAATGCGGTTTTATAAAAAATGGAAATCGAACTCTTGAATTTTGTTGTTGTCTTCATTCAAAGAAAAAAGTTCTTAAAATTCCTTATTTATACAGAGTTGTGTGGATCAACACACGCCGAAACGCCACGTGAAGTCTATGACAACACAATAGCTCTTCTCAATGGTAGGTGTTCATGTTACTGATACACAGCTCATCCGTTTTGTTTGTTGGTTAGACATTGACATGAGACGTTCCCAACATCTCCAACATCATCATCATCATCATCATCATCATCATCATCATCTTACCATATCCCATGCGGGACAAGGTCAGTTAGTTCTACATGTGTATATATGTACCTCATCTATGGATTCAAGCGGCTCCGATGTCACTGGTATGAAACCAGGAAGATGAAGGCCCATCAATGACCCGGCCATCTGATGTGATTGCATTTTCCTGTTCATCTGAAATGAGAGACATTTATTTGACACAGACAGAATTTTATTCAGTAAAGAAGGCCACATGACCCATAGTTACAATATATTTTGGATGCGCTCTATTAGCTTATAAACCTCAATATAAATATAGAAACAGATAGCATACTGACAGTGATGGGATTATATAAAATGTTATATAAATCTGACAAACTAAGATTTTCCAGACGCTTCAGTTAGTTGTTTTCTTTTCTTAGTACAGTGAACCCTGAAACATTTCAAATAGTGATAACTGTAAAAATACTAGACATCCCCTCTGATACTGAAAATGGTATATAGAAATCTGGAGAAATAATATTTATAGAAACATATTTATAGTAACAAATGATTTATTCTTTTTTCTCAACTCCTCTAGAAAAACCTTTCGGCTATCTTCATACCTAGGACATTGAAATATAATATGATTTTCATTCTCAAAAACATTAAAAAAAAAAAAATTGCTTCTTTATCCTCTTTAACATTTATTATTGTGTCTTTGAAAGGCATTTAGAAGTGATACACATAAGGAAGAGAATTTAGGGATGTCAACTTCTTTATTATGAGGGAGTGTTCTCTTCCTTATAAATTATTGTGTTCTCTTGTTATTCTGAAATGAGCGATATCGATGCTAGATTTACTTGTTTATCGGTGATAAGAGACAGAGAAGATATGTTTTATGATATAGTTTGATGTACAGCTGAAAGGACAAGGGGTTGTTGTTACTGCATTGTGTTATCAACTACATTGTTTTGCATCTCAAAATTAGCAAAAAGAGGATGTACGCAGGTCCTGTTTTCGACTGTTTTAACATTTACGAACGGATGAGGTACTTTGTTCAAACAGTATAAAATTGGAAACAGGAGGTGTAATAAGGAAGAGAAGTTATGGATGCCAACTTCTTCCTTATGCATATAACTACTATATGCATTTCAATGACCTGAGGTGTAATATTGTATTCTAACATAATAATGAAAACAAATACAATGAGTACAGGGATTGCCAGATTTGGAACACGTAGACATATTATTAAAGGATAGATATATGAGGAACAACACTTTGATGATATTCATTGTATAGAGCCGCATTTTGCATAGGTTAAACGTTTTCACTTCTGTGGTATCCATATGATTAAAAACACATTCCACATAATATGTATAAATGATATACTAGTAATTATTTTGTAATTGAGTGGTTTATTTATATTCAGAAAAAATAAATGTGAAAACAATATCTTTATTTTGGAACAAAATATATAGTAAAAAGTAAATGCTTGTTGCATCCCGAAACTCCCCAAACAAAACGAAACTCTCTGAAACTGAATATATCTGTTTACAGTGGTACATGGGTTAAGCTGATAGAACGTGTGTCATCTAGTTCCTGCTTTCTGTGCGTGGCAGATACACATACATTGATATCTCAACTTCAGCGTTGTAACATGCATGTTACAATGACTGTAGGTATAAAATTACTTTCTAAAGAAATATTAATTAAATATTTTACATACAATATCTTCTTTCAGATCGTTTGCCAATTCCACGCCCTCTTCGCACCGTTGGATCATTTCATCAATATAGTCGTCTAACGATACGGGCATTGTGTCGCCGAAAATATCGTCGTAATCCTCAAACACGCCAATGGCTGTCTCGGCAGCTGCAGCGGCTTGGTCACCCTGACCTGATGCCACGCAGGGGCTTTCCCAAGGTTTCACATGGGCACGTGACTTCTCTTCGCTTGGCCTAGTGTCGCTAATAATAGCTGTTGCTGCTACGAAGACGAAGCATCCTGCAGTAAAAAGGAAATCGATGAAAGTAAGTTCGCGAAGGAGAGTGGGTGAGCTTTATGATCGCAACTTTGAGCCGTATTTCTGTTGTATCACGGCGTGTCAGTTTATTATGGGAGGAAACCCCGATGTGATGTAGGTTTTAAACGTTTTCCAATTTGTTGAAATGACAAAACATGTTTCTATAGTCGCAAGAAATCTCCACTAATAGCAGGGTCCAATGAATTATTCCGACTGTATCAAAAGCTTGTGTTTATGAAGCACTATCAAATAGTGATATGACACCAGGTGTCCACCGAAAAATGAACGAGTACTGTTTTGGTGCTGACAGACTTAGAATCATAATCAGGGGGAATCTTGGATTCCAACCCAAGACCAAAGGTTTCCGTAAGTTAAGATCGATATAAGTATTCATTTCAATGAACTTGCTATCGACTTATACAGTCACATTGGTAGCATTGGCATGTACAAGACAATAACTTTGTAAAATGGCAACAGTACCCCTAGTTTTCTGCCATAGTGTTGCTTATACTAATCCGAAGACGTTCCAACTGCAAAGAACAACTTCTTGTTTGAACTAAAGCTTAACATTCTTTGAACAGAACACGTTCAAATTAAACATACACTTTGCATAATTATGTTGTCAATATGTTAGCTTCTTCCGATTACTAATATAATCTCGAACAATTGTATGTTCCATAAGTGTAACTTGCTAATGACTGTCAAAACATGACGGAAATGTGAATTGACATTATTGTACAATTTTCTCATTACAAGTCACTTATGAACTTCATATTGAACATATTGATTACACCGACTTTTGTAAATATAAGCATTATTGATAACATCAGTTCGTCTCACCTATCTCAGTGAAGAAATGATAATTATTCACGAACTAAATAATCCACATGGTTTACTTACTGACAATGTCCATGTTTCTAAAGTATTCCTCTTGCAATGTTGGCGTCTAAAGTATCCTAAAATCGTATAACTCTCCTTCGTTGTCGTCACTTTTAAACCGTTATGTCTCTATTATTAGAAAGAGGAAGTTTATCACTTTCAACCGAAACTTCTTAAATCTCGATATTACACAATAAAATCTTCCTACTGCCATTATGTAAGTATAGAACGTACGGTTTGATGATTACCTTCTTTCCCTCAGTGGGATGTCTTGATTATTGAAATAGCCTTTTCACGATTCGCTGTTTTCGCCATGAAACCAACCAATATAAATTCTGCATCGGTTACCATGTCATCAGAGGGATTCCTTCAACGAATACAGAATATATATAGATTCGGCGATCCCTTGTCTAAAGAAATCTGCTGCCACGTCAGCATAATTATGGAACTGCTATCCAGATATCGTTGGTTCAAGGTTAATGTAAACCAGTCACTCAACATATAAATACGCCTTTAGTGCTCAAAGAGCAAGTTATTGCTTGTAATGTAATACATGAAAGCTGTCGTTTTCTCACTGAAACCGTTGGTACAGGGTTTATTACGCAATGGCAAAAGAAACTCATCAACTATGGATAACTCCATGCTTTCACTTTCCGCCCGTTAAGAGTAGATTACGTATTGTATTACCCTCCCACTTGAGTGTGGTACTGATGGTTGTACGTTGCTTTAAGCGGAAGAAAAGAACATAACATAACCTTAAAACAATGTACATACTATGTGGAGTGCCATGTTTGTATTTTTGGGCGTCTATTTCACATTTGTTCAACTATTCAACTGAAATTCACGAGTTTCGTTAAAAAAGTTGTTCATTTTACATACAGTGAGTGAGTGAGTGAGTATGGTTTTACGCCGCTTTGAGCAATATTCCAGCAATATCACGGCGGGGGACACCAGAAATGGGCTTCACACATTGTACCCATGTCGGGAATCGAACCCGGGTCTTCGGCGTGACGAGCGAACGCTTTAACCACTGGGCTACCCGACCGCCCCATTTTTACATACAGAAATTCATTCTTTTTACAATATGCAGGAATGATAGGATTCCTTATTTTGTTAAAATATTGAAAGTAAAATAGATTATGATATTCTTCACCTAGGTCATTATTATCATATATTATAAATAAAGCGCTCATCGATGAGTATTTTATTCTCATTTAGTCGAAGTTCAAAATATAACAGGTCCAAATATAATAGCCTGGTTAGTTTCAAAATGTAACATTCAACGGTACATGAGTTACATTCAACGTTACATAAATTCATGCTCATGATATAGTCGGAATTCTAACAATCCACTCTGCTTTATGCAAAGATTTCTATTGGATATGGAAAGGGTTTTGTCGCTTTATCTATATAACTTTATAGAATCTTGCTTTTTTATCACCTCTCAACATCTGAATTGCAAATATAATCGTGATGTTTAAGACACTCTTAAGATGGAAAGGTTTGCAATAATTCAGCAAAGTCACGATAGAGGGACACCGGAAATTGGCTTCTCACTTTGGTCCCTCTTGGAGAATCGAACCTGGGCCTTGGGCGTGACGAACGAACCTTTTAACTACTAGGTTAAGGTAGTGAAACAGGACAGGTCTGCTTATTTCGCCAAACCGTGATAATCCTGGTAATATAAACCATCATATTAACAATAAAATTACTGATAAGAAGAACAATAATATAATAATAAGTGTAAGTGTATCTATGGTAACTATAGTACTAATAATCGCAATTAAATTTAGACATACGGCATGTCTAACAAATATTTGGGAGGCAGGTCCAGGATTTTGAAAGTGAGGTAATAACATACAAGGTGTCTCTCTCTCTCTCTCTCTCTCTCTCTCTCTCTCTCTCTCTCTCTCTCTCTCTCTCTCTCTATCTCTCTCTCTCTCTCTCTCTCTCTCTCTCTCTCACACACACACACACACACACTGAAACATCGATCTTGATTTGATAGATTTGTCAAACGATTGTTTCTTATTTGCATCAACTCGGTTTAATGTTGCACAGCTTAGTATTTCAAGTAATATCAATCGTGTCAAATTGATATGATATGTTCTTTTTTTTCTGTGTTTCTTATTTGTGGTTTCTAATAGTTCAACATACATTATATTTCATCTGAATATAGATTTCTTTCTAGGATCAATACACATGCATATCACTCACTTTTTACACATCTAGACACGATTCAATGTACAATTTCAATAAAACTAACAATTAACTATTATTCAAAAGTAAAGCTTTGCCAGAATGA
The DNA here is from genome assembly GCF_023055435.1 of Haliotis rufescens. Classification (NCBI taxonomy): domain Eukaryota; kingdom Metazoa; phylum Mollusca; class Gastropoda; order Lepetellida; family Haliotidae; genus Haliotis; species Haliotis rufescens. The sequence goes on from NW_025963802.1 coordinate 43,423,481, forward strand.
ATGCGAATGAATGACGGTATGAATTTGCCGTGTGTTATTTACTTGGCTTGCGTGTCACTTCTCCAGTAACAAGCCGCCCACCTTATGCCAGATCACAATCTCGACATTTACGTATTGGCACGTTTTGTTATTCTGTCAGTGGTTTCCAAAGAAACCATTTTCGTTTTGTCAATGCACTTCTCACAACATATATGAGGTACATCAGATAAATTGTCGTTATTTTGTTTGGGTAAAACAGTATTGAAAAAGTTTGAAGTATGGTATAAGATTTCTTTGTCAAATTGAAAAAAGAGTATTAATGAATTTTAATACTTATCAATATCAATAACCCGAAATAGGTTTTAATTGTTTGGCATTGTTAATAAAATCACTGCTGTACAAGAAAGGATTTTGCTCAATTTTGATTGAACAAAGTTGGAAATACGTGCGGGTGAGTTGGTGAGTGAACAATGGCCGTGGGTTTTTTATAGCACTCTATAGCGTCATCAGTGTAATGTCGTTGCATGTTAGACATTTACGGAAATCCGTGAATGCAATCTCATTAAAATCAGACATTAGTTTTCGCTACCGCTAAACAAAGATCTGAGGACATCCCATTACGGGTCACGTCAGACCGACCTTGCGCGAACTTTGACCGACCAATGGAATGACCAATCAGAAGGCAACTTTACGGCACTAATTTCAAATTGGCGACTACGCTTCGAAACATATTTTGACAAATTCTCGGTTATTAATTTGAAACCTGAACAAAAAAACATTCTGGAATTGTATGGATTGTATGGATTCAGTCGTTAAACCCGTAATCATCGTTCGGAGTTAAAGTTTTCGAGATTGCATGATTAGAAATCACATTCCGAATGTCACTTTCATAATCTGGTAAGCGATGCTCTGATTGGTCGGATGAAAAACCGTTCTGACGTGACCCCTAATGGGATGTCCTCAGATCTTTGTTCAGCGGAAGCGAGAACTAAGGTCTGATTTTAATGAGATTGTCCGTGAATGCGAACGTAGCGGTCCATTTGCTAAAACGTTTACACACTAGCATCTTCTCACACTATTCTGGATTCAAGAACAAAGACAGACCTCTTTCAGGACATTCAACAGGAACAATATTCTGAACATTCCTGGGTGCACTGATATTAATTCTTGAGCCTATAACGTGTTGCTACTGCTACTAATTTGACCCATTGTATTGCCTTTTTTATTGTTAACTTAAAACTGCTTGCTTAGATATAATTTATTGATTATTCTTTGATCAATGTATGGCCAGTTACTGATTTCAATATTTAGTTATGTGCCAGTCGATTTCCAGGTTAACTTCTGCGTTTCAATTTGTAAACCACCTCGTAATATTGAGCATGGCATTCTTCATATTTTGAAAGGAACAGCAGAGGAAAGCGTGAAGGTAATTAATCAGGATTTACCAAAATGTAAGTCGTACAAACCCTGCCTCTCCGGGTTTATGCATTACCTACAACAACACGACCTGATGTAGACACAACTGACTGAAGGGAATTCAGCCAGATGCACAAAGACACAAGCCGTCCATGAAGTAGAGTCGGAACCTGGCTAAACAGGAACCGGATCACTTTGAGAAGCCATTCACACAAACTTGACAAACATATTGGAAAATGGGCCAAATATTTTGTGATTATATCTACATGTTTCGACTACGCCTTAAAAATGCTTAAATCTAATTGGTGGACTGATGACAGTTGATTTATGTACCTACATTCTATGGGAAGTTTCAGACAATGACTGTCGCGTGGCGGATGTAAGCTCTTGATAAAGTGGAAAGTGGGGCTATATATATAGAATGAGCTGTGAATTGATAGGTATAAATACGACTCACAGCATCAATCAAATCATTACGCTTCAACAAATCTCTCACTTGAAAGACACAATGATTTACACATTGCCACTAATTGGTACGTATTAAAATGTTCTATCACTACGTGAAGAACTGCAACTTTGGGAACGTGTTCCTTATCATGGATCTAGATCATGTTCATCAGTTGAATCAGTTTGAGATCGAAAGTTTGTATATTACCTTCAGTAATTGTTTTGCTTACCACATGCATGTATGTACCTGTACCTTTCTACCTAAATATGTCCCCCAATTTCAGATATCTATATTATATTCCAGTGCTCAAGAATATCAAATGTCTTCATCAATAACGATGCTTAAAAGATTTTCAAATGTCTTAACAATAACAATAGGGATATTAACATTAAATTTACTTTAAATAAACATTATATTTCACATATTTTCCTTTTCCAGTTTTTCTGACAACTCTTGCGAAATATGGGAGCACCAACCCAATATCGGAACACGATTACCTCCCCTGGTCCAGGCCCTGTCGAGCATTTCCGTCCCACCATGACGTCACAGAACATGACTCCTTATCCTCATCACTTTCCATGAACGAGTTGACAACATCAGTTCACATCTTGACCTCGGAGGCCTTAGACTTGGCGCAGACACTGAGAGATGAAATTGTAAGTAAAACAATAATAATTGATGCGAAGCAAGTGAACTTAATTAATATTAAAATTAGTGTTTAAATTTGAACAAGATCGACAAAAGGAAGAGACAGTCCATTGTCAGTTGAGGGATGTTATTATTTCATCGTATTATATAATAAATATAATTAATTAAAGATTTAAGCCGATTTATTCTGTTCAACAACCAGTGTTTGATGTTGAGAATCATTATTACTTAATATTTGCTATCTATATTGGAACCATTTATGTAACAGTTTCAGCACCGTCTCAATTCTAATCTGCGAATGGCTAGCTACCTTGATGCTGTGAATCACAACAATTTCCCAATGCGAAGTGACCTCATGACATGGACAAACCCCGACAATGTAAGTTGTTATCCAAGAAGATCACAGCTATAGTTTATCAAATTATAATAGAGATTATTTGTCTGTGTTACAATCTCCTGGCTTTCACATTTATTGCAGCACACATTTGAATACAACTTTTGAAAGTTTTAGACTTTATTAAATTAGTAATATGGAATAAGCAGGAACTGTGAGACCTATTGTGGCACAATAGCCATGTAAACATAACAGTTGGAATGTGACATATGTTTGTCTAAAATATACCTCCATGACTTTATAGTATTTAAACGCAGATGAGGGAGGGAAGTGTACTGTGACAACACGTTTATTTGGTGGTTAAAGTAAATTTACCAATACCGGTTTATAGTGGTTGTGCGGTTCGCCCCGATTTTGTTTCTAAGTTTGTGATCAGCACCATACCCGTGCTCGTGTGTTTCACCGAAGTGGTAAACGTCTGAGACCTGCATCACTTCGGGCTTTCCTCCCACATTAAGCTGACACCCCGAATAACTGGAATAATGTTAAAAGCGGCGTTAAACCAAACTCACTCAATTATAGTGGTTGTGATGTTTTGGGTTGGCTTTTGGTTGGGACACTCCCAAATGAAGTTACAAATGGCCCATATGCTCCTCCCCTTGACCCTGTAACGACATTCATCAGTGAAATGTGTGTGTCATATCTTACAGACCGGAGACGTCCTGAGGAAACACTACCGCCATGTCTCCTTCCTTCTCGCCTTCCTAGAACTCACCAAGGAGAGTAGCACCAGTACTTCCTCAACAACTGATGGCGTTCTTCAAAATGTCAACGACCTAGAAGAAAAGTTGTACGAGTTGCTTTGTCATATGTTGACGACTCTATATAGCCTCAATCTGAGTATAGAGAGTCACGTGACTAGAGGCGAGATTCCCGAGCAGCTCAGCGAGATTACCAATTTAGCATTCATCAACAGCCGGGACTTTATCATCACGAACGATGCGGTTCACTTATTGTCAGGATTGAAAGAGAGTCACTCTCAGATGAGATCTGGGTATCAGTAGTTCAGTTTCCTGCAACCGATTGAGAACAATGAAACGCATATCCCTGAATTGATCTTAGTCTTTGTCAACGCGAACGTGCTGATACAGAGTCTGAGGCATATACCTGAAGAAGATTTTTCCATTAAGTGTTACCAGGTTTCCGATTGGACATTGGATGCCTTCCTTCTTATCCATGCCAAGTTCCGTCCATCCAAATAGGGCAACAGTGATATTTCACTTCTTAGTGTCCATATTGTTATATATTATATTTGTCGATTTTACACCAATTATTATTGCTGAGAATATATACAATGTAATATGAACAATGTATATATATCATCCTACATATTGTTGAATGAGATTCAAAACCTACTCCGTATTTATTTTAGTGCATTATGCCCACAGATTATTACAGCTATTTAAGCATATTTGTTGTTGCATATGTTTATTTGTTGTGAACTGTTGCTGACAACTGTGATCCAAAATGTCATTCAATTTTCGAATGTATGACTAGCGATTCGTTGTTATCAAAATAATGTTGACGAAGCGCATATCATTTTTCACATTTGAAATAACAGATACTCTCACATATATTCTACAAAAGATTTAATTCATTATTGACTGGATGTATACTTTCCTGGCATTGTTCTTTGACATTCCATGTTACGCTGTACATTCTATTCTATAGTTTGATGAATATGGATAAAAATCTGCAATATCATTCTAGTTTTTACACCTTTCTGTTAAGGTTTGTGATATTTTATTTTAAATATATGCCACCTAATATGCCATCGAATTTGATATATATTTTCTATCAATTGATGTTTTAGCAAATACTTCATTTTTGCCACGTGTCTCATATGTATAATGGAATAAAAAAATATTTTCATATTATAATTTTGACAGTTCTTTTATGTATCGTACCCCGTTCACATGTACACCATTTATCCACGCGTAGTAGTTTTGCACAGTATAACGTTTACATAGATGTGTATATGTAGATCTACAGTATTTCACGTGAAAATTAACTCAGGTGTGTAATAAAAAAATTGTAAATAGTGAAAAGCGGGAATATTTGTCAGTCCGTTCATGACTTACAACATGGAAAAGTTGTTTTCTGTCAAAGTCGAATGAGAAAAGAGTTGCCTCAGCAAAGCTTTCAAAACGTTTTATGGTAGACATGTGGAGGATATTTCAAAATTCGACGCATCAGTGACACAAATAATGTCCTATGTAAATCCCGTGTTTTTTTCCAGGTGAACAATTGACTTTACATGTGTTTGTGACGGGTGCCACCGGTGAGGCAGGATACGCTCACCTTTACGCGAACACCTGGTATCATTACTAAACACAGGATTCATAAACACATGTTCATGAATCGTTCAATCGACTCTGTTTTTATGGTCTTTCAGAGGAAAGACTTGTTTGGATGAAAGATCGAGAGTCAACTTGGCGCGGTACAATTTAAATGCATCTGACAGGGAATGGTACGAACATTTTGGCATGGAGCAACATTGAAAACATTGTCCGCCCAGCCACTGCAGAATATAGAACTGTTGCCAATGTGTATCGTGTTGGCTAATCAACTGTAGTCAAGTCGTTTCGTGACAGATATAGGGTTAATTGTGATAAAAGCATGAAACTTCGCACAGTGGTAGGGCCACTTAAAAAATCCACTATGGCCGCCATGGGCGAATGAAATTCTGGTATCTCTTGTATGAACATGACCCACAACCTGAATTAATGTCGAAAACCTTTCGTAAATATTTACCCAACAGTAAATTGGTATTGTACATAACTTTATCATAATAGACTATTAATCTTGATACAGGAAATCTAAAGGGTGGCAAAAATATGTATTTCTTTCTTCTTCAGTATAGCTTTATAAATAAAGCCAATAAACTATATTAATATATATACCCATATGGTCAACAACAGAAAATTTAAAGAACAAAATTTGTATTTATTGAAATATGCTGTATATGGCTACTGTTTCGGTTGACTAGTGACAAATGAATGTGATCGCAGTCGCCACCACATTTACAAAGTAGTGCACAAACTAACTGTGCCACAACACATGTACACCTTGCTGTGCACCCCTTCTCAGACTTCCAAACTACATCTCAGAAGGTTGAAATGCAGCTTTTTTGACATATTGTTATAAAGCAGATGTTAGAGGAACGGAATCAATTGCACTCCCTTTCTCAGAGAACAGTTCTCAGAGTGGTTCATCATCTCCTGTACAAATACTAGATCGATCATACATTAAGACCACAAAACACTCAATGACTGGCATCATGTTCTTCAGATCCTGTTCGTTTGGTACATCACCATTGCGATTGAAAGCTGGAGGTGAACAGGCTCTCTCTGACCCAAGGAGTCAGGCAAGGACATAAACAACCAATTATCTGAATTGTGTGTCAGTTCCAAAAGCTATCCAGAGGTACGGTACATCGTGACCATTTCTGGCAGCATTTGACATATGCCAAAAGAGTCTTGTGCTAGCTTCTTCATGTGAACATGGATGCTGAACTTACACCATCTGACCCTTTGTTGCACAGAACCTGTTTGCCGTAAGTGGTTTAATTCGTTTATTCAAACATTCTAACGAAATAACATGTTCAGCCAAGAATGTAAACAGTTCTGCCTTGTTCTCGTCAATTCTAAGGAACGCCTCCCATTAGTGAGGTAAATTGCTCTTTGGTTTAATACAGCGTCTGACACCTTTTCCTCGCTTACTTCTTGCTGTTGATTTGATGCACAGTAAACTACGGTTATAACGAACTCAAAAGGACCACTAATTTTAGTTCGTAATAACCATGGTTCGTTATAAGCGTATATACAGCATATATACAACAAATATCCAGGACAAGAAAATGAGTTCGTTATATCGGTCAGTTTGTTATAAGAGTGTTCGTTATAAAAGTAGTTTACTGTACTCATTCCAAACAATGTCAACTCTGGACACACTCTCAAGCCGTTTATGTACGAATTAAATGGAAACGTCGTTTGAATAATAGTCAATCTGTTATAATAGAAATAAAGTTTAAAGCGTCTTCAACTCACATTCTTGAAAGGTCATGAAGTTGACAAACACGTTAGTATGAATCATATCTACTGAGTGAGTGAGTGCGGGAATTTAAGAAACAAATGTTACATGTTGTGCATGGTCATCACACGTTTGAAAACAGCGAGATCCGGTATATCGTCTTGAGCAGAGCAGAGCAGAGCAGAGCAGATCGTTATAGTATATAAAGTCTTCTAAGTTCCATCTAATGTGCTGATCGTGAGCGTTAAGCCCAACTCACTCACTCAGTCACTATCAAATTTGCCCCGTTCAGATACAAAGTCTATAAGTGCTCGATGATTTGAATCGTTAAATATGTTAGGGTAAAAAAGTATAACTAGAGAGAATGTGATCTGTTTTTCAACAACAGCTGGGGGCACGGATGGCCCCGTCGTCTAAGGCGCCGCGATTCGCTGTGCAGAGTTGCGTCCCTTAGGCACACCAGAAACCTATGATTGTGGGTTCGATTCCCGATTCGCAACGATTATGTTTCTAAATTTGTCAACCCGTGCTCGTGGGTTTTACCGAAGTGGTAAACGTCTAAGACCTGCATCACTTTGGGCTTTCCTCCCACATTAAGCTGACACGCCGCGATATAACTGGAATACTGTTAAAAGCGGCGTTAAACCCAACTCACTCACTCAATACGATAACAGCACATTTTATGCCTGATTTGGGCATTCAATTAAAAGTAATTAACCGTCTCGGGAGTATTTTCATTAAGAATCATTATTACTTAATATTTGCTATCTATATTGGAACCATTTATGTAACAGTTTCAGCACCGTCTCAATTCTAATCTGCGAATGGCTAGCTACCTTGATGCTGTGAATCACAACAATTTCCCAATGCGAAGTGACCTCATGACATGGACAAACCCCGACAATGTAAGTTGTTATCCAAGAAGATCACAGCTATAGTTTATCAAATTATAATAGAGATTATTTGTCTGTGTTACAATCTCCTGGCTTTCACATTTATTGCAGCACACATTTGAATACAACTTTTGAAAGTTTTAGACTTTATTAAATTAGTAATATGGAATAAGCAGGAACTGTGAGACCTATTGTGGCATAATAGCCATGTAAACATAGCAGTTGGAATGTGTCATATGTTTGTCTAAAATATACCTCCATGACTTTATAGTATTTAAACGCAGATGAGGGAGGGAGGGAAGTGTACTGTGACAACACGTTTATTTGGTGGTTAAAGTAAAATTACCAATACCGGTTTATAGTGGTTGTGCGGTTCGCCCCGATTTTGTTTCTAAGTTTGTCAGCACCATACCCGTGCTCGTGTGTTTCACCGAAGTGGTAAACGTCTGAGACCTGCATCACTTCGGGCTTTCCTCCCACATTAAGCTGACACGCCTTCATTTTACTGGAACACTGTTCAAAACAGCGTTAAGCCCAACTCACTCACTCAGTCACTATCAAATTTGCCCCGTTCAGATACAAAGTCTATAAGTGCTCGATGACTTGAATCGTTAAATATGTTAGGGTCAAAAAGTATAACTAGAGAGAATGTGATCTGTTTTTCAACAACAGCTGGGGGCACGGATGGCCCCGTCGTCTAAGGCGCCGCGATTTGCTGTGCAGAGTTGCGTCCCTTAGGCACACCAGAAACCTATGATTGTGGGTTCGAATCCCGATTCGCAACGATTATGTTTCTAAATTTGTCAACCCGTGCTCGTAGGTTTTACCGAAGTGGTAAACGTCTAAGACCTGCATCACTTTGAGCTTTCCTCCCACATTAAGCTGACACGCCGCGATATAACTGGAATAATGTTAAAAGCTGCGTTAAACCCAACTCACTCACTCAATTTGATAACAGCACATTTTATGCCTGATTTGGGCATTCAATTAAAAGTAATTAACCGTCTCGGGAGTATTTTCATTGCAGCTATTGCATACAGGAGAGGCCTCGCTGCAGAAAGATGAAGACTTGTATATAGCGGCCTCGCGTTTCTATCATGGACGAATTTTCCTATTGGATTTTTCAGAAGCAAAACCTGAGTATGAGTACCGGACAGACGTCCTAGCATTCCATAACAGTTTCAAGTTAGTGGATATAACATTTTTTGCATTAACTTTATCGTTTGGCATTGGTCTGAATGCGGATATTGATACGTGAGGACTTGTATTTCAACATTTACTGAATTGCTTCCGTAATGTACATAACTTTGAGAATCTATATAAAAGTACAGGCAAAATTATATTGTAAAAATAATATATTTATTTCGCTATAATTACATATGATCAAACTGTAATTAAAGAAATCTTTTCTAAAACATCGATTGATAAATAAATATAATCAATCCGATGGGACATTTGGTTAATACATGTATCTGCATACGTGACACGGATTTCAACACATTAACACATACCACTAAAGGTGCAGTATGTGTCACAACTGTGCAATGAACTGATAACATACAATGTACATGGTACATCTTGAATATCCAGAAACACATACCTATAGCCGTAGAATATGTTTTCTTAAACACTTCACTTATCACATTATCATTTATGTCAAACGGGATAGTCAAACAATATTCGATCAATTTTCACGATCCACAAATCACGAGTCATACATCTGAAAGATTTAACATCCACTTGAATGAAAGTTGTCAATAACTTTTCATGAACAATAAAAATACAATGATGTAATTTGGTGAGAATTATTTTAACATTTTAAATACATGAATATATTGAAATGTGTTTTTGTATCTCATTCAACAATAAGTACCTTACTATGTACATCTTTCAACATGTATATGGTCAGCAATAATTAAATATGACAAGACTTGGTGTAAAATGGACAAGTGGAATAAATAACAATTCACTCTATCAAAGATGTGAAATATCACGTTTGCCCTACTTGGATGGACGGAACTTTGCGTGGATGAGACGGAAGAGACCTCAGGCCTATTTTAAAAAATGTCAACGCTGAAAGGGAGCCAGGTCTTCTTCAGCAATGTCTCACAGTCCAGCGAATAACACGTTTCAGCTGAGAGTTCTTCAGATCAGTTAAGGAATGTGTATTGCCATTCATTTTCTTCTCAATGAGTTGCAGAAAACTGAACTATTGATAACCAGATCGCATCAGAGAGTGACTCTCTTTCAATCCTGATAATAAGTGAACCGCATCTTTTGTGATGATAAAGTCCCGACTGTTGATGACTGCTAAATTGGTAATCTCGCTGAGCTGCTCGGGAATCTCGCCTCTAGTCACGTGACTCTCTATACTCAAATTCAGGCTATGTAGGATCGTAATCATGTGACAGAGCAACTCGTATAATTTCTCTTCTAGTATACTGACATGTTGAAGAACGCCGTCATTTCTGAAGGATGAACTGGTGCTACTCTCCTTGGTGAGTTCTAGGAAGGCGAGAAGGAAGGAGACATGGCGGTAGTGTTTCCTCAAGACATCTCCTGTCTGTAACACATAACAAACACATTCATTCATCCATTCATTAAACAATTGATAAGTTTACAAGATTCTTTCACAAATATTGTAGAGTATTCTAATCTCTGCAACTACAAACGAAAATAAAAATGGATTGCCAAACAAACAAATGAATATGTCTAAATCATTTACACCTTAACCATTATGTTATGATAAACGATCACTTTTATCTTCCTCAATAACGACTTACATGGTCGGCGTGTGTCCATGTTATGACGTCACTTCGCACTGGGAAATTCCTGTGACTCACTGCATCAAGATAGCTAGCCATTCGCAGATTAGAATTGAGACGGTGCTGAAACTAGGAAAAGACAACAATTGAATTTAAAATGACAACAATAATTAAATATGGATCTCATTATTATGATAAAAATATATGAACAAAATAATACGTAAAGTAACTTTTAATCAATGTTATTATTTTGGAAACATTATCTCTATTTATCTTTTATTATATTTGCTATTGCAGAGATAATGAAATATTAATGGCATTTGTCTCTCTTTTTCATATATTTATTCAACTATTTTCATACTGTCCATAATGAACACCTGTACAATTTGAAAGAAACATTTATACTTTATACTTACAATTTCATTTCTCAGTGTCTGCGCCAAATCTAAGGCCTCCGAGGTTAAAATGTGAACAGATGTTGCCAACTCGTTCATGGAGAGAGAAGATGATAAGGGGCCCTGTTGTGTGACGTCATGGCTTGATGGGAGTGGTCGACAGGGCCTGGACCAGGGGAGATAACTGTTTTCCGGTATTGGTATGGTGTTCCCATAACACACAAGAGTTGTCAATACAACTGAAAGAGGAATAACATCATATTAGTTTTTCAAATACAAAGTAACCCTTTGCATAAAATATGGAGTACAAGATGTTTTTTCTCCAGGTACTTTGGTATTCCCCAGCCCAGTTTGAGATTTAATTTGATAAATCTGAGATCTCCATGTAAACTGAATATTGAACTGAAATCCTCAGATCATTAAAACAATCTCATCCATGTAGACTGGTAAACAGAGTACCAGCACAGTGCTTTGAAACAATAGTTTAATGTGTATCATGCATACCTTACTGTGAAGACAAATGTTTATACATACCCATTGGTGAAAACGTACTACACATGATGATATCTTAAAGATATATTGCAGTTTGATGAACTGATGAATGATTAACATGTCTGTTCTCCTTGTATTTATACCCACCATTATACATCTCAAACTATATTTATCCCCACAATTTCCCTGTTGTAATCTGTAAACATCCGCCTCGCGACTTTCCAAGTTACATGTTCAAATTTCCAAAGTACGACACCTTCAGTTTCCTATGTCCTGCTGGATATTCAACATGTAAGATTGTGTATTTCATAAGGAAAGGTTCCAATAATTTGGAAAATCTTTTGCGAAGTGGAACATTTTGGCGATTTCATAAATGCATCGTCAGTGTATTGTGATTGCCATATCCGGATGCTCTTCAAACAGTATCCGACTCCACTTCATGCGGCCTATTCTTGTTGTTGTGTGCAACTAATAGAAATCCCTGATATTGTGATTGGTTCGTTATATTAATGTTAATACAAACATTCCGATGCAGATCAGAAACAGTTTGAAATACTCACAATACCCTTGAGCATGCCAATCTCATTTGCCAATTCTTCACTCTCGGTAATTATTCTATAAAGAGAATATATACACCATTGGAAACTAACCCGAGAGCCTTGGATGTCAAATATATTAACGCATGGCGATAAAGTTTGGGTAACACGGAGGCTGAACGAGGAGGATTTCTACTTCTATGACTGATTACTGATACATTTAATATCAATAGGCACAAGGGTGAGATTTTATTTATTTCCCAATATCATTCGCAATAATAGTACAAAAACATTTTCTAATTTCAATGATCAAGATGACGTTTCAGACCATTCGAAATGATGAAAGCGAATCAGTAAATCCCAATGAACTTATTATATTTGCTTGTGTTCCAATCTTCATATTCTATACGTATTTAAACTCAAATGGTACATTTGCCAAGAATTTAATCTGTTGAGCAGCTTTCTACCCAACCCCCAACACCCCCCAACCCTTTTGTCCTTTCACTCAATGAACAATGATTAGTTAGCTAATTGTAGTCAAAATGGAATCACGTGTGTTCGATTAAAACTTATTATTTAAACTTCAGTCGGCTATAGAAACCGCCAAATTTCCAGCTCTCGGCGGTCCTTAAAACTTTGAATATGCTTTTTTAGTTCTGCCCAAACTCCATTGTCACAAAAACCTTTTGCCCTAAAACCCCTATTTCACATGACATCATCATCATCACCATCACCATCACACCATGGATGTAGGCAATCGGCTCATACAGCTTGAGCTACAGTGCAGGCAACATACAGACCTTGAGTTACACATGAACACTATTGTTTCGTAATTGCATTGTATGAAAACAAACTTGTCGAAACAAGTTCAATGTTATCAATAGACATGAGTACATTATATTTCTGTAAGGTGGGATGTACATAGTATTGACTGCATAAGCCTCACAGACAAGGAACACGTGATACATATTTTCCACATGGCCATAGAAACATATTTTACAAATTCTTTCTTCTGACTTCTTTTAATATATCGACCTGTTTTTTATGTTAAATTGGTTTGAAGTTCATTGAAACCGGGTTAACGCTCGACGAAACTGTTATTTTCTTCACGCAAGGCTCCATTTGGAAACTAAATGTTAACACTGAATATGACAATATTCTGGAACCACCTGATAATGGTACCTACTGTATCCAACCACTTTTAGGGGTTCGAATGGCAATTCATTTTACCATCATGTTACATTCTTTAGGGTAAACATAAATCTGTCGTAGATAAAATATTATACCAATAAGTAATACAATGCTTACAAGAATAAATGTAAACTGGACATCTTTGGCATTCGCAAAGGAACATTATGATTTCAAGTTTACATCTTAACATTAAATGGCATTTGCAAGCTAACATATTTACCTTCTCTAGATTACAATCAATGTCTAAGCCCCATACATGTACCTCAGTGCCATACAGTAACATTGGCATTTCTTTTTTTGTCTAACACCTTGACGAAAATACCACATGGCACAGGTTTAAGTTTTGAAAAACAACTTAAAATAGCAAATAATGCCCATTTTGTTTGAAAAGAAGCACCGTAAAACCATATCTGCAAAAAATAAGCATTTCTATTTATGGGCCAAGTTATATATATGTATGGAAACCAAAAGGGACTCAACACATAGCCCTGACGAACGCCGACATTGCATTCAAACGTATGAAAAAAGGCTATCCATATTTACACATGATTTAACTGATACATAAATAGACATGAGACAACCTAGCACTTTCTCTTATAAGAAATACATGTATATAATTTGATTGAAAGTGACTATGGATGTGTTTATGAGAAAACTGGCGCTACTCTCCTGTGTCTCATCCAGAAAGACGTTGAGAAACGTGGGGACAAATTATATTTTCTATATATTTAGGGACAATTCTCTTTCCCATAATCTAGGATCAACTGAATATAGTTTGCCATTGTGAATGATATATCCAGAAATATTCCTCAAACGGTTTCGTGCAAACATGGCCGGATTAGTTTTTGTAAATGTCGACACGTAGGGACTAGACCATTGTGATTATTTGTTGATACATCATCGTTCTCCCAAAGAGATATTGGACAATGACAGAACAGATTTGTACATTCTAATAAATCTTTAAGAACAACGATCTAGATTCAATTCATGCCTTAGTTCTTCATTAAATCTGACGCGTACTTATTATAACCCACAAAACTTACAAAATGTGACATATCAAACCCAAAATATAAACAACAAGTTCATTAAAATATTTTAAACAAAAACAATGCCAGAAATGGTTGTCTTGGTTTCACTTGACAGGAAGTGGGGAAGCAAATATTTTTTTCCAATCCAGTTACCCTCATCGCGTCCCAGACTGTGTCAATTCTTTCGTTTTAAAACTGTACTTAATAAATTCTATCAACTAAACGACCTATGCGTTTGTCTTTAATCATGTTTGCTGTAAATCTATTGGTGCTATTGATTGCATGTATTGATAGTTTGATCATGGTGTACTTTCGATAATGTAAAGGGTGCGGTAGTCTCCTGGGTCCGTTTTCCTATCAATAAAATATGTTTGAGTGAAATCACCGAGTCACTCCGTGAGTTCAAATCCCCTATTCGCGCTGACTCGACCCTACGTCTGCCATGTCAGTGCACCTTTGTTTCACCAAATGGTAGCAAATGGTAGCACAGTTGTGCAAAGTTAAGTCGTTGGTCAGGACCCAGTGGTCATGGGACAGAATCTCATAATCCTCCTGCTCATGACAACGAGTTTAGCAGTGCCATAGCTGCACCCGTAAGTTTCACACACGTTGTAAAGGTCTAAGACCTGCATCACGTCAGGCTTTCCTTCCCACTGTCACGCCATGATACAGCAAAGCGGCACTGAACCCAACTCAACCACTCTAATGTTACACATGTTATGTGAACCAGGGCAGCAAATCAACACCACGGCCAATAATTACTGTCCGTTTGGCTCCAAATGAGAACGATGAACTACAAAATAAATAAAATTCGGTCTATTAAAATGTCAAAACGGTAAATGGCAATAAATAACTTGTACCCAACAATACCTGCTGTTTGTTTGTTGTCCCCGTCGCGGAAAAAAATTGTTGTAGAAACTATCATGTTGTTATGTGTACAAGTAGACATCTTGAACGAAGGAGGTAGAACGGTAGGAGGAACAGTGCAAACACGTACTGCATGTGCTACATAGTATACTCCCCTCGAGGGCATTGACTTCTTTGTTTGGGATAGCTTCAATGATGGAACAGCGCATGTATGGTCTTCTTCATATGAACAATGTTTGAAACATAATGACTTGACCTTCATTGTTTCCGATTGTGAGTCCATGCTTAAGAGTAATTTGGTACCCTGACATCACTGCTTTACAGAACATGAAAACCCTTATCTTTAACGTTGTTCCAGTATCTGATTTTGTGACATTATCAGTGTATTTTCATATCACTTATGTGTAGTTAATCTCCCTTTTGGTGAAATATATTGTATTGTGGGCTGTTAAAATCTCAACCGAACACTATTTCAAAGAAAATAATTCCACTTCCGTTAGAGTTTTTCCTTTGATTTTGTGACTTCCAATGTTTTTCCTCCCATCTTAAGTTTATTGGGAATGTCAACCTTGCACTTTATTGGATATTAGAGTATAAATGAGGACTTGAAATTCAAACGAAGGAGGAGCAAGACATAAAAGTAACCATTTGATTGTTTCACAAACCTATTATTATTAGTGAGACGATCACAATTTGCGGAATTCCTTTTATGTCAATTTGTTAATAGCAATATTCAAGCTACGTGACGGATGTCTGTAAGTAATCGAGTCTGGGCCAGACAATCCAGTGATTGAAATCGATCTGCGCGATTGGGATACGATGACATGCATCATGCATCAGCAAGCCTGACCACCTGATCCCGTTAACGTTAGTCGTCTCTTACGACAATTATAGTCGCCTCTTCTGACAAGCATGGGTTGATGAAGAACAATTCTAACCCGGTTAATGTCAACTGCCTTATTGGCACTTTCTTTCTGGACTTTATATTATGTATGGAACAATGTGACGGTTTGTGTACAATGTTATATATATATTATTCGTTTATGAACCTTGAATACATGGACATGCAATTTGAAATTATAACTGACATTTATTTGATCTGTAGAAAACTTCCCAAGGAATCTTCAATGAAAAATTGAAAAAGATTGGTAACAAATATTTATTTGATCAATTATGTAAAAGGAAGACAATAATTGGTAAAAATAGCACCTTGAATATATCAGTTGTAAGATAGAATAAATACATAAACTGGAATGATGCGCGAGTTGTACAATAACATGAACATTTTAATATAAAACGTTGACATATCAGCATTGCGAATGCGTGAACAATATGACTGTAATTACAGATATTCACTCATTTAAAGTCTCACCATTTACGTGGCAGATGTCAACCAGAAGCATATACACAATGTTCAACTATGTATGATTTGCTGACAACAAATATTGATTACAAAAAACACGTAAATATCAATGTACCTCTACTAATGGACAAAAGATCCAAATAAATATCAACACAATTCATGATTCATAATATTGCCTGGAATAACGACATGTGCAAATATGATTGTTCTATTTGAACGGACGGAAATTGACATGGATTAGGTTAAAAAGGTTAATGCCGAGTTACGTTATCAGAAATTCTGCTGTCTCATGATTCTCAACAACCGGATATTCAGAGTCTTCAAGTGGTTATGGTTTGGAAGGTGTGTTCAGTTGTAAGAAACTGAACTATTGTTAACCAGATCGCATCAGAGAGTGACTCTCTTTCAATCCTGATAATAAGTGAACCGCATCTTTTGTGATGATAAAGTCCCGACTGTTGATGACGGCTAAATTGGTAATCTCGCTGAGCTGCTCGGGAATCTCGTCTCTAGTCACGTGACTCTCTATATTCAGATTGAGGCTATGGACGGCGGTCATCATGTGACAAAGCAACTCGTATAATTTCTCTTCTAGGTTATTGACATGTTGAAGAACGCCGTCAGTTCTGTAGGAGGAACCGGTGCTACTCTCCTTGGTGAGTTCCAGGAAGGCGAGAAGGAAGGAAACATGGCGGTAATGTTTCCTGATGATATCTCCTGTCTGGAAAGAAAGAGCAAACACATTCATTGATGAATCATCAATATATAACTTTTAAATATTTCACAAATATCTCATCGTCAAAACTTTTCATTGTGTTCTAATCTCAGTAGATTTTACCATTAATTATCACATGACTCAGGAAGACAAAAGAAGATTCTCAGCTAAAAGATGCATATAAGTAACACGGCTAATAAATGACATAATCGATTACTACCCTAACTATTGTTATATGATAAACAATCCCTTTGATCTTCCTCAATAACGACTTACATGGTCAGCGTGTGTCCATGTCATGACGTCACTACGCACTGGGAAATTCCTGTGACTCACTGCATCAAGATAGCTAGCCATTCGCAGATTAGAACTGAGACGGTGCTGAAACTAGGAAAAGACAACAATCAATCGAAATGAAAGCAATAATATGTTTTCATGATTCTTATTATTACTTGTTTTATATCTATATATTGATCTTTGTTGTTGATCATTTCTTATGAAGATCTTTGATATTCCTCAGCCTATTTTGCTGTTTACTTTCTTGTATCTGACATTTGAGGGAAATATGTTTATTTCAGATCATTACAAATAATGTGTCCATACAGACTGATGATTTCAGTTCAAACACAGTATTTCGAAACAATATTGATCGGATATACATTTGAATGGAGCATGGAGACATCGACCATGTATCATGTCTCAAGCAAACGAAGTAATACAGAGTTTCATGTGTAATATCGTGTCCATACATACCCAGGGGTGATATCCAACAAATCATGTCTTTCAATATCTTAAACAGATTGAAGAGTGAATGATTAAATGTATGTTGCTCTTCCATTTATATAACCCTACCTCTACATCTCAAGCTATATTTATCCCCACAATTTCCCTGTGTGTCACCATGTGTACCACTTTCCCAACTACAATCACAAATTTCCCAAATGGAACACCTCGTGTCCTCCTAGATAGTTAACACGTCAGATTATGTATTTGAATAGAAATTATAGTTCGAATATTTTAGAAAACTAGACGTCTGGTAAAACAATTTAGGTATTTTATAAATAAATCTTGACATATCCGGATGCTCTTCAAACAGTTTCCGAATCTACTTCACACGGTCCATTCTTGTGATCGTGTACAACTAACAGAAATCCCTGATATTGTGATTGGTTCATTATATTATTATTAATATCGGAATTCTTATGCAGATCAGAAATAGTTCTTATCTTTTGAACATGCCAATCTTAGTTGTCAAACCTTAAATCTCAGTAATGATTTGATATAAAGATTGAAGAAATGTAATTCGAAATTGTAAATACAGTACACGGCAATAAATAACTTGTACCCAACCGTATCTGCTGTTTGTTTGTTTTTTCCCCATCACTGGAAGGAGTTGTTGTAGAAACTATCATCCTGTTACGTGTAAAAGTAGACATCTTGAACGGAGGGGGCAGAACGGTAGGAGGAACAGTGCAAACACGTACTGCATGTGCTACATAGTATACGTCCCTCGAGGACATTGACTTCTTTGTTTGGGATATCTACAATGACGGAACAGCGCATGTACGGTCTTCTTCATACGAACAATGTTTGACACATAATGACTTGACCTTCATTGTTTCCGATTGTTAGTCCAATTGTGTCAATGCTAAAGAGTAATCTGGTACCCTGACACCACTGCCTTACAGAACATGAAAACCCTTATCTTTAACGTTGTTCCAGTATCTGATTTTGTGACATTATCAGTGTATTTTCATATCACTTATGTGTAGTTAATCTCCAAATATTCCTTTTGGTGAAATATATTGTATTGTGGGCTGTTAAAATCTCAACCGAACACTATTTCAAAGAAAATAATTCCACTTCCGTTAGAGTTTTTCCTTTGATTTTGTGACTTCCAATGTTTTTCCTCCCATCTTAAGTTTATTGGGAATGTCAACCTTGCACTTTATTGGATATTAGAGTATAAATGAGGACTTGAAATTCAAACGAAGGAGGAGCAAGACATAAAAGTAACCATTTGATTGTTTCACAAACCTATTATTATTAGTGAGACGATCACAATTTGCGGAATTCCTTTTATGTCAATTTGTTAATAGCAATATTCAAGCTACGTGACGGATGTCTGTAATTAATCGAGTCTGGGCCAGACAATCCAGTGATTGAAATCGATCTGCGCGATTGGGATACGATGACATGCATCATGCATCAGCAAGCCTGACCACCTGATCCCGTTAACGTTAGTCGTCTCTTACGACAAGCATAGTCGCCTCTTCTGACAAGCATGGGTTGATGAAGAACAATTCTAACCCGGTTAATGTCAACTGCCTTATTGGCACTTTCTTTCTGGACTTTATATTATGTATGGAACAATGTGACGGTTTGTGTACAATGTTATATATATATTATTCGTTTATGAACCTTGAATACATGGAAATGCAATTTGAAATTATAACTGACATTTATTTGATCTGTAGAAAACTTCCCAAGGAATCTTCAATGAAAAATTGAAAAAGATTGGTAACAAATATTTATTTGATCAATTATGTAAAAGGAAGACAATAATTGGTAAAAATAGCACCTTGAATATATCAGTTGTAAGATAGAATAAATACATAAACTGGAATGATGCGCGAGTTGTACAATAACATGAACATTTTAATACAAAACGTTGACATATCAGCATTGCGAATGTGTGAACAATATGACTGTAATTACAGATATTCACTCATTTAAAGTCTCACCATTTACGTGGCAGATGTCAACCAGAAGCATATACACAATGTTCAACTATGTATGATTTACTGACAACAAATATTGATTACAAATAACACGTAAATATCAATGTACCTCTACTAATGGACAAAAGATCCAAATAAATATCAACACAATTCATGATTCATAATATTGCCTGGAATAACGACATGTGCAAATATAATTGTTCTATTTGAACGGACGGAAATTGACATGGATTAGGTTAAAAAGGTTAATGCCGAGTTACGTTATCAGAAATTCTGCTGTCTCATGATTCTCAACAACCGGATATTCAGAGTCTTCAAGTGGTTATGGTTTTGAAGGTGTGTTCAGTTGTAAGAAACTGAACTATTGTTAACCAGATCGCATCAGAGAGTGACTCTCTTTCAATCCTGATAATAAGTGAACCGCATCTTTTGTGATGATAAAGTCCCGACTGTTGATGACGGCTAAATTGGTAATCTCGCTGAGCTGCTCGGGAATCTCGTCTCTAGTCACGTGACTCTCTATATTCAGATTGAGGCTATGGACGGCGGTCATCATGTGACAAAGCAACTCGTATAATTTCTCTTCTAGGTTATTGACATGTTGAAGAACGCCGTCAGTTCTGTAGGAGGAACCGGCGCTACTCTCCTTGGTGAGTTCCAGGAAGGCGAGAAGGAAGGAAACATGGCGGTAATGTTTCCTGATGATATCTCCTGTCTGGAAAGAAAGAGCAAACACATTCATTGATGAATCATCAATATATAACTTTTAAATATTTCACAAATATCTCATCGTCAAAACTTTTCATTGTGTTCTAATCTCAGTAGATTTTACCATTAATTATCACATGACTCAGGAAGACAAAAGAAGATTCTCAGCTAAAAGATGCATATAAGTAACACGGCTAATAAATGACATAATCGATTACTACCCTAACTATTGTTATATAATAAACAATCCCTTTGATCTTCCTCAATAACGACTTACATGGTCAGCGTGTGTCCATGTCATGACGTCACTACGCACTGGGAAATTCCTGTGACTCACTGCATCAAGATAGCTAGCCATTCGCAGATTAGAACTGAGACGGTGCTGAAACTAGGAAAAGACAACAATCAATCGAAATGAAAGCAATAATATGTTTTCATGATTCTTAATATTACTTGTGGAGGATAATTAATAATTTAAAAACCTTTGATCATTGTCATTATCTCTTTATATTTTGTTATATTTACTACCGCAGATATCATGAAATAATTTTTTTTTTCATCTCTATCTTTTATAGATGTACATAACTAGGTAGTCCTTTCCCAAAATCAACTTTGGTACAATTTGCTAGAAAATATTGAACTTCATACTTACAATTTCATCTCTCAGTGTCTGCGCTAAGTCTAAGGCCTCCGAGGTCAAAACGTGAAGTGATGCTGTCAACTCGTTCAAAGGGAGAGACGATGACAGGGAAGCGCGTCCTGTTGCATCATGGTGGGACGGGAGTGCGCCACAGGGCCTGGACCAGGGGAGATAACTGTCGTCCGGTATCGGGTTAGCGTTCCCACGACAAGCAAACGTTGTCAGAAGAACTGAAATAAGAACGACAGATTTTGATATTACAATTACAAAAGTGAAGTTTTGAATGAAATACCTGATGTTTTATATCTATATATTGATCTTTGTTGTTGATCATTTCTTATGAAGATCTTTGATATTCCTCAGCCTATTTTGCTGTTTACTTTCTTGTATCTGACATTTGAGGGAAATATGTTTATTTCAGATCATTACAAATAATGTGTCCATACAGACTGATGATTTCAGTTCAAACACAGTATTTCGAAACAATATTGATCGGATATACATTTGAATGGAGCATGGAGACATCGACCATGTATCATGTCTCAAGCAAACGAAGTAATACAGAGTTTCATGTGTAATATCGTGTCCATACATACCCAGGGGTGATATCCAACAAATCATGTCTTTCAATATCTTAAACAGATTGAAGAGTGAATGATTAAATGTATGTTGCTCTTCCATTTATATAACCCTACCTCTACATCTCAAGCTATATTTATCCCCACAATTTCCCTGTGTGTCACCATGTGTACCACTTTCCCAACTACAATCACAAATTTCCCAAATGGAACACCTCGTGTCCTCCGAGATAGTTAACACGTCAGATTATGTATTTCAATAGGAATATAGTTCGAATATTTTAGAAAACTAGACGTCTAGTAAAACATTTTGGCTATTTTATAAATAAATCTTGACATATCCGGATGCTCTTCAAACAGTTTCCGAATCTACTTCACACGGTCCATTCTTGTGATCGTGTACAACTTACAGAAATCCCTGATATTGTGATTGGTTCATTAAATTATTGTTAATATCGGAATTCTTATGCAGATCAGAAATAGTTCTTATCTTTTGAACATGCCAATCTCAGTTGTCAAACCTTAAATCTTAGTAATGATTCGATATAAAGATTGAAGAAATGTAATTCGAAATTGTAAATACAGTACACGGCAATAAATAACTTGTACCCAACCGTATCTGCTGTTTCTTTGTTTTTTCCCAATCACTGGAAAAAGTTGTTGTAGAAACTATCATGTTGTTATGTGTACAAGTAGACATCTTTAACGGAGGGGGCAGAACGGTAGGAGGAACAGTGCAAACACGTACTGCATGTGCTACATAGTATACTACCCTCGAGGACATTGACTTCTTTGTTTGGGATAGCTACAATGATGGAACAGCGCATGTACGGTTTACTTCATACGAACAATGTTTGACACATAATGACTTGACCTTCATTGTGTCCGATTGTGAGTCCAATTGTGTCAATGCTTAAGAGTAATATGGTACCCTGACATAACTGTTTCACAGAACATGAAAAGTTGTTCCAGTATCTGATTTTATGACATTATCAATGTGTTTCCATACCACTTATGTGTAGTTAATCTCCAAATATTCCTTTTGGTGACATATATTGCATTTTGGGCTGTGAAAATCTCAACCGAACACCAATTCAAAGAAAATAATTCCACTTCCGGTTCAGTTTTCCCTCAGTTTTTTTCCTCCCATCTTAAGTTTATTGGGAATTTCAACCTTGCATTTTATTGGATATTAGGTTATAAATGAGGACTTGAAATTCAAACGAAGTAGGAGCAAGACATAAAAGTGGGGGTAAACCTATATTTTAGTGAGACCATCACAATTTGCGGAATTGCTTTTATGTCAATTTGTTAATTGAAATATTTTTAGCTACGTGACGGATGTCTGTAAGTAATCGAGTCTGGGCCAGACAATCCAGTGATGGAAATAATAAGCATCGATCTACGCGATCGATGACGTGCATCAACCACCGTTAGTCGTCTCTTACGACAAGCATAGTCGCCTCTTCTGACAAGCATGAGTTGATGGAGAACAATTCTAACCCGGTTAATGTCAACTGCCTTATTGGCATTTTCTTCACAGCCTCAATGTATGTATCAATGGGATGGTTTGTGTACAATGTGATATTTATTATTTGTTTATGAACCGATATGGATACATGGATATGCAATTTGAAATTATAACTGACATTTATTTGATTTGTAGAAAACTTCCCAAGGAATCTTCAATGAAAAATTGAAAAAGATTGGTAACAAATATTTATTTGATCAATTATGTAAAAGGAAGACAATAATTGGTAAAAATAGCACCTTGAATATATCAGTTGTAAGAAAGAATAAATACATGAACTGGAATGATGCGCCAGTTGTACAATAACATAAACAATTTAACATAAAACGTTTACATATCAGCATTGCGAATGTGTGAACAATATGACTGTAATTACAGACATTCACTCTTTAAAAGCCTCACCATTTACGTGGCAGATTTCAACCAGAAGCATATACACAATGTTCAACTATGTATGATTTGCTGACAACAAATATTGATTACAAATAACACGTAAATACCAATGTACCTCTACTAATGGACAAAAGATCCAAATAAATATCCACAAAATTCATGGTTCATAATATTGCCTGGAATAACGACATGTGCAAATATAATTGTTCTCCTATTTGAACGGACGGAAATTGACATGGATTAGGTAAAAATGTTAATGCCGAGTTACGTTATCAGAAATTCTGCTGTCTCATAATTCTCAACAACCGGATATTCAGAGTCTTCAGTGGTTAAGGTTTGAAAGGTGTGTTCAGTTGTAAGAAACTGAACTATTGATAACCAGATCGAATCAGAGAATAACTCTCTTTCAATCCTGATAATAAGTGAACCGCATCTTTCGTGATGATAAAGTCCCGACTGTTGATGACGGCTAAATTGGTAATCTCACTGAGCTGCTCGGGAATCTCGTCTCTAGTCACGTGACTCTCTATATTCAGATTGAGGCTATGGACGGCGGTCATCATGTGACAAAGCAACTCGTATAACTTCTCTTCTAGGTTATTGACATGTTGAAGAACGCCATCAGTTCTGTAGGAGGAACCGGTGCTACTCTCCTTGGTGAGTTCCAGGAAGGCGAGAAGGAAGGAGACATGTCGGTAATGTTTCCTGATGATATCTCCTGTCTGGAAGAAATAGCAAACGCATTCATTGATGAATCATCAATTTATAACTTTTAAAATTTTCACAAATATCTCATTGTTAAACATTTCATTGTGTTCTAATCTCAGTAGATTATTCCATTTATTATCACATGACTCAGGAAGACAAAAGAAAGATTCTTAGCTAAAAGATGCTTAGAAGTAACACGCCTAAAAAATGACATAATCGATTACTACCCTAACTATTGCTATATGATAAACAATCCCTTTGATCTTACTCAATAACGACTTACATGGTCAGCGTGTGTCCATGTCATGACGTCACTACGCACTGGGAAATTCCTGTGACTCACTGCATCAAGATAGCTAGCCATTCGCAGATTAGAATTGAGACGGTGCTGAAACTAGGAAAAGACAACAATTGAATTTGAAATGACAACAATAATTAAATTAGGATTTCATTATTATGATAAAAATAGACGAACAAATTTATACGTAAGTAACCTTTTAATCATTGTTACTATTTTGGAAACATTATCTCTTTTTATTTTTTATAATATTTGCTGTTGCAGAGATAATGAAATCATAATGGCATTTGTCTCTCTTTTTCATAAATTTATTCAACTATTTTCATACTGTCCATAATGTACACTTGTACAATTTGAAAGAAACCTTTATACTTCATACTTACAATTTCATTTCTCAGTGTCTGCGCCAAATCTAAGGCCTCCGAGGTTAAAATGTGAACAGATGTTGCCAACTCGTTCATGGAGAGAGAAGATGATAAGGGGTCCTGTTGTGTGACGTCATGGCTGGATAGGTGTGGTCGACAGGGCCTGGACCAGGGGAGATAACTGTTTTCCGGTATTGGTATGGTGTTCCCATAACACACAAGAGTTGTCAATACAACTGAAAGAGGAATAACATCATATTAGTTTTTCAAATACAAAGTAACCCTTTGCATAAAATATGGAGTACAAGATGTTTTTTCTCCAGGTACTTTGGTATTCCCCAGCCCAGTTTGAGATTTAATTTGATAAATCTGAGATCTCAATGTAAACTGAATATTGAACTGAAATCCACAGATCATTAAAACAATCTCATCCATGTAGACTGGTGATCAGAGTACCAGCACAGTGCTTTGAAACAATAGTTTAATGTGTATCATGCATGCCAACTGAAAAGACAAATGTTTATACATACCCATGGGTGATATCGTAGACATCATAATGCCTTAAAAAAATATTGCAGTTTAATGAACTGATGAATGATTAAATGTCTGTTCTCCTTGTATTTATACCCGCCAATATACATCTCAAACTATATTTATCCCCACAATTTCCCTGTTGTAATCTGTAAACATCCGACTTTCCCAGTTACATGTACAAATTTCCAAATTACGACACCTTCAGATTCCTATGTCCTGCTGGATATTCAACATGTAAGATTCTGTATTTCATAAGGAAAGGTTCCAATAATTTGGAAAATCTTTTGCGAAGTGGAACATTTTGGCGATTTCATAAATGCATCGTCAGTGTATTGTGAATGCCATATCCGGATGCTCTTCAAACAGTGTCCGACTCCACTTCAGGCGGCCCATTCACGTGGTTGTGTACAACTTACAGAAATCCCTGATATTGTGATTTGTTCGTTATATTAATGTTAATACAAACATTCCGATGCAGATCAGAAACAGTTTGAAACACCATTTACCAATCCTGCACTCTCGGTAACTATTCGATAAAAAGAATATATACACCATTGGAAAATCACCCGAGAGCTTTGGATGTCAAATATATTAACGCATGGCGATAAAGTTAGGGAAACATGAAGGCTGACCGAGGAGGATTTCTACTTCTATGACTGATTACTGATACATTTGATATCAATAGGCACAAGGGTGATATTTTATTTATTTCCCAATATCATTCGCAATAATAGTACAAAAACATTTTCTAATTTCAATGATCAAGATGACGTTTGAGACCATTTGAAATGATGAAAGCGAATCAGTAAATCCCAATCAACATATTTTATTTGCATGTGTTCCAATCTTCATATTATATACGTATTTAAACTCAAATGGTACATTTGCCAAGAATTTAATCTGTTGAGCAGCTTTCCACCCAACCCCCAACAACCCCCCTTTGTCCTTTCACTAAATGAACAATTAGTAGTTCGGAATTCTGACTGTCGGGTCGTTGCATTGATCGAATGAAGTGACAGAAAACATGTTTTGAGCTAATGGTAGTCAAAATGGAATCACGTGTGTTCGATTAAAACTTATTATTTAAACTTCAGTCGGCTATAGATACCGCCAAATTTCCAGCTCTCTGCGGTCCTTAAAACTTGGAATACGGTTTTTGTAGTTCTGCCCAAACTCCATTGTCACAAAAACCTTTTGCCCTAAAACCCCTATTTCACATGACATCATCATCACCATCACCATCACCATCACACCATGGATATAGGCAATCGGCTCATACAGCTTGAGCTACAGTGCAGGCAACATACAGACCTTGAGTTACACATGAACACTATTGTTTCTTAACTGCATTGTATGAAAAACAAACTTGTCGAAACAAGTTCAATGTTATCAATAGACATGAGTACATTATATTTCTGTAAGGTGGGATGTACATAGTATTGACTGAATAAGCCTCACAGACAAGCAACACGTGATACATATTATCCACATGGCCATAGAAACATATTTTACAAATTCTTTCTTCTGACTTCTTTTAATATATCGACCTGTTTTTTATGTTAAATTGGTTTGAAGTTCATTGAAACCGGGTTAACGCTCGACGAAACTGTTATTTTCTTCACGCAAGGCTCCATTTGGAAACTAAATGTTAACACTGAATATGACAATATTCTGGAGCCACCTGATAATAGTACCTACTGTATCCAACCACTTTTAGGGGTTCGAATGGCAATTCATTTACCATCATGTTACATTCTTTAGGGTAAACATAAATCTTTCGTAGATAAAATATTATACCAATAAGTAATACAATGCTTACCAGAAAAAATTTAAACTGGACATCTTTGGCATTCGCAAAGGAACATTATAATTTCACGTTTACATCTTAACATTAAAATGGCATTTTGCAAGCTAACATATTTACCTTCTCTAGATTACAATCAATGTCCAAGCCCCATACATGTACCTCAGTGCCATACAGTAACATTGGCATTTCCTTTTTTTGTCTAAAACCTTGACGAAAATATCACATGGCACAGGTTTAAGTTTTGAAAAACAACTTAAAATAGCAAATAATGCCCATTTTGTTTGAAAAAAAGCACCGTAAAACCATATCTGCAAAACATAAGAATTTCTATTTATGGGCTAAGTTATATATATGTATGGAAACCAAAAGGGACTCAACACATAGCCCTGACGAACGCCGACATTGCATTCAAAGGTATGAAAAAAGGCTATCCATATTTACACATGATTTAACTGATACATAAATAGACATGAGACAACCTAGCACTTTCTCTTATAAGAAATACATGTATATAATTTGATTGAAAGTGACTATGGATGTGTTTATGAGAAAACTGGCGCTACTCTCCTGTGTCTCATCCAGAAAGACGTTGAGAAACGTGGGGACAAATTATATTTTCTATATATTTAGGGACAATTCTCTTTCCCATAATCTAGGATCAACTGAATATAGTTGATTGTGAATGATATATCCAGAAATATTCCTCAAACGGTTTCGTGCAAACATGGCCGGATTTGTTTTTGTAAATGTCGACACGTAGGGACTAGACCATTGTGATTATTTGTTGATACATCATCGTTCTCCCAAAGAGATATTGGACAATGACAGAACAGATTTGTACATTCTAATAAATCTTTAAGAACAACGTTCTAGATTCAATTCATGCCTTAGTTCTTCATTAAATCTGACGCGTACTTATTATAACCCACAAAACTTACAAAATGTGACATATCAAACCCAAAATATAAACAACAAGTTCATTAAAATATTTTAAACAAAAACAATGCCAGAAATGGTTGTCTTGGTTTCACTTGACAGGAAGTGGGGAAGCAAATATTTTTTTCCAATCCAGTTACCCTCATCGCGTCCCAGACTGTGTCAATTCTTTCGTTTTAAAACTGTACTTAATAAATTCTATCAACTAAACGACCTATGCGTTTGTCTTTAATCATGTTTGCTGTAAATCTATTGATACTATTGATTGCATGTATTGATAGTTTGATCATGGTGTACTTTCGATGAAGTAAAGGGGGCAGTATTCTCCTGGGGCCGTTTTCCTATCAATAAAATATGTTTGAGTGAAATCACCGAGTCACTTCGTGAGTTCAAATCCCCTATTCGCGCTGACTCGACCCTACGTCTGCCATGTCAGTCCACCTTTGTTTCACCAAATGGTAGCAAATGGTAACACAGATGTACAAAGTTAAGTCGTTGGTCAGGACCGAGCGGTCATGGGACAGAATCTCAGAATCCTCCTGCTCATGACAATGAGTTTGTTAGTACCATGGCTGCACCCGTACGTTTCACACACGTTGTAAAGGTCTAAGACCTGCATCACTTCAGGCTTTCATTCCCACTGTCACGCCATGATACAACAAAGCGGCACTGAACCTAACTCAACCACTCTAATGTAATACATGTTATGTGAACCAGGGAAGGAAATCAACACAACGGCCTATAATTACGGTCCGTTTGGCTCCAAATGAGAACGATGAATTGGAAAATGAATAAAAATCGGTCTATTAAAATGTCAAAACGGTAAACGGCAACAAATAACTTGTACCCAACACTATCTGCTGTTTGTTTGTTTGTTTTCCCCATCACTGGAAAAAGTTGTTGTTGAAACTATCATGTTGTTATGTGTAAAAGTAGACATCTTGTACTGAGGGGGCAGAACGGTAGGAGGAACAGTGCAAACACGTACTGCATGTGCTACATAGTATACTCCCCTCGAGGACATTGACCTCTTAGTTTGGGATAGCTACAATGATGGAACAGCGCATGTATGGTCTTCTTCATACGAACAATGTTTGAAACATAATGACTTGACCTTCATTGTTTCCGATTGTGAGCCCAATTGTGTCAATGCTAAAGAGTAATCTGTTACCCTGACATCACTGCTTCACAGAACATGAAAACCCTTATCTTTAAAGTTGTTCCAGTATCTGCTTTTATGACATTATCAATGTGTTTCCATATCACTTATGTGTAGTTAATATCCAAATATTCCTTTTGGTGACATATATTGCATTGTGGGCTGTTCAAATCTCAACCGAACACCATTTCAAAGATAATAATTCCACTTCCGGTTGAGTTTTCCCTGTGATTTTGTGACTTCCAATGTTTTTTCCTCCCATATTAACTTTTTGGGTAATGTCAACTTTGCTTTTTATTGGATTTTAGGGTATAATTGAGGACTTGAAATTCAAACGAAGGAGGAGCAAGACATAAAAGTAACCATTGGCTTGGTTCACAAACCTATATTTTAGTGAGACCTTCACAATTTGCGGAATTTCTTTTATGTCAATTTGTTTATAGCAATATTCCAGCTACGTGACGGATGATTGTAAGTAATCGAGTCTGGGCCAGACAATCCAGTGATGGTAATAATAAGCATCGATCTACGCGATTGGGATACGATGACATGCATCAACCAAGTCAGCAAGCCTGACCACCGGATCCCGTTAGTCGTCTCTTACGACAAGCATGGGTTGATGAAGAAAAAATCTAACCCGGTTAATGTCAACTGCCTTATTGGCATTTTCTTCCCAGCCTTTACGTATGGAACAATGTGACGGTTTGTGTACAATGTTATATATATATTATTCGTTTATGAACCGATATAGATACATTGATATGCAATTTGAAATTATAACTGACATTTATTTGATTTGTAGGAAACTTCCCAAGGAATCTTCAATGAAAAATTGAAAAAGATTGGTAACAAATATTTATTTGATCAATTATGTAAAAGGAAGAAAATAATTGGTAAAAATAGCACCTTGAATATATCAGTTGTAAGATAGAATAAATACATAAACAGGAATGATGCGCCAGTTGTACAATAACATAAACAATTTAACATAAAACGTTTACATATCAGCATTGCGATTGTGTGAACAATATGACTGTAATTACAGACGTTCACTCTTTAAAAGTCTCACCCTTTACGTGGCAGATGTCAACCAAAGGATATACATAATGTTCAACTGTGTATGATTTACTGACAACAAATATTGATTACAAATAAAACGTAAATACCAATGTACCTCTACTAATGGACAAAAGATCCAAATAAATATCCACACAATTCATGATTCATGATATTGCCTGGAATAACGACATGTGCAAATAAAATTGTTCTCCTATTTGGACGGACGGAAATTGACATGGATTAGGTAAAAATGTTAATGCCCAGCTACGTTATCAGTGAAGTCGCATGTCTTGACGGAAATTCTTCTGTTTCGTGATTCTCCACAACTGGATTTTCAGAGTGGCAAAGGCTTGAAAAGTGTGTTCAGGAACGAGTTGTATTACTTCACCGCAGTACTGTTGCAGGAAACTGAACTATTGATATCCAGCTCGCATGAGAGAGTGACTCTCTTTCAATCCTGATAATAAGTGAACCGCATCTTTCGTGATGATAAAATCCCGACTGTTCATGACGGCTAAATTGGTAATCTCACTGAGCTGCTCTGGAATCTCGCCTCTAGTCACGTGTCTCTCAATACTCATATTCAGGCTATGTAGGATCGTAATCATGTGACAAAGTAACTCGTATAACTTCTCTTCTAGTATATTGACATGTTGAAGAACGCCGTCATTTCTGTAGGATGAACTGGTGCTACTCTCCTTGGTGAGTTCTAGGAAGGCGAGAAGGAAGGAGACATGGCGGTAGTGTTTCCTCAAGACATCTCCTGTCTGTAACACATAACAAACACATTCCATTCATTAATCACCAATTTATAAGTTTACAAGATTCTTAACCTTTCACAAATATTGTAGAGTATTCTAATCTCTGCAACAAAAGACGAAAATAATAATGGATCGCCAAACTAAGAAATGTGTATGTCAAAATCATTTACACCTTAACCATTATGTTATTATAAACGATCCCTTTGATCTTCCTCAATAACGACTTACATAGTCGGCGTGTGTCCATGTTATGACGTCACTACGCAGTGGGAAATTCCTGTGACTCACTGCATCAAGATAGCTAGCCATTCGTAGATTTGAATTGAGACGGTGCTGAAACTAGGAAATGACAACAATAATTAAATATAGATCTCATTCTAATGGTAAAAATATATGAACAAAGTAATACGTAAAGTAACTTTTAATCATTGTTATTATTTTTGAAACATTATCTCTTTTTATCTTTTATAATATTTGCTATTGCAGATATAATGAAATATTAATGGCATTTGTCTCTCCTTTTCTTATATTTATTCAACTATTTTCATACTGTCCATAATGTACACTTGTACAATTTGACAGAAACCTTTATACTTCATACTTACAATTTCACTTCTCAGTGTCTGCGACAAATCTAAGGCCTCCGAGGTTAAAATGTGAACAGATGTTGCCAACTCGTTCATGGAGAGAGAAGATGATGAGGGGCCCTGTTGTGTGACGTCATGGCTTGATGGGAGTGGTCGACAGGGCCTGGACCAGGGGAAATAACTGTTTTCCGGTATTGGTATGGTGTTCCCATAACACACAAGAGTTGTCAATACAACTGGAAGAGGAATTACATAATATTAGTTTTTCAATAGAAAGTAACGTTTTCCATGAAATATGGAGTACAAGATGTTTTCACTCCAGGAACTTTGATATTCCTCAGCCAAGTTTGAGATTTAATTTGATAAATCTGAGATCTCCATGTAAACTGAATATTGAACTGAAATCCACAGATCATTAAAACATTCTCACCCATGTATACTGGTGATTAAGATACCAGCACAGTGCTTTGAAACAATAGTTTAATGTGTATCATGCATACCTTACTGTGAAGACAAATGTTTATACATACCCATTGGTGATAACGTACTACACATGATGATATCTTAAAGATATATTGCAGTTTGATGAACTGATGAATGATTAACATGTCTGTTCTCCTTGTATTTATACCCACCATTATACATCTCAAACTATATTTATCCCCTCAATTTCCCTGTTGTAATCTGTAAACATCCGCCTCGCGCCTTTCCCAGTTACATGTACAAATTTCCAAAGTACGACACCTTCAGATTCCTGTGTCCTGCTGGATATTCAACATGTAAGATTGTGTATTTCATAAGGAAAGGTTCCATTAGTTTGGAAAATCTTTTGCGAAGTGGAACATTTTGGCGATTTCATAAATGCATCGTCAGTGTACTGTGATTGCCATATCCGGATGCTCTTCAAACAGTATCCGACTCCACTTCATGCGGCCTATTCTTGTGGTTGTGTGCAACTAATAGAAATCCCTGATATTGTGATTTGTTCGTTATATTAATGTTAATACAAACATTCCGATGCAGATCAGAAACAGTTTGAAACACCCACTATACTCTTGAGCATGGCAATCTCATTTACCAATCCTTCACTCTCGGTAACTATTCGATAAAAAGAATATATACACCATTGGAAACTTCTATGACTGATTGCTGATACATTTAATATCAATAGGCACAAGGGTGAGATTTTATTTATTTCCAAATATCATTCGCAATAATAGTACAAAAACATTTTCTAATTTCAATAAACAAGATGACGTTTGAGACCATTCGAAATTATGAAAGCGAATCAGTAAATCCCAATGAACTTATTATATTGCATGTGTTCCAATCTTCATATTCTATACGTATTTAAACTCAAATGGTACATTTGCCAAGAATTTAATCTGTTGAGCAGCTTTCCACCCAACCCCCAACACCCCAACACCCCATTTGTCCTTCACTCAATGAACAATGAGTAGTTCGGAATTCTGACTGCCGTGTCGTTGCATTGATCGAATGAAGTGACAGAAAATATGTTTTGAGCTAATGGTAGTCAAAATGGAATCACGTGTGTTCGATTAAAACTTATTATTTAAACTTCAGTCGGCTATAGAAACCGCCAATTTTCCAGCTCTCTGCGGTCCTTAAAACTTGGAATACGCATTTTTAGTTCTGCCCAAACTCCATTGTCACAAAACGTTCTTGCCCTTAAAACCCCTATTTTACATGACATCATCACCGTCACCATCACCATCACCATCACCATCACCATCACCATCACCATCACCATCATCATCTCAACATGGATGTAGGCCATCGGCTCATACAGCTTGAGCTACAGTGCAGGCAACATACAGACTTTGAGTTACACATGAACACTATTGTTTCTTAATTGCATTGTATGAAAAACAAACTTGTCGAACAAGTTCAATGTTATCAATAGACATGAGTACATTATATTTCTGTAAGGTGGGATGTACATAGTATTGACTGAATAAGCCTCACAGACAAGGAACACATGATACATATTTTTCACATGGGCATAGAAACATATTTTACAAATTCTTTCTTCCGACTTCTTTTAATATATCGACCTGTTTTTTTATGTTAAATTGGTTTGAAGTTCATTGAAACCGGGTTAACGCTCGACGAAACTGTTATTTTCTTCACGCAAGGCTCCATTTGGAAACTGAATGTGAACGATGAATAGGACAATACTCTGGAACCACCTGATAATGATACCTACTGTATCCAACCAATTTTAGGGGTTTAAAGGCCAATTCATTTTACCATCCAACCTGTTTAACAGCATCATATTATATTCTCTCGGGTGAACATATATCTGTCATAGTTAAAATATTATACCAATAAGTAATACAACGCTTACAAGAATAAATGTAAACTGGACATTTTTGGCATTCGCAAAGGAACAATATGATTTCAAGTAGACATCTTAATATTAAATGGCATTTGCAAGCTAACATATTTACCTTCTCTAGATTACAATCAATGCTTAAGCCCCATACATGTACCTCAGTGCCATACAGTAACATTGGCATTTCTTTTTTTGTCTAAAACCTTGACGAAAATATCACATGGCACAGGTTTAAGTTTTGAAAAACAACTTAAAATAGCAAATAGTGCCCATTTTGTTTGAAAAAAGCACCTTAAAACCATATCTGCAAAACATAAGCATTTCTATTTTATGGGCAAGGTAATTTATATATATGGAAACGAAAAGGGACTCAATACACAGCCCTGACGAACGCCGACATTGAATTCAAACATATGAAAAAAGGCTATCCATATTTAACGTATACATAAATAGACATGAGACAACCTAGCACTTTCTGTTATAAGAAATACATGTATATAATTTGATTGAAAGTGACTATGGATGTGTTGTATCAGAAACTGGCACTACTCTCCTGTGTCTCTTTCAGAAAGACGTTGAGGAAGGCGACATGACTGCAATGTTTCTCCTTCTGTACGTCATAACAAACGTATCCCACATATGAATGTCGTTACAATATTATTCACTATGTTGATGGTGATAGATATGTTTATCAACCTTTCTCACTTTCAACAGATTTCATGTATCATCAAGCATTACAGAACCTGGAGATAACGCCTATAACATCGACCTCTACAAGCGTTCATGCATACATCTGGAGTCTGAAGGGAGCCTTAGTTGCCACTTAGATTTAAGGATGGTGCTACAAATTTGATTTGTGCAAAATGTTCGTGTTTTTTGTAAAACAGTTTTACATTCCGCCGATTCCGTTCATTGATATTAAATCATATTGTAACTAAAATATTTTGTTGTGTCGTTTTTGCCCTTATGAAGTATGATTTCTGGGTAACGAGATTTCGCGTGGTGAAAATGGTCTACTTAAGGTTATCATGGTGAAAATAGTGATTCATAAACACAAGATCATGATCAAGTCGGAAATTTACAATCGACTCTTGTTTTAGCAGAGATGTCTTATGAAAAAGGAAAGGGTCGGGCTTATAATTTTTATTCAATCCACAACTATTTGAAACAGAGTTTGAATACTAGAATCTGTACCTTACTTAGCAAGTGTTATTCTTAATATAACATTTGTGACGCTGACGATGTTCGTCAATAACTTTTACACACATAGTTAATCGACCCATCCTGATGCTGTAATATTAACTATTTGCTATGAACAAATGCCGTGGTTGGACGTTTGTAATACTTGAGATATCCTAGACGAGGAGGACGTCATACCTGTTGATAAATGTTAAGTTTTGTTGAGACCAAGGACAAACAGTTTCAATTGATGCTAATTTGGGTATTCATACATATCAGTTCACGTCTCGTGCAAAAGATTCCCTGATTGCCATCAGTAAACAACAACAACACGACGTTCCCAGCTACAAGTACACATGCACAAATATTAAGGATCATTCAATAATCAGGTCATATTTTAAGTCTCTGCTTTCAAACATGCAAGATTTTCTATGAAACGAGACGTCAAACTATTTCTGACATGTACAGGACATCAAGCATACCTCACATAATCTGGGATCAACAGCAGATATACTCACGAATATTTATTGAAAGGTAAGGATCTTCCATTCTGCATCCCTTTTGATGAGAAAATCACGGTCAAGCATGTCCTGCTTGACTGCATACATTTGATTTTTCAATCACAATGGATAAGTATTTCAAAATTACATCCATAAAGGATCTTTTTAATCAAATCAGTGCTCATTTACTCCTCGTTTTTTTAGAAGAAATAGAATTGATAGATAAAGTTTGATTATAATGTGTATAGTATATAGAAAGTGATTTGGTCGAATGAATTCATAACTGTGATTGTTGGTGGCTGTATCTCGCCAGGGGGTTGAAGTATCGTATGGGGAAGCAAATATTTTTTTCCAATGCAATTACCCTTATGGCGTCCCAGACTGTGTCAATTCTTTCATTTTCAAACTGTACCTAGACTATTCTATCAACTAAACGACCTATGCGTTTGTATTCAATCATGTTTCTTGTAACTGTATCAATGCTATTGATTGCATGTATTGATAGTTTGATCATGGTGTACTTTCGATAATGTAAAGGGTGCAGTAATCTCCTGGGTCCGTTTTCCTATCAATAAAATATGTTTGAGTGAAATCACCGAGTCACTTCGTGAGTTCAAATCCCCTATTCGCGCTGACTCGACCCTACGTCTGCCATGTCAGTGCACCTTTGTTTCACCAAATGGTAGCACAGTTGTGCAAAGTTAAGTAGTTGGTCAAGACCCAATGGTCGTGGGACAGAATCTCAGAATCCTCCTGCTCATGACAATGAGTTTGTCAGTACCATAGCTGCACCCGTATGTTTCACACACGTGGTAAGGGTCTAAGACCTGCATCACTTCAGGCTTTCCTTCCCACTGTCACGCCATGATACAGCAAAGCGGCACTGAACCCAACTCAACCACTCTAATGTAACACATGTTATGTGAACCAGGGCAGCAAATCAACACCACGGCCAATAATTACTGTCCGTTTGGCTCCAAATGAGAACGATGAATTGCAAAATAAATAAAATTCGGTCTATTAAAATGTCAAAACGGTAAATGGCAATAAATAACTTGTACCCAACAATACCTGCTGTTTGTTTGTTGTCCCCGTCGGGGGAAAAAATTGTTGTAGAAACTATCATGTTGTTATGTGTACAAGTAGACATCTTGAACGAAGGGGGTAGAACGGTAGAAGGAACAGTGCAAACACGTACTGCATGTGCTACATAGTATACTCCCCTCGAGGACATTGACTTCTTTGTTTGGGATAGCTACAATGATGGAACAGCGCATGTATGGTCTTCTTCATACGAACAATGTTTGAAACATAATGACTTGACCTTCATTGTTTCCGATTGTGAGCCCAATTGTGTCAATGCTAAAGAGTAATCTGTTACCCTGATATCACTGCTTCACAGAACATGAAAACCCTTATCTTTAAAGTTGTTCCAGTATCTGATTTTATGACATTATCAATGTGTTTTCATATCACTTATGTGTAGTTAATATCCAAATATTCCTTTTGGTGACATATATTGCATTGTGGGCTGTTCAAATCTCAACCGAACACTATTTCAAAGATAATAATTCCACTTACGGTGGAGTTTTCCCTGTGATTTTGTGACCTCCATTGTTTTTTCCTCCCATATTAACTTTTTGGGGAATGTCAACCTTGCTTTTTATTGGATTTTAGGGTATAATTGAGGACTTGAAATTCAAACGAAGGAGGAGCAAGACATAAAAGTAACCATTGGCTTGGTTCACAAACCTATATTTTAGTGAGACCTTC
Source organism: Haliotis rufescens (assembly GCF_023055435.1). NCBI lineage: Eukaryota > Metazoa > Mollusca > Gastropoda > Lepetellida > Haliotidae > Haliotis > Haliotis rufescens. The sequence continues at coordinate 43,461,256 of NW_025963802.1, forward strand.
ACAATTTGCGGAATTTCTGTTATGTCAATTTGTTTATAGCAATATTCCAGCTACGTGACGGATGACTGTAAGTAATCGAGTCTGGGCCAGACAATCCAGTGATGGTAATAATAAGCATCGATCTACGCGATTGGGATACGATGACATGCATCAACCAAGTCAGCAAGCCTGACCACCGGATCCCGTTAGTCGTCTCTTACGACAAGCATAGTCGCCTCTTCTGACAAGCATGGGTTGATGAAGAAAAAATCTAACCCGGTTAATGTCAACTGCCTTATTGGCATTTTCTTCCCAGCCTTTTTGTATGGAACAATGTGACGGTTTGTGTACAATGTTATATATATATTATTCGTTTATGAACCGATATAGATACATTGATATGCAATTTGAAATTATAACTGACATTTATTTGATTTGTAGAAAACTTCCCAAGGAATCTTCAATGAAAAATTGAAAGAGATTGGTAACAAATATTTATTTGATCAATTATGTAAAAGGAAGAAAAAAATTGGTAAAAATAGCACCTTGAATATATCAGTTGTAAGATAGAATAAATACATAAACAGGAATGATGCGCCAGTTGTACAATAACATGAACAATTTAACATAAAACGTTTACATATCAGCATTGCGATTGTGTGAACAATATGACTGTAATTACAGACGTTCACTCTTTAAAAGTCTCACCCTTTACGTGGCAGATGTCAACCAAAGGATATACATAATGTTCAACTGTGTATGATTTACTGACAACAAATATTGATTACAAATAAAACGTAAATACCAATGTACCTCTACTAATGGACAAAAGATCCAAATAAATATCCACACAATTCATGATTCATGATATTGCCTGGAATAACGACATGTGCAAATAAAATTGTTCTCCTATTTGGACGGACGGAAATTGACATGGATTAGGTAAAAATGTTAATGCCCAGCTACGTTATCAGTGAAGTCGCATGTCTTGACGGAAATTCTTCTGTTTCGTGATTCTCCACAACTGGATTTTCAGAGTGGCAAAGGCTTGAAAAGTGTGTTCAGGAACGAGTTGTATTACTTCACCGCAGTACTGTTGCAGGAAACTGAACTATTGATATCCAGCTCGCATGAGAGAGTGACTCTCTTTCAATCCTGATAATAAGTGAACCGCATCTTTCGTGATGATAAAATCCCGACTGTTCATGACGGCTAAATTGGTAATCTCACTGAGCTGCTCTGGAATCTCGCCTCTAGTCACGTGTCTCTCAATACTCATATTCAGGCTATGTAGGATCGTAATCATGTGACAAAGTAACTCGTATAACTTCTCTTCTAGTATATTGACATGTTGAAGAACGCCGTCATTTCTGTAGGATGAACTGGTGCTACTCTCCTTGGTGAGTTCTAGGAAGGCGAGAAGGAAGGAGACATGGCGGTAGTGTTTCCTCAAGACATCTCCTGTCTGTAACACATAACAAACACATTCCATTCATTAATCACCAATTTATAAGTTTACAAGATTCTTAACCTTTCACAAATATTGTAGAGTATTCTAATCTCTGCAACAAAAGACGAAAATAATAATGGATCGCCAAACTAAGAAATGTGTATGTCAAAATCATTTACACCTTAACCATTATGTTATGATAAACGATCCCTTTGATCTTCCTCAATAACGACTTACATAGTCGGCGTGTGTCCATGTTATGACGTCACTTCGCACTGGGAAATTCCTGTGACTCACTGCATCAAGATAGCTAGCCATTCGTAGATTTGAATTGAGACGGTGCTGAAACTAGGAAATGACAACAATAATTAAATATAGATCTCATTCTAATGGTAAAAATATATGAACAAAGTAATACGTAAAGTAACTTTTAATCATTGTTACTATTTTGGAAACATTATCGCTTTTTATTTTTTATAATATTTGCTGTTGCAGAGATAATGAAATATTAATGGCATTTGTCTCTCTTTTCATATATTTATTCAACTATTTTCATACTGTCCATAATGTACACTTGTACAATTTGAAAGAAACCTTTATACTTCATACTTACAATTTCATTTCTCAGTGTCTGCGCCAAATCTAAGGCCTCCGAGGTTAAAATGTGAACAGATGTTGCCAACTCGTTCATGGAGAGAGAAGATGATGAGGGGCCCTGTTGTGTGACGTCATGGCTGGATGGGAGTGGTCGACAGGGCCTGGACCAGGGGAGATAACTGTTTTCCGGTATTGGTATGGTTTTCCCATAACACACAAGAGTTGTCAATACAACTGAAAGAGGAATAACATCATATTAGTTTTTCAATACAAAGTAACGTTTTGCATGAAATATGGAGTACAAGATGATTTTACTCGGGGTACTTTGATATTCCTCAGCCCAGTTTGAGATTTAATTTGATGAATCTGAGATCTCCCTGTAAACTGAATATTAAACTAAAATCTTCAGATCATTAAAACATTCTCGCCCATGTAGACTGGTGATTAAGGGACCAGCACAGTGTTTTGAAACAATAGTTTCATGTGTATCATGCATACCTAACTTTGAAGACAAATGTTTATACATACTCATTGGTGATAACGTAGACATAATGATATCTTAAAGATATATTGCAGCTGGATGAACTGATGATTGATTACATGTCTGTTCTCCTTGTATTTATACCCATCACTATACATCTCAAACTATATTTATCCCCTCAATTTCCCTGTTGTAATCTGTAAACATCCGCCTCGCGACTTTCCCAGTTACATGTACAAATTTCCAAAGTACGACACCTTCAGATTCCTGTGTCCTGCTGGATATTCAACATGTAAGATTGTGTATTTCATAAGGAAAGGTTCCAATAATTTGGAAAATCTTTTGCGAAGTGGAACATTTTGGCTATTTCATAAATGCATCGTCAATGTTTTGTGATTGCCATATCCGGATGCTCTTCAAACAGTGTCCGACTCCACTTCATGCGGCCCATTCATGTGGTTGTGTACAACTTACAGAAATCCCTGATATTTTGATTTGTTCGTTATATTAATGTTAATACAAACATTCCGATGCAGATCAGAAACAGTTTGAAACACCCACTATACTCTTGAGCATGCCAGTCTCATTTGCCAATCCTTCACTCTCGGTAACTATTCGATAAAAAGAATATATACACCATTGGAAACTCACCCGAGAGCCTTGGATTTCAAATTTATTAACGCATGGCGATAAAGTTTTGGAAACACGAAGGCTGAACGAGGAGGATTTCTACTTCTATGACTGATTACTGATACATTTGATATCAATAGGCAGAAGGGTGAGATTTTATTTATTTCCCAATATCATTCGCAATAATAGTACAAAAACATTTTCTAATTTCAATGATCAAGGTGAGGTTTGAGACCATTTGAAACGATGAAAGCGAATCAGTAAATACCAATCAACATATCTTAATTGCATGTGTTCCAATCTTCATATTATACACGTATTTAAACTCAAATGGTACATTTGCCAAGAATTTAATCTGTTGAGCAACTTTCCACCCAACCCCCAACACCCGCAGACCCCTTTGTCCTTTCACTCAATGAACAATGAGTAGTTCGGAATTCAGACTGTCGTGTCGTTGCATTGATGGAATGAAGTGACAGAAAATATGTTTTTGAGCTAACGGTAGTCAAAATGGAATCACATGTGTTCGATTAAAACTTATTATTTAAACTTCAGTCGGCTATAGAAACCGCCAAATTTCCAGCTCTCTGCGGTCCTTAAAACTTGGAATACGCATTTTTAGTTCTGCCCAAACTCCAATGCACAAAAAGTTTTTCCCCTTAAAACCCCTATTTTACATGACATCATCACCATCACCATCACCATCACCATCACCATCACCATCACCATCTCAACATGGATGTAGGCCATCGGCTTATACAGCTTGAGCTATAGTGCAGGCAACATAAAGACTTTGAGTTACACATGAACACTATTGTTTCTTAATTGCATTGTATGAAAAACAAACTTGTCGAACAAGTTCAATGTTATCAATAGACATGAGTACATTATATTTCTGTAAGGTTGGATGTACATAGTATTGACTGCATAAGCCTCACAGACAAGCAACAAGTGATACATAATTTCCACATGGCCATAGAAACATATTTTACAAATTCTTTCTTCTGACATCTTTTAATATATCGACCTGTTTTTTTATGTTAAATTGGTTTGAAGTTCATTGATACCGGGTTAACGCTCGACGAAACTGTTATTTTCTTCACGCAAGGCTCCATTTGGAAACTGAATGTTAACACTGAATATGACAATATTCTGGAACCACCTGATAATGATACCTACTGCATCCAACCAATTTTAGGGGTTTAAAGGCCAATTCATTTTACCATCCAACCTGTTTAACAGCATCATATTATACTCTTTCGGGTGAACATAAATCTGTCATAGATAAACTACTATACCAATAAGTAATAAAACGCTTACAAGAATAAATGTAAACTGGACATCTTTGGCATTCGCAAAGGAACATTATGATTTCAAGTTTACATCTTAACATTAAATGGCATTTGCAAGCTAACATATTTACCTTCTCTAGATTACAATCAATGTCTAAGCCCCATACATGTACCTCAGTGCCATACAGTAACATTGGCATTTCTTTTTTTGTCTAAAACCTTGACGAAAATATCACATGGCACAGGTTTAGGTTTTGAAAAACAACTTAAAATGGCAAAAAGGGTCCATTTTGTTTGAAAAAAGCACCGTAAAACCATATCTGCAAAAAATAACTATTTCTATTTTATGGGCCAAGTTATTTATATATATGGAAACCAAAGGGGACTCAATACACAGCCCTGACGAACGCCGACATTGAATTCAAACATATGAAAAAAGGCTATCCATATTTAACGTATACATAAATAGACATGAGACAACCTAGCACTTTCTCTTATAAGCAATACATGTTTATAAGTTGATTGAAAGTGACTATAGATGTGTTGTATCAGAAACTGGCGCTACTCTCCTGTGTCTCTTTCAGAAAGACGTTGAGGAAGGCGACATGACTGCAATGTTTCTCCTTCTGTACGTCATAACAAACGTATCCCACATATGAATGTCATTACAGTATTATTCACTATGTTGATGGTGATAGATATGTTTATCAACCTTTCTCAGCATTACAGAACCTTGAGATAACTCCTATAACATCGACCTCTACAAGCGTTCATGCATACATCTGGAGTCTGAAGGGAGCCTTAGTTGCCATTTAGATTTAAGGATGGTGCTACAAATTTGATTTGTGCAAAATGTTCGTGTTCTTTGTAAAACAGTTTTACATTCCGCCAATTCCGTCCATTGATATTAAATCATATTGTAACTAAAATATTTTGTTGTGTCGTTTTTGCCCTTATGAAGTATGATTTCTGGGTAACGAGATTTCGCGTGGTGAAAATGGTCTACTTAAGGTTATCATGGTGAAAATAGTGATTCATAAACACAAGATCCTGATCAAGTCGGAATTTTACAATCGACTCTTCTTTTAGCAGAGATGTCTTATGAAAAAGGAAAGGGTCGGGCTTATAATTTTTATTCAATCCACAACTATTTGAAACAGAGTTTGAATACTAGAATCTGTACCTTACTAAGCAAGTGTTATTCTCAATATAACATTTGTGACGCTGACGATGTTCGTCAATAACTTTTACACACATAGTTAATCGACCCATCCTGATGCTGTAATATTAACTATTTGCTATGAACAAATGCCGTGGTTGGACGTTTGTAATACTTGAGATATCCTAGACGAGGAGGACGTCATACCTGTTGATAAATGTTGAGTTTTGTTGAGACCAAGGACAAACAGTTTCAATTGATGCTAATTTGGGTATTCATACATATCAGTTCACGTCTGGTGCAAAACATTTCCTGATTGCCATCAGTAAACAACAACAACACGACGTTCCCAGCTACAAGTACACATGCACAAATATTAAGGATCATTCAATAATCAGGTCATATTTTAAGTCTCTGCTTTCAAACATTTTCTATGAAACGAGACGTCAAACTATTTCTGACACTTACAGGACATCAAGCATACCTCACATAATCTGGGATCAACAGCAGATATACTCACGAATATTTATTGAAAGGTAAGGATCTTCCATTCGTCATCCCTTTTGATGAGAAAATCACGGTCAAGCATGTTCCCAATGGTCGTGGGACAGAATCTCAGAATCCCCCTGCTCATGACAATGAGTTTATCAGTACCATAGCTGCACCCGTATGTTTCACACACGTGGTAAAGGTCTAAGACCTGCATCACTTCAGCCTTTCCTTCCCACTGTCACGCCATGATACAGCAAAGCGGCAATGAACCCAACTCAACCACTCAAATGTAACACATGTTATGTGAACCAGGGCAGCAAATCAGCACCACGGCCAATAATTACTGTCCGTTTGGCTCAAAATGAGAACGATGAATTGCAAAATAAATAAAATTCGGTAAATAGCAATAAATAACTTGTACCCAACAATACCTGATGTTTGTTTGTTGTCCCCGTCGGGGGGAAACATTGTTGTAGAAACTATCATGTTGTTATGTGTACAAGTAGACATCTTTAACGGAGGGGGCAGAACGGTAGGAGGAACAGTGCAAACACGTACTGCATGTGCTACATAGTATACTCCCCTCGAGGACATTGACTTCTTTGTTTGGGATAGCTACAATGATGGAACAGCGCATGTATGGTCTTCTTCATATGAACAATGTTTGAAACATAATGACTTGACCTTCATTGTTTCCGATTGTGAGTCCAATTGTGTCAATGCTTAAGAGTAATCTGCTACCCTGACACCACTGCTTTACAGAACATGAAAACCCTTATCTTTAAAGTTGTTCCAGTATCTGATTTTATGACATTATCAATGTGTTTTCATATCACTTATGTGTAGTTAATATCCAAATATTCCTTTTGGTGACATATATTGTGTTGTGGGCTGTTAAAATCTCAACCGAACACCATTTCAAAGAAAATAATTCCACTTACGGTGGAGTTTTCCCTGTGATTTTGTGACTTCCAATGTTTTTTCCTTCCATCTTAACATTTTTGGAACGTCAACCTTGATTTATATTGGATATTAGGTTATAATCGAGGACTTGAAATTCAAACGAAGGAGGAGCAAGACATTAAAGTAACCATTTGCTTGGTTCACAAACCTATTTTACTGAGACCATCACAATTTGCAGAATTTCTTTTATGTCAATTTGTTTATAGCAATATTCCAGCTACGTGACGGATGACTGTAAGTAATCGAGTCTGGGCCAGACAATCCACTGATTGAAATAATAAGCATCGATCAATGCGATTGGGATACAATGACATGCATCAACCAAGTCAGCGAGCCTGACCACCTGATCCCGTAAGTCGACTTTGACGACAAGTATAGACGCCTCTTCTGACAAGCATGGGTTGATGAAGAACAATTCTAACCCGGTCAATGTCAACTGCCTTATTGGCATTTTCTTCTTGGCCTTTATGTATGGAACAATGTGATGGTTTGTGTACAATGTGATATACAGTAAACTACGGTTATAACGAACTCAAAGGGACCACTAACTTTAGTTTGTTATAACCGTAGTTCGTTATAAGCATATAAACAGTATAACAATAGCAAATAGTCGGGGCAGAAAAATCAGTTCGTTATATCCGTCAGTTCGTTATAAGCGTGTTCGTTATAAACGTACTTTACTGTATATATTATTCGTTTATGAACCTTCAATACATGGACATGCAATTTGAAATTATAACTGACATTTATTTGATCTGTAGAAAACTTCCCAAGGAATCTTCAATGAAAAATTGAAAAAGATTGGTAACAAATATTTATTTGATCAATTATGTAAAAGGAAGTAAATAATTGGTAAAAATAGCACCTTGAATATATCAGTTGTAAGATAGAATAAATACATAAACAGGAATGATGCGCCAGTTGTACAATAACATGAATAATTTAACATAAAACGTTTACATATCAGCATTGCGATTGTGTGAACAATATGACTGTAATTACAGACGTTCATTCTTTAAAAGTCTCACCCTTTACGTGGCAGATGTCAACCAAAGGATATACATAATGTTCAACTGTGTATGATTTACTGACAACAAATATTGATTACAAATAAAACGTAAATACCAATGTACCTCTACTAATGGACAAAAGATCCAAATAAATATCCACACAATTCATGATTCATGATATTGCCTGGAATAACGACATGTGCAAATAAAATTGTTCTCCTATTTGAACGGACGGAAATTGACATGGATGAGGTAAAAATGTTAATGCCCAGCTACGTTATCAGTGAAGTCGCATGTCTTGACGGAAATTCTTCTGTTTCGTGATTCTCCACAACTGGATTTTCAGAGTGGCAAAGGCTTGAAAAGTGTGTTCAGGAACGAGTTGTATTACTTCACCGCAGTACTGTTGCAGGAAACTGAACTATTGATATCCAGCTCGCATGAGAGAGTGACTCTCTTTCAATCCTGATAATAAGTGAACCGCATCTTTCGTGATGATAAAATCCCGACTGTTCATGACGGCTAAATTGGTAATCTCACTGAGCTGCTCTGGAATCTCGCCTCTAGTCACGTGTCTCTCAATACTCATATTCAGGCTATGTAGGATCGTAATCATGTGACAAAGTAACTCGTATAACTTCTCTTCTAGTATATTGACATGTTGAAGAACGCCGTCATTTCTGTAGGATGAACTGGTGCTACTCTCCTTGGTGAGTTCTAGGAAGGCGAGAAGGAAGGAGACATGGCGGTAGTGTTTCCTCAAGACATCTCCTGTCTGTAACACATAACAAACACATTCCATTCATTAATCACCAATTTATAAGTTTACAAGATTCTTAACCTTTCACAAATATTGTAGAGTATTCTAATCTCTGCAACAAAAGACGAAAATAATAATGGATCGCCAAACTAAGAAATGTGTATGTCAAAATCATTTACACCTTAACCATTATGTTATTATAAACGATCCCTTTGATCTTCCTCAATAACGACTTACATAGTCGGCGTGTGTCCATGTTATGACGTCACTACGCAGTGGGAAATTCCTGTGACTCACTGCATCAAGATAGCTAGCCATTCGTAGATTTGAATTGAGACGGTGCTGAAACTAGGAAATGACAACAATAATTAAATATAGATCTCATTCTAATGGTAAAAATATATGAACAAAGTAATACGTAAAGTAACTTTTAATCATTGTTACTATTTTGGAAACATTATCGCTTTTTATTTTTTATAATATTTGCTGTTGCAGAGATAATGAAATATTAATGGCATTTGTCTCTCTTTTTCATATATTTATTCAACTATTTTCATACTGTCCATAATGTACACTTGTACAATTTGAAAGAAACCTTTATACTTCATACTTACAATTTCATTTCTCAGTGTCTGCGCCAAATCTAAGGCCTCCGAGGTTAAAATGTGAACAGATGTTGCCAACTCGTTCATGGAGAGAGAAGATGATGAGGGGCCCTGTTGTGTGACGTCATGGCTGGATGGGAGTGGTCGACAGGGCCTGGACCAGGGGAGATAACTGTTTTCCGGTATTGGTATGGTTTTCCCATAACACACAAGAGTTGTCAATACAACTGAAAGAGGAATAACATCATATTAGTTTTTCAATAGAAAGTAACGTTTTGCATGAAATATGGAGTACAAGATGTTTTTACTCGGGGTACTTTGATATTCCTCAGCCCAGTTTGAGATTTAATTTGATGAATCTGAGATCTCCCTGTAAACTGAATATTAAACTAAAATCTTCAGATCATTAAAACATTCTCGCCCATGTAGACTGGTGATTAAGGGACCAGCACAGTGTTTTGAAACAATAGTTTCATGTGTATCATGCATACCTAACTTTGAAGACAAATGTTTATACATACTCATTGGTGATAACGTAGACATAATGATATCTTAAAGATATATTGCAGCTGGATGAACTGATGATTGATTACATGTCTGTTCTCCTTGTATTTATACCCATCATTTTACATATCAAACTATATTTATCCCCTCAATTTCCCTGTTGTAATCTGTAAACATCCGCCTCGCGACTTTCCCAGTTACATGTACAAATTTCCAAAGTACGACACCTTCAGATTCCTGTGTCCTGCTGGATATTCAACATGTAAGATTGTGTATTTCATAAGGAAAGGTTCCATTAGTTTGGAAAATCTTTTGCGAAGTGGAACATTTTGGCTATTTCATAAATGCATCGTCAATGTTTTGTGATTGCCATATCCGGATGCTCTTCAAACAGTGTCCGACTCCACTTCAGGCGGCCCATTCATGTGGTTGTGTACAACTTACAGAAATCCCTGATATTGTGATTTGTTCGTTATATTAATGTTAATACAAACATTCCGGTGCAGATCAGAAACAGTTTGAAACACCCACTATACTCTTGAGCATGCCAGTCTCATTTGCCAATCCTTCACTCTCGGTAACTATTCGATAAAAAGAATATATACACCATTGGAAACTCACCCGAGAGCCTTGGATTTCAAATATATTAACGCATGGCGATAAAGTTTTGGAAACACGAAGGCTGAACGAGGAGGATTTCTACTTCTATGACTGATTACTGATACATTTGATATCAATAGGCAGAAGGGTGAGATTTTATTTATTTCCCAATATCATTCGCAATAATAGTACAAAAACATTTTCTAATTTCAATGATCAAGGTGAGGTTTGAGACCATTTGAAACGATGAAAGCGAATCAGTAAATACCAATCAACATATCTTAATTGCATGTGTTCCAATCTTCATATTATACACGTATTTAAACTCAAATGGTACATTTGCCAAGAATTTAATCTGTTGAGCAACTTTCCACCCAACCCCCAACACCCGCAGACCCCTTTGTCCTTTCACTCAATGAACAATGAGTAGTTCGGAATTCAGACTGTCGTGTCGTTGCATTGATGGAATGAAGTGACAGAAAATATGTTTTTGAGCTAATGGTAGTCAAAATGGAATCACATGTGTTCGATTAAAACTTATTATTTAAACTTCAGTCGGCTATAGAAACCGCCAAATTTCCAGCTCTCTGCGGTCCTTAAAACTTGGAATACGCATTTTTAGTTCTGCCCAAACTCCAATGCACAAAAAGTTTTTCCCCTTAAAACCCCTATTTTACATGACATCATCACCATCACCATCACCATCACCATCACCATCTCAACATGGATGTAGGCCATCGGCTTATACAGCTTGAGCTATAGTGCAGGCAACATAAAGACTTTGAGTTACACATGAACACTATTGTTTCTTAATTGCATTGTATGAAAAACAAACTTGTCGAACAAGTTCAATGTTATCAATAGACATGAGTACATTATATTTCTGTAAGGTTGGATGTACATAGTATTGACTGCATAAGCCTCACAGACAAGCAACAAGTGATACATAATTTCCACATGGCCATAGAAACATATTTTACAAATTCTTTCTTCTGACTTCTTTTAATATATCGAGCTGGTTTCTTTTATGTTAAATTGGTTTGAAGTTCATTGAAACCGGGTTATCGCTCGACGAAACTGTTATTTTCTTCACGCAAGGCTCCATTTGGAAACTGAATGTTAACACTGAATATGACAATATTCTGGAACCACCTGATAATGATACCTACTGCATCCAACCAATCTTAGGGGTTTAAAGGCCAATTCATTTTACCATCCAACCTGTTTAACAGCATCATATTATACTCTTTCGGGTGAACATAAATCTGTCATAGATAAACTACTATACCAATAAGTAATACAACGCTTACAAGAATAAATGTAAACTGGACATCTTTGGCATTCGCAAAGGAACATTATGATTTCAAGTTTACATCTTAACATTAAATGGCATTTGCAAGCTAACATATTTACCTTCTCTAGATTACAATCAATGTCTAAGCCCATTACATGTACCTCAGTGCCATACAGTAACATTGGCATTCCTTTTTTTGTCTAAAACCTTGACGAAAATATCACATGGCACAGGTTTAGGTTTTGAAAAACAACTTAAAATGGCAAAAAGGGTCCATTTTGTTTGAAAAAAGCACCGTAAAACCATATCTGCAAAAAATAACTATTTCTATTTTATGGGCCAAGTTATTTATATATATGGAAACCAAAGGGGACTCAATACACAGCCCTGACGAACGCCGACATTGAATTCAAACATATGAAAAAAGGCTATCCATATTTAACGTATACATAAATAGACATAAGACAACCTAGCACTTTCTCTTATAAGCAATACATGTTTATAATTTGATTGAAAGTGACTATAGATGTGTTGTATCAGAAACTGGCGCTACTCTCCTGTGTCTCTTTCAGAAAGACGTTGAGGAAGGCGACATGACTGCAATGTTTCTCCTTCTGTACGTCATAACAAACGTATCCCACATATGAATGTCATTACAGTATTATTCACTATGTTGATGGCGATAGATATGTTTATCAACCTTTCTCAGCATTACAGAACCTTGAGATAACTCCTATAACATCGACCTCTACAAGCGTTCATGCATACATCTGGAGTCTGAAGGGAGCCTTAGTTGCCACTTAGATTTAAGGATGGTGCTACAAATTTGATTCGTGCCAGATGTTCGTGTTCTTTGTAAAACAGTATTACATTCCGCCAATTCCGTCCATTGATATTAAATCATATTGTAACTAAAATATTTTGTTGTGTCGTTTTTGCCCTTATGAAGAATGATTTCTGGGTAATCTGTACCTAAAGTGTTATTCTTAATATAACATTTGTGACACTGACAATGTTCGTCAATAACTTTTACACACATAGTTAATCGACCCGTCCTGATGCTGTTATATTAACAAGTTGCTTTGAAGAACTGCCGTGGTTGGACGTTTGTAATACTTGAGATATCCTAGACGAGGAGGACGTCATACCTGTTGATAAATGTTGAGTTTTGTTGAGACCAAGGACAAACAGTTTCAATTGATGCTAATTTGGGTATTCATACATATCAGTTCACGTCTGGTGCCAAATATTCCCTGATTGCCATCAGTAAACAACCACAACACGACTTTCCCAGCTACAAGTACACATGCACAAATATTAAGGATCATTCAATATTCAGGTAATATTTTAATTCAGTCTATTAAAATGTCAAAACGGTAAACGGCAATAAATAACTTGTACCCAACAATATCTGCTGTTTGTTTGTTTGTTTGTTTTCCCCATCACTGGAAAGAGTTGTTGTAGAAACTATCATCCTGTTACGTGTAAAAGTAGACATCTTGAACGGGGCAGGGGGCCGAACGGTAGGAGGAACAGTGCAAACACGTACTGCATGTGTTACATAGTATACTCCCCTCGAGGACATTGACTTCTTTGTTTGGAATAGCTACAATGATGGAACAGCGCATATATGGTCTTCTTCATACGAACAATGTTTGAAACATAATGACTTGACCTTCATTGTTTCCGATTGTGAGTCCGATTGTGTAAATGCTTAAGAGTAATCTGTTACCCTGACATCACTGCTTCACAGAACATGAAAACCCTTATCTTTAAAGTTGTTCCAGTATCTGCTTTTATGACATTATCAATGTGTTTCCATATCACTTATGTGTAGTTAATATCCAAATATTCCTTTTGGTGACATATATTGCATTGTGGGCTGTTAAAATCTCAACCGAACACCATTTCAAAGAAAATAATTCCACTTCCGGTGGAGTTTTCCCTGTGATTTTGTGACCTCCAATGTTTTTTCCTCCCTTCTTAAGTTTTTTGGGAATGTCAACCTTGCTTTTTATTGGATATTAGGGTATAATTGAGGACTTGAAATTCAAACGAAGGAGGAGCAAGACATAAAAGTAACCATTGGCTTGGTTCATAAACCTATATTTTAGTGAGACCATCACAATTTGCGGAATTTCTTTTAAGTCAATTTGTTTATAGCAATATTCCAGCTACGTGACGGATGTCTGTAAGTAGTCGAGTCTGGGCCAGACAATCCAGTGATGGTAATAATAAGCATCGATCTACGCGATTGGGATACGATGACATGCTTCAAACCAAGTCAGCGAGCCTGACCACCTGATCCCGTTAGTCGTCTCTTACGACAAGCATAGTCGCCTCTTCTGACAAGCATGGGTTGATGAAGAACAATTCCAACCCGGTTAATGTCAACTGCCTTATTGGTATTTTCTTCCCAGCCTTTTTGTATGGAACAATGTGACGGTTTGTGTACAATGTGATAAACATTATACGTTTATGAACCGATATGGATACATGGATATGCAATTTAAAATTATAACTGACATTTATTTGATTTGTAGGAAACTTCCCAAGGAATCATCAATGAAAAATTGAAAAAGATTGGTAAAAAATATTTATTTGATCAATTATGTAAAAGGAAGAAAATAATTGGTAAAAATAGCACCTTGAATATATCAGTTGTAAGATAGAATAAATACATAAACTGGAATGATGCGCCAGTTGTACAATAACATGAATAATTTAACATAAAACGTTTACATATCAGCATTGCGATTGTGTGAACAATATGACTGTAATTACAGACGTTCACTCATTTAAAGTCTTACCATTTATGTGGCAGATGTCAACCAGAAGCATATACACAATGTTCAACTATGTATGATTTACTGACAACAAATATTGATTCCAAATAAAACGTAAATACCAATGTACCTCTACTAATGGACAAAAGATCCAAATAAATATCAACACAATACATGATTCATGATATTGCCTGGAATAACGACTTGTGCAAATATAATTGTTCTCCTATTTGAACGGACGGAAATTGACATGGATTAGGTGAATAATGTTAATGCCCAGTTACGTTATCAGAAATTCTGCTGTCCCATGATTCTCATCAACCGGATATTCAGAGTCTTCAAGTGGTTAAGGTTTGAAAGGTGTGTTCAGTTGTAAGAAACTGAACTATTGATAACCAGATCGCATCAAAGAGTTACTCTCTTTCAATCCTGATAATAAGTGAACCGCATCTTTCGTGATGATAAAGTCCCGACTGTTGATGACTGCTAAATTGGTAATCTCACTGAGCTGCTCGGGAATCTCGTCTCTAGTCACGTGACTCTCTATATTCAGATTGAGGCTATGGACGGCGGTCATCATGTGACAAAGCAACTCGTTTAATTTCTCTTCTAGGTTATTGACGTGTTGAAGAACGCCATCAGTTCTGTATGAGGAACCGGCGCTACTCTCCTTGGTGAGTTCCAGGAAGGCGAGAAGGAAGGAGACATGTCGGTAATGTTTCCTGATGATATCTCCTGTCTGGAAGAAATAGCAAACACATTCATTGATGAATCATCTATTTATAACATTCAGATCTTTCACAAATATCTCATCGTTTAACTTTTCATTGTGTTCTAATCTCAGTAGATTATTACATTAATTATCACATGACTCAGGAAGACAAAAGAAAGATTCTTAGCTAAAAGATGCATAGAAGTAACACGCCTAATAAATCACATAATCGATTACTACCCTAACTATTGTTATATGATAAACAATCCCTTTGATCTTCATTAATAACGACTTACATGGTCGGCGTGTGTCCATGTTATGACGTCACTACGCACAGGGAAATTCCTGTGACTCACTGCATCAAGATAGCTAGCCATTCGCAGATTGGAATTGAGACAGTGCTGAAACTAGGAAAAGACAACAATCAATCGAAATGAAAGCAATAATATGTTTTCATGATTCTTAATATTACCTATGGAGTATAATAAATAATGTTAAAACCTTTGATGAATTGTCATTATCTCTTTATATTTTATTATATTTACTACCGCAGATATCATGAAATAATAATTTTATTCGTCTCTTTCTTTCATAGATGTACATAACTAGGTACATGTATTCCCTTCCCAAAATCAACTTTGCTTGAAAATATTGAACTTAATACTTACAATTTCATCTCTCAGTGTCTGCGCCAAGTCTAAGGCCTCCGAGGTCAAAATGTGAACTGATGCTATCAACTCGTTCAAAGGGAGAGACGATGACAGGGAAGTTGCATCATGGTGGGACGGGAGTGCGCCACAGGGCCTGGACCAGGGTAGATAACTGTTGTCCGGTATCGGGTTAGCGTTCCCACGAAAAGCAAACGTTGTCAGAAGAACTGAAATAAGAATGATATTACAGTTTTGATATTACAATTACAAAAGTGAAGTTATGAATGAAATACATGATGTCTTATATCTATATATTGATCTTTGTTGTTGATCATTACTTATGAAGGAGATCTTTAATATTCCTCAGCCTTATTTTTGTTTACTTTCTTGTATCTGACATTTGAGGGAAATATGTTTATTTCAGATCATTACAAATAATGTGTCCATACAGACTGATGCTTTCAGTTCTAACACAGTATTTCGAAACAATCTTGATCAGATATACATTTGAATGGAGCATGGAGACATCGACCATGTATCATGTCTCAAGCAAACGAAGTAATACAGAGTTTCATGTGTAATATCGTGTCCATACATACCCAGGGGTGATATCCAACAAATCATGTCTTTCAATATCTTAAACAGATTGAAGAGTGAATGATTAAATGTATGTTGCTCTTACATTTATATAACCCTACCTCTACATCTCAAGCTATATTTATCCCCACAATTTCCCTGTGTGTCACCATGTGTACCACTTTCCCAACTACAATCACAAATTTCCCAAATGGAACACCTCGGATTCTTGTGTCCTCCTAGATAGTTAACACGTCAGATTATGTATTTCAATAGAAATTATAGTTCCAAAATCTTGAAAACTAGACGTCTAGTAAAACATTTTGGCTATTTTATAAATAAATCTTCAGCATACTGTGATTGACATATCTGGATGCTCTTCAAACAGTTTCCGAATCTACTTCAAACAGTCCATTCTTGTGATCGTGTACAACTAACATAAATCCCTGATATTATGATTGGTTCATTATATTATTATTAATATCGGAATTCTGATGCAGATCAGAAATAGTTCTTATCTTTTGAATCTGCCAATCTCAGTTGTCAAACCTTAAATCTCAGTAATGATTTGATATAAAGATCGAAGAAATGTTATTCGAAATTGTGGATAAACTTGAATATTATTTTTTCAAAAACACAATTGTTAAACAAAAATGTATGGAAGCGTATTAGTGCCACAGTCTAAAACATAATTACTATATAATACTTTCATCTAAGAAGATTATACCTACATCTCTGTATGTGATATTATAATTTCACGTACCGTTACACAGACAGTGATATTGTCCTGTGCAGTTGTGACCCTAGTTGGATACAAGCATTTATATTTGTAATAAAGGTGATTACTTAATTACTGTTAATTTAATTAAATGTTTTGGAGCATGTTGGTTGTTTTTGACGAACTAATAGCGCTTGAATAAAAATACAAACTGCAGAATTATACCGCCTGTGCTTTATATATTGTTGACGAGTATTGGTTTGATACAGGTTTATAGTTTGAATGATTCTCACCCCTTCATATTCACGTTTTACCTCTTAAAACTAATTTCCGTAATGGAGAAATCATGAGGATCAACATATTTCTCCGGCTTGAACCATGTTATGGTTGATATATAATTTCGCTCTTGAATAATGACCTTTAGCTGTTTATGTGTTTATAGTCTGGAGAACAGATTGTGCTTTCCACTCTTTATTACGGTTGTGAGGAAGTATGGCGTGTGTCATTCTCCAGTAACTTCCACATATGGAAATCAAGATTGACTTTATGCAATGTTTAGATAATTAATACCTCAATAATGTCAAGGTAGAAAGTAAAAAAAAACGTCATTATTAATTAAGCAAGTGGTTATGTATAACTGAACCGGAAGTAGTGTCGTGTCGAGAAAATATTGATACCTAGATGAAAGTATCTTCTACGTAGACTTGAGAAAATATTGATGCCTAGATGAAAGTATCTTCTACGTAGACTTGAGAAAATATTGATACCTAGATGAAAATAACTTCTACGTAGACTCGAGAAAATATTGATACCTAGATGAAAGTATCTTCTACGTAGACTTGAGAAAATATTGATACCTAGATGAAAGTATCTTCTACGTAGACTTGAGAAAATATTGATGCCTAGATGAAAGTATCTTCTACATAGACTTGAGAAAATATTGATACCTAGATGAAAATATCTTGTACGTAGACTTGAGAAAATATTGATACCTAGATGAAAGTATCTTCTACGTAGACTTGAGAAAATATTGATACCTAGATGAAAGTATCTACTATGTAGACTCGAGAAAATATTGATACCTAGATGAAAGTATCTTCTACGTAGACTTGAGAAAATATTGATACCTAGATGAAAGTATCTTGTACGTAGCCTTGAGAAAATATTGATACCTAGATGAAAATATCTTGTACGTAGACTTGAGAAAATATTGATACCTAGATGAAAGTATCTTCTACGTTGACTCGAGAAAATATTGATACCTAGATGAAAGTATCTTCTACGTAGACTCGAGAAAATATTGATACCTAGATGAAAGTATCTTCTACGTAGACTTGAGAAAATATTGATACCTAGATGAAAGTATCTTCTACGTAGACTTGAGAAAATATTGATACCTAGATGAAAATATCTTCTACGTAGACTCGAGAAAATATTGATAACTAGATGAAAGTATCTTCTACGTAGACTTGAGAAAATATTGATACCTAGATGAAAGTATCTTCTACGTAGACTTGAGAAAATATTGATACCTAGATGAAAGTATCTTCTACGTAGACTCGAGAAAATATTGATACCTAGATGAAAATAACTTCTACGTAGACTTGAGAAAATATTGATACCTAGATGAAAGTATCTTCTACGTAGACTTGAGAAAATATTGATACCTAGATGAAAGTATCTTCTACGTAGACTTGAGAAAATATTGATACCTAGATGAAAGTATCTTCTACGTAGACTTGAGAAAATATTGATACCTGGATGAAAGTATCTTCTACGTAGACTCGAGAAAATATTGACACCTAGATGAAAATATATTCTACGTAGATGTGAGCAGTACCATCTACGTAGATGATAATGTTTTTTTAGACTGTGGCACTAATACGCTTCCATAAATATGTTTTGGAAAACCTGACATAATGATTCTTTCTGATAGAAAATTCAACATTATAGCACATCTTACAAACAAGAGAAGTAAAATATCATCAGTAGATTATTTCATAAACATAACAAAACTCAGGGAGACAAAAGAAGATTCTTAGCTAAAAGATGCATAGAAGTAACACAGCTAATATATGACATAATCGATTAATACTTAGCTTACAGAAATATATCACATTCCTGTTATTCTTTGATTGAAAGTGACTATGAACATATTTCTAGCACATTTTCATTCATTTTTGTAAGAGGAACAGAACAAACATGTCACTTTCGAACAGATATAAAATACTATAACGCCTAATATAACCTGACTTCTTACACCCTTGTATAATCGACTTTACGTTGTATTATGTAGTGATTTGGATAACAAGTTATAATGTTGTACTAAGTTGACAACGTCCTTCTATACTTTGGAAAAGAAAAGGATCAAGTAAGCTCCTGATTTATTGATTGTTAATGCAATAGTTTGAATCAATCAATCATTTCTTCACATACCAAGTAACCCATGGCGGATATTTGTATTGATATACATTGTATCACGGCTTGCTACGTACTTTCAGCCCTTGATAATAATTCGATATCACATGGATTGAACACATTTTGATGCATGCTAAAACGTACATATTACAAACCTTATGTGTAATAAATATATTCATAACCGTAGAAGCATTTGGGGTTGAATGTGACAAACGCAGTCACAGTGTATTCCAGTGATTCGTGGTCGGATTTTCAAAGATCGTTGTTGCTTTGACATCATATCACCTTTCTCCATCAAGCACCCCCGATCAGAACAGATCTCCAGTTCATCAGGCTTCTCTTTGGGGCTGACTAATGATGATCGGGGGCTTCAGTGTGATACCTGGCTGACTAAACATTTATGACCCACCTTGAAGATAAAGCCCTGGAAACTTCCCCAATAACTCCCCTATGTTGGTTCTACAAAGAAGATGACACCTTTGTCATCCTACATCCCAACAATGACCCCAGAACCCTATTGGACCACCTGAATTCCCAATTCCCAAAACCCACGAATGCAGTTCACCATGGAGGAAGAAACCTTCCTTGATAATAACGACAAACTCCAGACCACTGTATATCAGAAACCTAACCACACAGATCAATACATTCACCATGCCTCCAACCATCCACCTCAAGCCAAGAAAGGAATTATTTCAACCCTAGCGACACGGGCTCACAACAACTGTTCTACGAAGCAACATCTAGCCACTGAACTAAGCCACCTCAAAGAAGTATTTACACAGTATAACGTCTACCCTGAGCAATTAGTACAACAGACGGTACAGAACATCATCAAGAAATCTCAACACCCTTTGTGATCAGCCTCCCCAACTTTTGAACAGGCTTCTCCACTCCAGTATAACTACATCTCTACGTATAAACATTACCTCCTACCTATATATATACTTGTCAACCATACTCTGTATATCACTTGCTTGATGAGGGTGTTAGAACCTACACCGAAACGTCGGTCTTAATTGTAATAAAGAAGTTGTTCATCCAAAAATTCGTATTCCTACTGACTAAATGTCGTTGTTCTTTGATGGCATTGGCCATTGCCCATTCCGTCGATAGTTTAAAGAACTTGGCTCTCAGACAGTATCCTAAAAGCAACTGCATTAAAGCCAGATATGGTCTTGTATTAAACACATATGCCTGAGGGTGGTCGATACTCGTATTTATATTGCAGGAAACCTCTTCCCAGGAATTATTTTATTACAGGAATAAGGACATCAGGTGTTTGATCAAGTGATAAACATGGCATGCAGTTTCGATATGATTTCGACACATCAGCCTCAGAAGTTTGTCGACCGCGAACATATCAAAGAAACTGTGGTCCACTGTGTCCCTTTGAAGTGCCAGGGTCGTGAGTTCGAATCACTAATTCGCACTGACATCATGCATGGTCTGGCATACCAGTGGAGGCTTGCGTCACGAAGACGAGATGCAATACGATGTGTGAGGTTGAATCAAATGCGAGGATCGAATGAATCACGACCAATATATCACGACACCAAGAATGTTCGTCATCGCCATACATCTGCTCGTTGGTTTCTATTCGCATCACTTCAGGTTTTCCTCCCCCCCCCCCCCCCCCCCCCCATAAGTTGACACACTTCTGTTAAGCAGCGTTAAACCATCATCACCCTCTATGATAATAACACATATTGATGTTGACCAGGGCAGCAAAGAACACCAAAACCAAGAATTAATAAGGTTTTGTTTTCAATGTGTAGGACAGCGACGCCATTTACAGAAAAAGGACACCATCCTTCGCACGTCCTTCTTCATACGGACAATGTTTTAACATAATATCTCGACCTTCATTCTTGTAGATGTATCATCTGCTTCTCCAAGCTACATCTAGTCGCTTGAACTACTTCAGATACGTAATGATATTTTGTAGAGTCTATAGGATCTATTGGATACAGACTCATCAATCAATTAAATGGTTGTAAAAATAGTTTATTTCTTTAATAATGTAAACGAACAAAACATTTTGAAAAAATCACATCTTTAAAACATCAATTTTGAAATACAATAAATACATAAAATAGAATGTGTGACGATGATACGTTAACATAAAACATCAGCATTAAATGAGCATCCACTAAATATCTGTAAAAAATAACAAGCATTCTATTTCCAAAAAAAATACTCTTTACATGGCAGGTGCAAACACAAAACATTCACATGTCGTTCGACTTTGAATGATTTACTTCAAACAATTATTGATCACAAATAACACATGACTACTAATGGACTTCTACTATTAAACAATAGATACAAAAAAATATCAATAAGCAGAATCCACGGTTCATAATTTGACTGGAATAACGACATGTGCAAATATCATGATTTTTCTCCTATTTGGACGGACGGAAATTGACATGGATTAGACAAAAAACATAAAAAACATCAATGCCAGTTAACGTAATCTGTCACGTGATTCTCCACAACCTGGTGTTCAGAGTCTTCAAGTGTTCAGAAACGATTTGCATTACTACATGACAGTAATGCTGCAAGAAACTGAACTACTGATAACCAGCTCGAATCAGAGAGTGGCTCGCTTTCAGTCCTGATAATAAGTGAATTGCATCTTTCACGATGATAAAGTCACGACTGTTGATGACGGCTAAATTGGTAATCTCGCTGAGCTGCTCGGGAATCTCGTCTCTAGTCATGTGGCTCTCTATTTTAAGATTTAAGCGATGGATGGTGGTCATCATGTGACAAAGCAACTCGTATAATTTCTCTTCTAGGTTATTGACGTGTTGAAGAACGCCGTCATTTCTGTAGGAGGAACTGACGCTACTCTCCTTGGTGACTTCTAGGAAGGCGAGAAGTAAGGAGACATGGCGGTAGTGTTTCCTCAAGACATCTCCTGTCTGTAAGATATAACAAACATATTCATCTGATGAATCAACAACCATTTTAAACATTTCACAAAGGTTTCATTCTATTCTAATCTCTAAATATGAGAAAGTGAGAATGGATGGTCATACAGACAAATGTGTTTGTTTATACAAGAAATATAATAATATGATGATGTAAAACCTCAATATGACAATGTAAAACGTCAATCCCTTTGATCTTCATTAATAACGACTTACATATTCGGCGTGTGTCCATGTTATGACGTCACTATGCGCTGGGAAATTCCTGTGACTCACTGCATCAAAATAGCTAGCCATTCGCAGATTAGAATTGAGACGGTGCTGAAACTAGGAAAAGACAACAATCGAATCAAAAGTGACAATAATAAATACGTTATGAAAATTATTAATATCAAAACTTGAGGAAAAGAATATGGACTTTAAATAACCCTGAATGATTCATATTATTTTAGAAACATTACCATACAATTTATCAAATTTACTACCGCAGACATCATGAAATGATAATTCCATTCGTCTCTTTCTTTCATAAAGTATACAACTCGCTTTTGTCCTTTCCAAAATCAACTTTAGTACAATTTGTTTAAAAAATATTGAGCTTCATACTCACAATTTCATCTCTCAGTGCCTGTGCCAAGTCGAAGGCCTCCGAGGTCAAAATGTGAACTGATGCTGTCAACTCGCTCAAAGGGAGAGACGATGAATGAGAATCCTGTCCTGTGACGTCATGATGGGACGGGAGTATACCACAGGGCCTGGACCAGGGGAGGTAACTGCTGTCAGGTATCGGGTTGGTATTCCCATGACTTGCAAACGTTGTCAGAAGAACTGGAGAAATAATATTCATTGAAATATTTCTAGCAAGAAGGTGAAGTCTTTGAAAGGCATTCAGAAGTGTTACACAAAAGGAAGAGAATTTATGGATGTCAACTTCTTTATTGTGAGGAACACAACGTTCCGGAGTATATGTTTACTCCTTCATCAGGTGGATGGATGCCTTGACGGAGAGAGCATATATACACATTACACATATGTACATTCATTCACCTGATAAAAGAGTAGGCATATACTCCGAAACGTTGGGTTACTCATAATAAAGAAGTTGACATCCATAAATTCTCTTTCTCAAGAAGGGGAAGTTTTGATTGAAATACTTGATATTATTTTTATCTCTATATTGGCCAGTATCGTTAACTATTTCGTCGCAAGATGATCTTTAATGTTCCCCAGCATTGTTTGATACTTAATCTTAATTTCATGTATCTGATATTGACGGAAATCTATATTTCAGATCATCACAAATAATTTGTCAATGTAAACGGATCATTTCAGTTCTAACACAGTATTTCGAAACAATAGTGATCTGAAATATGATGAATGGAAACATGTATTATGTATCATGCTAACTGTGTCATGCAGAGTTTCATGGGTAATATCGTGTCCATACACACCCAGGGATGATATCAAACAAATCATGTCTTTCAATATCTTAAACAGATTGAAGAGTGAATGATTAAATGTATGTTGCTCTTCCATTTATACTACCATACCTCTACATCTCAAGCTATATTTATCCCCACAAATTGCCTGTATGTCACCATGTGTGTGACTTCCCCAACTACATTTTAAAAAATCCCAAATGGAACACCTTCAGATTCCTGTACCTCCTGGATAGTCAACACGTCAGATTATGTAATTCAGTTACTATGGAAAATTAGACTTGTAGTAAAACATTTTGGCTATTTCATAAATGCATCGTGAGAGTATTGAGGTTGCAATATCCGGGTGCTCTTCAAACAGCTCCCGAATCCACTTATCACACATCCTCTTCTTGTGGTTGTGTACAAGTAACAGTGAGTGTGAGTGAGTTGGGTTAAACGCCGCTTTTAACAATATTCAAGTTATATCGCGGCGTGTCAGTCTAATTTGGAAGGAAAGCCCAAAGCGATGAAGGTCTCAGACGTTTACCACTTCGTTGAAACCCACGAGCACGGGTATAGTGCTGACAAACCTAGAAACAAAATCGGGGCGAACCTGGAATCGAACCCACAATCATAGGTTTCTGGCGTGTCCATTGGACGCAACTCTGCACAACGAATCGCGGCGCCATAGACGACTAGGCCACCCGTGCCCCCTGTAAAAGTAACAGAAATCTCTTATGCTGTGATCTATTTCGTTATAGTTTTATTAATATGGGCAATTTGATGCAGATTGAAAACAGTTTGGAACAACTAATGTTCATTTCAACAAGCCAATCTCATTTGCCAAACCTTCACTCTCAGTACTTATATGATATTTAATACAGCGACAAAAACCATTTCCATAATCATAAGAAATGTCTTCAACAAGCACAATCCATTGTACGATTCCGAATATATCATAAGCATTGAAGAGAAAAACAAAAACTGTTCTTAAAAATTGTGTAAAAACAATGAATTGAATTTTTTTTAAATATCAGCGTTAAAATAAGTTATCTTGAATTTTGTGATGTTTTAGGGAAAGGAATATATGGATGTCAACTTCTTTATTATGAGGAACACAACGTATCGGAGTACATGCTTACTCCTTCATCAGGTGAATGAATGCCACGAGTCAGAGGGCATATACATGTATATGTACATTCATTCACCTGAAGAAGGAGTAACCATATACTCCGATACGTTGTGTTCCTCATAATAAAGAAGTTGACATCCATATATTCTCTTCCTTAAGTGTATCACTTCTAAATGCCTTTCAAAGAACTTTAATATGTATTGTCAGCAAAAGATACCTATTGTGACAACAAATATATTGAACGGGGCTGAAAGTGATAACATTTCCTAACAGAAAGTCCAACATGAAAGGACATCCTATACAAAGCAAGGAAGTAAAATGGCATCATTAGATCATTACAATAATTCACAAATGGATTACCACACGCCTTTGTCCGTGAAGCATCATTCGGCTTACCCCTGAATTACGGCAGTGTAATTTCTGGACATAAGCAAACATTCGACGTGGTTGCAGTATTATAAATGAGCTATTTCGTGGCCTTTGGAGTGAGTACGGTTTTACGCCGCTTTTAGCAATATTCCAGCAACATCACGGCGGGGGACACCAGAAATGGGTTTCACACATTGTACCCATTGGCCTTTGGGAAATACTTCTGATTGATTTTTCATCACCACATTGTACATCAGTAGATCGTCCAGTGAATAAGTATAATATTTCGGTTGTGTAGTGGATGTTTCTGAATCAGTCACTTGTGCCGACAAATGTTTTCACACACGCTCATGATACAGACGGAGTCGTACACTCGACTCTGCTTTATGCAGAGATTTCTGAGAAATACAAGAGAATACAATGTGAGGTCCATCAACTCACGGTCCGCAATCTGCAGTCCACGCTTTAAAATACATCAATATATGAGACTGTATAGACCACACTTTGTAAACAATTTCATCTCAGGGAAGAGAGGTCACGTTTGAATACCAGCTTAATAGTTGGGTCCCAGATAACCGGGAACTTCCCCAACCGGGCGATATTGACGTAAAATGAAATAAATAGTCAGTCGTTTGGAATTCTACGATCGCTTCAGATGACCTCTTGATCGCAGTCGGGGACAGGTAGGGTGTTTCATGTTGAACAAGGGACAACAGGGAAAAACGCCTGAATATTTAAGTTGCAAATTATGGAGTTTAAAATAGCTAAGGATTTGAGATGCGGTTATTAAGCTGTGCTAGGTAAAGGAGAATGCAACTAAATAAATAGAAACAATACAAATAAGGGAGATAGTGTGTAACTATGAGGTGGGGTGAGGTGAAATGGGGTTTAACGTTGCGTCCAAGATTATTGCACTTATATAGCGACGTGCATGCACGTGTGTGTGTGTGTGTGTGTGTGTGTGTGTGTGTGTGTGTGTGTGGCTGCTTGTACTAGTCCGGACTTATGACGATTTATAGTGCTAGCCCACTGAGATACCATGCCGCAGTTTAACATGAATACCCCACTCAGACACAGTATACTGACTCCGAGCCGACCAGTCCTTGTTTTAGCCCTTTAATGCCGAGCGCCAGACAGGGTAACAACAAGTACCATCTTTTAACGTCTTTTGGTACGACGCGGCCGGGGATCGCTCCGCTCTCCGTGCGGACGCTCTACCACGGAGGCGGTCGTGTAACTATGAATTAAGTACAGTATATGGAGAGGTTAAATTGAAAGGTAACAGTTAATCTGATATTTTAGATAAAAAGGCCTATGAAGTAACGAAAAGGAGTTCAAACCTACATGAATACCACAAATATCATTTAGATATCCTGTTTCTGGGTCCGAACAGTAAATCTCAATGTTTTTAAACAAAACAAATACATTTTTATAATAAATTACAGTAGCATGTTACATTTCCACAAGTTCAGGCATAACTGTTGTCACGTAGTTTGTAAGGATAAGTCAGGAGAGTGTTTTTAACAACATTTAACCCGGAAATGTTCGGGAGACACTGAATTCTTTAAGTAAGTGTAAAGTACTAAAACAAAATTTGTAGCAAATTATACTTATTAAAAGTAAAAGACAGCCAAAATCTGAAACAGATTCTTAGTAGGGCTTCTTTCACAAAAGGAAAACAAGAATGTAAAACAGTACTAAAGTGTAACAGACCTAATTGTGGTACTTGCCCACATGTTTTACAATGAATGTCTTTTACATTCAAAGACGGAAAAACTTGCTATGTCCGTGAAAATATTAAGTGTGCTTCGAAAAAAGTAATTTTTGTGATACAATGTGCTCGATGCAAATCCGAACACATTGGACCGACAGGGGACACCCTAAGTTTGAGAGTCCACCGACAACCAATAAGGGACCCTTCCTGTCGGTGAATCTCACTCAGTCAACACATTGATCAATGTGCCAGGAATAAAAACACCACATTTTGTGATATTTCCGTTTTACAAATGTGAAAATGATGCACTGAGAAAGATGAAAGAAAGTTATTTTATTAATACACTCAGACCAAAATTAAATGGCCTCAAATAATTGAATTATTTTATACAATCATTGTACATTTTACTGCCACTACAATAGTTATTTCTGTATTTCTGTATGAGTCGTACGCCTGCCCCACACAAGTTGCACTATGACGTCATACTATGTTACACTGCACTGTGACGTCAAAATAGCGTAAAGGTATAACTGTACTCTTGAAAATCACATTCGTGAAACCGGTTGAGTAAATTATACAGCACATGTATGGACTTTTGTATAGATAGATAGATAGATAGATAGATAGATAGATACATAGATAGATATATAGATAGATAGATAGATAGATAGATAGATACATAGATAGATATATAGATAGATAGATAGACAGCTAGATAGATAGATAGATAGACAGATAGATAGATACATAGATAGATACATAGATACTAGTAGATAGATATAGGAAAGTATAGTTTATTGTTATAAAGGTGTGGGTGTAAAGATGTAACAATATCTGCATGTCACCACTGATCTCGATCATATACCAGAGTCTTTTAGATAGATATATAAATAGATAGATAGATAGATAGATAGATAGATAGATAGATAGATAGATAGATAGATAGATAGATAGATACTAGTAGATAGATATAGGAAAGTATAGTTTATTATTATAAAGGTGTGGGTGTAAAGATGTAACAGTATCTGCGTGTCACCACTGATCTCGATCATATACCAGAGTCTTTTAGATAGATAGATAGATAGATAAAAAGATACATACATACATACATACATACATACATACATACATACATACATACATACATACATACATACATACATACATACATACATACATACATACAAACATACATACATACATACACACTACACACTACACATTCCAGTTGCTGTGAGATAATGATTGTCAGAACACACTTCAGTTGCTGTGAGATAATGATTGTTAGAACACATCACAATTGTTGTGAGATAATGATTGTTAGTACACACTACAGTTGCTGTGAGATAATTATTGTTAGAACACACTACAGGTGCTGTAAGATAATGATTCTTAGAACACACTACAGTTGCTGTGAGATAATGATTGTCAGAACACACTACAGTTGCTGTGAGATAATGATTGTTAGAACACATCACAATTGCTGAGATAATGATTGTCAGAACACACTACAGTTGCTGTGAGATAATGATTGTTAGAACACACTACAGTTGCTGTGAGATAATGATTGTTAGAACACATCACAATTGTTGTGAGATAATGATTGTTAGTACATAAAGATCAAAAGTTTGTCGACCGCGAAACTATCAAAGAAACTGTGGTCCACTGTGTCCCTTTTAAGAGCAGGGATCGTGAGTTCAAATCCCTAATTCGCCCTGACATCATGCATGGTCTGGCATACCAGTGGAGGCTTGCGTCACGAAGACGAATTGCAATACGATGTGTGAGGTTGAATCAAATGCGAGGATCGAATGGATCACGACCAATATATCACGATACCAAGAATGTTCGTCATCGCCATACATCTGCTCGTTGGTTTCTATTCGCATCACTTCAGGTTTTCCTCCCCCCCCCCCCCCCCCCCCATAAGTTGACACAATTCTGTTAAGCAGCGTTAAACCATCATCTCCCTCTATGATAATAACACATGTTGGTGTTGACCAGGGCAGCAAAGAACACCACAACCAAGAAAATAATGTAGTTTTGTTTTCAATGTGTAGGACAGCGACGCCATTTACAGAAAGAGGACACCATGCTTCGCACGTCCTTCTTCATACGGACAATGTTTTAAACATAATATCTCGACCTTCATTCTGGTAGATGTATCATCTGCTTCTCCAAGCTACATCTAGTCGCTTGAACTACTTTAGATACGTAATGATATTTTGTAGAGTCTATAGGATCTATTGGATACAGACTCATCAATCAATTAAAAGGTTGTAAAAAAAGTTTATTTCTTTCATAATGCAGACGAACAAAACATTTTGAAAAAATCACATCTTTAAAACATAAATTGTGAAATACAATAAATACATAAAATAGAATGTGTGACAATGATAAGTTAACACAAAACATCAGCATTAAAACAGCATCCACTAAATATCTGTAAAAAATAACAAGCATTCTTTTTCCAAAAAATACTCTTTACATGGCAGGTGCAAACACAAAACATTCACATGTCGTTCGACTTTGAATGATTTACTTCAAACAATTATTGATCACAAATAACACATGACTACTAATGGACTTCTACTCTTAAACAATAGATATAAATAAATATCAATAAGCAGAATCCACGGTTCATAATATGACTGGAATAACGACATGTGCAAATATCATGATTTTTCTCCTATTTGGACGGACGGAAATTGACATGGATTAGACAAAAAACATAAAAAACATCAATGCCCATTAACGTAATCTGTCACGTGATTCTCCACAACCTGGTGTTCAGAGTCTTCAAGTGTTCAGAAACGAGTTGCATTACTACATGACAGTAATGCTGCAAGAAACTGAACTACTGATAACCAGCTCGAATCAGAGAGTGGCTCGCTTTCAGTCCTGATAATAAGTGAATTGCATCTTTCGCGATGATAAAGTCACGACTGTTGATGACGGCTAAATTGGTAATCTCGCTGAGCTGCTCGGGAATCTCGTCTCTAGTCACGTGGCTCTCTATTTTAAGATTTAAGCGATGGATGGTGGTCATCATGTGACAAAGCAACTCGTATACTTTCTCTTCTAGGTTATTGACGTGTTGAAGAACGCCGTCATTTCTGTAGGAGGAACTGACGCTACTCTCCTAGGTGACTTCTAGGAAGGCGAGAAGTAAGGAGACATGGCGGTAGTGTTTCCTCAAGACATCTCCTGTCTGTTGGATATAACAAACATATTCATCTGATGAATCAACAACCATTTTAAACATTTCACAAAGGTTTCATTCTATTCTAATCTCTAAATATGAGACAGTGAGAATGGATGGTCATACAGACAAATGTGTTTGTTTATACAAGAAATATAATAATAAAACGTCAATCCCTTTGATATTCATTAATAACGACTTACATATTCGGCGTGTGTCCATGTTATGACGTCACTATGCGCTGGGAAATTCCTGTGACTCACTGTAGCAAGGAAGCTAGCCATTCGCAGATTGGAATTGAGACGGTGCTGAAACTAGGAAAAGAAAACAATCGAATCAAAAGTGACAATAATAAATACGTTATGAAAATTATTAATATCAAAACTTGTGGAAAAGAATATGGACTTTAAATAACCCTTAATGATTCATATTATTTTAGAAACATTACCATACAATTTATTAAATTTACTACCGCAGACATCATGAAATGATAATTCCATTCGTCTCTTTCTTTCATAAAGTATACAACTCGCTTTTGTCCTTTCCAAAATCAACTTTAGTACAATTTGTTTAAAAAATATTGAGCTTCATACTCACAATTTCATCTCTCAGTGCCTGTGCCAAGTCGAAGGCCTCCGAGGTCAAAATGTGAACTGATGCTGTCAACTCGCTCAAAGGGAGAGACGATGAATGAGAATCCTGTCCTGTGACGTCATGATGGGACGGGAGTATACCACAGGGCCTGGACCAGGGGAGGTAACTGCTGTCTGGTATCGGGTTGGTATTCCCATGACTTGCAAATGTTGTCAGAAGAACTGGAGAAATAAAGTTTATTGAAATATTTCAAGCAAGAAGGTGAAGTCTTTGAAAAGCATTCAGAAGTGATACACAAAAGGAAGAGAATTTATGGATGTCAACTTCTTTATTGTGAGGAACACAACGTTCCGGAGTATATGTTTACTCCTTCATCAGGTGGATGGATGCCATGACGGAGAGAGCATATATACACATTACACATATGTTCATTCATTCACCTGATAAAGGAGTAGGCATATACTCCGAAACGTTGGGTTACTCATAATAAAGAAGTTGACATCCATAAATTCTCTTTCTCAAGAAGGGGAAGTTTTGATTGAAATACTTGATATTATTTTTATCTCTATATTGGCCAGTATCGTTAACTATTTCGTCGCAAGATGATCTTTAATGTTCCCCAGCATTGTTTGATACTTAATCTTAATTTCATGTATCTGATATTGACGGAAATCTATATTTCAGATCATCACAAATAATTTGTCAATGTAAACGGATCATTTCAGTTCTAACACAGTATTTCGAAACAATAGTGATCTGAAATATGATGAATGGAAACATGTATTATGTATCATGCTAACTGTGTCATGCAGAGTTTCATGGGTAATATCGTGTCCATACACACCCAGGGATGATATCAAACAAATCATGTCTTTCAATATCTTAAACAGATTGAAGAGTGAATGATTAAATGTATGTTGCTCTTCCATTTATACTACCATACCTCTACATCTCAAGCTATATTTATCCCCACAAATTGCCTGTATGTCACCATGTGTGTGACTTCCCCAACTACATTTTAAAAAATCCCAAATGGAACACCTTCAGATTCCTGTACCTCCTGGATCGTCAACACGTCAGATTATGTAATTCAGTTACTGTGGAAAATTAGACTTGTAGTAAAACATTTTGGCTATTTCATAAATGCATCGTGAGTGTATTGAGGTTGCAATATCCGGGTGCTCTTCAAACAGCTCCCGAATCCACTTATCACACATCCTCTTCTTGTGGTTGTGTACAAGTAACAGTGAGTGTGAGTGAGTTGGGTTTAACGCCGCTTTTAACAATATTCAAGTTATATCGCGGCGTGTCAGTCTAATTTGGAAGGAAAGCCCAAAGCGATGAAGGTCTCAGACGTTTACCACTTCGTTGAAACCCACGAGCACGGGTATAGTGCTGACAAACCTAGAAACAAAATCGGGGCGAACCTGGAATCGAACCCACAATCATAGGTTTCTGGCGTGTCCATGGGACGCAACTCTGCACTGCGAATCGCGGCGCCATAGACGACGGAGCCACCCGTGCCCCCTGTAAAAGTAACAGAAATATCTTATGCTGTGATTTATTTCGTTATAGTTTTATTAATATGGGCAATTTGATGCAGATTGGAAACAGTTTGGAACAACTAATATTCATTTCAACATGCCAATCTCATTTGCCAAACCTTCACTCTCAGTACTGATATGATATAAATACAGCGACAAAAACCATTTCCATAATCATAAGAAATATCTTCAAAAAGCACAATCCATTGTACGATTCCGAATATATCATAAGCATTGAAGAGAAAAACAAAAACTGTTCTTAAAAATTGTGTAAAAACAATGAATTGAATTTTTTTTAAATATCAGCGTTATCTTGAATTTTGTGATGTTTTAGGGAAAAGAACATATGGATGTCAACTTCTTTATTATGAGGAACACAACGTATCGGGGTACATGCTTACTCCTTCATCAGGTGAATGAATGCCATGAGTCAGAGGGCATATACATGTATATGTACATTCATTCACCTGAAGAAGGAGAAACCATATACTCCGATACGTTGTGTTCCTCATAATAAAGAAGTTGACATCCATATATTCTCTTCCTTATGTGTATCACTTCTAAATGCCTTTCAAAGAACTTTAATATGTATTGTCAGCAAAAAATACCGACTGTGACAACAATGGGCGCAAGACTTTCTTTACTCTACAAATATATTGAACGGAGCTGAAAGTGAAAACATTTCCTGACAGAAAGTCCAACATGAAAGGACATCCTATACAAAGCAAGGAAGTAAAATGGCATCATTAGATCATTACAATAATTCACAAATGGATTACCACACGCCTTTGTCCGTGAAGCATCATTCGGCTTACCCCTGAAATACGGCAGTGTAATTTCTGGACATAAGCAAACATTCGACGTGGTTGCAGTATTATAAATGAGCTATTTCGTGACCTTTGGAGTGAGAACGGTTTTACGCCGCTTTTAGCAATATTCCAGCAACGTCACGGCGGGGGACACCAGAAATGGGTTTCACACATTGTACCCATTGGCCTTTTGGAAATACTACTGATTGATTTTTCATTACGACATTGTACATCAGTAGATCGTCCAGTGAATAAGTATGATATTTCCGTTGTGTAGTGGATGTTTCTGAATCAGTCACTTATGCCGACAAATGTTTTCACACACGCTCATGATACAGACGGAGTCGACCACTCGACTCTGCTTTATGCAGAGATTTCTATTGGATATGGAAAGGGTTTTATCGCTTTATTCAACGTCAAAGCTCAGCTTCACATCACCGCTATTTTCCTTAAATAGTTTTTCAACAACATGTCATGTCAAAAGTTCTTGGCGAAAAGACCTTCAATCTGAAGAGAATACAATGTGAGGTCCATCAACTCACGGTCCGCAATGTGCAGTCCACGCTTTAAAATACATCAATATATGAGACTGTATAGACCACACTTTGTAAACAATTTCATCTCAGGAAAGAGAGGTCACGTTTGAATACCAGCTTAATAGTTGGGTCCCAGATAACCGGGAACTTCCCCAACCGGGCGATATTGACGTAAAATGAAATAAATAGTCAGTCGTTTGGAATTCTACGATCGCTTCAGATGACCTCTTGATCGCAGTCAGGGACAGGTAGCGTATTTCATGTTGAACATGGGACAACAGGGTATAACGCCTGAATATTTAACTTGGAAATTATGGAGTTTAAAATAGCTAAGGATTTGAGATGGGGTTATTATGCTGTGCTAGGTAAAGGAGAATGCAACTAAATAAATAGAAACAATACAGATAAGGGAGATAGTGTGTAACTATGAGGTGAGGTGAGGTGAAATGGGGTTTAACATCGCGTCCAAGATTATTGCACTTATATAGCGACGTGCATGCACGTGTGTGTGTGTGTGGCTGCTTGTACTAGTCCGGACTGATGCCGATTTTTAGTGCCAGACCACTGAGATACCATGCCTCAGTTTAACATGAATACCCCACTCAGACACAGTGTACTGACTACGAGCCGACCAGTCCTTGTTTTAGCCCTTTAATGCCGAGCGCCAGACAGGGTAAAAACAAGTACTATCTTTTAACGTCTTTTAGTACGACGCGGCCGGGGATCGCTCCGCTCTCCGTGCGGACGCTCTACCACGGAGGCGGTCGTGTAACTATGAAATAAGTACAGTATATGGAGAGGTTAAATTGAAAGGTAACAGTTAATCTGATATTTTAGATAAAAGGCCTATGAAGTTACGAAAAGGAGTTCAAACCTACATAAATACCACAATATAATCTAGATATCCTGTTTCTGGATCCGAACAGTAAATCTCAATGTTTTTAAACAAAACAAATACATTTTTATAATAAATTACAGTAGGATGTTACATTTCCACAAGTTCAGGCATAACTGTTGTCACGTACTTTGTCAGGATAAGTCAGGAGAGTGTTCTCCCTTTTTTAACAACATTTAACCCGGAAATGTTCGGGAGACACTGAATTCTTTAAGTAAGTGTAAAGTACTAAAACAAAATTTGTAGCAAAATATACTGATTAAAAGTAAAAGACAGCCAAAATCTGAAACAGATTCTTCAGGGTTCTTTCACAAAAGGAAAACAAGAATGTAAAACAGTATAAACGTGTAACGGACCTAATTGTGGTACTTGCCCACATGTTTTACAATGTTTGTCTTTTACATTCAAAGACGGAAAAACTTTCTATGTCCGTGAAAATATTAAGTGTGCTTCGAAAAAAGTAATTTTTGTGATACAATGTGCTGGATGCAAAGCCGAACACATTGGAGAGACAGGGGACACCCTAAGAGTGAGAGTCCACCGACAACAAATAAGGGACCCCTCTTGTTGGTGTATCCCACTCAGTCAACACATTGATCAATGTGCCGGGAATAAAAACACCAACTTTTGTGATATTTCTGTTTTACAAATGTGAAAATGATGCACTGAAAAAGATAAAAGAAAGTTATTTTATTAATACACTCAGACCAAAATTAAATGGCCTCAAATAATTGAATTATTTTATACAATCATTGTACATTTTACTGCCACTACAATAGTTATTTCTGTATTTCTGTATGAGTCGTACGCCTGCCCCACACAAGTTGCACTATGACGTCATACTATGTTACACTGCACTGTGACGTCAAAATAGCGTAAAGGTATAACTGTACTCTTGAAAATCACATTCGTGAAACCGTTTGAGTAAATTATACAACACATCTATGGACTTTTGCATAGATAGATAGATAGATAGATAGATAGATAGATAGATAGATAGATAGATAGATAGATAGATAATTGCTGTGAGATAATGATTGCTAGAGCGCATCACAATTGCTGTGAGATAATGATTGTTAGAACACATCACATTTTTGTGAGATAATGATTGTTAGTACATACTTCAATTGCTGTGAGATGTGATTGTTAGAAGACACCACAATTGTTGTGAGATAATGATTGTTAGTACATACTTCTATTGCTGTGAGATAATGATTGTTAGAGCACATCACAATTGTTGTGAGATAATGATTGTTAGTACATACTTCAATTGCTGTGAGATAATGATTGTTAGAACACACCACAAGTGCTGTGAGATAATGATTGTCAGAACACACCACAGTTGCTGTGGGATAATGATTGTTAGAACACATCACAATTGCTGTGAGATAATGATTGTCAGAACACACCACAGTTGCTGTGGGATAATGATTGTTAGAACACATCACAATTGCTGTGAGATAATGATTGTCAGAACACACTACAGTTGCTGTGATATAATGATTGCCAGAACACACTTGAGTTGCTGTGAGATAATGATTGTCAGAACACACTACAGTTGCTGTGAGATCATGTATACTTCAGCACACGCTACAACTGATGTGAGATAATGTATGTTTCAGCACACGCTACAACTGCTGTGAGATAACGAATTTTACAAATGAATACACACTACAACTGCTCAGAGGTGATAATTGGTACAACAGACACTATGATGATTATGAATGATTGTCACAACAACTTATATATTTGTTGTGCCATTTGTTATAACACACATTAGAATTACTTTGAAATTGTTAATAGTTTATCTCTGAAGATCCTACAAATGCTACGCGAAAAGCAGTTACCTACAAAGTTAGCCATCTGTAATAGCTTGATCACCTGTAATAAAATACAATGTTTATTAAGTAATTTTTTATGAACTATAAATGATGTGTATAAAAATTATCGATTTTCAACAAAAGATTGTAGAGCAGGCAGAACAGAAGTTGAGCTAGAAAATCTCATGGGTATTTAAATTATGACGAATTGCACGACACCACGTCCAACTAGTGTAGTATTGCATTGTTTGATTTGTGGTCGTGCTTCCAATGTTAATCTACTAAGTATTGCCTCATCGGTAAAACGTGTGTATCTGTTGACGCTCGTTATTGTTTATAATATAACAAGTAATCTTACATTCATTTCAATACGTTTACTTAATGAAATGTTAAATGTGAATCATTATGCATATTCATTGTTGAATAAGCATATACATATTCATGAATTATTGATTTATGAATTCATATTCTTTGATGGAAATGGCTATTCGCCCTTAAAGGAGTAGTGATTAAAGTAAAAACGAAGAATATGTATATGTGAAACATGGTATGATTTTCGTGCTATAATACATTAATTCCGCTTTGGGCTCTATGCATCATACCTGGAAATTGTTCCAGAATATTATGTATTTCAAGCAGTATACTTCTATGTTGGATTTTAGTCACGAACTTCTCAAAACGTAAGCAAATGCTTCTAACTGTTGGTTTTCATTCATTTTGAGAAAAACACCTTCAACGGAAACATTTCTTGCTTTGTGTTTGCAAAGTCTGAAAGTTATATCTGCCAAGTATTTCTGGTGGCTGACGATATATTGTGACGAATCCGATGTAAATGGACAATAGCGCTTCATGGACTCATTTTCACCATTTACGTTTATAAAATTGTGAAAAAAGGGAAAATTCCTCGGCTGCTAAAAAGAGAAAATATAAATTGTCAAAATGCAGATGTTCTCAATGTAGTATTCTCAACGTATCGGGGCGGTGGAGTAGCCTAGTGGTTAAAGCGTTCGCTCGTCATGCCGAAGACGCGGGTTCGATTTCTCACATGGGTACAATGTGTGAAGCCCGTTTCTTGTGTCCCCGCCATGATATTTTGGGAATTTTGCTAAAAGCGGCGTGAAACCATACTCTCTCACTCACTCAAAGTATCACTCATTCCTAAAGGTGGTATCACTCAAACATAAGCCACACACGCTACTGGCGTTTACCAAGCGATCTGTCTCACGTGTGACTCTACAAGACAAGCGAAATGACTTCCACTTTCCAACAGTAAACTTTCCCTCTATGTCGAGCAACATTCCAGCAGTTCCACTCTTTGGTGTTTACAATTCACAACATTAAATTTACCACCAGGATGCGCTTTCAAGGTTTCAAAGAGCGGCTCTTGCTGAAAAGTTTAATCCCTTGCTACTATAATCACTCGTGATGCCACACACATTGCAAATGTACCGCCTCCGTGGTCTAGTGGTAGAGCGTCCGCCCGGAGAACGGAAGGTCCGAGGTTCGATCCCCGGCCGCGTCATACCAAAGGACGTTAAAAGATGGTACTTGTTGTTACCCTGTCTGGCGCTCGGCATTAAGGGGATAAAAACAAGGACAACTTGGAGTGAGTATACTGTGTCTGAGTGGGGTATCCATGTTAAACTGTGGCATAGTATCTCCGTGGGCTAGCACTATACTTAGGCATCAGTCCGGACTAGTATAAGCAGCCACACACAAAACACACACACACACTATAAGTGCAATAATCTTGGACGCGACGTTAAACCCCATTTCACATTTTCACACTGCAAATGCGTTGTTGCACGCACTAACAGCACGGAGAGTAATTATGCGTGTTATGCGTTACTGAATAATGTACCTCCAATCTACTGGTGACCCCATTTCTTCCCGGGTATTATATTCCTTATTTGCGACGCTAATGTTACGAACCAAGGTCAAAACATACGCCTCGTGGCGTGGCTGCACAATGAATTCCTGCAGTGAGAAGATATTGAAAACAAGTGATGGTCTCATTGTATTTCACTGAAGAAATCGTATTACAGTCTTCCCTAAATGTATTGTGTAACCGTCAACTTGTTTTAGTACAATGCTATTTTAAACTATACTTCGAACAGGCCTGACTGTATGCTGTGTTAGTAATAACGCTGTGGGACAAGGTGAATTTCAAATGGTAAGTACATCTTTAAGCTACATGTTTTAACATGGTAAGTAAAACGTTTTTTGCCCATTTGAATTGAAGCTGTGTTACTGGCCTAGTGTAATAGTTGAGAAATATTTGTGGAGCAGATGATTGAGGTCGAATTGACTAGTAGGATCTCAAATAATCAACTGAAGACGATCAACTGTTATATTTGGCTATTTGCAGTGCAGTCAGGAAACACGACCAGTAGGATAAGATTTTGAAAATATAAATATATGTTTATTTTGTATCATGACATCACTAAAAAGCAATCCGCACTCTTGACCGCATGTCAATTGGGTTACAACACTGTTGTACAAGGGGGTATTTCAACTAGTAAGTACATCTTCAAGCGACTTCTCGTCCAAAACCTCATCAAGCCACACATAACAACAATCACACAATGTGGCATCCCCTGTGGCACTCGCCGAGGTATTTATTCTGCATTAAAGTTTTGTTTTACAATCCCAGACCCGTCACTAGCCTTGGTCCATTTCATTTGAGAACCACGCCAGTCACTGAACATCTTACTGTAAGACACATGCGTGTACCGGGTACGTACCATGCTTTGTGGTTCAGAACCAGTCACCGACACTGAACATCTTACTGTAAGACACATGCGTGTACCGGGTACGTACCATGCTTTGTGGTTCAGAACCAGTCACCGACACTGAACATCTTACTGTAGGATACACTCATGTACCAGGTACCATCCATGCTTTGAGCTTCAGAACCAGTCACCGACACTGAACATCTTACTGTAGGATACATGCATGTACCAGGTACCATCCATGCTTTGAGCTTCAGAACCAGTCACCGACACTGAACATCTTACTGTAAGATACATGCATGTACCATGTACCATCCATGCTTTGTGGTTCAGAACCAGTCACCGACACTGAACATCTTACTGTAGGATACATGCATGTACCAGGTACCATCCATGCTTTGTGGTTCAGAACCAGTCACCGACACTGAACATCTTACTGTAAGATACATGCAGGTAACAGGTACCATCCATGCTTTGTGGTTCAGAACCAGTCACCGACACTGAACATCTTACTGTAGGATACACTCATGTACCAGGCACCATCCATGCTTTGTGGTTCAGAACCAGTCACCGACACTGAACATCTTACTGTAGGATACACTCATGTACCAGGCACCATCCATGCTTTGTGGTTCAGAACCAGTCACCGACACTGAACATCTTACTGTAGGATACACTCATGTACCAGGCACCATCCATGCTTTGTGGTTCAGAACCAGTCACCGACACTGAACATCTTACTGTAAGATACATGCATGTACCAGGTACCATCCATGCTTTGAGCTTCAGAACCAGTCACCGACACTGAACATCTTACTGTAAGATACATGCATGTACCATGTACCATCCATGCTTTGTGGTTCAGAGCCAGTCACCGACCACGGATGTGATCTCAAGAGATTGTAAATGTAAATTGAATGCAAAGTGATTCTGGCAAGCGGAATATTGACGAACACATTTGAAGAGGACTGCAGGTTGTCTGAAGACATAACATGACTACCATACTTAAATTATAACACGTGATACAGTTCATTGCTGACACTATCGCGAAATTTGATAGCCCCTGGTGTCTTTATCTATTCCCTTTGTCAATGCTTCACCTCTCTAATACGTTTCAAATAAATTAAGACTTTCAAAACTTGTGACGACGATTGTTTCCCTTCGCGGACAGCATACCTGCAGTGTAATGCTATCTCCTGAAGACACGACCTTGATGTGCACATCGACAGCCGGGGAAAACGAAGTGGACATGCTCAAAAACCATAACAGTTTGCTACCATGTCAAGGGTAGATAAAGGAAAAATAACCTGGCAAAATGAATTTTCATTGCTAGTGGCAGGTATGATCACACTTTAATTTTGGGAGTCACGTTATGTCGTCTAAGAGCCTGCAATCCTGTTCAAACGTGTCCGTTAATATTCTTTGCGGTATTCAAATTTAAATCCACAATCTCGTGAGATCGCCTCTTTGGTCCAGAGCGGATGGTCCGTGGTTCGAACCCCGCCCGACTCATAACAAAAGACGTTAAGAGATTGAACATGTTGTTACCCTGCCTGGCATTAAGGGGCTAAACAAGGACTGGTCGGCTCGGAGTCAGTGTACTGTGTCTGAATGGGGTGTACAGGTTAAACTGGTGCTTGGTATCTATGGCACTATAAATATGAAATTAGTCCGGACTAGTACAAGCAGCCACACACAAACATGTCCACGTGCATAAAAGTCGAACAATATACATATATTATATGTTATTCTGATATTCCTGCCACTAATAATAAATATTCATTTTGACAAGTTATTTCCATTTAAGTTTGGTGGAGGGCAACTTGCTATTCTTACGCCAAGTCAGGAAGCGGCCCGACTAACACCAGTGTTTGGTTTTTTATATTTATTTTAGTTTGGTGAAGGCGACTTGCTATTCTTACGCCAAGTCAGGAAGACTCCGAGCCGACCAGTCCTTGTTTTTATCCCCTTAATGCCGAGCGCCAGACAGGGTAACAACAAGTACCATCTTTTAACATCTTTTGGTATGACGCGGCCGGGGATCGAACCCCGGACCTTCCGCTCTCCGGGCGGACGCTCTACCACTAGACCACGGAGGCGGTCCAAACGCTTTGACACACACTCAAATATCACACACCTCGAAATCTTACTACCATTCAATCTTGGGATCGGTTCTAGCTTGGAATCCCTACGGGTCCAACACTTAAAAATGGAGGAGAATGCGAAGGACTTTGTGTGGAAAGCGGACGTTCTACCACTAGACCAAGGAAGCGGTCGAAACGCCTTGACACACACCCAAATATCATACGCCTCGAAATCTTTCTTGAAGTCGCTCTTTGGCATTGTGTCCTACGCTTCCTCCTTCCTTTGTAAGTGGGGGCACGGGTGGC
The DNA here is from genome assembly GCF_023055435.1 of Haliotis rufescens. Taxonomy (NCBI): domain Eukaryota; kingdom Metazoa; phylum Mollusca; class Gastropoda; order Lepetellida; family Haliotidae; genus Haliotis; species Haliotis rufescens. The sequence goes on from NW_025963802.1 coordinate 43,503,029, forward strand.
CCAGTCGTCTAAGGCCCCGCGATTCGCTGTGCAGAGTTGCGTCCCTTGGGCTCGACAGAAACCTGTCATTGTGGGTTCGAATCCCGGTTTGTTTCTAGGTTTGTCAGCACCATACCCGTGCTCGTGGGTTTCACCGAAGTGGTACACCTCTGAGACCTGCATCACTTCGGGCTTTCCTCCCATATTAAGCTGACACGCCGTGATGTAACTGGAATAATGTTAAAAGCGGCGTTAAACCCAACCCACTCACTCACTCACTCTCTCCTTTGTAAGTGTTGGACCCGTAGGGATTCCGGGTTAGAGCTGATCCCCAGAATTGATTGGCAGTAGGTGGCGACGATGGTCATCCTCTGTGACATGGTTGATTGCGTGTCATCGTCTCAGTCAGTGGACTCGATTATTTAAGGCCGCTTTCATATAGCTGTAATATACTGTGCGTTTAACAACAACAAACAATAAATACAACACAACTGTAAATTGAAAAGGAAACTTATAAGGGGTGCGAGTCTTAAACGTTTGCCAGTATTGTGAAAGCAACGAGCACGCTTAAGGTGCTATAAACCTTAGAACCATACTATGGGCGAATCTGGATTCGAACCCATGACCACAGGTTTATGGTGCGCCCAGGTGACGCGACTTTGCACAGCGAAATGCGGCACCGCTAGACAGCTGGGGCGAGACCAGACGTGCAGCCGTGAGTAGCCACGGGCTGTGTATGTGGACCTCACTTAGCATCACAGAGGTGACATTCCCACAGCTGTCCACCGCAACAATCGGGTTTTCCCAGATTTCCCAATGACGTCATAGAACCATGGTGCAGCTGCTGCCTATGGTTTGTTCCAAAAAACTTGAATAAGGGGATTCCCCTTTTATGACTTACATCGATGTGTTAAATGTTACATATAACCATATAACTGCAAGTATATTACAGTATAATGGTGGCAACAGTGACTGTATTAATGACGATTCTATTGCAACTGCGGCTGCTGCTGCTTATGCTGATGATGATGATGATGATGATGATGATGATGATGATGATTATTATTCAGCATTCCAACTAGGTGATTAAATTCTTTCACGTTTACAGCCATCCCATTTCCCCAAGTAATAATTTTCTCGGAACGGACATTATCTAATGACAAGCTTATAGAGTATAACTTCAACGAATGACCGGATGATTCAGATGCTGCTCCTGCCATCCGATGCAAATCACGGTCTGTGAAAGCACGGAATCCCCGTCAGTAAGAACTAATTTCACCAATTCGCATGTTTCGTATCCGAAAAGCGAATCGCAGATAGACCCAATTCATCATAAGGCCCATTAATCTTCTAAACGGAATACGGTACATGTAGACGATTAGTTAATGTAAGGGTTTGACATTAAACAACATGACTGCGAGCATATTCAAACAGCAAAGGTTTATTTTTAGATCGGCTGGTCATAAAGTCCACTGGTTGGAGGGATCGTCACATTCCCATGGTAATCAATGCAGAAATCGTATTGGTCAATTCGCAGACGAAACGACGAATCAGAAAGGAACTTTTTCTATCATGCCGGAATCCCGACTTTGATGCTCGGAATTTAAGTCTACGAATGGTTTAGATGCACACTATTGGTGTCGCATGTATGCTGCCTTGTCAAAAGACCAATCACTTGCAAAGGATTATTTGTGTTTCAATGGTACCAATGGAAAGTGATGAATTTCCTCTCTTTTTTAAATGTAACGGAAAGGGGTTTATAAGTGAAGATACAACGATGGACAGTAATCAAGAACATTCGTCTTCCGACAGTGCAGGGGCATTACGTCTACACCATGAACCTAGTCAGTGAGTAACTATTTTAACATTGCTAAATTTAAAGTACTATAAATGATTTGCAAAATTTTATATTTGAATTTAAGTTCTACCGAGATGCTTTGAATTAAGATGCTAAATGTGAACTAAGTTGAACTAAGGTCTAAGTATACACTCGAAAATTTTAATCGACCAAAAAATTACAAGCGTCATGGGAATGCGTTTATTCATAGTTCCAAAGGTCTAGTTCAGAAATCGCGACGATTGTCTTTCCACGTCGTAACTAAAACAGTTGTTGGTATACACACACTGTCGGACAAAAGAAGGTATCACTTGAAAATTGTATTTGACCAAAAGGTTTGACAATCGAAAACCATTTCTTGTTTGTTTCATGTTTAGCCACCATCAGACATGGGTGTTCTTTTGCACGGCAGTTTAGTTCTGTTTATTAAGGGTGATACAATTTCGAATAAAGCAAACTGTTCATTTTAGGAGCAAAGATAAATGTTACACGTTATAATATGAATGCGAGTAACATTTAATAATACAGTAAAGTACGGTTATAACGAACTCAAAGGGACTACTAATTTTAGTTCGTTATAACCATAGTTCGTTATAAGCATATATAAAGCATAACTACAGGAAATAGTCGGGACCAAAAAGGTAAGTTCGTTATAAGCGTGTTCGTTATAACCGTAGTTTACTGTATAGTCTGTCGTGGAACTGCACAATCGAAGCTAGAAAATATTATATGGAATCTTTCAAAGTTTAGTGAAAGATAAATGACCGTTCATTCAAACATTCTTTAAGATATTTGATTTTAAAATCGTCCCAAATCTGTTATATGGCTCAAAGGTATGAGGCTACTGCGAGTCTAATGGTGATGCCTGTAAAATATTTTTGACGTTAAACAATGTACCTCAAATACAATGGTTTATGGATGATACGGGCGTGTACCACATATTTCATTTATCGTAGATTTGCGGTTAAATATTTTTTTAAGATGCCACGCTATTGGTTTTCTAAATAATGTTACAACATGATGTTCGTATATGAGTGAGTATGATTTTACGCCGCTTTTAGCAATATTCAAGTAATATCACGGCTGGGGATACCAGGAGGGAGGTTCACACATCGAACCCTGGTCTTCGGCGTGACGAGCGAACGCTTTAACCACAAGGCTACCCGGCGCCCCTGTTCGTATGTGAAAAACATGGTCCTAAGAACCTATAAAGTATACGCTATAGACATGTAAGGTGTATAATCTTGATAGCGACGTTACACCCCATTTCACAATACCTCAACCTTAAGACAGATTGGAACACATCATTAATGGTTTGAACGAAATGAAGCCTTTTGGCAACTGAAAGGTTGGCAGAAAATGGTATTTGGTCCAGCTGCATAGCTTCATTGATTACAGTTGGCAATGTCATTATAATGAGTGTGTGATTTGGGTTTAACGCCGCCATTAACAGTATTCCAGTTATAGCACGGCGTGTCAGCTTATGTGGGAGGAAAGCCCGAAGTGATGCAAGTCTCAGACCTTACCCTTACCCCTTCGGTGAAACCCACGAGCAGGGGTATGGTGCTGACAAACCTTGAAACATAATCGGGGCGAACCGGTATTCGAACCAACAAGCATAGGTTTCTGGCGTGCCCAAGTAACGCAACTCTGAACAGCGAATCGATGCGCCTTAGACGACTGGGGCACCCGTGCCCCCCATTCAAATGAGAGGTAATCGTATCGGAGTATATGATCTGATGCTAATAAGATTGGAACGGTTCGCGTTCCCTATTAAAAAAAATGTCATTAAATAGAATATGAAAATGGTACGGATTGATCCACGTATTAACAACTCCAATATTTACAGCTTCTCCCGCCGTGATATTGCAGGAATATTGCTAAAGGCGGCGTAAAACCATACTCACTCACTCCATTTTTAACAATACAACACCGTGTGAGTGAGTTGGGTTTAACGCCGCTTTTTACAGTATTCCAGTTATATCACGGCGTGTCAGCTTAATGTGGGAGGAAAGCCCGAAGTGATGCAGGTCTCAGACGTTTACCACTTCGGTGAAACCTACGAGCAGGGGTATGGTGCTGACAAACCTTGAAACATAATCGGGGCGAACCGGTATTCGAACCAACAAGCATAGGTTTCTGGCGTGCCCAAGGGACGCAACTCTGCACAGCGAATCGCGGCGCCTTAGACGACTGGGCCACCTGTACCCCCACAACACCGTGTGGGGTTCCGGGTACAATGGTAGGTCCTCAGCTAATATAAAAAGTCAGCGCCAGAGATTAACCAGTCTCGATTATGAGACGAAATGGATTCCAGTGGGCGTAAACGGTAAAAATAGCTGTGAATGGATCACTGGTGATTACACCCAAAACGTATAATTGGCGAAAGAGGCGACAATACGGATCGGATGTTAAAATCGGAATGGTACAGTGGTTCTAAAGTTTAGGAAAAGGGTTTTCTCGCTTTTATTTCATTCCTTCTATCCGGGGAATAATGACCGACTACAGTCGACAATACACATGCACCTACACAACATTTATATGACGGCAGGAAGTATATAAATACACATATTCTTTTTAATATTTCAACAAATAATTATACAGTAGACCCGGCGAAGGTCACCGTGATAACGATGTACACACTGTCAAAATTCCAATCGATTATGTATCTTGGTTGCAGAGTACCTCGCCTACATGACGGCTATAATTAGCGACAGAGCACTTGGCCGGCATGTCGAAGAGGACAAGTCACGTGGTCGTGCGAAACCTTGGGAAAACCCCTGTATGGCAGCAGGTCACGATGACCCAGTTGAGGGGAGTGCTTCGGGAGATTTTGGCTTTTTTGACGTTTTCGCCGACAGCAAGCCGCTATCTTTAGACGATGATATTGAGGAAATGAGCATACGCTGCGCTGAGGCTGGGGAGATGGCAAACGATCTGAGAGAAGATATTGTACGTATATTAGTTTATTGGGTGTATATTTAGCGGGGAAATGCCATATTTAGCTGAAAAGAGAAAATCCATATTTCCTTGTGAAATAACATGTACTTGTTCTATGGTTAATCCAGATAAACTATCAGTGTCGCTCATTTCAACTAAACAAACGAATTCGTGATCAACGTCTCTCATTTCAACTTAACAAACGAATTCATGATCAACGTCTCTCATTTCAACTCAACAAAAGAATTCATGATCAAAGTCTCTCATTTCAACAAAACAATTCAGTTCATGATCAATGTCTCCCATTTCAACTAAACAAACGAATTCGTGATCAACGTCTCTCATTTCAACTTAACAAAAGAATACATGATCAACGTCTCTCATTTCAGCTTAACAAACGAATTCATGATCAACGTCTCTCATTTCAACTAAACTAAAAAATACATGATCAACGTCTCTCATCCCAACTAAACAAAATAACGAAAGAATACATTACCAATGTTTCTCATTTCAACTAAACAAGAGAATATATAGCCAATGTCTCTCGTTCAAGTTGAACAATATAATATGTCACCAATGTGTCTCATTTCAGGTGAACAATATAATATGTCACCCACGTGTCTCATTTCAGGTGAACAATATAATATGTCACCCACGTGTCTCATTTCAGGTGAACAATATAATATGTCACCCACGTGTCTCATTTCAGGTGAACAATATAATATGTCACCCACGTGTCTCATTTCAGGTGAACAATATAATATGTCACCCACGTGTCTCATTTCAGGTGAACAATATAATATGTCACCCACGTGTCTCATTTCAGGTGAACAATATAATATGTCACCCACGTGTCTCATTTCAGGTGGACAATATAATATGTCACCCACGTGTCTCATTTCAGGTGAATAAGAGAATACAATCACAGACGGTGGTCCAGTCCTTGAACCGAACACACATTCCTGGCTTCTCACCTCTGGTCATGAAGCATCTTGGATCCTCAGATGAGGTAGGTGTATGTTCACAACACATGTGGACAGCGGATATAGGCCACACCGTGAAAGTCTCATAGTGAGTGAAGTGAGTGAGTATGGTATTACGCCGCTTTTAGCAATATTCAAGCAATATCACGGCGGGGGACACCAGAAATGAGCTTCACACATTGTACCCATGTCGGGAATCGAACCCGGGTCTTCGCCGTGACGATGGGCGGTCGGGTAGCCTAGTGGTTAAAGCGTTCGCTTGTTCGCTGTGATATTGCTGGAATATTGCTAAAAGCGGCGTAAAACAATACTCACTCGTCGTGACGAGCGAACACTTTAAGCACTGGGCTACCTGACAGCCCCGAAAGTCTCATAGAAACCATGACACAAAATACATGGAAACATTTAATCATTTTTGTTATATTTAAAGTGAGTGAATGTGTGAGTGAGTTTGGTTTAACGCCGCTTTTAACAGTATTCCAGTTATATCACCGCGTGTCAGCTTAATGTGGGAGGAAAGCCCGAAGTGATGCAGGTCTCAGACGTTTACCACTTCGGTGAAACCCACAAGCAGGTGTATGGTGCTGACAAACCTAGAAACATAATCGGGGCGAACCGGGATTCGAACCCACAATCTTAGGTTTTTGGCGTGCCCAAGGGACGCAACTCTGCTATAGTCCTATCCCCATGAGACACCATGCCGCAGTTTAACACGAATACCCTACTCAGACACAGTATACCGACTCCAAGCCATCCAGTCCTTGTTTTAGCCCCTTAATGCTGAGTGCCAGGCAGGGTATCAACATGTATCATATCTTAATGCCTATTGGTACGTCGCGGCCGGAGATCGAACCCCGGACCTTCCTCTATCCAGGTGGACGCTCTGCCACTAGACCACGGAGGCGGTCTACATTATGAGTTATAACCTGAATATTTCATCATTCTGTTTCAGATAAAACAAATATTTCTATTGCACCTGGTCCATATTCAAACGGCAACAATATTTTTGGATCAACTTCTTACAGAAGAGGAAGACGGGGAACTGAAAGATAAAATTACAAGACTGAGCGAACACTTATCTGGAATATTGTGTTTGTTGGAAGAAATCCTCAATAGCCAGGCATTCACTTATGAAGACGTCAACAGTGATGTCGTCAGACGTCAGATCTCAGGTAACATGTCACGCGCAACAAGGGCAACGAAAGCTTACGTGTTTATGCGAGACCTTGGCGAGACGTTAATGGAAAAAAAAACGACCTATTCGGAGATCAAATCAAAACGTTCTGAACAGTCTGATGGTGTTTAGATTGTTTTATTACACAAGTCAAGTCAATTTTAACATGATTTGAGTATGTACTTTTGTTTCATAAAACAAGTGAAATATTTTAGGGTGTTAAAAACGGGTACCATAGATGTATACATGACGCTGTTTGTTAATCCGGGGTGCCTGTTATCTGAAGCTGATTCATCTCATACTCGTCGTATTCGCCATGCTCTTCGTGTTTTCTTGCAATGGTCATTTGTCATGATCAATGGAGAAAGGTTTAAGCATTCCAGTGTAGACAGTCTTCCTCAAACGCCACGCCTTCCATTTGTTTAATATCTTAACGTAACTTTTATGTTTTATTGGTAGATTAAGATCGCCATGCTGAAATGAGTGAGTGAGTATGGTTTTACGCCGCTTTTAGCAATATTACAGCAGTATCACGGCAGCGGACACCAGAAATGCGCTTCACACATTGTACCCATGTCGGGAATCAAACCCGGGGTTCGGCGTGACGAGGAAACGCTGTAGCCACTAGGCTACCCGACCGCCCCTTGCTGAGATGAAAAGAGCTTTTGAATGAACAAGATATAAATGTGATGTTTTCTGTTGAATTCATCGTGATTCTTCCATTTTGTTTCATTTCACAATATATTTTTCACATCGACAATTTCATGGTCTTCCACTGATGATAGTATTAAGAAATGTTATGTATACATGTGAATGTGATAACTTAATATTTATTTCTTCCATATATGATATTATGCGATTTGTAAAGATTCATGTACTATATAATGTATGTATATTTTAGCTGTGCTGTAAGAAATTGTTATTTTAATAAACAAATGAAATTGAGTAAACTCTTGTTATATTCTGAACTGATCAGCTGAATGAAAATTGGAATAAAATAAATTAATTTAAATTGATTAATAAATATGTGATTTCATGGTATTTGTTTAGACTGAGTGAGGTTTTCTTTCCGCCCATGCGTTCATCATTCGTAGCTCTGTGTGTCGGTAATGCCCAACGTGCTGGAAATAGCGACACTGTGTTCGGGATTCTGGTTGTGTAAATACATTCTATTTTACGTATAAAGCCTCTCTTGGTATCCCTACAATAAATACCACTCTGTTGTCTTCCTCTGATCAAAACGACCCCACGCAATATTAATTCACGAAGTAATAATATTTTGTCTTCATGACATACACATAAAAGTAAGACACATAGTGCTTAAAATATTAATTACTAAAATCATACAGTTCATGTGGCATACTTTTAATCAAATGGTCATATCATTTGTTTGTTTGCTGGTTAACGCCGCAGCAATATTCCAGCTATATGGCAGCTATCTGTAATAATTAAGTCTGGACCAGACAATCCAGTGATTGACATTATCAGCATCGATCTACGCAGTTGGAATAAGATGACTTGCATCAAGTCGGCAAGCCTGGCCACCCGATCCCGTTAGTCGCCTCTTACGGCACGCATGGGTTGCTGAAGACCAATTCTCTATCCGGATGTTCACGGGTTGATGGTTATATTGAGGCGAACGTACAGGTAACTGTCATTTTGCCGAGCCCTGTAAAACACGCCCTAATTTCTTAAACTTTTTCCAGAAAAAATAGCATGGTTTTTATTGGGGGAATACCCAGGGATACCTTTATGTGTAACAGAGAATGTTTCAACACAGCCAGGATCCCGAACACATTTGGAGCACGAGGACGTAAGCTTTGTGACGTCACGAAGGATACACGTCACAATGAACAAACCGTCACGAGTCCGCCAGTGGGTATTTACCCACACGCCTACGAATTTATATTCTTAATTTAACACACTTATGTATTTATATCCTGTTTGTCTGCGTTCAGTGAGGAAACACTGGCTACTGTGGATAAGGCGACCTCCAAACCATTGCATCCGGGTTTTTGTTGCTGTTATCGCTGCTGTGAGTTATTTGAGTTATATCACGGCGTGTCAGCTTAATGTGGGAGGAAAGCCCGAAGTGATGCAGGTCTCAGACGTTTACCACTCCGGTGAAACCCACGACCACAGGTATGGTGCTGACAAACCTAGAAACATAATCGGGGCGAACCGGGATTCGAACCCACAATGATAGGTTTCTGGCGTGCCCAAGGGACGCAACTCTGCACAGCGAATTGCGGCGCCTTAGATGACTGGGCCACCCGTGCCCCCTATTGTGCCTACGTCATGGAATAATGAGGGCGTCCATATATATACGAAATATGAACAGATCAATCCTTGTTTGGATCTCCATGTGTAAATAACACGATTACTACCCCTGCAAGGTTTCAGGACACACACACATGGCATTAAACGTATAGCGTGTAGGTCAGCAAAGGAGTATAGCAAGGGAAGTAATTATACTTTACATTTGTCAACACCACGTGCGTTGCACAACATTCGTTTTACGATAATTACACGACATAAAGTACAGATCGAGAAAATCAAAAGGATTTAAGTATTTTCATTCTGACCCCATAAATCAGAACAATATATAAAATAGTATTTTACACTTATTGAGGAAATACTATTTTTCTGAAAAATAAAGACGATGTTTCACATTTTACAAGAATTTAGTTACAACTGTTATCTGACAGTTTTACGAGAAAATGCATAATAAATAGAAGAAATAGTCTTTCTTTCAAATATCACATTATCTCATCTCGTGACCTGTAAAAAAACATTTAAAAAATATGAATTATACAGTGTGATTGAACACATCTAATTGTTTCTTGGGTATATTTTTAGATGCAAGACGTAAACTAAGCGGCAAAAGAAAGTAAAGGTTGGCAATTTGTAATTTTCCGAAAAACAGCGATAACTAGAGGAAAGTGGGTATTGGGAATATGACTGCCCAGGAACAGGTACCAAAAAACACCTCACCCGAACGCGCCACCTTTGACGGCGCTCGTGTGGTGACAAAAAAAAATGGTGAAACAGGTTTCCCGGACACTGGACAACCACTGGAATGCGGTCAGATACGGCTCATTCACCTGCGAAACAGATTCGTAACGGCGACGGCGACGGCAGCAACAGCGTTGGGACATCCCATTAGCCAACGTACTGTACTACGACGACTTCGTGCTGCTGGAATCCGAGCCTATCGTCCTTTCTGAGGAAGGGTACTGACTGCTCAACATCGACGCTTGAGACTGCGATGGGCGAGGCAGGTTCGACGCTAGCAAGTGAGAAATTGGCGTCGAGTGCTGTTTACTGATGAAAGTCGGTTTAACTTGGCGGCAGAGAACAAGCAGAGGGGAACGTTTGGCTCCGGCGTGTATTCGAGAGGTCCATCCATTCGGCGGGGGAGGTGTCATGGTGTGGGGCGGTATTTGTGGAGATCAGAAGACTGATTTGGTGATTATACAGGAAACCTGAACGCTGTGCAGTACAGAGACCAAGTGTTGCAGCCAGTTGTGCTTCCGTTCTTACAAAACCAACAGCAGGGGACATTGTTTCAACACGACAATGCCAAGCCCCACACTGCAAGACTGACTCGGAACTTTCTAAACCAGCAGAACGTTGACGTTTTGCCCTGGCCTGCCCACCCGATATGAATCCTATTGAACATCTTTGGGACCATCTTCAAAGACAGATTAGAGCACGCCATCAGCCTCCCGTCAACAGACAAGAATTGCAGCAGTCCCTGAGAGACGAGTGACAACGGATTCCAGTCCACGTCATCAGAAGACTGACGTCATCGATGAGGCGGCGTATTACAGCATGCATTGAGGCAGCTGGACGTCATACACGCTATTGAAGGCAATTGTGTCGACAATGAACTTGTAGTGTGTCTGACAAAATTTTGGTGACATTTCAGACAACTTTTGAAAAAGAAATTTCTTCCCCCACCATTGTTTACCTTGAGCTTACATTACCTGTGATTGCATAATTTCATTTAAACTGTGGTTGATAAAACATTTGTTACCCCTCCCTAGATTATATCATTATTCACAACAAAACCTCTTCTTGCTATTTTTTTTTATCGATCATGGAACTCAACCTATAATTTCTTTTGCCGCCCGGTTTACATATAGAATGTGTCACTTGAAGAAATAAATGCGAGTTATTTGCAGAAAAGGCCAAATGTCCTCGGTATATTTCTTCTATCTTACTGATGTTCTTTGAACAGAAGAAAGGCTCCATTTTATTTAAATTATGTTCAGCTTATTTCCATTTTCACTTAGCTAATCAGTATAGAATAAACAAGAAATCTTTAAACACCCAATCTCATTTGTTTATTATCAAAAATAGTGATAGAGTAAAACAAAACTTTCATTAAATGAAATATTACATATTGTATAATAGCTGTATAAGATATGAAATAAATAAATACAAACAAAGATTTGATATGCATTCAACATTTTAACATGCATTCATTTAAGAACAAAAAGGACACATTGCACAATAACTTGTTTAATATATATCATCAATAAAAGCAGCTTATACGTATTTGAAAGAAAAATGTTAAAATAAATTCTGAATGTTGGGCTTAAATCAAATATCACAGAAAGATACATGTATACATTTAAAGTAGAATTATAAGGAATGAAGGCACCAGTGAACTTTTCAGTAAAGAAATCAGATGAATCCAACAATACACAGTTCATTTAAATGAATGGAAATACATCACATTTAGTCAAACAAAAAGTTTAGGTTCATTGACGTAAACAATTCATATTTGTTTACACTGGATACATCTTTGGTTGGACGTCCTATGTTACAAAACACATACGTCATACGCTAATCATCAGCATGCTCATTTACAAACGACTCGATTATTGAAAACAATAGAGAATATCCCTGAACAATATATACTATACTAATGAGCAGTGTTTAACACTGTTTAAACAACAATAATAATAAATATATTTACAACATTGTTTTATTTAATATGAGGTTAAATCCATGAGGTCAGGCTCTACGTCGTGTAAACAAATCCGTGAGGTACTGACGATGGTGGGACTGATGTTCGACAATATGCATTTTTTAAGTACAATTGCCAACATTGTCAATATAAAATATGACAGAAACATCATTAAAATCGTACAGTTTTAGGGAAAAAATAAATATAAAAATTCATGAACAGAATGGACGGCTGTAGTAGTGATCTGGTGAGGCTTACAAGTTGTGTTCTTTCTCGTATGCTTCCGCGCCTTCTTCTATTGCTACAAGGATCTTGCTGACATCTCGCGCAATGATGTAGTTCCTTCCATCGATTGTAGTTGTGTCTGAGAGATTCCTATAGTCGGTCCGCATGATGTCACGTGACACATCTGCTGTCACGCTACGGCCTGGCAACATCGTATGCAACTTACACAACATGTCAACGTTGTTCTGTTCAAGTCTTCTTATGTTGTCCGTGTAGCTCCTGGTGTCAAGGCGAGCTCCTTCCAGGAAAACTCCAATCTTTGACAAACGTTCGATTTCTATCATGAGCATATCTCCGATCTGAAGTAGAACATACCATCATCACCATCACGTTACTGACGCCATTGTGTAAAACACAAACAGCACATTATCATGGGCATTATACAAGGTGAGGTGAGGTGAAATGGGGTTTAACGTCGCGTCAAAGATTATTGCACTAATATAGCGACGTGCATGCACGTGTATGTGTGTGTGTGGCTGCTTGTACTAGTCCGGACTGATGCCGATTTATAGTGCTAGCTCACTGAGATACCATGCCGCAGTTTAACATGAATACCCCACTCAGACACAGTATACTGACTCCGAGCCGACCAGTCCTTGTTTTAGCCCCTTAATGCCGAGCGCCAGACAGGGTAACAACAAGTACAATCTTTTAACGTCTTTTTGTATGACGCGGCCCGGGATCGAACCACGGACCTTCCGCTCTCAGGGCGGACGCTCTACCACAAGATCACGGAGGCGGTCGCATTATACAAGGGGCGGTGGGGTAGTCTAGAGGTTAAAGCGTTCGTCCGACACGACGTAGACCTGAGGTCAAGTGTATTCCTGGTGTTACCTCCCCGTGATCCCTCTCTTCCTAACACACAAGTTACTATGTAGGTCTTCCGGTTCCTCACTCACTCGCATGTAACTACGATTGAATGCATCTCATTCGCCCACACACTAACTTACTCAACATGCTATTGGTAAATATTTCATTTATTTTTATTTTTGGAGAAAGAACGAGCAACTGAAAGCGACAACCATTCGTCACCACTCGCCCTTTTCCGTAACCTGCAAGAAGACTCGCCCCCATCATTCGACACCACTCGCCCGTTTCCGTAACCTGCAAGAAGACTCGCCCCCCTCATTCGACCCCACTCGCCCCTTTCCGTAGCCGGCAAGACTCGTGCCCCTATCGATTAATGTTATGCGCGAAAATACGACAAACCAATCAGAATGCGCGTATGATTTCAAGTTCTGCGTCAAAGAGTCCCTCAGAAATAATTTTTGATTTTACATATGTCTTGCATCTAAAAATATACCCAAGACACAGTTAAATGTGTTCAATCATACTGTATAATTCCGGATGTCCCGGGGCGTTTTTTAAATTGCATTTGAAATATATATAATATATGGGGAAATATATGTGAAACATTACGCAACGAGTTGACAATTGTTTTAGGTATGCCCGTTTGCGCTAAGACGGAACCCGGTCGCAAAAAATGGCGATGAGAGGGGCCCAAGTCGCTATTTGGTTTGTCTCGGGATAACACGAGTTGGTCACGAATGAGCGACAACACGTACTACATAACCGAACGCCACAGATGTGTATGTTCAGTCAATGGAAGTTCTTTACTCAGTCTGGATATCCGACTTCCGTGTATTAGCGACCGGCCTTTATTCATTCACCGGAAGTCAGAAACTATTTATGATGTGTTTTCCAATAGTTTTCCTAGACCAGGGCCCCGTTCCCCAAAGCGATCTTAGCGCTATGGTGATCGTAAATCCCATACTTTAACATAGGCTTACGATCATCTTAGCGCTAAGATCGCTTTGAGGAACGGGGACCAGGACGCAAAGATTCAGTGTCCATTGAACTATTCATTCCCTACAAACTAATACTTCACAGTTACAACATACCTGCATTCCGGGTGTAAATGACACACCTGTGCTGGGGAATCCCTCCAGAGGGGCATGGGCGTCAAGGTAATTTCGTAAGTCTGAACTGATTCTTCCTTTCTACAAAACAATAAAAGAAATTCGTTATTGCAATTTACGGATAGTGTGATCAATGCATAACCGATCTGATAAACTTAGTCTCATGGATCGATAAAAATGCAAACTACTATAGTTTTATTCATTTGCGAATACGCTCACATTTCGCGAACACCTGGTATCATCACTATTCCATCGGCACATGTTTATGGTTCAAGCAGACATGTTTAATGATTGTTTGTTTGTTTGTTGTTTAACGCCGCGCTCAGCAATATTCCAGCTTTATAAAGGAGGTCTGTCAATCATCGATTCTGGACCAGACAATTCAGTGATTGACATCATGAGCATCGACCCACGCGATTGGGAACGATGACATGCATAAACCCCGCCTTTTACGGCAATCATGGGTTGCTAAAGACCTATTCTTCCCCGGGTCTTCATGGGTCTTATTGATTATGAAAATGATTTTGTCACTTCAATTTAAAGAACTGTTTTATCAATGAATTCCTCAGACATGGTATGTTCATGAAATATATATCATCCAGTATTATCTACGAATAAAACAACTTACTATTGCCAACATTATCGCATCTGCAAGATTCCTCCCTTCAAGAGATATTCCTTTGACTGACCACAACTCTTCGGGTAGTGATGGAGGCGAGCGGCCGCGGTGTCTCAGAGGGAGGCTTGACGCCGAATCACTATCACACGGGTCCACCCACGCACCGTTCTCTCTGGGTAAGGGGGCAGCCATACCAGTTGAAAACTGTTGTAAGGTGAATACCACGGCTGAAAAAGGTGGTTTAGTATGCATTTATGTTTGTCAAAATAGGAATATCAAATAATAATCAGAGAAATGTTTTCGAAAGGAAGATTAGTCGAACCAGCCAAAAGTACTTTTTAGTTTCAACTTGAGACACACGAATTACATACAGGTCTTCGTTTGCATATCATCCCAAAAGACTTAAAACATCTGTTTTCTATTTTATCAAAACATTCAATTATGAGAGTGAGCTGGGTGGTATTCCAGTTATATCGTTACGTGTCAGCTTAATATGGATGGAAAGCAGGTGCAGGATGCAGGTCTCAGACGTTCACCACTTCGGTGAAACCCACGAGCACGGGTATGGTGCTGACAAACCTAGACACATTATCGGGGCGAACCGGGATTCGAACCCAATCATAGGTTTCTAGCGTGACAAAGGGACGCAACTCTGCATAACCCCCCAATTATGAGAGAATATTATAATTAAAAATGAATATGATAATATAAAATTGAAACTGACTAACCTGTGGCGCAAAGGTAAATTAATCTCATCAGATCCTTTATTGCAGACAAGAGTTATTGCTAAAGTTCCTACGTCTGCGTCGTTTGATCTGGCAATGATCAACTACAATGATTATATACATGTCGACCGGAAAGGATGAAGCTTCAGAGATAGTGGGATATTTTTGGAACTCTGTAAATATACCACGCATTGTAATTTCCATGTCATTTTCACGTAACGTAACGTGTTAACGTAAACACGCCTTTGTTTCCGGAAAAGAATTATTCCATCCTAAATTGTCACTCACGAAAATATAAGTACAACCCGGAGAAGACATACATTTGAACGCGGCTTCAGTTTAAAAAAAATATCCGTGACTTGAGAAAATATAGTGACGTCATGATATATGACAAAGGCTTATTTTTGTAAAACCTGAGGCCAAATCATTACCGAACCAAGTTATATCAATTAGAATATTTGCTTTCGTCAGTTGTAATTCTTTTTAAAACACTATTTCTATTCATGAGTTTGAGTGAGTGAGTGTGGTTTTACGCCGCGTTTAGCAATATTCCAGCAATATCACGGCGGGGGGCACCAGAAATGGGCTTCACACATTGTACCCATGTTGGGAATCGAACCCGGATCTTCGGCGTGACGAGCGAACGCTTTAACCACCAGGCTACCCGACCGTCCCCATGTGTTTGGGAATATAGGGGAGATCAAAAATTACCTGGATCTATCAATACACGCAAGAATGATCGATATATCGATAGATATGCAAAGATAACACCAATACTTTTATTCGGGGCTGAAATTTGGGGGTTCACCTGTATGCCTGTTTGTGCCTTTTAAATGTAAATGGATGTTAGGCGAGTGTTTTAGATACTGTATTCAGTCGCTTGCTGTTTTGAAATATGTCAAATATTGGCTGTCTCTTTTCAATATGCGGGAATCCCGTTTACCCAAAAAATGTTGCAATAAGTTGCGCTTGTTCGATGAACAAGGCCACGTAAATTGGGTAACGAAACTTAAAACTGTTATTTTTATATTAGGATTTGGTGATGTCTGGTTCTTTCAAACATGTGATAATAAACCGTATTTTTAAATATGTCACGTCAACGGCTAAATGACAACTTTTTTCAGGTTTGTCATAGTGATTTATCGGAAAGCCCCAAATGGCTTATTATGCACAGTGAAAACATCCATTTTATGTGAGAGCTATTTGAGTTGTATTACTGTAAATAAATTCAGAGCCACATTGACTCGTTTTCGGCATAGTTCTCACAATTTAGAATTTGAACTTGGACGACACTATAATATTCCTCGTGAAAAATGTAAAGTTTGTAATTTAAACGATATCGAAAATGAATATCACTTTTTTAATTTGTCCAGCTAATTTATTTTTTTCGCCACGTTAAAAGGTCGGTGGTTCGTCATACTAAAGGGTGTTAAAGGATGGCACTTTTCCGTTGCACCAAAAGGTTTGGCTGGATGTCAATCAATTAAATCATCAGCAAAACTTTCAATGTACAGCTGGAATTTGTAACGAAAATAAATCAATCAAAATAATTCCAACTCATCAATATAAGACCAAATATGTGTCGGATATTTCAAAGAGAATTTGCACTGGAATAAAGTCTACGTATCTGTGTCTGCCGACATTGCTGGGGCTATATTTAGCATGTTAAACTACCGGGGTTTTCGCTTATTTCGAAAAGTAGTTTATTGTCGTAATGGGGCCTTTGATCGCTCGAAGGTGGCACAAAGGTCGCAGCCCAGTGTAAGGGGGGGCTCTTCTCGAACAATAACACTGCATCAGGTAAAGGTCTTAAGAGGGGGCGGACGCAGGATGAGAAGCTGCAATAACCTCAACACGCTGTCGCAACACTTTCGTGCAAATGTAAAATTAGATTCAGTGTCACGTTATCTGTAAACAAGCATGTTCTTGTTCCGCCCAAATTTAGTTCTGACCCGGTAAAAATGTCAGGATCGAACTGATGAAGTTGTTGTGAAAATGTTCCGACCCCGTCGAGTTTGTTTGTTTGTTGTTTAACGACCCCGTCGTGAAAGGTTCCGGTTGTCAGATCAGATGTTTGGGCGGGAAACCTATTTCACCATATTTTTGTCACCGAACGAGCGCCATCAACGCGTTCGGGTGAGGTGTTTTTTGGTACCTAGTCCTTGGCAGTCATTTTCCCAATACCCACTTTCCACTAGTTATCGCTGTTTTTAGGAAAATTACAAATTGCCAACCTATACTTTCTATTGCCGCTTAGTTTATGTCTTGCATCTAAAAATATACCAAGAAACAATTAAATGTGTTCAATCCAACTGTATAATTCCGCATATCCCGATGTGCTTTAAATTGCATCTGAAATATATACAATATATGGGGAACTACACGTGAACCATTACGCAACGAGTTTACAATTGTTTTAGGTATGTCCGTTTGTGCTATGACGGAACCCGGTCGCTAAAATGGCCATGAGAGGGGCACGAGTCGCTATTCGGCTTGTCCCGGAATAACACGAGTTGGTCACGAATGCCACATCGCATTCCGGCGATCGGCACAGTTCGGCACATCTCGGCGTCTTTATGTTCATCAGCGATTTTTGGAAAGTTTGGTGCCCGTAGATCTTATTCTCCAGCAGTTTAATTCTCATATTGTTACCATGCAATGATTTTATATATGTATGTTAGCTTGTACATGCATTGAAAGTGTTATAGTAACTTTGATTTTCACGCAGTAGCGGGATTATCTGGTACTATATAGATATTTTTCATGTATTTATGGTCATATTTTCCACCTGATTAATCCCATCAGGGATTCGAACCCACACTGCCAGAGTGAGGCACCTAATCGCCAGCACACAAAGTCAGCGTGGATATTATTGTTGTGTTTGATGTCGATTTGATGCAGGACTGATGCCAATTATGGTGCCAGCACACTGAGATACCATGCCGCAGTTTAACATGAATACCCCACTCAGACACAGTATACTGACTCCGAGCCGACCAGTCCTTGTTTTAGCCCCTTAATGCCGAGCGCCAGGCAGGGTAACGACAAGTACCGTCTTTTAACGTCGTTTGGTATGACGCGGCCGGGGATCGAACCCCGGACCTTCCGCTCTCCGACTGGACGCTGTACCACTAGGCCACGGAGGCGGTACGATACCACCATGATATAACTGGATGATTACAGACTACGTCAACAGCGGCATATTCTTTTTTAAAAGTAATAAATATTTATATCATAAACATAAATTATATCAGTGGTTTGTTGTTTCCTTCTTAGGGACCGACCATATGGTATTCGTGAAAGTGGTGGGGACAGAGGGGTGTAGAGGTGGGGTAGGGGATGCTGGAATCTTTTTGAAAAAAAAAATTGCCCGCTTGTTTTACCTCTTATTTGTGAAATTAAACTGTTGGGCTCCTTTCAGAAGAAAATAAATGCGACAAAACCCTTTCCATATTTACAAGATACCTCTGTCCTGTTTGTACAATTCCGATCCTATCTTGAGCATTCGCCCATGAATCACTATCAACAATAGATGATACCAAAGTGAGCGTATTCTGCCCCACCGATGTCACCCGTCACAAACACAGGCAAAGCCAAGTCAAGTGTTAACCTGAACAAAACAACACGGGGAAAACAAATAGAAATTCCCGGAATATATAATGGATCTGCCCCTTGTGATTTTCAATAAAATACCCACATTATATGTGACTGTTTATACATCCCATGTTCATGGCAAAATTCACATAGATTTTCATAAGGTGTGGAGGGCACGGGGGGCCCAGCTGTGCAGAGTTGCGTCCCCTGGGCGCGCCAGAGACCTATGATTGTGAGTTCGAATCCCGGTTCACCCCGATTATGTTTCTAGGTTTTTCAGCACCATACCCGTGCTCGTGGGTTTCACCGAAGTGATAGGTCTGAGACCTGCATCTTTTCGAGCTTTCCTCCCACATTAAGCTGACACGCCGTGATATAACTGGAATACTGCCCAAAGCGGCGTTAAACCAAACTCACTCACTCATAAGGCGTGGGCAGATACAACAAACAGTAACTGATAACGTAGGCTGGTGGGAATTGTACGTCTTAGGCTACACGTGTACGCCCTCACAAGTGTAAACCCTCACAACAGTTGAAGTGCCTATATAAATGACGTCACTTTCTTCTCTCTAGTCACGGATGCATTTTACACGGAAGCCGAATGTTCGCGAGTGACAATTAAGAAAGGAATAAATAATTCTATTCTCAAAACCACAGAGGCGTTTTTGCAAATACGTAAACAATGGCGTTGTGAATTAACAAAAGTGACATGGATATTACATTCTCATAATATTTACAGATTAAAGAGTTCCAATAATATCCCACAATCTGGCAATCGCTTCCTGTCTGATAAACATAATTCTCCTGGTAGCTCTCCTCTCACGACAAGACAATGCAAATGATCACCGGCAGATCAATTAACGGAAGACTTGTTTACTTCAATGTATCTTGTTTACAATGAGCGATCAGAAGCTATTTCTTTCTCTGTGCGCCAAAGGTTAGTTAACATCATTTGAAATATACTTTAAATTCAAATTTAAATTTAATCTTTCACCATTTCATTCTCTCGTAATTGAATGTTATAATAGAAGTGTAAAAAAACATTGTTATTGAAATAAAAATAATAGTCCAACCTTTTCACTTGACCTGCAAACAAAACGTTGTTTGTTATTCATGCATCTCAAGTTCTAAATGAAAAGTATTTTGGACTCGAGGTGATGCAGGTCTCAGACGATTACCACTTCGGTGAAACCCACGAGCACGGGTATGGTTCTGACAAATCTAGAAACATAATCGGGGCGAACTGGGATTCGAACCCACAACCATAGGTTTCTGGCGTGCCCAAAGGACGCAACTCTGCATAGCCACCCGTGCCCCAAATTTTGGATGATATATATCACATGAACATAATTTCTTTAAGGAATTCAAAGTGTTCTTTATATAAAATCCACAATACCATTACAACAGATATCTCTGATTAAAGGAGAGTCCTTTGTACGAAGGGGGGCACGGGTGGCCCAGTCGTCTAAGGCCCCGCGATTCGCTGTGCAGAGTTGCGTCCCTTGGGCACGCCAGAAACCTATGATTGTGGGTTCGAATCCTGGTTCGCCCCGATTATGTTAATAGGTTGGTCAGCACCATACCCGTGCTCGTGGGTTTCACCGAAGTGGTAAACGTCTGAGACCTGCATCACTTCGGGCTTTCCTCCGACATTAAGCTGACACGCCGTGATATAACTGGAATACTGTTAAAAGAGGCGTTAAAACCAACTCACTCACTCACTCCTTTGTACGAATTACTATGTCATAAGCATGTGTTTATGAATCACGATGAAATAGTGATGATAAACAAACAAAGTTAGGAATTACGTGCTGTTTTTCAAGTTGCTGTTTCGTTCTCTGATCCACAAATATACATATTTACATTAACACGTTGAGTGAGTATAGGTGTATCGGCGACTGAGCTAAATACTGGCATAGTTACTTTAATTAATTGTGTGAGAGGGAGGGGGTCAGGGAGCGACCTACATCTGGTCATAGAAATAGAGAATCTCACCCTCGTGTCTTTTGACATCAAATATATCAACATGAGTTGATAAAAGTGAAAAAAACTCAGAGTGAGTGAGTGAGTGAGTGAGGTTTTACGCCGCTTTTAGCAATATTCCAGCAATATCACGGCGGGGGACACCAGAAATGGGCTTCACACATTGTACCCATGTCGGGAATCGAACCCGGGTCTTCGGCGTGACGAGCTAACGCTTTAACCACTAGGCTACCCGACCGCCCCATATACGAGAAAGAACACAACTTGTAAGCCTCTCCAAATCACTACTACAGCCGTCTTTTCTTGTAATGAATTTATTCGTAAATATGTATGATTTTGATTATGTTACTTATACTGACATTGTAAACAATTATAATGTAATTATTATATTTGGTTATTGTACAACTTTTATTCCTCAACTGATCGACTCCGTGGTCAAGTTGATTGATAAGCTGTCCAGAGAGCGGAAGATCGGCGGTCTTCATCAGGCCATTAGCTAATGTTCACATGAACAGGGGGGCTATTGTTCACATGAAAGGGAGGCCATTGTCCACATGAACGGGAGGCTATTGTTCACATGAACAGGAGGCCATTGTCCACATGAACGGGGGGCTATTGTCCACATGAACGGGGGGCTATTGTCCACATGTACGGGGGACTATTGTCCACATGAAAGGGAGGCCATTGTCCACATGAACGGGAGGCCATTGTCCACATGAACGTGGGGCTATTGTCCACATGAACGGGGGGCTATTGTCCACATGAACGGGAGGCCATTGTCCACATGAACGGGAGGCCATTGTCCACATGAACGGGGGCCATTGTCCACATGAACGGGGGACTATTGTTCACATGAACGGAGGGTTATTGTCCACATGGAAGGGGGGCCATTGTCCACATGAACGGGGGGCTCTTTTCCACATGTTTCGGTGATAGAGTATTGCCTTGGTGAAAGAAAGAGTATTGTATTCATGAAAGGAGGAGTGTTGCCTTGGTGAAAGAAGGAGTATTGCTTTCATGAAAGTATTGTCACGCTGGAAGAGAAGTCTCTTGTGTATTGTCTGTATCAAAGCAAGTATATTGTCGAGGTGAATGAGAGATAAAAGCGATAACATTGTCTAAGTTAACAAATAGTGTATTGTCTCTTTGAAAGGGAGACATAATATAGTCACTTGTGTATCAGGGGGAGTATTGTAACCTGTATATCTGCATGACAGGGAGAGTATTGTCACTAGTGTATCAGGGAGAGTATTATCATTTATGTATCAGGGAGAGTATTGTCACTTGTGTATCAGGGAGAGTATTGTCACTTATGTATCAGGGAGAGTATTGTCACTTGTGTATCTGCATGAGAGGGAGAGTATTATCACTTGTGTTCCAGGGAGAGTATTGTCACTTGTGTATCAGGGGGAGTATTGTAACCTGTGTATCTGCATGACAGGGAGAGTATTGTCACTAGTGTATCAGGGAGAGTATTATCATTTATGTATCAGGGAGAGTATTGTCACTAGTGTATCAGGGAGAGTATTGTCACTTGTGTATCTGCATGACAAGGAGAGTATTGTCACTTGAGTATCAAGGAGAGTATTGTCACTTGTGTATCTGGGAGGGTATTGTCACTTGACTATCAGGGAGAGTATTGTCACCTGAGTATCAGGGAGACTATTGTCACTTGTGTATCAGGGAGAGTATTGTCACTTATTTATCAGGGAGAGTATTGTCACTTGTGTATCTGCATGACAGGGAGAGTATTGTCACTTGAGTATCAGGGAGAGTATTGTCACTTGTGTATCAGGGAGAGTATTGTCACTCGTGTATCAGGGAGAGTATTGTCATCTGTGTATCAGGGAGAGTATTGCCACTTGAGTATCAGGGAGAGTATTGTCACTTGTGTATCAGGGAGAGTATTGTCACTCGTGTATCAGGGAGAGTATTGTCATCTGTGTATCAGGGAGAGTATTGCCACTTGAGTATCAGGGAGAGTATTGTCATCTGTGTATCAGTGAGAGTATTTTCATCTGTGTAGCAGGGAGAGTATTGCCACTTGTGTATGAGGGAGAGTATTGTCATCTGTGTATCAGTGAGAGTATTTTCATCTGTGTAGCAGGGAGAGTATTGTCACTTGTGTATGAGGGAGAGTATTGTCATATGTGTATCAGGGAGAGTGTTTCCATCTGTGTATCAGCAGAGTATTGTCACTTGTGTATCAGGGAGAGTATCGTCATCTGTGTATCAGGGAGAGTGTTGTCACTTGTGTATCTGCACGACAGGGAGAGTATTGTCACTTGAGTATCAGGGAGAGTATTGTCACTTGTGCATCAGGGAGAGTATTGTCATCTGTGTATCAGGGAGAGTATTGTCATCTGTGTATCAGGGAGAGTATTGTCATCTGTGTATCAGGGAGTGTATTGTCACTTGTGTATCAGGGAGAGTATTGCCACTTGTGTATGAGGGAGAGTATTGTCATCTGTGTATCAGTGAGAGTATTTTCATCTGTGTAGCAGGGAGAGTATTGTCACTTGTGTATGAGGGAGAGTATTGTCATATGTGTATCAGGGAGAGTGTTTCCATCTGTGTATCAGGCAGAGTATTGTCACTTGTGTATCAGGGAGAGTATCGTCATCTGTGTATCAGGGAGAGTGTTGTCACTTGTGTATCTGCACGACAGGGAGAGTATTGTCACTTGAGTATCAGGGAGAGTATTGTCACTTGTGCATCAGGGAGAGTATTGTCATCTGTGTATCAGGGAGAGTATTGTCATCTGTGTATCAGGGAGAGTATTGTCATCTGTGTATCAGGGAGAGTATTGTCACTTGTGGATCAGGGAGAGTATTGTCACTTGTGTATCAGGGAGAGTGTTGTCATCTGTGTATCAGGGAGAGTATTGTCACTTGTGTATCAGGGAGAGTATTGTCACTTATGTATCAGGGAGAGTATTATCACTTGTGTATCAGGGAGAGTATTGTCATCTGTGTATCAGGGAGAGTATTGTCACTTATGTATCAGGGAGAGTATTGTCACTTGTGTATCAGGGAGAGTATTGTCATCTGTGTATCAGGGAGAGTATTGCCACTTGAGTATCAGGGAGAGTATTGTCATCTGTGTATCAGTGAGAGTATTTTCATCTGTGTAGCAGGGAGAGTATTGCCACTTGTGTATGAGGGAGAGTATTGTCATCTGTGTATCAGTGAGAGTATTTTCATCTGTGTAGCAGGGAGAGTATTGTCACTTGTGTATGAGGGAGAGTATTGTCATATGTGTATCAGGGAGAGTGTTTCCATCTGTGTATCAGCAGAGTATTGTCACTTGTGTATCAGGGAGAGTATCGTCATCTGTGTATCAGGGAGAGTGTTGTCACTTGTGTATCTGCACGACAGGGAGAGTATTGTCACTTGAGTATCAGGGAGAGTATTGTCACTTGTGCATCAGGGAGAGTATTGTCATCTGTGTATCAGGGAGAGTATTGTCATCTGTGTATCAGGGAGAGTATTGTCATCTGTGTATCAGGGAGTGTATTGTCACTTGTGTATCAGGGAGAGTATTGCCACTTGTGTATGAGGGAGAGTATTGTCATCTGTGTATCAGTGAGAGTATTTTCATCTGTGTAGCAGGGAGAGTATTGTCACTTGTGTATGAGGGAGAGTATTGTCATATGTGTATCAGGGAGAGTGTTTCCATCTGTGTATCAGGCAGAGTATTGTCACTTGTGTATCAGGGAGAGTATCGTCATCTGTGTATCAGGGAGAGTGTTGTCACTTGTGTATCTGCACGACAGGGAGAGTATTGTCACTTGAGTATCAGGGAGAGTATTGTCACTTGTGCATCAGGGAGAGTATTGTCATCTGTGTATCAGGGAGAGTATTGTCATCTGTGTATCAGGGAGAGTATTGTCATCTGTGTATCAGGGAGAGTATTGTCACTTGTGGATCAGGGAGAGTATTGTCACTTGTGTATCAGGGAGAGTGTTGTCATCTGTGTATCAGGGAGAGTATTGTCACTTGTGTATCAGGGAGAGTATTGTCACTTATGTATCAGGGAGAGTATTATCACTTGTGTATCAGGGAGAGTATTGTCATCTGTGTATCAGGGAGAGTATTGTCACTTATGTATCAGGGAGAGTATTGTCACTTGTGTATCAGGGAGAGTATTGTCATTTATGTATCAGGGAGAGTATTGTCACTTGTGTATCAGGGAGAGTATTGTCACTTGTGTATCAGTGAGAGTATTGTCACTTATGTATCAGGGAGAGTATTGTCACTTATGTATCAGGGAGAGTATTGTCACTTGAGTGTCTGCGTGTACATTTCTGGGTCCCTTTATATCAGAAGCAAGCCGGGGTCAGGTTGGGTGAATTACATGTTCAGCAAATCCCGTATTGATATTTTGAACAAAACATGAAAGTGGGGTATGCCAAAATTAGAAAAGTTCTTGTCGATATTACATACATCATATCAATGTGTATCTCACAACAGGTGATGTGCACAAGATGTATCTATATCAAAACTTTGCATGTTTCTCCTAACAAATCACACCTCCTCCGTGATCTAGCAGTAGAGCGTCCGCCCGGAGAACGAAAAGAACGGTTCGATCTTCGGCCGCGTCATTCCAAAAGACGTTAAAATATGGTACTTGTTGTTACCCTGTCTGGCGCTCAGCATTAAGGCGCTTAAACAAGGACTGGTAGGCTCGGAGTCAGTATACTGTGTCTGAGTGGGGTATTTGTGTTAAACTGCGGCATGGTATCTCAGTTTGCTAGCACTATAAATCAGCATCAGTCTGGTACAAGCAGCCACACACACACACACACACACACGTGCATGCACGTCGCTATTTAAGTGCAGTAATCTTGGACGCGACGTTAAACCCCATTTCACCTCACCTCAATTTTAACATATCATATCTATCCCTGGCCTGTCTTGTTCAGACTCGATTATTTACATGTCGCCACACAGCTGGAGTAAGTGAGTGGGCTGGGTTGAACGCCGCTTTTAACAGTATTCCAGTTATATCACGACGTGTGAGTTTAACGTGGGAGGAAAGCCCTAAGTGATACAGGTCTCAGACGTTTACCACTTCGGTGAAACCCACGAGCACGGTGCTGACAAACCTAGAAACATAATCGGGGCGAACCGGGATTCGAATCCAAAATATAGGTTTCTTGCGTGCCCAAGGGACGCAACTCTGCACAGCGAATCGTGGCGCTTTAGACGAGTGGGCCACCCGTACCTTCACTAGCCGCCCCCCCCCCCCCCCCCCCCCCCCCACCTTACTCACACACACACACACACCAGACAGCTTAAATATATTGTATTAACAACAAACACACCAACATACACACACTCAACATGTCAGCCCTGAAGTATATGACATGCAGTGAATAGCTGCACAAAAGGGGCTCACTGTCCTGTGTGTTCAGCTGATGACATTACCCGAGAACTCAAAGCTATTGGACCAACACAATAGTAGCACTGAAAGCTTGTCACTTCACACTATTGAAGGCGAGGCGGGTTGACACTGGCGACGTCCTACATGTAATTCCGATACGCGAGGAACGCTCGAGGGATATGGGATCGCCACATCGTATGGAATCATGAACGGCAAACGGATCTTCATCGCAGTTGTCATGGCAACTAGTGTTTATGTCCTATACGTGAACTGGCTGGTATCCCAGAATGCATCAGCAACAGACCCTCCCAGGTGAGATTATGGATAGTCAGCGTAGACTGGTGTAGCCTACAGTTAACACAAGGCGCATTGCGGTATAGCCTACAGATACCCGCCGTTCTAAGTTAACGCCAGACATAGAGTAGAGTTATCTACGGTTAATATCAGGAATAGGCTGGCATAGCCTACAGACTAACACAAGGCACACATGTGTGTAGCCTACATTATGCACCAGGCATATAACGTTATCTACAGTTAACACCAGGAATAGCCTTGTATAGCCTACAGTTAACACCGGATCTACAATAAAATCTAGGCATAAAGTTTCGTTATCTACAGTTAACACCAGGGACAGCCTTGTATAGCCTACAGTTAACACCGGATCTACAATAAAATCTAGGCATAAAGTTTCGTTATCTACAGTTAACACCAGGAATAGCCTTGTATAGCCTACAGTTAACACCGGATCTACAATAAAATCTAGGCATTATCTACAGTTAACACCAGGAATAGCCTTGTATAGCCTACAGTTAACACCGGATCTACAATAAAATCTAGGCATAAAGTTTCGTTATCTACAGTTAACACCAGGAATAGCCTTGTATAGCCTACAGTTAACACCGGATCTACAATAAAATCTAGGCATAAAGTTTCGTTATCTACAGTTAACACCAGGAATAGCCTTGTATAGCCTACAGTTAACACCGGATCTACAATAAAATCTAGGCATAAAGTTTCGTTATCTACAGTTAACACCAGGAATAGCCTTGTATAGCCTACACCGGATCTAACAGTCTACATTTAAATTATTCTTGTCTACAGCTGACATCAGGCATAGAGTGGCATATGACACTGCTTACACTAGGGGCAGATTTGTGCAGCCTGATTTAACATCAGGTATAGATTAACGTTATCAACTGTTAAAACATTGTTCAGATTGGGGTAAATTAAAGTTATCCCGGGTAAAAGATTAGACTGAAACATTTCTTTAAAATAATTGTCTTTTTTCAAAAGAGCCTTTCCTGCGCTGCTGTGTGTGGAATCAAGGAAACTAGACTTGGTTTAGTTGGATCTAGACTTGCCTAGGCTTTTAGTATGTATATATATTCCACAGTCATGGCGCAGGACTAGTAAACGATTGGTGAAATGTACAATTTACACAAGACTTGGATACGTATAACTTGCCTGTAAAACTGGGACTTGAGTGATGTTATTTACAATTCACACAAGACTTTGATAAGTATAAATTGCCGTCAAGACTTGGCCTGGATTGGTGCCATCTACACTTAACAACAGGAAAATGGAATAACCTCATTCTGTCACAACTATCTGTCATCCAAAGTCGGGCTTCCCTCCAAGGAAAGTTTGTGTCGAATAGTTGAGGTGAGGTGAGGTGAAATGGGGTTTAACGATGCCTCCAAGATTATTGCACTTATATAGCGACGTGCATGTACGTGTGTATGTTTGTGTGGCTGCTTGTACAAGTCCGGATTGAAGCCGATTTAATAGTGCTAGCTCACTGAGATACCATGCCTCAGTTCAACATGAATACCCCACTCAGACACAGTATACTGACTCCGAGCCGACCAGTCCTTGTTTTAGCCCCTAAATGCCGAGCGCCAGACAGGGTAACAACAAGTATCATCTTTTAACATCTTTTGGTATGACGCGGCCGGGGATCGAACCCCGGACCTTCCGCTCCCCGGGCGGACGCTCTACCACTAGACCACGGAGGCGGTCTGTGTCGAATAGCATACCTCTGACCAGTACATGTCAGCATCATTGCATACATTGTTTGATCAAAGGACTTGGTGTAAAAATGCCATAAAAAAGACATTATGTTTTGGGAGGAAGAAATCTTCCAAAACCACGTATCAGTAATATAAACCATGGCTTGACTCGAAAACCTGAACACTTGTCAATGCCTCTTCTGTCCAGGATTCCAAAGTTCCATAAAATCCGTGCCGAGAGAGATATTCCTGGTCAACCAAATGTTCCACCAAATGAGATTCACCATATTCCTCTAAACAGTCAAGGAGGGACTTTCTGTATATTACAGAGGTTTCGGAGGCACGTGTAATTAATACCATGCTTATTCTCAAAAACTCATAAGATTTACTTGCATTTGTGTAATCTCCGTAACGTATTAATTATTGCAAAACATTTTGATTTGTCCACGCCACTATCCAACACGACGCATATTCCTTGATCCAGGAAGCATCTGTCACACGTAATGACCCGGATAATACACTTACATCTCTGTCTTCCAAGATGAAAGGGGCGGTCGGGTAGCCTAGTGGTTAAAGCGTTCGCTCGTCACGCAGAAGACCCGGGTTCGATTCCCCACATGGGTACAATGGGTGAAGCGCATTTCTGGTGTCCCCCGCCGTGATATTGCTGGAATATTGCTAAAAGCGGCGTAAAAACCATACTCACTCACTCACTCCAAGATGAAAGACAATCTGTCCAAATTGAAAGCAATGTTATCTGAAGTGTACAAAGAGCCGACCAGTCCTTGTTTTATCCCCTTACTGCGTCAGGCAGGGTAACAACAAGTGCTATATTTTAACTTCTTTTGGTATTACGCGGCCGGGAATCGAGCCCCGGACCTATCGCTCTCCGCTCTACCACTAGACCAGGGAGGCGGTGTCGTAGTGGAAATGTGGCGGCCATTTTCATATGTTATTCATCAGGGACCAAAATTATGTCCATTGCAATTCCCCATTTTGACTTGTACCAAATGTTTTCGTGTTTGTTCAGGTGAGTGAGTGAGTGAGTGGGGTTTAACGCCGCTTTTAACAGTATTCCAGTTATAGCACGGCGTGCCAGCTAAACGTGGGAGGAAGGCCCGAAGTGATGCATGTCTCAGACGTTTACCACTTCGGCGAAACACACGAGCACGGGTATGGTGCTGACAAAACTAGAAACATAATCGGGGCGAACCGGGATTCGAATCCAAAATCATAGGTTTCTGGCGTGCCCAAGGGACGCAACTCTGAACAGCGAAACGCGGCGCTTTAGACGACTGGGCCACCCGTACATCATCCCCTGCTTTTGCAGTGATTTCTTATGAATACGCAAAAGGTTTTGGCGATTTTAATTACAATTTTACAAACTTACTTTTGACATAACCATATCCTACAACCATCGTTGGTTAACCAACAGACAAAGCCCAGTTGACCACTTCCGGAAATACATGGAGCGTTCCGAACATCCTGGCAGAGAATTAAGCAGCACCACAACATCCGGGTCTTCCTTGTGGGAGGAACGGAAGCCGGGAAACACAGTTAAGGGTGCTGCGAGGGGGGAGCGTGGATCGGGGGTCCCTCTGAACCAAAGAAGCCAGGACAGATGGATCATCGTCACAACTATCTTTCCTCCCACGGAGGATATCAAGTACCTGTCCACGCTGCCTGGGTGGACGGTCGTCGTTGTCGGCGACAGGAAAACACCGCGTGACTGGTAGTGAGTATTTAGCTTGAGCTAGTTGTCATCTTTAGTAACATTCGTCACCGCTCGCCCCTTTCCA
Organism: Haliotis rufescens; assembly: GCF_023055435.1. NCBI lineage: Eukaryota > Metazoa > Mollusca > Gastropoda > Lepetellida > Haliotidae > Haliotis > Haliotis rufescens. Next base: position 43,533,238 of record NW_025963802.1, read on the forward strand.
TAACCTGCAAGAAGACTCGTCCCTCTATCGATGAATGTTATGCGCGAAAATACGACAAACCAATCAGAATGCGCGTATGATTTCAAGTTCTGCGGCAAAGAATCCCTCCGAAATACATTTTGATTTTACATATGTCTTACATCTAAAAATAAACCCAAGACACAGTTAAATGTGTTCAATCATACTGTTTAATTCCGCATGTCCCGATGTGCTTTAAATTGCATTTAAAATATATATAATATATGGGGAAATATACATGAACCATTACGCAACGAGTTGACAATTGTTTTAGGTATGCCCGTTTGCGCTAAGACGGAACCCGGTCGCAAAAATGGCCATGAGAGGGGCACGAGTCGCTTTTCGGCTTGTCCCGGAATAACAAGAGTTGGTCACGAATGCTTTAGTAAAGAGAGTACGTACATTGGGAGAAAGGCGATGATACTGGTAGAGCAGGACATGCTTACCTTATTCACGAACACCTGGTGACACTGATTTTCAGTGATTCATTCATATTATTTTTACCCCTATTTTGCCTTGACTCTCGTGCAAAATCGAGACTAGTTACTTTCTGGCGCATCATATATATATTGTTGATCTTCAGTAACGTGCGTTGATCTTCAGTGTCCGGTTCTCCCAGCTTGTTTCTAGGTTTGTCAGCACCCTACCCGTGTTCGTGGGTTTCACAAACAGGTGGTACAGATCTACGTCACTTTCTGCGTCTTATTTCGGGTACTGTCCTAAGTTGTCCTTGATTAACACTAGTCAACTATGTCTTGACTCAGGTCACTCAAATTCTAATAACCGAACGCAATAACCGAACGCTACACAAAACGTCTGAATCACAACAAAAGCAACAAGAATCCGAGTTGCGACTGCATCGTACGTAACAAAATATATCAACAAAGGCAGGATTTGAACAATCAGAGATATAAAAGAACATATTCAGTAAACTACGTTTATAACGAACATGCTTAAACGAACTTATTCTTTAGTCCCAGCCATTTGATGTCTATTTGCCGTTTATATGCTTATAACTAACTACGGTTATTGCGAACTAAAATTAGTGGTCCCTTTGAGTTCGTTATAACCGTAGTTTACTGTATTTTGGGCTAACCTGAATGTTTTCGTGAATATCTTTGTTTTTATTACAGTTACCCCAAGTGTGTGTACTTAAGCTTAGAAGACCAGCAAAGTCTCCATCTGACCACTGTGCACTTCCTCCCAGAGAGTAGCTACGCCAGAAAGAACGCTGGCTATTTGTATGCCATTGCTAATGGAGCAAAGGTTATCTATGAAACTGACGATGACAACAGACTCACGGACTCACTCAAGAGCTTCATCCTCAACCCTGTGATAAAGGGACTCATGTATAATGGCGACGAGGTGTTCAATCCCTACAGACACTTTGGCCAGCCGTCCCTCTGGCCTCGGGGCTATCCGTTGAGTTTTGTTGGCAAAAATGAAAGTATTCTCTACTTGCTGGGCGAATGGAAGACTCCCTCTATCCAACAAGGCACTGTGGACGGAGACCCCGACCTTGACGCCATATCTAGACTGATGCGGAAGAAAACTGTACCCATATTGAATGTGACCTTTGATGGAAGGGCGCCGCCTGGCGTTGTTCCCGAAGGAGTATTTTCGCCATTTAACTCCCAAAACACGTTATTTCTTTATGATGCTTTCTGGGCACTCTTCATCCCAACAAGTACAAGGTTCCGCGTGTGCGACATCTGGAGGGGGTACTGGGCTCAGAGACTTCTGTGGGAAACAGGAGGGTCCCTAGCTTTCTTCCCCCCAAACGCGGTCCAGAAACGAAACTCCCACTCCGACTTTGAAGATGCTGTTGATGAGAAGGATCTCTATTATAAGACTGATGCATTAATATCATTCCTTAAACAGTGGAAATGTGGAAGGCATCTATCCTTCTTTCAGTGCGTCAATGACCTCTCGGTTTCAATGGCTGAGGAGGGGTTTTGGAAAGTCTCTGATGCCGACTTGATCAAGAGATGGATCTACGACTTGAAACAGATAGGATACAAAGAACCATCTAGAGCAACGACTACCTCAATCAGGCTCAAGAAGACAAAGGTTCATTTCTGTCCCCATGAACAGACACCGCCCTTAAAATTATCAACTAATACGGGTCGAGCATTTGAATACAGCTATTTGAACCGGATGATGAAATTCTGCCCCAATGTGAAATTTAATGTTTCTTTTCACACTATTCATAACAGCAAAGTGTACTCGAACATTCTTCTCATCATAAGCATCAGCAACACCACCCTCCACCATGTACAGGTGTTGGACTTACTGTATGGCTGGCACTTTCCCAACACTGTGTACTGCGGACAGGACATGCTCGCATTTGAATCCCTCCCTAGTCAACTCGGATTCCCTGTGACGTTTATTGAGGTGGAGACTGGGGAGTGTTGTAGGCGACACTGTATGGCCAGGGCGATGGAGATGGGGTACACAGTCGATGGCTACCTGTACGTGCAGGACGACACGTTACTCAATGTGTGGTCCGTGGGTTCCCTGCCAGTGGACAAGGTGTGGCATGGACCCTTGTCGCCAGCTCCACCTGACCATGGCCCACACACCTCTGAATTCAGGTCTACAGGTAGCCAGGTCATCTCTGAGACAAATGGTGCCGATCAGCATCAGACGAACATAGTCTACATCCCATACGTTCTGAAGAATAATGTGTTGGATTTGCTGGTACAATTTGAGCAGTCCACACTGTTTGATGGTTCAGTGTTCTCGTCAGTCATATACTGGACAATCAATGAAGCAGATCGTGTGCTTCTGAAGGGCAGACACTTGGATGCCCCCAGTACCATTGGACTCTTTCATCAGGGCTACAGCTTCATGTATCCGCTTAGGCTTAGAGAAATGGTTGAAGAGAAAAAATATGAATTTCTGTGCAGGAGAGTTCTACCTCGGATACTTAATAAAGAACAGATAAACTGATTCTTAATAACACTCCAGAAAAGAATACTTTTGGTTGGTTTGTTTGTTGTTAAACGCAGCATTCAGCAATATTCCAGCTATATGACAGCGGTCTGTAAATAATCAAGTTTGAACCAGACAATCCAGTGATTGACATCATCCATGCAATTGGGATACGATGACATGCATCAACCAAGTCAGCGAGCCTGACCACCAGATCCATTTAGTTGTCTCTTATGACAAGCATGGGCTGCTGAAGACCTGTTCTACCCCGGATCTTCAGGAGTGCCAGTCATTGTGAAACGACCCCATACCATTACGACCCACCCCAGAACGATCATGCTGTATGATGTTGATGCCCATAAAAATCTCAGTTGGACTTATCCAAACTCGATTCCTTCGGTCATGGAAGTACAGAGTGAACCTCGATTCGTCAGGAAACATGACATGAGCCCAACTAACGTTAATTGTGGCAGTGCTGGCGTTCACAGCACCACCACACCTCACTGCAGTATGTTGTGGAAGGACACGTGGGCGTCATGCAGCAAATGCCATCTGTGCATGTTGGTTGGTTGGTTGGTTGTTTAACGCTGCACTCAGCAATATTCCTAGTATATGACGGCGGTTTTTAAATAATCGAGTCTGGACAGGCAATCCAGTGATTAATATCATGAGCATCGATCCATGCAATTGGGATCGATGACATGCATCAACCAAGTCAGCGAGCCTGACCACCCGATCCCGTTGGTCGACTTTTACGACAAGCATGGGTTGCTGAAGACCTATTCTACACCGGGATCTTCACGGGTCCCATCTGTGCATGTGATTTGCTAGGTCTGGGTATGTAATCTTACACCAGTAACCTGTTGCAACCAGTCTTTTCTCGGAGTGGTGGTTTGTAAATGATTTCTTGATGTCATCCTTCTGACTAATCTGGCCTTGGCTGGAGTTATTACCCTTGGGTTGCTTAATTTCCTTGAAAATGATCTTGCCACAAATATCAATTACTTTCGTTGCCAGACATTGGTGTATTTCCCTTTAACATAGTATGTGTGCATCGTTTCCATAATGAGTAGTTTCACATGGGACTGATGAAACATTCAGTTTGAAGGGCTCTGAAATTAATCTCATCCTGCAATGTAGACCAGTGAAGATCCGGGGTAGAATAGGTCTTCAGCAACCCATGCTTGCCGTAAAATGCGACTTTGCTTGTCGTAAGAGGCGACTAATGGGATCGGTGGTCACACTCGCTTACTTGGTTGATGCATGTCATTGTATCCCAATTGCGTGGATCAATGCTCAGGATGTCAATCACTGGATTGTCTGGTCCAGACTCAATTATTCGGAGACCGCCGTCATATAGCTGCAATATTGCTGAGTGTGGCATTAAAAATAAACAAACAAACATCCTGAAATGTATATAATCCAAAAACTTTAACAAATCATATGTGTGTCCTTACTTTTGTTTTTGTCACCCTTCACTTCTCTCAAATGCTGAAGCTATTTTGTAATAACCATGTCACCTCTACGCAATATCCGACAGGTTATAAGCCACCTTTGACACTCTCCGTTCTTTAGCGTTGGCCACATGTTGCCCTGAATCCATGTGACAGATGGACGAACACTGACGTGAGGTGAAATAAGATTCTGTGTTGGATTCAGGAAAATTGCACTTATACAGCAATGCGCATGCATGTTTTCTTCAACTAGACCACAGTAATGCCGGTTTTATAGTGCAAGCCTACTGATATACCATGCACCAGTTTTACATGGCTACCCCACTCAGACACAGTATACAGCCTCCTGTCCTGTTAGTCACCTCTTATGACAAGCGTAGTCGCCTTGCAGTTGTAACGCAACGGGTGGTCAGGCTCACTGACTTGGTTGATGCATGTCATCGCATACCAGTGTGCATGGATCGATGCTCATGATGTCAATCCCTGGATTGTCTGGTCCAGACTCAATTATTTACACACCACCGTCATATAGCTGGAATCTTGCTGAGTGCGGCGTACAACAAACAATAACCATGTCACCTCTACACAATATCTGACAGGTTATAAACAACCACCTTTGACACTCTCCATTCTTTAGAGTTGGCCACACGTTGCCCTGAATCCATGTGACAGATGGACAAACGCTGACGTGAGGTAAAAATGGGGTTCCACGTTGGATTTAAGATAACTGCACTTATATAGCTACGTGCATGCATGTTTTCTTCAACTAGTCCACAGTAATGCCGGTTTGATAGTGCTAGCCCACTGACCATGCACCAGTTTAATATGGATCACCGATTCAGACACAGCATGCGGCCTCCAAGCCGACAAGTCCTCGTGTCATCCCTTTGAGTGCCAGGCAGGGCAATAACAACTATCATTTAACGTCTTTGAGTAGGATGTGTCCGGGGATCAACCCACCAACCTTCCTCAGATGCTCATCCACTTCTCCACAGAGGCAGTCCTTGGACAAATGGACAAACTGTTGCTTTTAGGACAAAACAAGGTTCAACTATTTAGTTTTATTCATACTTTCCAATTTTTATATAACTGCTCATGACTTGTTTTTAAATCCAGTATGGACAACATACAATCCTAATTCATAAAGTCAGAATCAGTACAGAGGAGAAACTCAGCAATAGAACTTAGCACTGAATACAATACATCGTATATTTATGCAAGGATACATTTTGATGAAGGTAAAGTTACTTGACTGGTCATTTATACAATCAGAAACATTTGAGATGCAGAGTTAAATATTTTGTCAATTGTGAAAGAATTTGTTTGACTGTCATATAAACACCACCACAATAGAAAGCCAATTCCTCCACACAATGTTAAGGAAAACATCCAATTGCATCAGTGATTAACACATTTCTACAAGGATTTGCAGTCCTCTGTTCACATTCCAAAGGATGCCATTTGTCTCCGCTTCTTCAGTAACGGACTGTGGTCCAGCCATCATCCTCGGGCTCCTTCTGGCCACCTGGAAACAGACATAAACGTTACAATACCCATGGAAACACGAAGATCCTGAACCCAAGAAGCCGACCAAATAACTATTTAAATTATACCTGTTACAACACTAATTTTGTTTGTTTGTTGTTTAACGCCGCACTCAGCAATATTACAGCTATATGATGGTGGTCTGTAAAATAATCGAGTCTGGACCAGACAATCCAGTGATCGACATTATGAGCATCAATCCACGCAATTGGGATCGATGACATGCATCAACCAAGTCAGTGAGCATGACCACCCGATCCTGTTAGTCACCTTTTACAACAAGCATGGGTGTTACAATACTAATAACTAAATACTTTTAACAGTATTCCAGTTATATCGCGGCGTGTCAGCTTAATGTGGGAGGAAAGCCCGAAGTGATGCAGTTCTCAGACGTTTACCACTTCTGTGAAACCCACAAGCACGGGTATGGTGCTGACAAACCTAGAAACATAATCGGGGCGAACCGGGGTTCGAACCCACAATCATAGGTTTCTGGCGTGCCCAAGGGACGCAACTCTGCACAGCGAATCACGGCACTTTAGACGACTGGGCCCCCCGGAAAAAGACATAAATGTTACAACAATACCCATGGAAACACGAAGATCCTGAACCCAAGAAGCCGACCAAATAACTATTTAAATTATACCTGTTACAACACTAATTTTGTTTGTTTGTTTGTTGTTTAACGCCGCACTCAGCAATATTACAGCTACATGACGGTGGTCTGTAAAATAATCAAGTCTGGACTAGACAATCCAGTGATTGACATCATGAGCATCGATCCACGCAATTGGGATCGATGAAATGTATCGACCAAGTCAGTGAGTCTGACCACCCGATCCCGTTAGTCGCCTTTTACGACAAGCATAGTCACCTTTTAGGGCAAATATGGGTGCTACAATACTCATAACTTGAACCTAACAAGTAGCAATATATACTCATCACCAAAAGAAACACGAACCAAAGAAACATATAAAGAAGTATGTATGTTAAGAAGAGATGTTTTCAATGGTTACCAATTATTGACAAAACCAACAACCAGTCAAGTGTTACCACAGAGTGTCTTTATTCTTTATTCTAATCCTGCACGAGACAAATGGTGCATCTCGAGTCATGGATCTATGACGTCACATGTAATGCGTTCATGAGCATCGGTTCACACAGTATACCAGTATGTTCGTATGTGCATTGAACCAATCTAATATCTCTTGAATATGAGTAAGTCTTCAAATATTAACCAACATGTATGGTATTCGCGTTACTTTTGGCGATGAGTATACAGTCAAGTCCAGTGAATCCAACATGATAAGTTGTATAAGATTATGTCAGATTAATGTTTATGTCGGCTAAACGCAATTAAGTGATATCAACATTCGTGATCGAAAATCAGACAACTACACGATAAATAACGATACAAACACGAAATAAAAAATATTTATATTGTTATGTTACAATATTAACGAGACTGATTAAGGAGTGATTTTGGTAATTCGTTGCAAATTAGGTGTGTCAGAGTCGGAGTGTGTCGGATTAACGGGTCTAAATAGCACTGACTTAATCCGTTCCCGCCATTAGTGTCGGATAAAGCCGATTGTCAGATTAATGAATGTCAGATTAACGAGATTTGACTGTATATTACTGGAGTGAGTGAGTGAGTGAGTGAGTGAGTGAGTGAGTGAGTGTTGTTTCAGAACGCAATCATTATTTGAGTGAGTGAGTGAGTGAGTGAGTGAGTGAGTGTTGTTTCAGAACGCAATCATTATTTCAGTGAGGAACCTGATGATAATAATGCTGAAGCAGATATACATCTGTTTCAAGGATATCTCCAACTTCTAAAGGAACATGAACAATGGAAACAACTCAGTATCTGCTCCATCGACACCCAGGACAACCTACCTCCACTCTCCTTGGCTGGCGGCGGACGCGGCTCACCTGGGGGATAAAGGAAACATATCATCATGAAGGGAGATAAAACAGACAGGTGTTTGCATAACACACTGAAAATGAAACAGACCCATCCCCACATTTCCTAAACGCCCCAAATTTTCCCACTTAACTCTACTAATCAACATTTGATAAGGAGCACACTTTTGACTAAACATTAGACTGTCAATGAAAAACGAAGGTGCTACTAATGTTTGTTTGTTTGAAGCTGCACTCAGCAATATTCCAGCTATATGACGTCGGGCTGTAAAGAATCAAGTCAGGACCAGACAATCCAGTGATTCACATCATGAGTAATGATTCACACATTTGGGATAAGTTGACATGCATCAACCAAGTCAGCTGGACCTGATCACCCGATCCCGTTAGTCGCGTCTTAGGGTAAGCACGGGTTGCTGAAGACCTATACTACCCTGGATCTTCAGGGGTAATCAAGTCTGGACCAGGCAATCCAGTGATTGACATCATGAGCATGGATCTAAGCAATCGGGATAGTAATGACACCAGTTGATAATGACATCATAACACCACTGCAACTTTCAAGTTTCACCAAATCAGTGACCTGTCAAACATCTGCACATGCTACAGTCAGTGTTTTGTCAAGCTTATGGCGGTCTCAAAGTATAAGCTGCATATTCCTTCATTATTCTTCATTAGAACTTATGGTTTAATGACATCATTTGCAGCTCAGGAAGGCACATGCCACATGCAGGACATATTCGCCACAAAGTCCGAGGCTTATGCCTCTTGTTGCCTACAGCTACCATAATTCAAAGTGTTTGCCTTTCCCGGCTGAAAACATTTACAGAGTTTCCTGTTGAGTTCTGTGCCTCGCATAGAAAGACTTGACCGCAGAACTCATACCTTCCAACATATTAAAATGTAAGCATATGTATTGTTGAATAGGTCTTCAGCAACCCATGGTAGTCATAAGAGGCGACTATACATGTCGTAAGAGCCACCAAACGGATTGGGTGGTCAGGCTCGTTGACTTTGTTAATGCATGTAATTGTATCCCAATTGCATGGATTGATGCTTATATCAATCACTGGATTGTCTGGTCCACACTCGGTTATTTACAGACCGCCGTCATATAGCTGGAATATTGCTGAGTGCGGCATTAAACAACAAACAAAACTATAATAACATAAGCAAGTAGTCAGGCCTTCATCACAGAGCCTACTGTAATGCACTCTGAACTTGAAAGGTGTTTGGTTCTTATGCATAAACAGCCTTATCCTGAAGGTCCAGAACGCATCAGAAACATCAACCATTGTAACTTCACCACATAGGGCCACAAATGACCTCAGGCGCCCAATGCAGTACCACTTTGAAACAACAACTTCTTTAGCGATGTAAATAACTCAGCCATAAGCACTTCCATGTTTAATGACCTTGACCTTCAATCTTTTCCATGTATTGATTAAATTCTCACCTCCTCTCTTCCATGTTTCCTCTCTATCTGCAGGTGGTTGATCATCACGACGTTGGGTTCTTTCCACGTCTCTATCATCTCCCCTACGACGGAAGTCATGATCGTCGCCCCCTCGACCGAAGCCACGATCTTCTCCCCCACGTCGGAAGTCACGCTCTTCTCCCCCACGTCGGAAGTCACGATCCTCCCCACCACGTCGGAAGTCACGATCATCCCCACCACGTCGGAAGTCACGATCGTCCCCGCCACGACGGAAGTCACGATCGTCCCCGCCACGACGGAAGTCACGATCGTCCCCGCCACGACGGAAGTCTCCACCTCGATCTTCCCTTCTCCATGCCCCTCCGCCATCACTCGGTCCTCTCCCTTCATCTCTAGATGGAGCTTTGGATCGCCAACTGTCCTCGCGATCTCTGCCCCAGCCCCCTCTGTCCCCACCTCGGTCTGAGCCAGGCTCGTCTCGAGCCCCTCCTCTGCTCCAAGTGTCTTCCCTTGGTCGTTCTCTCATCCCCCCTTCATTACCTCCTCGATCCCTCCAGCCATCTCGCACTGGACCTCTATCACTTTGGCCACCATCGCGACCCCAACCACCTCTGTCGTCTCGAGTGTCTCTACTGCTTCGCCAACTTCTCTCTTCTCTAGGTCCATCGCGGTCCCCAAATCGGTCATCTCTCGGGGGACCTCTGTCACTGAACCTGTCTCTCGGTGCTCCTCTATCACCAAAGTCCTTATCATCTCGAGGTGGCCCTCGGTCACGGAAATTTCTTTCATCTCGAGGTGGTCCTCGATCACCAAAGTCTCTATCTTCGGCCTGTGGTCCTCTAGAGTCACGGAAGTCTTCCCTCGGTGCTGCTCCTCGTTCACGCCATGATGGCCCTTCGTCTCGACTGAAGCAGATTGAACTACTAGAGAGGACGAGATAACTACAGTTATAACGAACACAAAGGGACCATCAATTTTAGTTTGTCATAACCATAGTTCATTATAATCATATATACAGCGTATATAATACAGCAAATGGACGGTATAAAAAAAGTATGTTATATCAGCCAGTTCGATATAAGCGTCTTCGTTATAATAGTTTACTGTCTGTCTTTTCTTAAACATGTTAAATCATTTTCATTATATTACCAGTGAATTAATTTAAAGTCCCTGACAACAAACTAACCTGAGGTAAAATTCAGAACTATTACTAATATTTTATAAGACATGATTCCATATTACCAAATTAACAAAATAATCTTCAGGATATTTTTTATGACAATCAGTCAGGATGGTTCAGTGTCTATACAATTGAATTCATCTGCTGAAACCCTGCACTATGCAAGTCACCTGGGGTTCAGAAGAAAGTAACTAATACTTAACTTCTCTTAATTACTTACAAATTACTGTCAAATACTTACAATTAATAACAATGCTTAAAATAGTGACAAAATGACTTTTACTTTAAAAATTCCCTCCCAGAAAACACACAACAGAGAAATAGAAAAGTATACCACTGTCCTAAATACTATTCACTAGTAAAACCCAGAAGCTAGTTTAACAAAGCCCTAACTCCTCTCCTGCTATACTTGTAACTTGTCCACTGTGTCTTACCGGTCCTCCATGCCTGGGCTGTTCCAGCTCTGCTCCCGCTCCTTCTCCCGTTCTCTCCATCCAACTTTGCTTGGGTTGGGGCGCCACGCCTTCCTCTCCTCCTCAGGTTCTCCTCCCCTCCTCCATTCCGATGGTCCACTTGGCTCCCTTTCACTGATGCTAGCAAATATCAATACACCATTACTATCAAGTGATTCTGATTCCCAGATTTATGTACCCCCTCCACACCAAAAAAGTGAAAAATAAGTCTTAGGCTAAAAAATATTTCTTGGTTCTCAGGCACCGCCGCATCATCACAGGCTGCCGCATGTTTCGTTTTTAGTTCCATTTAAAAAAAAAAAAAATATCCTTAAATAGTCTGCGTCTCGAACATACGACACCAAAAGTGAATTGTTACAATACTTGAAAACAATGCGATCCAATATAACATGCAGTTACTTCCCTTTTCATGTGCACTGCTTTACTGCGCATCTTGTGTGTTATCATGGTTATAGTCATGGCGGCAATAGGAGTTAGTGTGCTTGTTTTGCTGTTTGCAAATTTGGTCAACGAAAATATTAAATTTGCGATAAAACATCACCAGACATGATTTACAAATTCAATGGTATTTGTGTGCTGTATGCGGGACAATCTTTCATGCGCAGTGGTTAAGATTTACAATTACATGTGTATTTATCTCGTAAAATAAGTGGGAAATGCTAATTTATATGCCCCGTCTGTAAAGCGAATCGGAATGAAGCACATCACCAGTGCATACGAAGTCCCTACATTTGCAATATAAACGTGTTTGTCTTCCACAGAAAAAGATAACATCGTATCCCTTAAGGGAATTCAGGAAAAATGAACAGTTTATAACAATTAAACTTGGCCAATACAAATTTGAAATTTGAGATAAAACATCACTAGACATGATGATTTACCGATTAAATTTATTTCCTGTTCTGATTGGCATTGTTTTAAATGCAGAGATTGAGATTACCGTGTATCTTGTCTCATAAACTAAGCTGAAAGTAGCAATCAGCTGTACACACGTTTCTCAGAATCTACCGGTGATTCAGTCAAAAATTACCCAATAATATAATTTTAAAGAATTTTGATACAATGAGCGGAAGAATTATCTGTAACTAATATTTTATCAGGAATAATTTATTCCAATATCATGTTAGTTGCAGCTTTACTATATACATGTGTGACCATCTCGACCACAGAAAAACCAAACATCTCTTGAGAGAGACTTGATACTGCTGTACACCACCATCAGCATTTTTCCAGTGCAGTGCAGTGCAGTGAAGTTTTGGTATTATGCAGTGGATTGAACCCCCAACCTCCTGCTTTCTTGGCAGGCGATCTACCACTAGACCATGGTGACAGTCTGTGCTTATACTAGTTGACCAATGCTGATACACTTGGGACAAATGTCATCATGCAAGGTAAAAATGACATGCTTCATCACTTTTTGATCGGAAATATTTCTGTCAATACCATATTTGAAAAACATTTTGAGGGTGTTTTAATAGACAACAAGTCAATGTCCAAAGAAATGTTCAAACCGATCTGAAACACTGTCACATTGCATATCATCATTATGACCATGATGACCCAAATCTGAAAAGATGAACACCAGTTGAAACAAAACAAACTTCAGAACCAAATTCAAATACCAAAGGACTTAGGCACACACATTTTGTTATGCAAATCAACTCCCTAGTGTTAAATTATATTTACATGAAAGGTGTTTGTCCATTCTTGACATCATGGAAACATCGGTCTCCATGACAACGCCTATGATGAACAATTTAATATATGCCACACCTTGACATCACAGAAACATGAGTCACTATGACAACGCCTATGATGGGCAAAAAGAGTTCAACTCTCAAAACATGAAACAGGCTTTGTTCATACACACAATAAATTGGTTGGGGCAGTACTGTCTGTTGTTCAGAATACCATGGTGAATACAACTCTGGCCTTTGTGTGACCAGCTTATGCTTTTTCCACCACCCTGCTCAGGAAAGAGTGGACAAGAAAATATCCTTTGTGTGTGTTTTAGGGTGCATAGGTGCATGTCCAACACCATGCCATACTTTCGGCAAGCCTCGGAATTTTTCCACTTTTATCAACTCGTGTTGATATATTTGATATCAAAAGACACTCGGGAGAGATTTTATTTATCATCCAACATCATTCTTCCAACTTTTTCAATTTGTAGACAGTAATTAGAAGGGTCTTCAGTGTAAAAAGTACTGCTATCAGCTTCAGTAGCAGAGCCATTAGTGATGTCATTTGATTGTGACGTCATGGTAACCAGTGACGTCATAATGGTCTGCAAAGCATTGTGATGTCATTTCATCGCAGCGATATCTACAGTGTAGATATCGCTTGATCTAATCCAAGCGATATCTCCTGTGGGAGCCAGTTTTGGATGATAAATACCCTTCTCAGACACCGTATACAGACTCCAAGCTGACAAGTCCTTGTTTTAGCCCTTAATGGGGAGTGCCATGCAGGGTGACAAATACAGTTTGTTTCGGTCTTTCGCTATGACACAGACGGGGACTGAACCATGACCTCCACTCTCAGGCAGACCTTCTATCTCCTGAAAAGCACCAGATGAGGAAGTCCCACAGTTTCATGTCCAAGACGTTTGTCCACTCTTGACATCATGGAAACATAGGTCACCATGACAACGCCTATGATGCCCAGCTTTATACACGCCACATCTTAACATCACAGAAACATCAGTCACCATGACAACTACATTGATTGACAGACACTAATACTGTTACAATTCTTAGCTTCCTCACATTCAGCCAGTTAACACAACATTACAGTTCGATCCTCATACAAGTTGACTTTCATCAACAATGACCGTGGGGGTCTATTAACTGCTGGGAATGTATACAGGATTTCTCATGCTTTAGCACATATTAGTTGGTTACAAACACCTGACCACTACCTTAGAAATTTGTCAACTATCCAATACAGCCTCTCTCTGCCTGATAACAATTTATTCAGCCTAACACTTTTCTGACACAACCAACTGTTCCCCGATACACCTGATCACTACCTATTCAGCTGTGTGGCTACAACTACACTGAAAGACTTTGAAAAAACATTCAATTTTGTTTTGTGTTTTGAGATTGACTTGAGATGCTTGAAAACATGGTGCTTTTGCATTGTGGGTGAGTATATCTGCAACTCACCCCTTGCCGCTCTCTTCCTGGCGCCGCTTGGCCTCCCTCTCCTCTATTTCCCTCTCGCGCTGTCTCTGTTTCTCTGCTTGCTCTTCCAGCTTCGCCAGCTTTTCGTTATATTCCCGCTCCTCCTCCTCCCGCTTCATCCTCTCCACGTTCTCCTTCTCCTCACGTTCTGAAACCCATCATTCATACATCAAAGTTCAATTACTGCCCTGTCGGTGTTTTGGCTGACCACTAACACAGCAATACTCCAGCCTTCTGACAGCAGCCTGTCAATAATCATGTCTGGAGTCAGACCACCATTAAGTCCTCGCTAACGACAAACAAAGGTTCTTTGGACCTCTTCTTACCACAGTGCTCCAGATAAGCTGCGTATCTGCGTGAAATAGGCATAAAAAATGCAGAAATATGCAGTAAAATAAAATCCAAGCGTATCAAATACGCAACGAACATTACAGATACGCTACAAAAATAAAACTTGTGCGTATCATCAAAATAGTGTTAAGTAACCCTGCGTATTCAATTAGCAAATCAGCAACTTATTTTGAAATTATAAACGGGCATTCCGTCAACCTTGCCAAACTCCACGATGACAGTTACATCATGATCATTTGCCATCACACTTTCTTGTGGGAGTATCGTGGTATTTTTGAGTCCTATAAAGCTCTCGAACCCACACGACACCAGTTTGCAGGGACTAGATGAATAGTGTTTTTAAATATTTAACTTAAATACCCACATGTGTAAAAACTAGTGGGTAACAGAAATTTGAATACGCAGGTAGAATTACTAATACCCAATGATTTTAAAATGCATGGGTAAAATACCCACAACACCAAAAGCTTATCTGGAGCTCTGTTACCAGGACCCCCCTAGGGTTTGCACTTTGTCCTATGTAGCAGTTAGTTGTATGAATGTACTTGACGTGTACATGTCTTAATTTAGAGACATTTTTCTTATTAGTTCAGGACTGATGGCAAATCATCTGATCTGTCTCCTCTTACACTTTCTACAATATGTGAACTAAACAATCTAGCCCTGGATACTCCACTCAGACACAGTATCCTGACTCCGAGACAACAAGTCTTTGTTTCAGCCTCTAAATGCCGAGCGCCAGACAGGGTAACAACAAGTACCATCTTTTAACGTCTTTTTGTATAACACGGCCTGCAACCAAACCCTGTGCTCTCCAGGCGGACTCTCTACCACTAGACCACGGAGGCTGACTCTCAAAAGTCTGAGCTACTATACCAAAGCCATAATAGTTTTCTTTTCTGCATTAAGGTACTTGTCAATTATAGCAAGTTTAAATTCATCCACTTTAGTGATTTATCACAACATTCTAAAGAATTTACCCTTCTTAGGCCTCACTGCATGTATCTGTTTTAACGGTTTAGGACGATTACCCAGTCCGCAACCTCAGCCAGGAACCTGATTACAGCCAATTATCCCAACATACTTTAAACCCCAACCCTAACTCACAGAAGGTAAAATGGTCAAACCCTTAAGGGCCAACTGTGTGAAGATGTTTACCTCTCTTAAGGGCTTCATCTTTGGCCCGCTGTGTTGCCTCTTCTTTCTCTTCAATCCACTTCCGCCTTTTCTCTTCCTTGCGGCGTTCTTTGCGTTCTATCAGTCGCCGCTTTCGTTCCTCTCCCAATTTCTGCTCAAATTCCTTCAAGTTTGCCTGTTGCAAGACAAGGTTCATACAGATATGAAACACTAACATTCAAGGCTTTTATAAGACCTTATTACTTGGGTTATTAGCCTTAGTCTGTCAACATTTTTTAAATCCACCATACCATGTATGAGTAGAATGGCCATGTATGAGTAGAATGGCCATGTATGAGTAGAATGGCCATGTATCAGTAGAATGGCCATGTATGAGTAGAATGGTCATGTATCAGTAGAATGGCCATGTATGAGTAGAATGGCCATGTATCAGTAGAATGGTCATGTATCAGTAGAATGGTCATGTATCAGTAGAATGAACATCAGACATTTCCCAACAATATCTGTTCTCACAACCAATAAATAACACATTCAGCCTTGTCATGAAGTCTGTATGGTCTTAGGCACACACTTCTATTGCTGTGATAAATGACACTTAAATGGTTATTAACAAGTACATTTATATGTCATTTTGTACAAATTCAAAGCTTTTCAAGCTATTTTAGTCATTTTCAAGGCTTTTCAAGCTATTTTAGCCATTTTCAAGGCTTTTTAACCTATTTTAGCCATTTTCAAGGCTTTTCAAGGTGGACACTAAAAAATATATTCAAGGCTTTTCAAGAGGGACATTTAAATTCAAAGCCTTTTCAAGCCCTTATGAATCCTGCAAGATTTGAAGAATAAATATTCTTGGTTCATCATATTACAGTTTACACGATCATTCCCTCCAACAGGACAACCGTCCATACTGGGATGGGCACTAACACAGTAATATGATCCAAATACAGAGTCCCGCTGAACCCCAATCTGAATGCTGAACAAAAATCAAACACAAGTTGAACTTGCATGTGTCAAAGGTGCTGGCCCAATTTTCAGGTCATTATGTACAGTGAACGGGCAAATGGCATTAGAACTTTTTCAGGAAATTACCACTTCTTGAAAGGAAAATCTGTCACTACCAAATTAAGAAAAAAAGCAAATTCATGATATTTTGAAAGACAATTGGTCAATGTCCGAGAAAAAGTACCAATCTGAATTCCTGTCACGTTGCATATTGCAAATTATTATTATCATGATTATCATTATTATTATTATTATAATTACAGTAAACTACGGTTATAACGTAACTCAAAGGGACCAGTAATTTTAGTTTGTAATAACCGTAGTTCGTTATAAGCATATAAACAGCATATGGACGGGACACAAATGGACGGGACTAAAAAATAAGTTCATTATATCCGTCAGTTTGTTATAAGCATGTTCGTTATAAACATAGTTTACTGTATTAGAAAGGTGTTTGTCCACTCTTGACATCATGGAAACATCAGTTACCATGACAACGCCTATGATGAACAGTTTACTATATGCCACACCTTGACATCACAGAAACATGAGTCACTATGACAACGCCTATGATGGGCAAAAAGACTTCAACTCTTAAAACATGGAACAAGCTTTGTTCATACACACAATGACTTGGCTAGGGCAGTACTGTCTGTTGTTCAGAATAACATGAAGATACCTAACCATGTCATCAGTAATCTCAAACCTCTGCTGCATAGAGGGCACTCATATTTTACCTCCAAAATTTATACCTCACTCTCTTAGTACCAGAGCACCAAATTAGCACTACTTTCAGCAACACAGTGGGGGACCCCTGAAAAGGGCATCTCACATTCAACCCATGATAGGAAACAAACCCAGGTCTACGGTGCGACGAGCAACGCTTTAACCACTAGGCAACCCCATTGCCTCTTATAAATACTATTCGACACACCTGATCACTACCTATTCAGCTGTGTTCTGCAACTATCTGCTACACCTAACCCCTTCTGACACAAACAACTCTACCCGACTCACCTGATCACTACCTATTCAGCTGTGTGCTGCAACTATCTGCTACACCTACTTCCTTCTGACAGAAACAACTCTACCTGACTCACCTGATCACTACCTATTCAGCTGTGTTCTGCAACTATCTGCTACACCTAACCCCTTCTGACACAAACAACTCTACCCGACACACATGAGCACTAATTATTCAGCTGTGTGGCTACAACTATCTGCTACACCTAACTCCTGACACAAACAACTCTACCCGACACACCTGATCACTACCTATTAAGCTGTCTTCTGCAACTATCTGCTGCAACTATCTGCTGCAACTATCTGCTACACCTAACTCCTGACACAAACAACTCTACCCGACACACCTGATCACCACCTATTCAGCTTTGTTCTGCAACTATCTGCTACACCTAACCCCTTCTGACACTAACAACTCTACCCGAACACGCCTGATCACCACCTATTCAGCTGCATTCTATAACGAGCTCAAAGGGACCAGTAATTATAGTTTGTAATAACCATAGATCGTTTTAAGCATATAAACAGCATATATACATCAAATGGACGGGACTAAAAAATAAGTTTGTTATATCCGTCAGTTTGTTATAAGCATGTTCGTTATAAACATAGTTTACTGTATTAGAAAGGTGTTTGTCCACTCTTGACATCATGGAAACATCAGTTACCATGACAACGCCTATGATGAACAGTCTACTATATGCCACACCTTGACATCACAGAAACATGAGTCACTATGACAACGCCTATGATGGGCAAAAAGACTTCAACTCTTAAAACATGGAACAAGCTTTGTTCATACACACAATGACTTGGCTAGGGCAGTACTGTCTGTTGTTCAGAATAACATGAAGATACCTAACAATGTCATCAGTAATCTCAAACCTCTGCTGTATAGAGGGCACTCATATTTTACCTCCAAAATTTATACCTCACACTCTTAGTACCAGAGCACCAAATTAGCACTACTTTCAGCAACACAGTGGGGGACCCCTGAAAAGGGCTTCTCAAATTCAACCCATGATAGGAATCAAACCCGGGTCTACAGTGCGACAAGTGAATGCTTTAACCACTAGGCTACCCCATTGCCCCTTTAAGAATACTATCCGACACACCTGATCACTACCTATTCAGCTGTGTTCTGCACCTATATGCTACACCTAACCCCTTCTGACACAAACAACTCTACCCGACACACCTGATCACTACCTATTCAGCTGTGTTCTGCAACTATCTGCTACACCTAACTCCTTCTGACACAAACAACTCTACCATGTCTACCCGACACACCTGATCACTACCTATTCAGCTGTGTTCTGCAACTATCTGCTACACCTAACTCCTTCTGACAGAAACAAGTCTACCCGACACACCCGATCACTACCTATTCAGCTGTGTTCTGCAACTATCTGCTACACCTAACTCTTTCTGACACAAACAACTCTACCCGAACACTACCTATTCAGCTGTGTTCTGCAACTATCTGCTACACCTAACTCCTTCTGACAGAAACAACTCTACCCGACACACCCGATCACTACCTATTCAGCTGTGTTCTACAACTATCTGCTACACCTAACTCCTGACACAAACAACTCTACCCGACACACGTGATCACTACCTATTCAGCTGTCTTCTGCAACTATCTGCTGCAACTATCTGCTACACCTAACTCCTGACACAAACAACTGCTCCCCAACACACCTGATCACCACCTATTCAGCTGCGTTCTATAACGAGCTCAAAGGGACCAGTAATTATAGTTTGTAATAACCATAGTTCGTTATCAGCATATATACATCAAATGGACGGGACTAAAAAATAAGTTTGTTATATCCGTCAGTTTGTTATAAGCATGTTCGTTATAAACATAGTTTACTGTAATAGAAAGGTGTTTGTCCACTCTTGACATCATGGAAACATCAGTTACCATGACAACGCCTATGAAGAACAGTCTACTATATGCCACACCTTGACATCACAGAAACATGAGTCACTATGACAACGCCTATGATGGGCAAAAAGACTTCAACTCTTAAAACATGGAACAAGCTTTGTTCATACACACAATGACTTGGCTAGGGCAGTACTGTCTGTTGTTCAGAATAACATGAAGATACCTAACAATGTCATCAGTAATCTCAAACCTCTGCTGCATAGAGGGCACTCATATTTTACCTCCAATATTTATACCTCACACTCTTAGTACCAGAGCACCAAATTAGCACTACTTTCAGCAACACAGTGGGGGACCCCTGAAAAGGGCTTCTCACATTCAACCCATGATAGGAATCAAACTATGGTGCGACGAGCAACGCTTTAACCACTAGGCTACCCCATTGCCTCTTATAAATACTATTCGACACACCTGATTACTACCTATTCAGCTGTGTTCTGCAACTATCTGCTACACCTAACCCCTTCTGACACTAACAACTCTACCCGAACACACCTGATCACCACCTATTCAGCTGCGTTCTATAACAAGCTCAAAGGGACCAGTAATTTTAGTTTGTAATAACCGTAGTTCGTTATAAGCATATAAACAGCATATGGACGGGACACAAATGGACGGGACTAAAAAATAAGTTCATTATATCCGTCAGTTTGTTATAAGCATGTTCGTTATAAACATTGTTTACTGTATTAGAAAGGTGTTTGTCCACTCTTGACATCATGGAAACATCAGTTACCATGACAACGCCTATGATGAACAGTTTACTATATGCCACACCTTGACATCACAGAAACATGAGTCACTATGACAACGCCTATGATGGGCAAAAAGACTTCAACTCTTAAAACATGGAACAAGCTTTGTTCATACACACAATGACTTGGCTAGGGCAGTACTGTCTGTTGTTCAGAATAACATGAAGATACCTAACCATGTCATCAGTAATCTCAAACCTCTGCTGCATAGAGGGCACTCATATTTTACCTCCAAAATTTATACCTCACACTCTTAGCATGCTTAGTACCAGAGCACCAAATTAGCACTACTTTCAGCAACACAGTGGGGGACCCCTGAAAAGGGCTTCTCACATTCAACCAATGATAGGAATCAAACCCGAGTCTACAGTGCGACAAGCGAATGCTTTAACCACTAGGCTACCCCATTGCCCCTTTAAGAATACTATCCGACACACCTGATCACTACCTATTCAGCTGTGTTCTACAACTATCTGCTACACCTAACCCCTTCTGACAGAAACAAGTCTACCCAACACACCCGATCACTACCTATTCAGCTGTGTTCTGCAACTATCTGCTACACCTAACTCCTTCTGACACAAACAACTCTACCATGTCTACCCGACACACCTGATCACTACCTATTCAGCTGTGTTCTGCAACTATCTGCTACACCTAACCCCTTCTGACAGAAACAAGTCTACCCAACACACCCGATCACTACCTATTCAGCTGTGTTCTGCAACTATCTGCTACACCTAACCCCTTCTGACACAAACAACTCTACCATGTCTACCCGACACACCTGATCACTACCTATTCAGCTGTGTTCTGCAACTATCTGCTACACCTAAACCCTTCTGACAGAAACAAGTCTACCCAACACACCCGATCACTACCTATTCAGCTGTGTTCTGCAACTATCTGCTACACCTAACCCCTTCTGACACAAACAACTCTACCATGTCTACCCGACACACCTGATCACTACCTATTCAGCTGTGTTCTGCAACTATCTGCTACACCTAACCCCTTCTGACACAAACAACTCTACCATGTCTACCCGACACACCTGATCACTACCTATTCAGCTGTGTTCTGCAACTATCTGCTACACCTAACTCCTTCTGACACAAACAACTCTACCCGACACACCTGATCACTACCTATTCAGCTGTGTTCTGCAACTATCTGCTACACCTAACTCCTTCTGACAGAAACAACTCTACCTGACACACATGATCACTACCTATTCAGCTGTGTTCTGCTACACCTAGCCCCTTCTGACACAAACAACTCTACTCGACACACATGATCACTCATTTTTCAGCTGTGTGGCTACAACTATACTCAAACACTTTGAAAACTGTTATATAGCATATTCTTATTATGACCCTATCTGTTAAGATGAACACCAGTTGAATTACAACAAACTTCAGAACCTAATTCAAACACGAGGAGACCTGAGGCACACACATTTTTTTATGCAAATCAACTCTCTAAAGTATAACCAGGATATCATATTTACATGAAAGGTGTTTGTCCATTCTTGACATCATGGAAACATCGGTCTCCATGACAACGCCTATGATGAACAAATTGATATATGCCACACCTTGACATCACAGAAACATGAGTCACTATGACAACGCCTATGATGGGCAAAAAGAGTTCAACTCTCAAAACATGAAACAGGCTTTTGTCCATAAAGCCCATGGCTTGGTTAGGGCAGTACAAATCAAAGTAATTACCTCATAGTCGGATCTCCTGGCCTCCCGCAGACGTCCTATGAATTCATTCTTGTCTTCAATAACCCGGCTCAGTCTCTTCTGCGTCTCCAGGGCATGTTGTCTTTCATTCTTCAAAGCTTCAATCTGAACAAGGACCAAATATCAATATCAATTAAAATTCTAAAATCAATAAGGATTTGTAGTTTCAGATTTGTGATTTGTAGATGTCTGCACAACCACTACCTTCCCTCCATATTTTAATTTAGTCAAGAGTTGCCCCAGCCCCTACCACCTGGAAGGCTAGCGTCTAGTTTTGACTACCTCCCTCATAGAAAAGATCTAGTCTCAAAGAAAACATCAAGTCTTGACACACCCTCCCTCAAAGAAGTTCAGTATCAAGTCTTGACACACCCTCCCTCAAAGAAGTTCAGTATCAAGTCTTGACACACCCTCCCTCAAAGAAGTCCAGTATGAAGTCTTGACACACCCTCCCTCAAAGGAAACATAGTCTTGACACACCCTCCCTCAAAGGAAACATATAGTCTTGACACACCCTCCCTCAAAGAAGTCCAGTATCAAGTCTTGACACACCCTCCCTCAAAGAAGTCCAGTATCAAGTCTTGACACACCCTCCCTCAAAGAAGTCCAGTATCAAGTCTTGACACACCCTCCCTCAAAGGAAACATAGTCTTGACACACCCTCCCTCAAAGGAAACATAGTCTTGACACACCCTCCCTCAAAGAAGTCCAGTATCAAGTCTTGACACACCCTCCCTCAAAGATGTCCAGTATCAAGTCTTGACACACCCTCCCTCCATGAAAACAACAAGTCTTGACACACCCTCCCTCAAAGGAAACATATTGTCTTGACACACCCTCCCTCAAAGAAGTCCAGTATCAAGTCTTGACACACCCTCCCTCAAAGAAGTCCAGTATCAAGTCTTGACACACCCTCCCTCAAAGAAGTCCAGTATGAAGTCTTGACACACCAGTTGAATTAAAACAAACTTCAGAACCTAATTCAAACACGAGAAGACCTGAGGCAAGCACATTTTGTTATGCAAATCAACTCTCTAAAGTATAACCAGGATATCATATTTACATGAAAGGTGTTTGTCCATTCTTGACATCATGGAAACATCGGTCTCCATGACAACGCCTATGATGAACAAATTAATATATGCCACACCTTGACATCACAGAAACATGAGTCACTATGACAACGCCTATGATGGGCAAAAAGAGTTTAACTCTCAAAACATGAAAGAGGCTTTTGTCCATAAAGCCCATGGCTTGTTTAGGGCAGTACAAATCAAAGTAATTACCAAGTCAAAGAAGTCCAGTAACAAGTCTTGACACACCCTCCCTCAAAGAAGTCC
The DNA here is from genome assembly GCF_023055435.1 of Haliotis rufescens. Lineage (NCBI taxonomy): Eukaryota > Metazoa > Mollusca > Gastropoda > Lepetellida > Haliotidae > Haliotis > Haliotis rufescens. Next base: position 43,556,704 of record NW_025963802.1, read on the forward strand.
AGTATCCAGTCTTGACACACCCTCCCTCAAAGAAGTCCAGTATCAAGTCTTGACACACCCTCCCTCAAAGAAGTCCAGTATCAAGTCTTGACACACCCTCCCTCAAAGAAGTCCAGTAACAAGTCTTGACACACCCTCCCTCAAAGAAGTTCAGTATCAAGTCTTGACACACCCTCCCTCAAAGAAGTCCAGTATCAAGTCTTGACACACCCTCCCTCAAAGAAGTCCAGTATCAAGTCTTGACACACCCTCCCTCAAAGAAGTCCAGTAACAAGTCTTGACACACCCTCCCTCAAAGAAGTTCAGTATCAAGTCTTGACACACCCTCCCTCAAAGAAGTCCAGTATCAAGTCTTGACACACCCTCCCTCAAAGAAGTCCAGTAACAAGTCTTGACACACCCTCCCTCAAAGATGTCCAGTATCAAGTCTTGACACACCCTCCCTCAAAGAAGTTCAGTATCAAGTCTTGACACACCCTCCCTCAAAGATGTCCAGTATCAAGTCTTGACACACCCTCCCTCAAAGAAGTCCAGTATGAAGTCTTGACACACCCTCCCTCAAAGAAGTCCAGTATCAAGTCTTGACACACCCTCCCTCAAAGAAGTCCAGTATCAAGTCTTGACACACCCTCCCTCAAAGAAGTCCAGTATCAAGTCTTGACACACCCTCCCTCAAAGAAGTCCAGTATCAAGTCTTGACACACCCTCCCTCAAAGAAGTCCAGTATCAAGTCTTGACACACCCTCCCTCCATGAAAACATCAAGTCTTGACACACCCTCCCTCAAAGAAGTCCAGTATCAAGTCTTGACACACCCTCCCTCCATGAAAACATCAAGTCTTGACACACCCTCCCTCAAAGATGTCCAGTATCAAGTCTTGACACACCCTCCCTCAAAGAAGTCCAGTATCAAGTCTTGACACACCCTCCCTCCATGAAAACATCAAGTCTTGACTCGGCCACCCTTCTTCCAAGAAGTCAGATATAAGTCGGATAGAGCGAGTAGGATTTCACACGCTTAACACTATTCCAGCCTCATCATGAGCTGGAGAAACAAAATGACCAATACTGTACCAATGTTGGGAATCAAACCCAGGTCTTGGCTGTGAAGAGTCAATTCTTCAACAAAAGCCAGTGTTGACTCACCCGCTCCAGCTCCTGGTTCTCCCAGAACTCCTTGGCCTGGATGCTTTCATTGTTGTACTGCTGCTGCAGGAGTGGGATTTCAATCAGACGCATGGCCCTCTGGTGGAAGTCGACCTACAAAACACAGTACACATGTACACAGCTGTAAGTAGCAGCATTTTTTCTGAAAATATATCCAAATATTGGAGTTCTGACCCCCATGTATTAACCCTGGACCCCTATTTATTAACCTGGGACCCTCATGTATTAACCTGGGACCCCTATTTATTAACCTTGGACCCTCATGTATTAACCTTGGACCCCTATTTATTAACCTTGGACCCCTATTTATTAACCTTGGACCCCTATTTATTAACCCGGGACCCTCATGTATTAACCTTGTACCCCTATTTGTTAACCTAGGACCCCTATTTATTAACCCGGGACCCTCATGTATTAACCTTGGACCCCTATCTGTTAACCTAGGACCCCTATTTATTAACCTGGGACCCTCATGTATGAACCCTGGACCCCTATATATTAACCTGGGACCCCTCTTTATTAACCTTGGACCCCTACTTGTTAACCTAGGACCCCTATTTATTAACCTGGGACCCCCATGTATTAACCCTGGACCCCTATTTATTGACCTTGGACCCCTATTTGTTAACCTAGGACCCCTATTTATTAACCTGGGACCCCTATTTATTAACCTTGGACCCTCATGTATTAACCTTGGACCCTCATGTATTAACCCTGGACCCCTATTTATTAACCCTGGAATCCCTATTTATTGACCTTGGACCACTATTTATTAACCTGGGACCCCCATGTATTAACCCTGGACCCCTATTTAATAACCTTGGACCCCTATTTATTAACCTGGGACCCTCATGTATTAACCTTGGACCCTCATGTATTAACCCTGGACCCCTATTTATTAACCTGGGACCCCCATGTATTCACCCTGCACCCCTATTTATTAACCTGGGACACCTATTTATTGACCTTGGACCCCTATTTGTTAACCTAGGACCCCCATGTATTAACCCTGGACCCCTATTTATTAACCTTGGACCCCTATTTATTAACCTTGTACCTCCATGTATTAACCTGGGATCCCTATAATGAAAGGCTGTGAGTCCCTTGGACCCCCAAAATAAGTAACCAAGGTAAATCCAAGTAAGATGTCCCCATGGTCTCCTGCCCTCAGCCTCCCTCCTGCCCTCAGCCTCCCTCCTGCCCCTCCTCACCTTCTTCTCCTGAGTCTTGAGGCGCTCCTGCAGCTCTTTCTTCTCCTTCTCCAGCTGCTCCACCTGCTTGGCCATGATCTCGTCCACATCCAGCTCTGCAAACTCCTGCAATCACGAGGTCGGTCAATACTCCTGCTACATCACATCACATACTAGTTTGGACCAGACAAACCAGTGGTTGATATCATAAGCAACGACCAACACGATCAGCGTTCAATAAGATGGAGTCAACCTATTCCCCAAGACTGACCACCAAACCACGAAGTCCCTTTTCACAGCAACAAAGGATATTTTGGACCAATTCTATGTGGGATTCCCAACTGTGTGACATTCTCTTTTTGTGGATAAACAATTCTACATGTTGAGTGACCCATCTTAAGCACTATTTTATCTTGTCTGTGCATATCTTTTTATTTTGTTTCTGTTTGTGCGTTTAGCAATATTCCAGCTATATGACAGCGGTCTGTAAATAATCAAGTCTGGACTAGACAATCCAGTGACTGACATCATGAGTATCGATCCACGCAATTGGGATATGATGACATGCATCAACCAAGTCAGTGAGCCTGACCACTGTGCATGTTTATACTGTAGTTAGCCCAAAGTTCTGGCATGCAACTTTAATATTAAAACACATCTCGCACACCATTTGTCAAATACAGGAGAACAACCATAGAAGCATATGTGCATTTAATCAAAACATTTCTAAACTTTTTAGGTCACAATAAACAAATACGAATCAAGTTGTGAGATGTAGACATTAGCCAAGTGCCAGTTAGTGCTGCACCTACCTCCTCGTCTATATCCTTGAAGATCCTGGCCCCAAGATCCGTCTTTCTCAGCTGTTCAATCCTCTCCTTGACGTGTTTACGTTTGATCTCCTGGTGCTCCATCAGCTGTCGCTGCTTCTTCCTCTCCTCTGCTTCACGCTCCAGACGAGCCATCTCCGCCTCATATGCCTTGCGGCGCTGGGACTCCACCTGCTCCATCTCCTCCTTCTCCTGCAACATCACCGACCTTATTTCAGACCCCCGTTACACATATCATCTACCCTAACCCAGGTGCATCACCGGTCATTTCAGACCCCCGTTACACATATCATCTACCCTAACCCAGGTGCATCACCGGTCATTTCAGACCCCCGTTACACATATCATCTACCCTAACCCAGGTGCATCACCGGTCATTTCAGACCCCCGTTACACAGATCATCTACCCTAACCCAGGTGCATCACCGGTCATTTCAGACCCCCGTTACACAGATCATCTACCCTAACCCAGGTGCATCACCGGTCATTTCAGACCCCGTTACACAGATCATCTACCCTAACCCAGGTGCATCACCAGTCATTTCAGACCCCCGTTACACAGATCATCTACCCTAATTCTGCAGTATCACTGCCATCGTTTCAGACTCAGGTTACACAGATCATCTTCCCTAACCCAGGTGCATCACTGCCGTCATTTTAAGCCCATGTTACACAGATCATCTACCCAAACCCTCGTGCATTGCCAACGTCATTTCAAATTATCTCCAACACTTCTTCGGAAACTTCACTTGGTAAGGACAAGAGTGATGACGGGTGTGGATGTTGGTGTTGTTGATTTGAGACTTTTGGAGGCAAGAGAATATCAGTTGGGGAAGTCTTATGGTGGGCGAGGGTGCTATTGTAAGCGTTTGGATGAGGATGTGGATGTGCATGCATGTGGTTCGGTGGTGTGGTTGTTGGTTGCTGTTTGTGAATAGGTGAGGTTGTTGGGTGATGTTGATGGGTGTGGTTGTTGAGGTTGTTCTGTGAGGTTGGGTGTGGTTGTTGGAGGTGGTTGGTGAGGCAGATGGGTTTGCTAGTGCGTGGTTGAGTGTGGGTTTTGTTGTTGAGGTTGTTCTGTGAGGTTGGGTGTGGCAGTCTACACTAATGCAGAAGCCACAGCAGTATTTAAGTTACCCTCTGATCATTCATGTGTTCCAGCTGTTCCTTCCTGTCCTCAATGATCTGGCGTCGCTGCAGCAGTCGCATGTGCTCCTTGCGTCCTGTCATCCGGTAGTTGTTGATTATCTGGGCCCGCAGCTCATTTGTCTCCTGCAACACAACACAGCACAGGCTACAGACACAGGCTACAGACACAGGCTAAAGACACAGGCTAAAGACACAGGCTACGGACTCTGGTTAAAGACACAGGCTACAGACACAGGCTAAAGACACAGGCTACAGACTCTGGTTAAAGACACAGGCTACAGACTCTGGTTAAAGACACAGGCTAGAGACTCTGGCTACAGACACAGGCTACAGAGTCTGGTTAAAGACGCAGGCTACAGACTCTGGTTAAAGACACAGGCTTTGTATTAGGCTAAAAACTCAAAACACTTGCTTCTCGGGCAACAGTATTTTAGTCTTGGAATGTTTAACACCCAGGTGTAACAATTTTATAAAATCATAGTAAAATAATGGACTTGTTTCTGTAAGCAGACCATGAGAGCCTAGAAATTTTACAGTCAAGGCTTTACGTTTATCAAAGATGCTTACATCAATATTCTCGGGTTTGATCTTGTTCATAGCTTTCTGCAGGGCAGCGGCCAGTGATGTCAGCTGGTTGCGGATGTTTTCACTGGGCATGCTCTGTATGAATGGACCTTCAGGCACATCTTCCTTCTGTGACACACCAAGGTTGGTTCCAAAACTCAGCGATCGGGTGCTGTGACAAATCCGCACCTGCAACAAACATCCCAGGTCATAATAAACATGTCCTGCAGGAGTGAGTGAGTGAGTATGGTTTTACGCCGCTTTTAGCAATATTCCAGCAATATCACGGCGGGGGACACCAGAAATGGGCTTCACACATTGTGTCCTGCAGGACAGGGACAGAATTGTTTGTTTGTTGTTTAATGCTGACTAATCCAGTGATATGACAGCGCTCTGTAAATAATCGAGTCTTGACCAGACAATCCAGTGATTGACATCATGAGCATCGATCCCACCTCTTACGACAAGCATAGTCGCCTTTTACGGCAAGCATGGGTTGCTTAAGACCTGAAAAAAGTCGACCGAGATCATGAACGAGAAAAGAAAAACATATTTCATGGCCCTTTTTTTTCCCTTGATGTGAACAAAATTGGATAAAACTGTAATAGTTACCACCATCCACAACACACACGTTCAGGAGGATATGAGTTCATGGTGGGGACATGTTCATGGCAGAGACACATATGTGACAGAAAGTCACACATACATGACAGAAAGACACACATACCTGCAGTTCTAGGTTCTTGGCAGCATTCACAATTATTCTCTCCAAACGGAACTTGGTAGCGAACGGGACCAGTGAAGCAAATCGAGAAAATTCGACTGTTTGGTACACTTGTGACACCTGCGAAGAAATTATATTTTAACCTTGGTCAAAATGTGATGGCAAAATCAGAGATGTGATGATTATGGCTTTTCGAAAGATTACAATGGATTGAGCGGAACAAGTTTCCTGTTTCATGTGATCAGTGCATAAAGAATTTTGGTTCCATAAATGTTATACATGCAAATATTTTGTGAAAAAAATTCAAAAATTGTTATTTGGGTAGGACAAGAGTAAAAGCGTAATCTGAGGTTAAAAAGCTAACGGTGGCATCTCTGCTGGTGGCGACATACCTGTTTGAGTACTCGAGTGATGACGATGTCTTCAAGGGCTGGGTTATAACAGCTCAGCTCCTCTGTTTTCCCGATGAACTCCAGGCTTGGTGTGACCCTCTGCACCAGGCTCAGTGGATGGAAGTCTATCTCCAGGTGGCGGTACAGGTTCTGGAGCTCGGGGTGCACATACTGTGTCACATTGTACTTCAGCTGCAAGACAAAACATAATCATTACGAGTCAATGTCCCCTCAATGTGAGCTTAGTCAGACACTTGTGACACAGTGACTACTACCTACCAGATCCTTGATGAGGGCCTGACGGGTGGGCGGGACAGGCAGCATGAGCAGTGTGACTACTACCTACCAGATCCTTGAGGGTCTGACGGGTAGGCGGGAAAAGGCAACATGAGCAGTGTGACTACTACCTACCAGATCCTCTTGGCCTGATGAGTGGGGGGTGGGGTGGGGTGGGCAGGGCTGGGGTGGGCAGGGCAGGGCAGGGCAGGGCAGGGCAGGCAACATGAACAGTGTGACTTCTACCAACCAGATCCTCTTGGCCTGATGAGTGGGGGGTGGGGTGGGGTGGGCAGGGCAGGGCAGGGCAGGGCAGGGCAGGGCAGGGCAGGGCAGGGCAGGCAACATGAACAGTGTAACTTCTACCTACCAGATCCTTGATGAGGAGGGCCTGATGAGTGGGTGGGACGGGCAACCTGAGCAGTTTAGTAAAATCTAAATATTTTTTACATTTGTATACTTATCCTGCATTACTCCGTATTGCATTTACTGCTATGTTTGACAGAGAGACGAACTGTGTGAGATCCAGCTGCTGAAGAAAGTTGTCCCAACCAGCCCAGGAGGCAGCGCCCTCTCACAGTCGGCACGTGACCCGGAAGTCATGACGTCACACAAAAAGACATAACTGCTTTAAACATAACATCTGAAACTTCGTGGGGAGGTAGCGTAGCGAAAGGGAGGGCACTTAGACTTCGTAATGCAGGATAAGTATTCAAATGTAAAAAATATTTAGATTTTACTAAATTTTTTAACTTATCCTGCATTACTCCGTATTGCATCTTTATCAGACGGCTTGGCTGGTGGGCATACCTGCAGATGTGAACCATATTAAACCCTCGTCAAGGTCCGATGAATCCGCACCGCATACAAGTGATGACCGGAACATCTACGACCATTCCTGTCTTCAGGAAACAAGAGTCGATGCAAAAACGAAACGCCCGAATAGGTAACCGACATACAATGAGGCGTGTAGCCAAAATATATAACTTACCGAAGAGCGAAAGCGAAACGCAGTAGAACCCTCTAATCTGAGGTGATAAACACCAGAGAGTTCGACGGGCCCCGCTCGGGGAATCGAAGAATCAGCAGCGTCGGCGGCAAAATCTACGACCAATCCCAAGAGCGAATGCGAAACGCAGGAGAGCCCTCTAGGCTGGAGGCAAGGAACACCGGTGAGGTCGACGGGCACCGCTCAGGTACCAGAGAAGCAGCGGCGTTGGCGTCGGCGCCGGTGTCCACATCTACTACCATTCCTGTCGTCAGGAAACGAGAGTTGATGCAAAAAGTAAAACCCGGATAGGTGACAGCAATAGAATGAGTCGGGTAACCCAAAACTAAAACTGACCTAAGAGCGAATGCGGAACGCAAGAGAGCCGTCTCGTCTGGGGTGATAAACACCAGAGAGGTCGACGGGCCCCGCTCAGGGTATCAGAGAATCAGTGGCGTCGGAGATAGATGACCTGTTGGGCTACAACCAGGGACCAAAACTGTGAACGCTGGCGACAACTTTCAAGGCTACATCACTGAAGTAGTGGTTGGTGAAGGCGGTGTCCGATCGCCACGAACAGGCTTCCCTGAACGACGGGATGGAACAGTATACCGTGAAGAACCAGTGTAAATACGATCGCCCTGATCTCATTTTATTTCAGGTAATAGCCTTTGGGGGGAGGGTCCAATCCGGCGGCTCATACGCTTTAAGGATGACCGCCCGGAGCCACAGGGAAAAGTATTCTGGCTGACCAACGACAGCGATGAAAGGGAGACCGGCAGAAAAAGGTGTTTCCTAGACTTGCGGCAGTCTTTAGATCGTAGAATAACCTTCAGTGCCCTTACTGGGCATAATGACGCTCATCCTCATCCTCGGCACCCACACTGGACGAGGGGGGAGGGGACAAGGAATGATCTATCAGGCTGTCCTGGGAGTTGAGTCTTTACGCTGACGTCCCAGTACGGTCCATGATGAACGGCGCCCTGGGTACCGCATTCGAACCGGGCATGGGAGACGTCGAGGGCGTGCTGTACATGGACTCGAGCGGCAGTAGTCAAAACCAGTAGAAACACCCGTCTTCTACTTAAGGTCGTAGAAGGAAGACGAGGGGAATGGTTCGAAAGGCGTTGAAGACCGCATTCAGATCCAACGCAGGCGGTCCGAACTTGGTATTCAGGTCTTCAAGACTGAACGAGCGCAGCCAGGCCCGTAGGTCGGGAATTTTCGTCTTTCTCCGATCGTCCGGGATGGCCAGAACGGAGTAGATGGCGACCAGGTATGTGGGGGTGGTAAGCCCTTCAACCGACGGGTGCTACACAAGTACAGAAGGAACTGATCCAGAATCTGCGGTGACGCTGTCATCGGATCCTGGTGTTTGTCAGAACAAAATGCCTGGAACAAGCATCATTTATCAGCATACAGTCCCCCTGTAGATGGACGGTGGGCTGAAGCAATAGCCTTGGTCGCTCTAGCCAAATAGCCCTTGGCTTTCTGCATGTGTGTCAGGCGTGCAGACGATAACATGCGGGTATGAGGGTGTGGCAACAGACCGTGTGGTTGGACCACACAGGAAGTTCCAGGGGTTGTCTCTGGCTATGTTTCGGAGGTCGATAACCCAACTTCTGGCTGACCAATAAGGCGAGACCAAAGTCAATGGCAGGGGTCGAGTGGCCTGGATCTCTGAAGAACCGTGGGAGGGAGAACCGGAGTCGGAAAAGCGTACGCGCGTAATCCTTCTCAGGAACGATGGAAGGCTTCGACTGCCACAGCGGTCGTATCCGGCACAGGTGGAATGGAAGACGACTGCTGGCCACATTCAGATATGAGGCAAACAGATCTAGGGTTGGGGTGTCGACTGTTTCACATAGTCTGGCCCGAGGCGCCGGAGAGCGTGAGGCGTCGGAGAGCTTGAGGCGCCTGGAACGCCTAAGATGGTGATTCTCGGGGGCGCCGGTCGAGTTTGTAGCGCCGGGAGAGGGGCGAGAACTCTGGGTCCGCAAACACCACACTACGGTGACGTCGTCAGTGGACACGATCAACAGGGCGTGACCGAGAATGCACTGTCAGCAAGTGCCGTCCTGGATAAGCATTTATCTCGAGGCTGTTGCTGTGCCTATGGTGTTGATCTCTGGATCACAGGTGGTCACAATGTGGGCTGGCGTGGGCCACTAGCCACTGACAAGGTGGCAGGGGAGGTAGTCAGCAACAGGGGTCTGCGATTGCGTACCGTCGGTACGATTCGGAAAAAGGTGTGATCGCCTGCGAGCCAACCTCAAGTAGACGAAGTAAACTAGCTTCACAATCGACCGCCGGGGCATCGACGTAACCGGGTAGTAGGAAGTCGAGGCAATATGGCCATTGCACGAAGTAATGAGATCGTTTTCATCCCTGAAGCGGCGTATAAGTACTCCTGTTCTTATATCGAGGTGACGATGGAGGACGACAACACGATACGAGGCAGGTATGCAACAGGGGTCAGTGGGACGGCCGAGGGACTTTAAGTATCAAATCGACACTGTGTCCGGTAGTCAAGGCGGAAGATAGGAAGGTGTCGTAGTCGAAAAGATCAAACCGGACGAAGGAAGGCGATCTTTTCCATCCCTTGAACGCCTATAGGCGCTATCGTTCTTATAGCGAAGGGTTGATGAAACAAGGTTCCTCGTGACAGCCGTGTTGGTAGAGGAGGTCTATTGTTTCCAACATTCGTGCATGGATGGACTGCGACAGGCGCCTGGTTGAGTGGTATCACCAAGCGTACAGGTAGACATGGAAACCAATCTGTAGAAATACATGGCACCCCTTGCTATGGTAAGTTGACCTAAATCCGGTCGGAGTTGTTGACAGTCCGAGTACTTGACAAGTGACATGTAAATCACTCTGCGCAGTGGCCGAGAAAACCGCCTTGGAGTCGGAACTGAGGTGCAAACTCCACACACAGACAATCCTCAATGAACTGTGTGAGAGACGATCAAGTGGTGTACCCGAGTTTTGCGATAAAACACGGAACCCCATGGGCGTCGTGTAAAACCCGGGGAGCGCCGAGGAAGAGTCTCTCTCAGGAACGCTGGCGCTAGGGTAGGGTAGAACAGCGTTGATGTCTGCGATGTCGACGAAGTAAACTCTTTGTAAGTGGATGTCGTCATCGAATCTGATACAGACGCTGTTCACATGACGCTCTGTTTCGATGGAAACCCGCAGGTCATCTCTCCGGAATCATAGCGCTTTAAACGACGGGAGTATGGATAACGTCTCAGTGGGCAAGTTGAATCAGACCAACTGTCTATTGGTTGAAATGATTCCACCCAGGAAGTAGTACGATAGTCACGATCCCGAAGACCGACGGGAGAGTAGCGACAGGAGCGGCGACAGTTGTTTCACCATGCTTCTCCGTGTGACGAGTTATGAGACGGCAGCAAGAGAAGAGGGCAGTGGCGCCGGGGAGGCGATTGCCGATGGTGCCCCTTAAGCCGCAGTAGAAGATCGGATGGTCGGCTCGTTGATCTGAGCTTGATAAAGCTTGTTGATCTGAAGCTTGTTGAGCGCCGAAGACATCAGAGGATGCGGAGGGGCCGGAGCGCGGAGACATCAGAGGCGCCGGTGGCACCGAGTCATCGGAGGCGCCGGGAGCGCCGAGTCATCAGCTTGTCATGAACAAGTCATGAAGCTTGTTGAGCGCCGAGACATCAGCGGCGCCGAGTCATCGGAAGCGCCGGAGGCACCGAGTCATCAGAGGCGCCGAGTCATCGGAGGCGCCGGGAGCGCCGAGTCATCGGAGGCGCCGGAGGCGCCGTGTCATCAGAGGCGCCGAGTCATCAGAGGCGCCGAGACATCGGAGGCACCGTGTCATCAGAGGCGCCGAGACATCGGAGGCGCCGCGTCATCAGAGGCGCCGCGTCACAGAAGCGCCGGAGGCGCCGGGAGCGCCGTGTCATCAGAGGCGCCGGAGGCGCCGTGTCATCAGAGGCGCCGGAGGCGCCGGGAGCGCCGAGACATCGGAGGCGCCGGGGGCGCCGGAGACATCAGCGTTGACGGTGTTGGAGACCGTGAACGGTCGTATGTCGTGCCAGGGGAGGCAGACTCTACGTTGGGAGCGCTGGAGCCGCCGGTGGAGTAGGAGACCGTGAACGGTCGTATGTCGTGCCATGGGAGGCAGACTCTACGTTGGGAGCGCTGGAGCCGCCAGTGGAGTAGGAGACCGTGAACGGTCGTATGTCGTGCCATGGGAGGCAGACTCTACGTTGGGAGCCGCCGTGAAGCTCCGCTGAGCGCTGCTGCCGTCAACGTAGGTGGGGGTCGACGAGCACGTTGAGCGAGGTGTGTCCTGGATACTCGCATGAGCTGAAGGATCACAGCGACGAATGACTGCAACATCGGCACTGCCTTGTGAAAGTACAGGGCGTCGTACAATCACGGCAGAAAGGGGCGGCCCCGGCCAGATTTGTTCCCGCGGCAACAAGTGCAGCGAGGCAGAAAATCTGGAATTTAAGCAAAACATAACTATGTGGCAAAGCCACAAAGTGCGGGAAGCATAATGTGTGGCCAATCACAAAGTATGGGAAGCATAAAGTAACTCAAAAACAGTATATTTTATTAAAGTTTATGAGATAAACAAGTACGCTAAAAGGGAGCGAAAAGGCAATGCCTTAACCAAACACGTAACCATGTGGCAAAACCACAGAGTACGGGAGACATAATGTAACTCATAAACTTCGTATTATATTGAAGTTTATGAGAAGAAACAATTACGCTTAGAGGTAGCGAAAAGGCAAGGCTTTAAGCACACCAAAACAACATACATAAATGTAATGTATTACCCAAGCCAAAGAGAGAATTCAAAACGCAGATCACGACATTACGTGGCCACGTGGTGAATGGCCAAAATGGCGGGAAAGAAAACAAAATGGCGGGAACAACATTGCGCCCGTAAATTACTGTGACGTGAGCCACAGACGAGCGATGAACGTTACAATTTACGAATGGGAAGACCCTAAGGTCACGGCCCATAACAGGTAACAATGTAGCAGCATATAATGAATGTAGAAACACGCAAAATATAAAAAACAAATAATAAGCTTTAATTTCCACAAGGGATACAAAGTACGTCCATCCGTGGAGGTGACAAAGCAGTTATGTCTTTTTGTGTGACGTCATGACTTCCGGGTCACGTGCCGACTGTGAGAGGGCGCTGCCTCCTGGGCTGGTTGGGACAACTTTCTTCAGCAGCTGGATCTCACACAGTTCGTCTCTCTGTCAAACATAGCAGTAAATGCAATACGGAGTAATGCAGGATAAGTTAAAAAATGTGACTACTACCTACCAGATCCTTGATGAGGGCCTGACGGGTGGGCGGGGCAGGCAACATGAGCAGTGTTGCAAGTCGTCGCTGTTTCTCCATCACAGAATCATCCATCTCAAGCAGTTGTCCCATGGTGTTGCGTGACGTAGCGATAGGGATTGCCAATGTTGCACACACAACACGAGAAGCCATTCTGGAAAAGGTCGTCAATAAATTTACATAAAATCCAAAACTATCAATCCTAAAATTTATTTCATATTTTAATTGTCAGTCTTCAATGGTATTTATCAATGGTCCAAAGGACCACCACTTAAACATATCTACCGTTCCTGTTAGATCATCAATTTGTTAATTTCCACTGGACCACCATTAGTTTAAGTTTACTGAGTCTTTGAAAGCCATTTAGAAATAAATAAATATTTGTTGTGTTCATTGTAATTCCTGCATTCTGATTAGCCGAAATGGTCACGTGTTATTGCATTCATTTCCCAATGAATGTAAAAAATTAAGCCACGCCCACAGAAGCGGACTACTTTTATTGCAACGGAATGTCAGGACTCCCAATATGACAGACGAGTGAATTCCATTTCTGCTCACGTGTATCGTCATGCACAGGACATTAAGCAAAATTCTTGCATGTTCATTAACCCAAATGACCCTTTGAGTGAGTGAGTGAGTTGGGTTTAACGCCGCTTTTAACAGTATTCCAGTTATATCACGGCGTGTCAGCTTAATGTGGGAGGAAAGCCCGAAGTGATGCAGGTCTCAGACGTTTACCACTTCGGTGAAACCCACGAGCACAGGTATGGTGCTGACAAACCTAGAAACATAATCGGGGCGAACTGGGATTCAAACCCACAATCATAGGTTTCTGGCGTGCCCAATGGACGCAACTCTGCACAGCGAATCGCGGCGCCTTAGACGACTGGGCCACCCGTGCCCCCCACTACCCTTTGAAACCAAGAGGCCGAGAAGGAATGAAACTGTTTTAACTGCTCGCTTGGGTTCCACAAATTTCATGTCTCCGGTTTTCATTTCTTACCCGCACATTTCCAACTTTGTCTTCCCATTCTCAGGGAACTAATGCTTGGATCTGGCGGTAACTGACCATGTCATTTGAAAATAAAAATTTGTTCCGGTTTTCGATACAGTCTGACTGTTGCAGTGCTTCTCGCCTCTTGCCTTGATTGACAGGTCCTATGAAGTTAGTTTTGATCCTTCTCTCCGTTGATTGGCTACTGATTTGTGGGCGTGTCAAGTTTTGTGCATAAATTATATAAGTCATGTCACGCCACGGTATGTATTCCTACGCCTGGATTGTTTATCAATCTCAACATTTTTGTCTTCTTTGATTTATATCACCTATTTTGATTGAACTTTTGTACATAACACATGTTTTCGTAGTCAAATTTAACAAGAAAGAAGTGAGCAAAGCTCACATACCCCCGTTATCCCCGCTGGTCAACAACAAATAGTAAATTTATAGTTTGTTAATTAATGAAATATTACATATTTCTAACTGATTTTAACTTCAATGTTTTAAAAACTAAGATTGAGTTCCAGTGACAATTGACACCCCCCCACACACCAAATTTCCCATGTTACCGGTGTTCACTACGAGGAAGTAGATCACCATGAACACCTTTGAATAAAAATTTGATTGAGGAGTTACATGAGAAGAATTATCAAAAGGACCAAAAATTGTTGATATAAAAACACATAAAAAATGGAACAATGTCATATAAGAAAATAAAAAAATTAAAAATTTCTATCTAGCCTTAACAGATATGGTAAAGAATTCATAAATTCAAACTATCACAAAGCACAGATACTTATGATGATCTACATGTGTGGAAACAATTTTTGAAAATATATTAGCTATACAAAACCAGTCATCAAAATTTCTAAATTCCATCATGTTTCCATAAAAACAGCAAAAGACAAAACTTTCAGAATCTTATAAAAGATAAAAAACAATCATAGCCGTTAATGTAGCAAGTTTGCTGAAGCTAGGATACATAATATTGTAAACATGGATCTTACAAAAACTCTATCCAAAATTCATGTTTCACCATGATTCCATGGAAACGGCAAAAATAAAAAAATTCAAAATCTTCAAACTAGCAAAAGGCACAAGTACTCATTGTGGTTAATGTGTGTAGAAAGTTTGGTGAAGCTAAGGTGCATAGTTAAAAAGTTATGGGCCGTACAAAATACCCACCCTAAAAGTTTAAGTTTCTTAATGTTTCCATGGAAACAGCAAAAATTAAAAAGTTCAGAATCTTCAAACTAGCAAAAGGCACAAGTACTCATTGTGGTAAATTTGTGTAGCAAGTTTGGTGAAGCTAGGGTGCATGGTTAAAAAGTTATTGGCCGTACAAAAGCTCGGACGGACGGACGGACAGAAGGACGGACGAACGGAACGCTATGTACCCCCCGATTTACTTCGTAAACGGGGGTATAATTATATGGATTAACTGCATATTTTGTCCGGTTCATTGAGGTATGAATCGAAAAACCGATGCGCAAACTTTTGCAAGCATCTGCTATGCGGATTCATACAGTTTTCACATTGGTTTTTCGACTCATACCTCAACATGCTCAATGAACCGAACAAAATAAACAGTCAATCCATAAATGAAACACATAAGGAAGAGAGCCTCTGGATGTCAAGTTCTTATTTGGAACATTTGTGAGGATAGCTTACTCCTTCCTGAATGTTTCACCTGATGAAGGAAAAAGCATATACTCTGAACATGTTGTGTTCTTCATAATAACTCTCTTCATAACTCTCTTCCTTCATTTTACTGGTCCATAAACTTGGGTCAGTGGACGAACAGTGTGTATAGTGAGTGAGTTGGGTTTAACGCCACTTTTAACAGTATTCCAGTTATATCACGGCGTGTCAGTTTAGTCATGTTTATGTAGGACAAAACTTGAAGTGAAGCAGGTCTCAGACGTTTACCACTTCAGTGGAACCCACGAGCATGGGTATGGTGCTGACAAACCTAGAAACATAATCGGGGAGAACCGGGCTTCGAACCCACACTCGTAGGTTTCTGGCGTGCCCAAGGGATGCAACTCTTCACAGCAAATCGCGGCGCCTTAGACAACTGGGCTGCTCGTGCCCCCCTCAACTCTTCCCCTAGCAACAGCCTTACTCCTGTAGGTACATGCGTTGTAAAACTTCTTAAAGTGTGACTAATTACCCGTGAAAGTCAAAAGAGCCCTACATGAAGTTTGTGCCTCACATTTACTGCTTGACATTAAGTCAATGTGTAGAACAGGCTGCACACAAGGCTAGGACACAGACTGCATGTACATACGTTGCACAAGGAACTTTGCTCTGAGTGTGACTAAAGCGGAGAACTCATCAGTCTGCTGTGCACTCACGGAGTTTGGTCTTGTTGGAACAAGCTGCCAGTTTGATTTTCTGGTTAGAATGAGGGATCATGGGATTGCAAGTGACTTTGCTCGAGACAAATATCAGGACATTTTCAGGACTTTAGCAAATTCTGATAGGATATTGTTATATGCCATCACCAAACATGAACAATATCCTCTTGACATTTTGGATAATTATCAGTCATAGTCCTGGAAAAATGCACTGATATGAAACCCTGGACTATATATTTTCTTGAAAGATGAAAGTACAGTAAACTATGTTTATAGCAAACATGCTTTTTGACCATTTGCTGTATATATGCTGCAAATTTGCTTAGAATGGACTACGGTTATAACTAACTTAAATTCATGATCCCTTTGAGTTCATAGAACCATAGTTCACGGTATATACAAATCTGTGAGGTATTGATGAAGACTCACAGAGCTCCGACAGAAGACATCTTTACACTTGCCCACATTAGGCTGAAACAAATAATAGTCTTGGTTCTCAGACACTGCCCACATCATCAAAAAGTTATTTGCCTATTTCGTTTTTGTTTCGATTTCCGATTGTTTTGGTAAAAAAAATGGAAAATGGAAAAAACAAACAAACATGCAGCAGACTTTATGATGATGCAGGTGGTGCCAGAGAACCAAGACTATTATTTTTATTAGCCTTATAGCTCTCTACCTACTTCTGTAGCTCTTCTGTGGTGAGGTTCTTCCTCTGCTCCCGAGACAGGTGGAAGATGCGGTGCAGGGTGCAGGCGTGGAACAGGTGATTGCCAGACTTCCAGAACACCAGGCCAAACTTCTGCAGGTAATTTGCCATCAGGGAAGGTTTGGGTGACTTCTTGGACAGAATGATGAGTCCATGGATGTCCTCCACAGCCTTGAACGCTTCCTGCAACAACATGGTTTACTCTTGGACACTTGGACGACTGTAGATTGAGCTATCGCATGTGCTTAGATCGAGACATGGCATGTGCTTAGATCGAGACATGGCATATGTGTAGAACGAGAAATGGCATATGCTTAGAACGAGACATGGCATATGCTTAGATCGAGACACGGCATATGCTTAGATCGAGACACGGCATATGCTTAGAACGAGACATGGCATATGCTTAGAACGAGACATGGCATATGCTTAGATCGAGACATGGCATATGCTTAGACTTGGTGTCAGATAAGACTGCGATGTGGTGTACAATTAGCATAAGAAGTTGTATTCACTTAGATTGACACATAAAGATGTGGTGTACACATAGATGGAGGCATGACAACCTTGACTTAAAACATGGTGCACACTTGGAGCTGACATACACTAAACTTGCCTAAGACTTGGTTTACACTGAAACTGAGACAAGGTGTACATTTTGTTTGATTGTTTGTTGTTAAACGCCACACTCAGCAATATTCCAGCTATATGACGGCGGTCTGAAAAATAATCGAGTCTGGACAAGACAATCCAGTGATTAATCCACTCAATTGGGATACAATGACATGCATCAACCAAGTCATCGAGTCTGACCACCCGATCCCATTAGTCGCTTTTTACAAGCATAGTCACCTTTTATGGCAAGCATGGGTTGCTGAAGACCTAATCTACCCTGGATCTTCACGGGTCAGGTGTACATTTAGACCAAGAAGAGGAATATGTTTGAACGCAAACATGGTGAATAAAACGTGTACACTTCGTTGTTTTATGCAACACTCAGCAATATTCAAGCCATAGAACGGCAGTCAGGTGTACACTTAGACCAATATGTAGTGGTGTTGGCACGTGGTCCTATGCACAATTGGATACTCCCTAGGGAGCTGAGTGAGTGAGTATGGTTTTACGCCGCTATTAGCAATATTACAGCAATATCACGGCGGGGGACACCAGAAATGGGCTTCACACATTGTACCCATGTCGGGAATCGAACCCGGGTTTCGGCGTGACGAGCGAACGCTTTAACCACTGGGCTACCCGACCGCCCCAGGGAGCTGAGAATGATTGTTGAGTGCAAACTGATCCAGTGAGCCGGTTATCAATAACGCTTTCAGCATGACCCTGTGTGGTTGGGAAATATGCACAACACAACAGGCCTATTATTATTGGTATTACATAGACGGAGACTGATGCCGGGGAGACATGACACTCGCGTTTCCATACCTGCCACAGCTCCATGTTGATGGCACTGTTGAGCTGTTCCAGCCTGGTTTCCAGGTGCATGGCCTGGGAGTCAGGGTTGTTGAGGTTGATTGCCGTCTGCTGGTGCTGGTGCTTGTGGATGTGGCCGAGATGGGTACGCAGCTGTAGGTGGCAACAAGAAAACCTATTACCTTTCATACGAGATGTTCACACATTCAAATTACCCCTGCTAATTTTGAAAGTTGATTCTTGCATTATCGTACAGAGTAAATTAATAAATATCTTACAAAATCAAATGATTCCAAGATGACAAGGTGGGTAATTATTTCTACTCACATTGTCACATAGTTTTCTGAACTCGGTCTTCCGGGCATACTTCAAACAGAACTTGAAAGCTGAAAATAAGACAGATACCTAATAAGTGAGTGAGTTGGGTTAAACGCCGCTTTTACAAGTATTCCAGTTATATCACGGCATGTCAGCTTAATGTGGGAGGAAAGCCCAGGGGATGCAGGTCTCAGGCGTTTACCACTTCGGTGAAACACACGAGCATGGGTATGGTGCTGACAAACCTAGAAACATGATCGGGGCGAACCGCGATTCGAGTGAGTGAGTATGGTTTTACGCCGCTTTTAGCAATATTCCAGCAATATCACGGCGGGGGACACCAGAAATGGGCTTCAAACATTGTACCCATGTTGGGAATCATGACCGCACCACCGGGATTCGAACCCACACTAAATAGGTTTCAGGTGTGCCCAAGGGAGGCAACTCTGATCAGTGAATCGCGGTGCCTCAGACGACTGGGCAACCCGTGCTTCTAGAATCTAATATGAGAGTGAGCAGGTCGTTACACACTGTTAACATATGCCAATAACATGAGGGGGTACACATGTCAAAGCGTACTCATAGGCTCAAAATCGTAACTGTTGTGCCCCCGACAACCTGCTGCATCACGTACCCTGCTGTGCAATGTCCTGGTACAGTCGCTCTACTCGACAGTTGTTCCTGAGCAGGTCCAGGCATTGTCTGTAGGACTCCCATAGAAACTTCACCCATGGTGTCAGTATGGCACGGTCGGTTCGGTCCTGTGTATCTTCCCCACTGACTGCTTTCAACAGCAAGCTGTGAACACATCATAAGGCGTAACGTAACAGCAAGAGGAACAGAAGAAAGCGTCTCGTAGGAAACGTAACCTAACTGCTTACACAAGGTGTAACATTCGTCCAGCAACCACATTAACAATACTATTGTAGGTGAAATAGGGTTTAACATTGTGTTCGTATTATTGTAATTACATAGCGACGTGTGTGGGCGTGCGTGCATGCATGCATGCTCTGGTCCGTACTAATGTCCATTTTATGGTGCTAGTCCACTGAGATAACATGCTAGAGTTTAACATGAATACCCCGCTCTAAACACAGTATCAAGATCCATGTTTCAGCCCCTTAATGCCGAGGAGCGCCAGACAGGGTAACAACAAGTACAGTTTGTTTAGGTCTTTTGCTACGACACGGTCGGAGATTAAACCATGAGTGAGTGAGTGAGTGAGTTGGGTTTAACGCCGCTTTTAACATTATTCCAGTTATATCACGGCGTGTCAGCTTAATGTGGGAGGAAAGCCCGAAGTGATGCAGGTCTCAGACGTTAACCACTTAGGTGAAACCCACGAGCACAGGTATGGTGCTGACAAACCTAGAAACATAATCGGGGTGAACCGGGATTCGAACCCACAATCATAGGTTTCTGGCGTGCCCAATGGAGGCAACTCTGCACAGCGAATCGCGGTGCCTTGGACGACTGGGCGCCGATTAAACCATGACCTTCCCCTCTCAGGCAGAGGTTTATCTTCTGGACCACGGTGGCCATCATTAGGAAAAGCAGCAGATGAGGAAGTCTATCTGTCCTGGAAAACCTATAGTTTCACGTCAAAGATGTTGGTCCACTCTTGACATCATGGAAACATGGGTCACCATGACAACGCCTATGATTGACAGACACTAATACTGTTACAATTCTTAGCTTCCTCACATTCAGCCAGTTAACACAACATTACAGTTCGATCCTCATACAAGTTGACTTTCATCAACAATGACCGTGGGGGTCTATTAACTGCTGGGAATGAATATTGGATTTCTCAAACCATGCTTTTAGCACATATTAGTTACAAACACACCTGACCACAACGCTAGAATTTTGCAAACTACCCCATACATTAGGTACAGTCCTTCACTACCTGCTACATCTAACCAACTCTACCTGATAAACCTGATCACTAGCTGTTCAGCCATGTTCTACAACTATCTGCTACACATAACCCATTCTGACACGGCCAACTGCTCCCAAATACGGCAGGCAGGGTATGAGGCGGCTGGGGATCTGGCGTAACAGCAAGAAGAACGAAAGAGACTCGCAGGAAACCAATCTAGCTACCCACACGATGCATAACATTCCCCCAGAAACCTATTACTCTACAAGTGTAATGAGACGATAGCACTATAAATAGATACATATCAATAAACTTGAGTCACGATACATATCAGGATATATGAGTAACAATACATATCCCCAGCGTTAGAAATCGGCACTAGTCCTGCAACTGCCCGATAGTTAAGGTATCATATGGACTAGTATAAATTAACTGTTTTTAAGGGTTTTCCTATATGTTATCATTATAAGGACCAGTGGACTAAAAAGGTTAGTTTCTACCACTGTATCCCCATACAATACGAATCGTGACAGCTAATTTGCACCATTATTAAGTGAAATCTGCCAATGTTAGTTTCTAGGTATGCAACCCTGCACAGTCTCTGGACCAGACAATCCAACGATGGATATTATGAGCAATGGTGATAGGTAAACAGGGTAAATAGTCCACTTTGATAAAATCACAACAATGTCTGCATCCGACACGTCACATGGCATTTACAATTTGTCACAGTTCTGCCTTTTGTTTACCATCTATTGTCGCACATTTGGATGCATTACTCTACAACAAAGTGATAAGGTTCACCTTTCTGGGGAGTCTGGGAGGTCAAGGTCGTCAATGTCAAGTACAGTCTGGTGGGACTCCTTGCGAGCCAACTCCGTCTGTTCCTCTGCCAGGGATATATACTTCCTCACCACATCAACAAGAGACTGGATGTTCACCTGCAAAGAAGAAGATTGTTTAAGGTTTTAGAGAAGTCAGTTTTGTTAATGTATGTTTGTTGATTAACGTCGCACTCAGCAATATTTCAGCTATATGACGGCAGTCTAAAACAATCGAGTCTGGACCAGACAATCCGGTGACTGACATCATGAGCACCGATCTACGCAATTGCATTACCACCCGATCATGTAAGTTGCCTCTTACAACAAGCATGGGTTGCTGAAGACCAATCCTAACCTGGAATCTTCAAGGGATTTAACTTAAATGGAGAAGCCTAAAGTGATCAAGGTCACACAAGGTCACACATGATTACTACTTAGGTGCAACCCACATGATCATGTATGGTTCTCACAAGACCAGGGATAATGACCAGGAAGAGGTGAGGTGAAATGGGGTTTAACGTCAAGTCCAAGATTGTTGCACTTATCATGCTTATATAGCGACGTGCATGTACATGTGTGTTTGTGTGGCTGATTGTACTAGTCCGGACTGATGCCGATTTATAGTGCTAGCTCACTGAGTGAGTGAGTGAGTATGGTTTTACGCCGCTTTTAGCAATATCACAGCAATATCACGGCGGGGGACACCAGAAATGGGCTTCACACATTGTACCCATGTCGGGAATCGAACCCGGGTCTTAGGCTTGACGAGCGAACACTTTAACCACTAGGCTACCCGACCGCCCCCCTAGCTCACTGAGATACCATGTCGCGGTTTAACATGAATACCCCACTCAGACACAGTATACGGACTCCGAGCCGACCACTCCTTGTTTTAGCCAGACTGGGTAACAACGAGTACCATCTTTTAACATCTTTTGGTATGATGCGGCCGGGGATCGAACCCCAGACCTTCCGCTCTCCGGGCGGACGCTCTACCACTAGACTACGGAGGTGGTTATGATCAGGAAGAATCTCAGATTAGAAACCATGGTCAATAGACTCTGACACAGGATTCCTCCTTGCATCATAAACAATACACAGATCGTGAAAACAGAAATGATATCAGGAATACAGCATATTGGTTGCATCTTGCACGTTGATGATTTTTGGATAAAATAATCTGTTTCTTTCAAGATGGATATCTAAAAGGCTTTCTTTCAGGTGTTGCAACATAATTCATTACAAGGATCACACAATGATTATATCCAAAATGATGTACCCTATATTGATTACACGGTCAGCATGGTTGAAAACCAAGAGCTGGATAAGAATGCAAAACGTTCACGTGGAAGCATGGCAACCTCTAGAGAATACAAGAATCCTGACATAGAACGCATACACCTGTCAAGACTACTGTATAGGTATTTATATAGGATGTTAAACTAAGCGCCCCTGAAAGGCCATTTGGGAAAAACATCATTATTTCGGACTTCTCTAAAGTCTATTGTCTTACATTCAGAGGTATTTGAACATCATATTTTGAGATTGCGTTCAATGAATTAAAACTTCTTCTTTATTGGTTCTGTTATCAGTGAAATACAGGTTACCTCTACAAAGCCATAAAATGAGTTATGCTACTTCATTAATAATTCCAATTTGGTAATTTGTAATGAAATTTGCTGCAACCTTGGGTTGAATATCGGCCTCTGAACAGGTCTGTATACATCACTGAGTGAGCGTCTATCTACATGGTCTCAACACAACAAGCTGTGGGGATAAGCACCTGTTGGCAGATGTTCTTGTACTGGTACAAGCCTTCCTTGGCCACATGGCTCTTCCGGAGCTCCACGCACAGCTCCAGATACTTCTCCATGATGGGCTCATGGATCTTCTGCCATGTCCGATGTTTCTTGCTCTTGATGACATCGTACAGAGCATCCAATGCCCTCTGCTTCTTGCCCACATCAATGAACTCTGCAAAAGAGAAAACACAAGCTAAGTAATCAGGAACAAACGTGAGATGCATTTGTCAAGTACTTTGATTATTTGCTCATGCCATGAACCGCTTGTTTGACTGCCTAGGTTACTGTCAGACCATAGATATAGCTGGAAATAGTGCTGCCAAGTTAAACAAACAGGGAACTCTTCAGGATTCCAAATTTAGTGCCCTTGGCATGCACATCAGAGTAACATTGCTCTTCTGTTCACTATTGAGATCTTGAACAAAAATAAAAATATTTTCTTAATTTCAGAAGTGTAATTATCACTTTATTTTAACATTGCATTCGATGCAATGGTTTAAAT
Source organism: Haliotis rufescens (assembly GCF_023055435.1). Taxonomy (NCBI): domain Eukaryota; kingdom Metazoa; phylum Mollusca; class Gastropoda; order Lepetellida; family Haliotidae; genus Haliotis; species Haliotis rufescens. Next base: position 43,580,140 of record NW_025963802.1, read on the forward strand.
TAAAGCATTTTAAGCATTCAAGACTCTTTTTCATGTTTATTTGTCCTGTTATCAGTAAAACAAGTCACCATTACCATGTTTACCATTGCTTACAGTGCCATAAAATTTGCTAACGCCATATTAACAGGTTAATATGATCTGGGAAATTTTATGCCATTTTGAGAATTTTTCTTTTACTTGATGTAGACTTGGCACTGAATATCAGGCTCAGAGCAGATCTAGATAAATCCATGACAAGGTTACTCCATCCATTTTCTCAATATTTCCCCAGAATGGAAATAAAGCAACAATATTATTGACTCAAAAGTTTACGTTTTTTACTGGTAAGAGACTCTGAAGACATGAAATCTCACGAAGCATGCAAACATACAATATTGGACTAAATCTATCAGGTATCAATAGACCTACCATGCCTACCTACTGTAGAGGTATCACAACTGACATATGGCCTAATATCCTGGAGCCGCTATAGAAAATGTTCGTCTCTATTTTCTTATCAGGGTCAAACAGCTCGTAATTAGCCTATCCTCACCAGAACACAACTAACCCTTATGATCCAAGAATCATGTGTAAACATGCATTTTCGGATACTTTTTCTTTAGATATCGGCCGAGAGTCTATCTAGTTTTTATGATCTATTATTGAGTGGCAGACAGATACTACAATCGAACCAATATCCCAATATGTGATTATCCACGATTTGTCCTTGCCAAGCTGCATAGGCTAAACTGTTCAAATTAGTCAATGAGAAAGTACAGTTGCTTGTCATAATGTCATAGCAGTAATCTGCAATTACAGACTGATTTCCGACTAATTTAACCCCGGACACGGACTGAAGGTATGAAACATATGTTGTCATATCCAAACAGGTCTGAGAACCAAATTTACCCAAACCGTCACTGGCCAGATTGGATGGCTAAAGACTGCATATTGTTGCATATAATATCTCCAATTACATTCCAAAAAGATGTACTTTATACACTACAGCTGAACGCATGTCATTGCAGACATATGGAGCAATCGTCTTATAAACGTGGAATCAATTGCTTACCATTAGCCCGTTTAAGGGCATTTTCTGGCCTTTGAAAGTAAGTCGGCATGTTTACGACATTAGGATCAAGGACGCCGTTGTTTTAGAATTTCTCAACGCTAACTTTAGCGTTTTTGCCTAAATACGTTGCGATTATCCTCGTCCACAATGGCGGCAATCACGCACATGTACTTTTTAGAACTCTGAGCAGCGCATAGGCATCGCTATACAAGCCTAAATCTATCTGCCCGTGTTTCGACAATGTTGTGAGCTTCCACGACATAATATTTTCCACACGTATGATTATTAATACATAGTGATAGAGTGTTGAGCCGCAACAAAATTTAATCATGAAAAATGACAATTAAGAATTGTTTGGTTGAAAATATAAATTAACGAAAGCGAAACAATTCGTAGCTATGAAATGAAAATACATTCGTTGCCGATTATATTAGAATCGTTTTTCCCCAAACCTTAGAGAAAATCAAAGAAGAGACCATATATGGGTCATATATACCCCTGATACGAGTCAATCACGTGAACTGCAAACAGCAAGTTCCAACACATATTCACAATTTACGATACAAACCATTTTTTAATATTCAAAAATCAAATTAATGAGTGTTACCTGTGTTCTCGAGCCAACCAACAGATAGCTTTCTAAATTGGTACGGCTTCTTTGTTTTATACCGCCTTGATTTGGAAATTTCGATTTGTACAAATGAAAACTCACATAGAAAGTACATACACGTTCAATGGTATACACTGATTTTGCTTTAGAGGCCATGACCCTCAGAAACGGAATGTATTTAATTTATATTTCCACAACAATATAATGTCGCGGCCTTTTTTTCTTCTTTCGGAACTTGTCGTTTTAGTTCGATTTCGAAATACAGAAATCATGAACAAATCAAATTAACAAATTTGCAAATGTTTCCCCGCCCAAGGAAATGCTCATAGTTCAAACCCTTGCAAATTTATTTTATAATAGTCAGAAAGTTTACAATCTCGAGCAATCAAATTAAATGCATTTGAAACACACAATGAAAAGGTATCAACTTCGGAATTTATGCTAGGAAATTACCCAAATCAGCTCGTAGTACTCATGACAGTGATGCTTGTGGAACGGCAATACACGATGATCATATGTTTCAAAGGTGTAGCCTTATAAGAAATCAACGCCCAAAGTTGTCTTGAATCATATGCAAATCCGACCATTGCGTGCATTTCCCGCTGTATCTGCGTTGGTTTGAAATGTTTAAAATCCGACTTTTGGTCCTGTGAACGGCCATCACTGCCCACGCCCATTCGTGTCCAACTAATCTCCTTCCGGGACAAGCCACACATTACGGCGTGGCTTTTTGGAAAGGAACGTGCACTTCAATTATTTTTTTTTAATTAACGCAAGCAACTCGAGATTTATTATGTTTAATAGCTAAAAGTGAGTCAGTTAATTGTTTAAAAAGATGGGGGATACGCACCCCAGGATGTCTCCCCTACCCCACCTTCTCCCTGAATCTGCATATGCATTATATACCTCACTGTTAGAGCACACGCCAAATAAAACGAGACAAAAACCCTTTCCATATATACAAGAAATCTCTTTCAAAAGTAGAGTCGATTGTACAATTCCGACTATATCATGAGCATGTATTTATGAATCACTATCAAATAGTGATGATGCCAGCTTGGTTTTCGCGAAAAAGGAACCATTCGGCTGAAGTTCAACATTCGTAGATGTTGGTAGTTTTAGGGAAGCAGTATTCCAGCTGTCATTACGTAATATTGAGTGCGTATTGGGAGAGAAAAAAACACTCGTATCAGTAAGTTATGAATAAGAAACACGCAATTTTAATAGTAGTTCGATCGACCTACACTGAGAACAAACCACGTATTCTGTATATGTGAGATAACTGGTACATTATTTGTAAAGCGCAATTGTATGTGTCAGTAGACAGTAGCCAAGTCAGAAGGTGTATAGCTAAAACGGCACTACATCGAAACAATTACAATAAAACGGTCCCGCGACGAGTGAGTGAGTATGGTTTTACGCCGCTTTTAGCAATATTACAGCAATATCATTAACTTTGCCCAACTACTTCTACGATCACTGTCTTCCTGACCGCTGCTCTCTACTTCTCATCTAACCCACACGGGGCGGCCAGGTAGCCTAGTGGTTAAAGTGTTAGCTCGTCACGCCGAAGACCCGGGTTCGATTCCCATTTCTGGTGTCCCCCGCCGTGATATTGTTGGAATATTGCTAAAAGCCGCGTAAAACCTCACTCACTCACTCATCTAACCCACGACTCTAAGCACTGCCAGAATGGTTACTCTCCAGCAATCAACCAACTAACCAATCAATCAGTGTCGGAACAACTGTTTTTGTTTGTTTGTTTTGTTGTTTAGCAATATTCCAGCTATATGACGGCGGTGTGTAAATAATCGAGCCTGGACCAGACAGTCCAGTGATTGACATCATGAGCATCGATCCACGCGATTGGGATACGATGACATGCATCAACCAAGCCAGCGATCACCGATCCCGTCAGTCGCCTTTTACGACAAGCATGGGTTGCTGAAGACCAATTCTATTCCGGATCTTCACGGGTTCGGAACAGCTGAGTGTATCGGAACAGTGTCTAGATACCAATTAAACAATATATACACGAGGAACACCGGTAGGCGTTATCATTTAATTAATTTTGATGATCAAAACGGAATATTACTGAGTGCGGCGTTAAACAACCAACAAACAAACAATCCTGTGACTGACTTCTCATCTAACCCACACGGGGCGGCCAGGTAGCCTAGTGGTTAAAGCGTTAGCTCGTCACGCCGAAGACCCGGGTTTCGATTCCCGACATGGGTACAATGTGTGAAGCCCATGGTATACGATGACATGTGCCAACCAAGTCAGCGAGCCTGACCACCCGATTTCCTTAGTCACCTCTTACGACAAGCATAAGTTGCGGGAGACCAATTCTGACCTTGCTCTTCATTAAAACAGTAAAACTAGAACATGAAAATGCGAATCGTGGTAACATTATTGATATGACCATATCGTGTTTAAATGCACAACCATCCACTCCATCAATGGTTGACACCATGAGCATTGATCCACGCAATTGGGTTAGGATTACATACATAAACCAAGTCGTCGAGCTTGACCACCGGATCCATTTCGTCGCCTCTTGATGGCGTTCAATATTCTTACTGGGAATTCCCTCTGGTCAGGATATGTAATGGATTAATTTGGTGACCTAGGGTCCCGTTCCACAAAGCGATTGTAGCGCTACGATTGTCGTAAGTCTATGTTAAAGTATGGGAGTTACGATTGTCTTAGTGCTACGATCGCTTTGTGGAACAGGCCCCTGGTTCATTGCGGTACATCGTATCCCGAAGGCCTTGGTCGTACGTTGCTCACAATATCAATCACTGGTTTGTCTTGTCCAGTTTCTATTATTTATAGGCCGCTGTCATATAGAATGCGTCGTAAACATAAAACAAACAACACGCTCATATGTGTGAATGTGTGATACATGCTGCCGTTTTGGTCACGTTCCTTACTGCCATTTTGATATCATGCTGTTTTAGTCTGACCCCAGTCGTCCAATATGGCGGCGCTCTGTGATCTCATATCTGCGGGGATTATTGGTGAGTTTTAGAGGACATTTTCAAACTGATATGTAGACATGACAAAATTATGAGTTAGTGGTTTTCCTTCATCATACGTGACGCTCTGTTTTTTTTATTCGTACTTGCAATGATGTCATTCTATTTTACTCTGGTCGTGTACACACAACCGGCACTGAATTGTATGACACGCCCCCTTTTGGTGCCAAGCTAGATATTTTATGGAAATATGGAAATCTTTGACATAATTATATAAGAAGTATGTTCACCAGTCAGGAAGAACAACAAAAGCTGACATAGTTGTTCTATAGTAATAACAGCAGTAACCTCTTATGTAACATAAATTTAATTGAGCAGTCTTGTGATCTTGGTGTTGGTCATGAAGTAGGTGTAATTCATTATGACAGAGCAAAAACTCCAGCGCATATATGGACAGGCAGCCATGTTATATCATCTAATTAATTAAAATGGTTGGAGATGGAAATAAACTTGTGCCCATTGAACTTTTTTAACAAACACCAACTAAAGGGCCAGTACGTCGACTGTTCTGAAGCATTGTTTGTAAACAATAACAGATCCCCCATCCAAGCTTACTCTGCTCTGCTTACCTTATTCTGCGAGAGAAGTTTCTGCTACTGTGAACACATTGTGGGTGTAGGCTTATCACGTGACCAGACTTTTCTCTTGTTTGTTAACAAATATGGTACACTTATTCTGAAATATGGTACACTTATTCTGAAATATGGTACACTTATTCTGAAATAAGAGACCTGTGAAGATTCCGGGGATAGAATAGGTCTTCGGCAACCCATGCTTGCCGTAAAAGGTGACTATGCTTGTCGTAAAAGGCGACTAACGGGATTGGGTGGTCAGGCTCGCTGACTTGGTTGATGCGTGTCATCGATCCCAAATGCGTGGATTGATGCTCATGATATCAGTCAATGGATTGTCTGGCCCAGACTCCATTATTTACAGACCGCTGTCATATAGCTGGAATATTGCTGAGTGCGGCGTTAAACAACAAACCAACCAACCAACCAATTGAAATAAGAACAGATGGGCCTGATGCAAGCCTTTCTGTGTGCTTTACGTATTGTTTTGCATCATTATATTGATATATTACCGCAACTATGACAGCGAGGTGTATGACGATATACCTGTAGACATCAAAGTGACTATCACTACCTCACCTTCAGGGCTCAGGTGACAGCATGTGGAGAATCAATACGCAAATGGAAATAGTTTTTCAAGTTTTAGGATATGTTGTCAATGGAAGTTACACATTTCATAAAATATGTTTTTCTAAATGTGTAGACTCGTCAAAAAGGAAACATCAACAGATGCAATATCTTGAGTGGACTGTGTAAGATGTGATGATGTGACAGAGGTTCTACGCTGGGTAGGAAAGGGATTATCTTCATACAGCTGAAGCATTTTATTGTAATCTAGGCTTTGAGAATCACCAGCTTCTAATCCAATCAAGCTGGCATTTAGTATTTAGTAACTCAGTTACTCTGCGCAGTGCTTGGGTTGTGGGTTTCAGGATTCAAAAACACCAGGAACAGTCGACGTACTGGCCGTTTAGATAGAGTCCCTTATAGCAGTAAAACCAGAGCTGTAATGGTCCTTGTTCAACAAATCGATCTTAGTGCTACGACTGTCATAAGTCTTTTTTAAAGCCTGAGAGGTATGATAATCTTAGCACTAAAATCGCCCTGATCACATGAGACCCGTGAAGATTCAGCAACCCATGCTTGCCGTAAAAGGCGACTATGCTTGTCGTAAAAGGCGACTAACAGGATCTGGTGGTCAGGCTCGCTGACTTGGTTGATGCGTGGATCAATGCTCATGATGTCAATCACTGGATTGTCTGGTCCAGACTCAATTATTTACAGACCGCCGTCATATAGCTGGAATATTACTGAGTGCGGCGTTAAACAACGAACCAACCAACCAACCAACCAACCAACCTGATCACATGAATTTTTTTTTCACATGAACAAACAGTTAAAAACATAAAGCAAATCGAAAAGATCCCCATGTTGTTTTCACCTATACAATGTTGTGATGTCATATATCACTGTCTGTAGCCATGCTGTCTAATCCTGTATTCTCCTTTGACACTACAGACTGCCATGTGGTATGTCCTAAAATTCAGAGGTAGCCAAATGACTTCCTTGCAAAATGTCTTGTGGCAACTAAATTCTATTGCTTCACATTTGAAGACACAAATATATATAACAGTTGATTGTGGAAAACATATCTACTAATAATTGTACTTGCATATGATACCTCCTAACGTCGACAATGCACAGAAATACATAAATATTAATGTCAGTAGTATTTTATTTCAGTAGACAATGCTTATTTGATAAACAAGGATATACATACATAATCTAGTAACCTAAATTGCATCTTTGTTCGAGCCACAAGTAACAAAAATCAAGCACAGTTTCCACTAATATACAATTTCAAGACTGGTGCTATGACTTGTACATATTATAATAGTTACTTGATAAAAGATCATTTCAAATGCTTTTGGCTACCTTCAATATTGGCTTGACTTCTTGATTTTATCACTGGCTACCTGAAAAAAATACTTGTAGCCATATGGCTACTTGGTAAAAATTGAAACTTTGAGGCCTGAACATGTTTTTGCAGAGAAGGACAGGAATGGGGACGTGTTGTGGACCTGGTCCTACCCGTCTGCATCCCCAGACCAGAGGGAGATGCTCCTCCACAAGTGCGGACTCAGCGCAGGGCTGCTGCAACCTCTGCGCTTCATCTTCTACCAGTGGCAACAGCGGTGGTATTACCTGCTGCACACCGACATCAGTGAGGAACCTGCCTTGCCTAAAGTAAGACAAATTCTTCACAGTATTACCTCCTTTTGATGTCATCAGAGCTAATATTATTTTATTTCTTAAGATTATTTACATTGTTGTGATAAATCTGATAAAAAAGTGCAAAAATACAAAGTCTTACTTGTTCATCTTACCAGGGCAAGGGAGCTAACTGACTATTAAAGTCCAGTTTCCACCCTTGCCGAACAAGGCTGGAATTTCGTAGCTCGATTATGGCACCACCAGTGGCCAACTGTCTAGCAGATAATCTTAAGACTACTTACGTATTCAGAGTTATTCAGATTTATTATGGTCATCATCTGGTCTGTCTGTCCATCCATCCGTATTTGAAAACCGTGAAAGATTTTTCATTAAACTTGGTACGTGTATTAACCAGGGGTGAAGTGGTGCCTTTGGTATTGGGGGACCAGGGATTTGTCATCTTCTGATGACTTTTGTTTGAGCACGTAGTTGTTTGTATTATTTCAACTGAATCAAGATGCGATTTTGTGATTTTTCAATGTTTATTATGTCTGAATTCGGGCAATCTCATTAAAGTCAGACCTTAGTTCTTGCTATCGCTAAACAAATTTCTGAGGACATCCCATTACGGGTCACGTCAGAACGACCTTTCATCCAACCAATCAGAGCGTCTCTTACCAGATCATGAAAGTGACAGTCAGAATGTGTTTTCTGATCATGCAACCACGAAATATTTAACACGGGGTATTCCGATTGACAGTTAGGGGTTTTATGATTATATCCATACAATCTATGCCATCTATAAGCCATTCCAGAATGTTCTTCTTATCAGTTTTAACATTTTTAATTGAGAATACATCGAAATATCTTTCGAAAGTAGTCGCCAGTTTGAAACCAGTGTCGTAAAGCTCAAGAAAGCTGCCTTCTGATTGGCTAATGTCGATTTCTTGTCAGTCATTTCATTGGTCGGTCAAAATTAACGAAAGGTCGTTCTGACGTGATCCGTAATGGGATGTCCTTAGATCTTTGTTTAGCGGTAGCGAAAACTAAGATCAGATTTAAATGAGATTGGAATGTGGGCAGGTAACTTTGAAGATAGGCAGGCAACACTGATGGGTCACCTGCCCAACTGACTTGTTGGGTTTTAGAATTATTTCAAACACTGCTGCCAAATGCCAATGATACATCTCTACCTGTATGTCTGGTTTCTTAAAGGTGACCAATGTTTCACTGGTGTTGGTGACGAGGGACTTCAACCCTGAGAAGTATGAGCGTTTGTGCGAGATCCTGAGCAAGCTGTACCGTGAGAAGGGCAGTCCGTCCACCATGCTGGAGGCGTACATGGGCGTGGTGACGAGAGGAGTCTGTGCCACCGATGATAATGGGAAGTTCTCAGTCAAAGACTTTGGTAACAGAAAAGCCTATGCCAAAAGCAATGTCAAAAGTGAGTTCCTGCTTTTGTATCAGTTTTGTGTGTCGCAAGCATGTCAACATTATGTGTCAAATAGGGCTGGGATGAGTCTAAAATTTACTACCCGGGAACCCGACCCCCTATTACCCAACCCTACCCAGAGAGTTTGGCACAAAATGTCCGATTTGGAATTGTTTATAAAATATGTAGATACATGTGTGGCGATATGACAAAGATGTCTTCGTTTGTTAACTGTGTTTAATCACTGTAAGTGTAGCTGTGTACAAGAGTGTGGCTGAAGCCATGTGCTTGCAGCCAGCAGCATACTCTTGAGAGTTATCTCCCCTCCTGTCTTTGGCTGAGGCCCATTTAAGGATGGGGCCCACTTAGGGTTTTGCTAATACAACATGTTTAAAACAATCTGCACATGCTTACATTGATGTTGACTGAAACTGTAGCTTTACTCAAACATAAAACAGTCAGAAAGAATGCGCATATTGTTTGAAAGATATGCGAACATTAGCAACTGGGAGGTAAACATGAATTATTCTCACTAAACAATATATCACGTGACGAACCACGGGTATTGGTAGTCCTGTAGGTACCCTGATCCTAAACAGTACCCACCCGACCCAAGTACCCGAATTACCCATCCCAGCCCTAGTGTCAAACATACTTTAGTTGCAGTTTTCAAACATTTACATATAAGCAACCTGATTCAAAATCTGAAAAATAATGACAAACTGGGATCTAAACCCAACTGAACACCTTTGGAAATTGCTGCCAAGTGGTTGGCTGGTTGGTTTGTCTTTTAACGCCGCACTCAGCAATATTCCAGCTATATGACGGCGGTCTGTAAATAATCGAGTCTGGACCAGACAATCCAGTGATTGGTGTCATGAGCATCGATCCTTGCAATTGGGATACGATGACATGCATCAAGCAAGTCAGCGAGCCTGGCCCCCCGATCCTGTATGTCACCTTTTAGGACAAGCATAGTCACCTTTTACGGCAAGTATGGGTTGCTGAAGACCTATTCTACCCCGGAACTTCACGGGTCGGCTGCCAAGTGAGACCTTCCAGTTCCAATGTCTGATCAGCAGCATGAGGCGACGCCTTGCGAATGTCATCTGTGAGAGAGGTGGATGCTCAGATACTGATTCAGGGAGCAAGGGTGGCCCAGTCATCTAAGACGCCGCGATTTGCTGTGCAGAGTTGCGAATCATAGGCATGTCAGAAACCTATGATTGTGGGTTCGAATCCTGGTTCTCCCCGATTATGTTTCTAGGTTTGTCAGCATCATACCTGTGCTCGTGGGTTTGACCAAAGTGGTAAACGTCTGAGACCTGCATCACTTCGGGCTTTCCTCCCACATTAAGCTGAAACACCCTGATATAACTGGTATACTGTAAAAAGGGCGTTAAACCCAACTCACTCACTCACTCACTCACTCACTCACTCACTCACTCACTCACTCACTCACTCACTCACTCACTCACTCACTCACTCACTCACTCACTCACTCACTCAGTCCAATTTGTGGTGGGGGCTGAGTGAGGATACCTCTTTGCACAACGCCATAAAGTCGCTACTGATTTCAAATGCCGGCTTCTTTATTTGTGTGATGGTAGTGCCAGGTGTTGTTTGTCAGTTTATTTCTCTTGCGTCCTGTTTTCAACAATGTATCATACCAGTCATTATTATGCCTCAAAGTGAGATTGACCAATCAGAGAGCAGAACTACTCTGCCACATGAGGCCGTATACCGTCAGTAAAAATCCAAGATGGTTGATACTGACCTAATATGAGGCTGTATACTGTCAGTAACAGCCATTTTGGACTTTCCAACACCCACCTCACATATTTCACATGGGAATTCTGGTACTGAAATTCGATATTTGACACTGTTTTGTGTTTTACTATCATTAATTGTGATGTCAAAGGTCATTAATCTGTTTTTTAGATCACGTTCGTGACTTTATTGATAAAGATTACAGTTAAAATTTTCAACAAGGTTTGGCCTCCTAGGTTTGACTAGTAGTCTCCCTTTGACCCTTAACGTCAATGTACGGTTGTAAGTGTCAAGTTTTCATTTTGACATGACATGCGATATGGATACCAGAAAGTGTAAACTATTCGGCATAATAAATTTGTTATGGTGTCTTTAGTTGCCGTATACGGTGTCATATTAGGTTAGCAGAAAAATATCGGCCTCAGCTCACGCCTCTCCCAATATTTTTCTGCTCACCTAATATGACGGCATATACTGCAACTAAAAACACCATAACTAATATTATGTAGTGCAGCACATATCTGAAAAAGAGGATGGTAGTTGATTAATGATCATGTTTATAATTTAAGTTGCAGATTTGTTTGGCCGTATATGTGTCGGACATATTTATCATTGTTCTGTCATTGTGTATTGCAGATGTTGTCCAGACGTTGGGCCTGGAGACGATACTGTTGTACACAGCTCTCATGTTAAAGAAACGAATAGCCATCTACTTTCCTCCACATTCCCTGGCTGATCTACAGGTGTTCACAAGGTACCTCCTTCTCACATACACCCACATATTCAGGCCGACCTACTGGTGTTCACAAGGTACCTCCTTCTCACATACACCCACATATTCTGGCCGACCTACTGGTGTTCACAAGGTACCTCCTTCTCACATACACCCACATATTCTGGCAGACCTACAGGTGTTCACAAGGTACCTCCTTCTCACATCCACCAACATATTCTGGCCGACCTACTGGTGTTCACAAGGTACCTCCTTCTCACATACACCCACATATTCTGGCAGACCTACAGGTGTTCACAAGGTACCTCCTTCTCACATACACCCACCCACATATTCTGGCAGACCTACAGGTGTTCACAAGGTACCTCCTTCTCACATACACCCACCCACATATTCTGGCCGACCTACAGGTGTTCACAAGGTACCTCCTTCTCACATACACCCACATATTCTGGCAGACCTACTGGTGTTCACAAGGTACCTCCTTCTCACATACACCCACATATTCTGGCAGACCTACAGGTGTTCACAAGGTACCTCCTTCTCACATACACCCACCCACATATTCTGGCAGACCTACAGGTGTTCACAATGTACCTCCTTCTCACATACACCCACATATTCAGGCAGACCTACTGGTGTTCACAAGGTACCTTCTTCTCACATCCACCAACATATTCAGGCAGACCTACTGGTGTTTACAAGCTACCTCCTTCTCACATACACCCACATATTCTGGCAGACCTACTAGTGTTCACAAGGTACCTCCGTCTCACATACACCCACATATTCAGGCAGACCTACAGGTGTTCACAAGGTACCTCCTTCTCACATACACCAACATATTCTGGCAGACCTACTGGTGTTCACAAGGTATACCTCCTTCTCACATCCACCCACATATTCTGGCAGACCTACAGGTGTTCACAAGGTACCTCCTTCTCACATACACCCACATATTCTGGCAGACCTACTAGTGTTCACAAGGTACCTCCGTCTCACATACACCCACATATTCAGGCAGACCTACTGGTGTTCACAAGGTACCTCCTTCTCACATACACCCACATATTCTGGCAGACCTACTGGTGTTCACAAGGTATACCTCCTTCTCACATCCACCCACATATTCTACCAGACCTACTGGTATTCACAAGGTATACCTCCTTCTCACATCCACCCACATATTCAGGCAGACCTACTGGTGTTCACAAGGTACCTCCTTACATCCACCAACATATTCTGGCAGACCTACTGGTGTTCACAATGTACCTCCTTCTCACATACACCCACATATTCTGGCAGACCTACTGGTGTTCACAAGGTACCTCCTTCTCACATCCACCAACATATTCTGGCAGACCTACTGGTGTTCACAAGGTACCTCCTTCTCACATCCACCCACATATTCTGGCCAACCTACTGGTGTTCACAAGGTACCTCCTTCTCACATCCACCAACATATTCTGGCAGACCTACTGGTGTTCACAATGTACCTCCTTCTCACATCCACCCACCCACATATTCTGGCAGACCTACAGGTGTTCACAAGGTACCTCCTTACATCCACCAACATATTCTGGCAGACCTACTGGTGTTCACAAGGTACCTCCTTCTCACATACACCCACATATTCTGGCAGACCTACTGGTGTTCACAAGGTACCTCCTTCTCACATCCACCAACATATTCTGGCAGACCTACTGGTGTTCACAAGGTACCTCCTTCTCACATCCACCCACATATTCTGGCCGACCTACTGGTGTTCACAAGGTACCTCCTTCTCACATCCACCCACATATTCTGGCAGACCTACTGGTGTTCACAAGGTACCTCCTTCTCACATCCACCCACATATTCTGGCAGACCTACTGGTGTTCACAATGTACCTCCTTCTCACATACACCCACCCACATATTCTGGCAGACCTACTGGTGTTCACAATGTACCGCCTTCTCACATCCACCAACATATTCTGGCAGACCTACTGGTGTTCACAAGGTACCTCCTTCTCACATACACCCACATATTCTGGCAGACCTACTGGTGTTCACAAGGTACCTCCTTCTCACATCCACCAACATATTCAGGCAGACCTACTGGTGTTCACAAGGTACCTCCTTCTCACATCCACCCACATATTCTGGCAGACCTACTGGTGTTCACAATGTACCTCCTTCTCACATACACCCTCATATTCTGGCCGACCTACAGGTGTTCACAAGGTACCTCCTTCTCACATACACCCACCCACATATTCTGGCAGACCTACTGGTGTTCACAAGGTACCGCCTTCTCACATCCACCAACATATTCTGGCAGACCTACTGGTGTTCACAAGGTACCGCCTTCTCACATACACCCACATATTCTGGCAGACCTACTGGTGTTCACAATGTACCTCCTTCTCACATACACCCACATATTCAGGCAGACCTACTGGTGTTCACAAGGTACCTCCTTCTCACATCCACCAACATATTCTGGCAGACCTACTGGTGTTCACAAGGTACCTCCTTCTCACATCCACCCACATATTCTGGCAGACCTACTGGTGTTCACAATGTACCTCCTTCTCACATACACCCTCATATTCTGGCAGACCTACTGGTGTTCACAATGTACCTCCTTCTCACATACACCCACATATTCTGGCAGACCTACTGGTGTTCACAATGTACCTCCTTCTCACATACACCCACATATTCTGGCAGACCTACAGGTGTTCACAAGGTACCTCCTTCTCACATCCACCAACATATTCTGGCAGACCTACAGGTGTTCACAAGGTACCTCCTTCTCACATCCACCCACATATTCTGGCAGACCTACTGGTGTTCACAATGTACCTCCTTCTCACATACACCCTCATATTCTGGCAGACCTACCGGTGTTCACAAGGTACCTCCTTCTCACATACACCCTCATATTCTGGCAGACCTACCGGTGTTCACAATGTACCTCCTTCTCACATACATCCACATATTCTGGCAGACCTACCGGTGTTCACAAGGTACCTCCTTCTCACATATATCTATGTAGAGCAAAACCATCTCAGAAGTAGACATATAAACAACTCTATGTGTTACTGTAAAAATACTAACCATCGTGCTCTGTATTTATTCCAACTAATAACTCACTCACTTACTCACTCGCTCGCCCGAACATTCTAGAATGGCTATTAAATGGTCCAGATTGTATGGATTCAGTCGTTAAGCCCGTAACTATCGTTCGGAATACCCCAAGTTAAAGTTTTCGAGGTCACATTCCGACCGTCACTTTCATGATCTGATAGGCGACACTCTGATTGGTTGGATGATAGGTAGTTCTGACGTGACCAATAATGGGATGTCCTCAGACATTTGTTTAGCGGTAGCGAGAACCAAGATATGATTTGAATGAGATTGACATGTTGATATAACTGCAGGGCTGTCACTGTACACAAGTGGTGTATGTCCTTGTTGTTGCAGATCCCTGCCTGCCTTGGTTTGGCATCGACAGAACTGGAGCATCGTATATCCCTACGTCTCACTCACCAGCAGCGAGCTGGAGGGGCTGAAATCTGTCAGCCATTATGTGGCAGGATTCACTGAGGCTGAAGTAGAGGGGAGGTAGGTTGGTGTGAGATGTGTAGACTGATGGATACAGTTGTGGCACAGTTCACTGACGCTGAAGTAGAGGGGAGGTAGGTTGGTGTGAGATGTGTAGACTGATAGAGACAGTTGTGGCAGAGTTCACTGAGGCTGAAGTAGAGGGGAGGTAGGTTGGTGTGATACACATGGACTGATGGATACAGTTGTGGCACAGTTCACTGAGGCTGAAGTAGAGGGGAGGTAGGCTGGTGTGAGATGTGTAGACTGATGGAGACAGTTGTGGCAGAGTTCACTGAGGCTGAAGTAGAGGGGAGGTAGGTTGGTGTGATACACATGGACTGATGGATACAGTTCTGGCACAGTTCACTGAGGCTGAAGTAGAGGGGAGGTAGGTTGGTGTGAGATGTGTAGACTGATGGAGACAGTTGTGGCAGGATTCACTGACGCTGAAATAGAGGGGAGGTAGGTTGGTGTGAGATGTGTAGACAGATGGAGACAGTTGTGGCAGGATTCACTGAGGCTGATGTAGAGGGGAGGTAGGTTGGTGTGATACACATGGACTGATGGAGACAGTTGTGGCAGAGTTCACTGAGGCTGACGTAGAGGGGAGGTAGGTTGGTGTGAGATGTGTAGACTGATGGAGACAGTTGTGGCAGAGTTCACTGAGGCTGAAGTAGAGGGGAGGTAGGTTGGTGTGAGATGTGTAGACTGATGGAGACAGTTGTGGCAGGATTCACTGAGGCTGAAGTAGAGGGGAGGTAGGTTGGTGTGAGATGTGTAGACTGATAGAGACAGTTGTGGCAGGATTCACTGAGGCTGAAGTAGAGGGGAGGTAGGTTGGTGTGAGATGTGTAGACTGATAGAGACAGTTGTGGCAGGATTCGCTGAGGCTGAAGTAGAGGGGAGGTAAGTTGGTGTGAGATGTGTAGACTGATAGAGACAGTTGTGGCAGGATTCACTGAGGCTGAAGTAGAGGGGAGGTAGGTTGGTGTGAGATGTGTAGACTGATGGAGACAGTTGTGGCAGAGTTCACTGAGGCTGAAGTAGAGGGGAGGTAGGTTGGTGTGATACATATGGACTGATGGAGACAGTTGTGGCAGAGTTCACTGAGGCGGAAGTAGAGGGGAGGTAGGCTGGTGTGAGATGTGTAGACTGATAGAGACAGTTGTGGCAGAGTTCACTGAGGCGGAAGTAGAGGGGAGGTAGGTTGGTGTGAGATGTGTAGACTGATGGAGACAGTTGTGGCAGGATTCACTGAGGCTGAAGTAGAGGGGAGGTAGGTTGGTGTGATACATATGGACTGATGGAGACAGTTGTGGCAGAGTTCACTGAGGCTGAAGTAGAGGGGAGGTAGGTTGGTGTGATACACATGGACTGATGGAGACAGTTGTGGCAGAGTTCACTGAGGCTGAAGTAGAGGGGAGGTAGGTTGGTGTGATACACATGGACTGATGGAGACAGTTGTGGCAGAGTTCACTGAGGCTGAAGTAGAGGGGAGGTAGGTTGGTGTGATACACATGGACTGATGGAGACAGTTGTGGCAGAGTTCACTGAGGCTGAAGTAGAGGGGAGGTAGGTTGGTGTGATACACATGGACTGATGGAGACAGTTGTGGCAGAGTTCACTGAGGCTGACGTAGAGGGGAGGTAGGTTGGTGTGATACACATGGACTGATGGGTGAGGTGAAATGAGGTCCAAGATTATTGCGTCCAAGATTATTGCACTTATAAAGCAACGTGCATCTGTGCGTGCGTGCGTGCGTGTCCGGACTGATGCCGATTTTATAGTGCTATCCAACTGAGATATCATGACGCAGTTTAACATGAATACCCCACTCAGACACAGTATACGGACTCCGAGCCGACCAGTCCTTGTTTTAACCCCTTATTGCAGAGCGCCAGCCAGGGTAACAACAACTACCATCTTTTAACGTCTTTTGGTATGACGCGTCGGGAATCGAACCCCGGATCTTTCCCTCTCCTGCGGACACTTAACCACTAAACCACGGAGGCGGTCCATGGACAGATGGAGACAGTTGTAGACGCAGACAAAAGACGCTTCTGTGTAACCATGGTTTCCCTACTAACCTGAACACATCTCCTTTCAGACCAGATCTATATGATGTGTTTGTGAACGGCCCTTCTGGACAGATAACTGTAGCGTCTCATGCTAAAGGTAAGAATGTTATCTCTCTCAGCATATATAGGACTGTATGCTGTGACTCCACATATTACAGATATATGTACCAGTTCTGCTGTCAAATGCTTCAAGACTTCATTCATCCTAACTGTTAATTCTGACCTAGGCTGGGCCCACCTGCACATAGCAATCTCAGCGCAATGACTATCTTAAATCTATGTTAGAGTATGGGAGTTACGATCATCGTAGGGCTAAGATTGCTTTGTGCAAGTGGGCCCAGCTCATTAAGTTTGAAAATATTCATATTGGGACTTTTTCTGACAGTATTCGTTGACATTGAAGTTCAAGGTATTAAGTGTGAACTGGTAGTCCAAATGGTTTGAGTACATTATATCTTGAATGTTCATGATTTGAATTGATGGAATAATAATATCCATGATCACTAGATAGAGGTCGCAGTTGCATTTACAGTGACCTCTGGATCAAACCGAAGTTCAAATCTGAAAAAAATAATTTATTAGTCAGTGAAGACAAACTATTAAATCAACAAGTCATTTGTCATGGATGTGTCAAAGGTCAAGATCACTTTAAGTTTACTGAAGGTCATTCAGTCACATAGTTTAACTCTGAAAGTATTGGCCATATGGTATTGAGACTTCATATTTCTAACACATTACATAACTAAGGCTAGAGTGTGTGACTGAGTTTGGTTATACGCTGCTTTTAGCAATATTCCAGCAATATCACGGCGGGGGACACCAGAAATGGGCTTCACACATTGTACCTATGTCGGGATTCGAACCCGGGTCCTCAGTGACAAGCAAATGCTTTGACCACTAGGCTACCACTAGGCTTCCCGACCGTTCCAACTCAGGCTACAAGTGGTCTTGCATGTGACAGGTGAATATTATTAGGAAATGAGCATCCCAAATAAAACCTTGTTGCCTTGGGGAACTTGACGAACAGGATGTACGTGAACACGATAGTTTTATGAAGCACTTGCTCACACTGCATTGACATAGTTGAAGCAAAGTCAAGAAGCAACACCTCCCGCTGTTAGAGTGAGTAAGTGAGTGAGTATGGTTTTACGCCACTTTTAGCAATATTCCAGCAATATCATGGCGGGGGACACCAGAAATGGGCTTCACACACTGTACCCATGTCGGGAATCGAACCCGGGTCTTCGGCGTGATGAGCGAACGCTTTAACCACTAGGCTACCGGCTGCCCCCAGCTGTTAGAATCCCCAGGACGTTGCTGATCAGTTTGTTGTGGCTTAACAGATGCTCTGGCGATGGGGAAACTCCACAAGGACATAGCACTACTGATGGTTCAAAAAGCCGAATCAGCTGACACCACGGATGAGGACATGATAAAGGTTTGTTTGTTTGTTTGTTTGTTTGTTTGTTTGTGTATTGCCGCACTCAGCAATATTCCAGCCATATAACGGCAGTCTATAAATTATCGAGTCTGGACCAGACAATCCAGTGATTGATGTCATAAGCATCGATCCACGCGGTTGGGATACGATCATGCATCAATCAAGTCAGTGAGCCTGACCACCCAATCCTGTTAGTCGCTTCTTACGACAAGCACAGTTGCCTCTTCAGGCAAGCGTGGGTTGCTGAAGACCTATCTTACCTGGATATTCATGGGGGGATAAAGGTGAGGCACCAGAAACAAGAGTATGCCTGTGATACTTTTGTTTATGTATAGCAGAAGTGTATTCATTCCTCTGTTTGGGGGCACGGGTGGCCCAGTCGTCTAAGGCGCCGCGATTTGCTGTGCAGAGTTGCCTCTCTTGGGCACGACAGAAACCTATGATTGTGGGTTTGAATCCCGGTTCACCCCGATTATGTTTATAGGTTTGTCAGCACCATACCCGTGCTCGTGGGTTTCGCCAAAGTGGTAAACGTCGGAGACCAGCATCAATTCGGGCTTTCCTCCTACATTAAGCTGACACGCCGTGATATGACTGAAATACTGTTAAAAGCGGCGTTAAACCACTCTCACTCACTCACTCACTCACTCACTCATTCCTCTGTTGACAATTTACCCAGTGAGAAATACCTCCTCAAATGCTGAAACAAATATGACGCAGATTAGCAGCAATCAAAATGATTTGCAGGAGTTGGCTGGGAAAACCAAGGAGTTGTTGAGCAACCTCCGGTCTCTAGCCTCTGACGAGGGAGACGGGCGACTGACACTGACTTTGGACAACCTGAAACAACGAAAGATGCCACCAGCTACTGAGAACTTCCTGTTCAGCCTGGCAGCGTGTGAAGGACTCGTCAAGTTCTGACCAGGAGGTCTGGTCACTGCTTCCCAATATACCTCAGTGTAGATATACATCCATGTGGACAATTCATCATTGAACACAAACCAGGACTGACTCGCCACCCAACCCCTGTTGTACATAAATGTAACTGTGACCCGATGTTCATGTGTGTCAACTACTTGATACTGCAACAGTTAAATTGTTGATGCAATGTCTTGTGACCTCCAAACTGGATTACTGCAATGCATTGTATGCTAATCTTCCCATGAAAGCCATATCAAAGCTACAATGCATTCAGAACTCTGCGGTTCTAAAGTTCCAAGATCCAATCACATCAGTCCTGTCCTCAAAGCACTACACTGGCTTCCAGTCTCCTTTCGTATACACTATAAGATATGTATCATCACTCACGACTGCCTCAACAATAGCGCCTATCCAGTCTATCTCAAAGATCTTATATCTCTGTACACTCCAGAGCGTGCTCTCCGATCCTCTGGTAGAACTCTACTGTATCAGCCTCTGTCTACTTCTGCTATGTCTGACCGTGCCTTCTCCTTTTGCAGTCCACAGTTATGGAACGCTTTGCCTTTGAATCTGAGAAACTCTGCTTCTAAGGAAACATTTAAGTCTCTCCTCAAAACCCACTTCTTCACCCCCAGCTTTTCAATAGATCTCCTTATTGTTGGCATATGTACATAGATATTACTTTTTAACCTTGTCACAGCGCCAGTGAGCAACTGTCGATGGATATTAGGCGCTTTACAAATCAATTATTATTATTATTATAATGTAAATATGTCCAACCTTTGTCTCTTAGTCTAACCAGATGTCATCTTCCTGAGGCAAGGGAGTTAACTGACTATAACAGTCCAGTTTCCATCCTTGCCGAACTAGGCTGGAATTATGGAGGCTAGACTAACGAGTCTATGCATAGTTCAATCAAAATCGTATAATGAAGTCGACATCCAATTCGTAAACAGCCATGCAGGTTTTGGTCGATTGCAGGATTTGCAAAGCATGTGTACCTCCCAGAATCAAGCCCAGAAATTCCAGCAATGGCAACTGGACTTTTACAGTCAGCTAACTCCCTTGCCTCAGGAAGGTGACCGGATGTTTAATCTTAGCGTCTAATGTAAATGTTTATGAAGGAAGGTGAGTGTGTGGGCGTGTGCGCGTGTGTCTGTCTGTCTGTCTGTCAAGTGTAATTATGGACAGCAATCCAGGTGTTGCCTGGAACCAATTCCACCCTGGAATTCCCACGGTTACCGTTCATTGGTGAAGCCACCAGAACAATGTTAAAAGTCATGAAAACCTTTTGACTGATCTTAGTGCTTGAAGTGTCTTCAAAGAAGATGTAGGATCATTCGAGAAAAGGTCAGTTGTCTGAAGGAAATGCTTCAATATGAAAACCTTTGTCAACTGAGAATATTGTTCTATGCAGGAATGTATACAAGCTGTGCAATCTCATTAAAATCAGACCTTAGTTCTTGCTATCGCTAAACAAAGATCTGAGGACATCCCATTAAGGGTCATGTCAGAACGACCTTTCATCCGACCAATCAGAGCGTCGCTTACCAGATCATGAAAGTGACAGTCGGAATGTGTTTTCTAATCATGCAACTGCGAAATATTTAACACGGAGTATTCCGAACGACAGTTACGGGTTTTATGATTATATCCATACAATCTAGGCCATCTATAAGCCATTCCAGAATATTCTTTTTATCAGTTTTAATTTTTTTTAAATCGAGAATATGTCAAAATATGTTTCGAAACGTAGTCACCAGTTTGAAACTTGTGTCGTAAAGCCCGAGAAAGCTGCCTTCTGATTGGCTAATGTCGATTTCTTGTCAGTCATTTCATTGGTCGGTCAAAATTCGCGAAAGGTCGTTCTGACGTGACGAGTAATGGGATGTCCTCAGATCTTTGTTTAGCGGTAGCGAAAACTAAGATCTGATTTTAATGAGATTGACAAGCTGTGAAGATTGGTATTCCTACTGGATATGGTTGTTGCATTACTGAAAACATTGAACACTAATAAACATGTACATTTCATTGGCTTTGACTGAATTTATGCACATCATCATCTCAGATGAAGTAATATATAGACCATGTCTTGACAGTGTTGTGTGGGATTTAAACACCATGTTAGGCAGGGGTAACTGGTCACCCACCTTGACGTCTGCTGCATGTGTTGTCTGTGAGGCAGGGGCAACAGTGGTGACATGCATGCACTTGTGTGTGTGTCTGCTTGTAACAGTCCGGTCTTACGCTGGTTTTATAATGGTAGCTCACTGAGACACCATGGCACAGTTTAACAAGGATATCCCACCTAGACACAGTATACTGACTCCCAAGCCCGTTAGTATCCGTTCTCTCCACAAAATGCCTAGTGCCAGGCAGGGTAACAACAAATACCATCTTTTAATGTCTTTGGATATGATGCAGTGCCGTAAAAGACTAAAAGGTGACTATGCTCATCTTCCCGAGGCAAGTGAGTTAACTGACTAGAAAAGTCCAGTTTCCACCCTTGCCGAACTAGGCTGGGATTATGGAGTTACATTTTGGCTGGAGTAACGAGTCTATGCATAGCCCAATCAAAATCGCGCACCGAAATCGAAATCCAGTTTGTAAACTGTCATGCAGAGTTCTGTCAATTGCAGGATTTGCAAAGCATGTGCACCGCCAACTCGTTGTCAACAGATATTTTCAAATCTTTTCATGTTTTTAATCAAGGTGCTCACATGATTTGATGTACTTTGCGATGTAAGAACCGTTTTATCACAAAATAGATCTTGATGGTCAATCAGATCGTCTTGACTGAGCGCCACCATTTTGTTTGAAGCAAATGCATTTGATACGAGAGGTGGAATCGGATTGGTCCATATGGGAGAGGCATGGAATGTACATGACTCGTAATAGCCTACGATGGCACTACGATCGAGCCCAGGAATTGAAGCCTAGTTCGGCAAGGGTGGAAACTTGACTTGTAAAGTCAGTTAACACTCTTGCCTTGGGAAGATGGACTATGCTTGTCGTAAGAGGCGACTTACGGGATTGGGCTCACTGACTCAGTTGATGCATGTCATCGTATCCCAATTGCATGGATCGATGCTCATGACGTCAGTCACTGGATTATCTGGTCCAGACTCGATTATTTACAGACCGCCGTCATATAGCTGGAATATTGCTGAATGCCGATTTAAACAACAAACAAACAAACCTCTTGGCAGACACTCTATCCACTACACCACCGAGGCAGTTCCTCAGTGGTTATTTGGGGCAGTCCGCTAGCCTAGTGGTTAAAGCCTCGCTCGTCAAGCCGAAGACCTGGGTTCGATTCCCGACATGGGTACAATGTGTGAAGCCCATTTCTGGTCTCCCCTCCCGTGATATTGCTAGAATATTGCTAAAAGCGGCGTAAAACCTTACTCACTCACTGGTTATTTTGTTATGGTAGGCAATCACAGAAGTCAATACATTTGATGGACATTTATTCTACAAGAAGCTTGATACTGACAACAGGACATCTACATTCATACATGTACATACCAACACCATGTTTGCAACACTGCCAGGTGGTCAGAGGGACACAAACGTTCCAATACAGGCAGCACATGATGCTCCACCCATGTATCTGGTGAATGCTTAGGCAGCATACTGTAGTGTATAAGACGACTTCTTACACACCTCACTGACAGAAGTGGAAATGGCTGATTGTTCCAACATAAGCAGCATAGACAATGTGAAGGCTAGTTTGAATCTGTGTTGAAGGGAGATAACTCCGTGCTAACCAGCAACATGTACAACAGATCAAGTACAAAGTTGTGTCCTTATAGTCAGGTGTCGTCTGCCCGAGTTTTGCGCTTCTTTGTCTTGCCACCCTCTGGAGGCTGCTCGGAGGATGTTCTCCTTTTCTTTCCCTCCTCCTCCTGTAAAAAACAACATAACCATTAACTGCTATAAACATTGGGGATTTGGA
The DNA here is from genome assembly GCF_023055435.1 of Haliotis rufescens. NCBI lineage: Eukaryota > Metazoa > Mollusca > Gastropoda > Lepetellida > Haliotidae > Haliotis > Haliotis rufescens. The sequence goes on from NW_025963802.1 coordinate 43,603,554, forward strand.
GTGTTCTCGAAATCATCTTTGATAGGGACAAATTTGAGTTTGACAACTCAAGATGTTTTGATTCTTTGACAATGAAAATAAATTACAATAGCATACACTTTGAGATAAAAAGTTGTCTTCACTGTTTCATTGTTTGTTTAACACTGCACTCAGCAATATTCCAGCTATATGATGTTGGTCTGTAAATAATCGAGTCTGGACCAGACAATCCAGTGATTGATATCATGAGCATTGATCCATGCAATTGGGATACGATGACATGCATCAACCAAGTCAGCGAGCCTGACCACCCGATCCCGTTAATTGCCTCTTACGACAAGCATAGTCGCCATAATACGGCAAGCATGGGTTGCTGAAGACCAATTCTAACTCGGATGTTCACGGGTCCAAAAGCTGTCTTCACCTCAGCCAAAACACACTTTGACTAATGTACACTTTACACTGATATACCTTGATCATTTACGTCTTACTCAATAAACACATTGTCTAATAACACCTTTGCCAATTTCATTTCTTTTAAATTGCAATCTCAAATATAAATGTTTAAATTCGTCTAAATGTTAATTAGGTTGGAAAAAGAAAAGTTGGGGTGGGAGGAAAAGGGAGTCGTCATGATTTGTTGTGTTTTGAAGATTTTAAGATAATTTGTGGTAAGTTTTACTTATTTCATCATGATTGTAGTATTTTAAGTAATTAATTTAAACTAACAGCGACAGTAAATGAGTCGGGTTTATTACATTTTACTTACATTTGATCAGTGGAATAAAACAACGCTGCTTTTCATTTCTGTTTTTCCACATTTCAATTTTTGGAGTCGGCAGATTCATAAACCAAGTTTTAAGAAGAATCTTGCCTTACTTTGACCAGTGTAGCCCCTGGCAACCATACCCCTGCACACACATACCTTCTCCTGGAGTTCTCCCCGGCGAGACTGGCGCAGCATCTTCGTCTCATTGCTCTGTACCATCAACTGGGTACTGACATATTGCTGGAAGACAACACAAAATCACTGTAAGCTCATCACATCTACAGGGTTAGAAACTAACAGTTTTTGTCCACTAGTCCTTATAATGATAACATATAGCAAAACCCTTAAAATTGGCCAATTTCTACTAGTCCTTAGGATACCTTTATCATTGGGCAGTTAGTTAAGGACTACAGGACTAGTGCCAATTTCTAATGCTGATCTAACACAGATGCATGTAGAGTTAGGGTCTGAAATAGGATCTTAAATATGGCTGTGTGGCCATACTGGAAATTGTATCAGGATTCTTTGAGCAAATTTTAGTATAAAGACATTTGATGGGATTGCAAAGACTTAAGATTCAGCTTCATAGGCCTTGTGAGTTCCGAGAAGAAATATCTGTTATTTAATTAAATTCAATTAAAAAACAAGATGAAAAATGAAAACAAAACAGAAAAAATGTCATATTCTTTTACATTCCCACTAATACAACTTGTAAGTGGAAGTCAAGAAATGGCTAAATTTTCAACATGGCTGACTTGGCAGCATTTGTGTATAAATTGTTTCTTGGTTGATTTGAAAAAACAAAAGAAAACCAATAACTAATGACTGATGTTTAAGCCAAGCTTGATTCCCAAGTCATAATGCATATCTAAGACCCTCACAAGACAAGACCCTCGCAGGCTAAAAGATGTTGTCATGGTTACCTCAATGTGTTGCATGACATCATTGTACATCTCCGTGGCCATCTTGAAAACAGGCTGGTCCGTGCTGTTGTACATGATGGCGTTTGTAAACATCAACATCATATCTCGCTGGAACTCTGGTGTGGTCCTCAGCACTCCTGTTTCAATATTCTTCTTGATGGTTCCAAGGTCCATTGGCCTAAACATAATCCAGGGTACATTAACAAGTTTCACACAGAAACATCACTGGAACAGCAGGACGTTCTACAACCAAGGCCAGGAACAGCAGGACATTCTACAACCATGGACAGGACCTACAGGACATTCTACAACCACGGAAAGGAACAGCAGGATGTTATACAACCCAAACCAGGAACAACAGGATGTTATACAACCCAAACCAGGAACAACAGGATGTTATACAATGAAGGCCAGGAACAACAGGACATTATACAACCAAGGACAGGAACAACAGGACATTCTACAACCATTGACAGGAACAACAGGACATTCTCCTATCAAGGCCAGGAAAAGCAGAACATTCTACTATCAAGGCCAGGAACAACAGGATGTTATACAACCAAGGCCAGGAACAACAGGACATTCTACTATCAAGGCCAGGAACAACAGGACATTTTACTATCAAGGCCAGGAACAGCAGGACATTCTACTATCAAGGCCAGGAACAACAGGACATTCTACAACCAAGGCCAGGAACAACAGGACATTCTACGACCAAGGCCAGGAACAACAGGACATTCTACAACCAAGGCCAGATACAACAGGACATTCTACTATCAAGGCCAGGAACAGCAGGACATTCTACAACCAAGGCCAGATACAACAGGACATTCTACTATCAATGCCAGGAACAGCAGGACATTCTACTATCAAGGCCAGGAACAACAGGACATTCTACAACCAAGGCCAGGAACAACAGGACATTCTACAACCAAGGCCAGATACAACAGGACATTCTACTATCAAGGCCAGGAAAAGCAGGACATTCTACTATCAAGGCCAGGAACAACAGGACATTCTACAACCAAGGACAGGAACAACAGGACATTCTATAACCAAGGCCGGGAACAACAGGACATTCTACAACCAAGGCCAGGTACAACAGGACATTCTACAACCAAGGTCAGGAACAACAGGACATTATACAACCAAGGCCAGGAACAACAGGACATTCTACTATCAAGGCCAGGAACAACATGATGTTATACAACCAAGGCAAGGAACAACACCCAATCTGATCATATTATTTATCAATTCTCAAGTGCAGTATCTGTGAAGGCCATCCGTGCCATCAGCTATGTCAATGTTCACATGCACTAGTGTGCTGTTTGTCTCACTTTCGACATGACGTTACTCACCTGTGCACTATTCCCTTGTAGCCTGGGGCTATTTCATTGGTGACAGGGTGAAGGAATACATTGGCATATCTGAAACAGACCATTTCCAAACATTACACACATGGACACAACACTTTACCAACCGACTAGTAACTCAACCTCAATGGATCAACTCCTACAAATATTGTTGAAGCCTGCAAAGTTTCACCTTATGACAACAAGAGTTGACATAGTGCTTGATATCTCAAGCAACAGCTGACTTACTTGTAGTTGTGTCAAACAAAAGCTGACTTACGTGTGGTTCTCCCAAACAACAGCTGACTTACTGGTGGTTCTCTCAAACAACAGCTGACTTACTTGTTCTCTCAAACAACAGCTGACTTACTTGTTCTCTCAAACAACAGCTGACTTACTTGTTCTCCCAAACAACAGCTGACTTACTTGTTCTCCCAAACAACAGCTGACTTACTAGTTCTCCCAAACAACAGCTGACTTACTTGTTCTCTCAAACAACAGCTGACTTACTTGTTCTCCCAAACAACAGCTGACTTACTTGTTCTCCCAAACAACAGCTGACTTACTTGTTCTCTCAAACAACAGCTGACTTACTTGTTCTCCCAAACAACAGCTGACTTACTTGTTTTCCCAAACAACAGCTGACTTACTTGTGGTTCTCTCAAACAACATTTGACTTGATTTTTCTGTCAAACAACAGCTGACTTACTTGTGGTTGGCCGCCGATCGCCACACCAACATAATGGATTTCTTCCATGTCTTGAAGGCCTTCTCGTCCTCTGTGTCACTGCTGGAAACATAGGGAAGGCATAATGATCAACCGTGTACACATTTCATGCATATCCTACACAACAACTTCACATAATGTGCACAATCAATCTGACAACTTTTATTTTTATAAATATTAATATAACACCTACATTATTCATGAATATCCAATGTAACACCTACATGTGTCATGACTCTCCAATATGACCACCATATATTGTGTAGATCCATATTACTCCTACAAATACCATGAATATCCAAAATATGAACCATATATCATTTATATCTAAAAGAACACCAACATGTATCATGAATATTCTATATACATACCACATGGACAAGGAGGCAGGACTATTTGGAATGGATTCGGAGAAGATGGAGCCGCTGGTAGGCACAGGGTCGTCACTCTCTCGCATCTCGTCATCAGACAGATCAACATCACTGTGCTTGGAGCTGGTGTCATCCTTCCTGTCGTCTTCCTACAGAATACACATCACGTCATCAGTCTCCACACAGTGATCACCAGATCATCAAGCTTGACCAAACTATGACATATTGGCACCGTCAGGTTCTAGATGTGAGATGTATACGTGATCACATTCCAGGTGTGGGATGTATACACAATCACGTTCTAGATGTGAGATGTATACGTGATTATGTTCTAGATGTGAGATGTATACCTGATCACATTTGAGGTGTGAGATGTATACACAATCACGTTCTAGATGTGAGATTTATACGTGATCACATTTATGTTATCAAGTTCTCAATATGAGATATTTATGTTATCAAGTTCTCGATGTGAGATATTTATGTTATCAAGTTCTCGATGTGAGATATTTATGTTATCAAGTTCTAGATGTGATATTAATGTTATCAAGTTCTAGATCAAAGAATGATATGTTAACATTATCAAGTTACAGCTGCAAGATGATGACAAACCTGCACAGATCGTCGTGAAGGCCTCCCTCGATGACCCCCTCGACTTCCGCGACCTGCCAAAATCACAGATACAGATATTAGAAGGTCAGATATTTGATAGGTTAGATGGCAGACCACTCCTGACTTTGTGAGTTCGGGTTAACGTTGCTATGAAAAGTATTTCAGTGGTATACAGTATCTCAGCTAGACGTGGGAGGAAAACCTGACCACTTTGGCAAAAAATAACAAGCACATCTATGCTGCTGAAAATCCTAGAAACATAATCAAGGCAAACTGTATACCAACTTCAAGCCGACCATTCCTTGTTTAACCCATGAAAGCCGAGTGTCAGGCAGGGTAGGAACAAGTACCATCTTTTAGCATCTATTGGTAGGTTTGTTTGTTCGTCGTTTAACGCAGCAATCAGCAATATTCCAGCTATATGATGGCAGTCTGTAAATAATCGAGTCTGGACCAGACAATCCAGTGACAGATATCATGACCTGTCGCGGCTGGGGATCAAACCCACGACCTTCCGCTCTTCGGGCAGACGCTCCATCCACTACACCACAGAGGCGGTCTTAGATGACTGGGACACCCGTATCCCCTGGATCTCTACAGAACTTCTATCCATGGTGTTAGAGTCGGCAAATCTTATGCTTTGGCCAGCAAAATTGTGGTGATGTGGTATTCTGTGCTGTACTTCAGCTTGCTCAGGTATCAAGTGATAATAATCTAAGGCTAAAAAAATTAATAGTCTTGGTTCTCAGGCACAGCCCGCATCATCGTAAAGTATGTCTCACGTTACATTTTTTATTTCCATTTTCCAAAAACACTAAATAAAAAGAAGTGATCCAATATAGCACAGTTATTTCTCTTTACATGCGCACTGCTTTACGTTGCATCTCGTCTTATGGTCATAGAGGCAACAAGAGTTTGTATGCTTGTTTATGTAGGGAAGCCCTTTCCCTAACTGTTTATTTGGCTGCATACTAGTTTGAACAAGCAAAAAAAAGAAAACACTATATTTTTAAAGGTCATTGCCTGAGAAACAGGAGAAAATATATGATGGGTTAAATGAGGGAGAAGAATACAGGTGGACCACATCTCACCTTTCCTCCTGCGGGGTTTGAATGACTTGCCGCCACTCTCGCTGACCTTGGAGGACACAGAGCTGGCTGGTGATGCTGGGTCTTCCTTGATTGAAACCTCCTCATCCACACACACAAAACTGCTGCTTGCAATCTCGCTGGAGTCATCGTCTTCTTGCAACTATAACATGTCAAAAGCTAGACATGAAATAAGCTACAAACACATGCCTATCAAAACACATGAAGATCTTGTGACACGCACCTGACCAGCAGTCATCTCATCCCTACTCCCTGTGTCAAACCTGACCAGTGGCAATCTCATCCCTGTGTCACACACACCTGACCAGCAGTCATCTCATCCCGTTGTCACGCACACCTGACCAGCGGTCATCTTACCCCGGGATCACACACACCTGACCAGCGGTCATCTTACCCCCGGATCACACACACCTGACCAGCGGTCATCTCATCCCTGTGTCACACACACCTGACCAGCAGTCATCTCATCCCTGTGTCACACACACCTGACCAGCAGTCATCTCATCCCTGTGTCACACACACCTGACCAGCGGCCATCTCATCCCTGTGTCACACACACCTGACCAGCGGCCATCTCATCCCTGTGTCACACACACCTGACAAGCAGTCATCTCATCCCTGTGTCACACACACCTGACCAGCGGCCATCTCATCCCTGTGTCACAAACACCTGACCAGCAGTCATCTCATCCCGTTGTCACGCACACCTGACCAGCGGTCATCTTACCCCGGGATCACACACACCTGACCAGCGGTCATCTCACCCCGGGATCACACACACCTGACCAGCAGCCATCTCATCCCTGTGTCACACACACCTGACCAGCGGTCATCTCACCCCTGTGTCACACACACCTGACCAGCGGCCATCTCACCACGGGATCACACACACCTGACCAGCGGCCATCTCACCCCGGTTTCACACACACCTGACCAGCAGTCATCTCATCCCTGTGTCACACACACCTGACCAGCGGTCCTCACCCCGGTTTCACACACACCTGACCAGCAGTCATCTCATCCCTGTGTCACACACACCTGACTTGCGGTCACCTGCTTGCCACCACCCTTATGCTCAGGTCGGTGTTGTGGAGTATAGTCCGCCTGGGCCATCTCATCAGCCGTCCCATCATCCTCTGCCACATCATCCTTCCCATCTCCACCGTCACATGAGGGGTCACATGACTGGTCAGCTGACCCTTCTTGTGGATCACCATCATTGGAGCTGACCTCGACTGCCGTCACATCCACATTGACACTCTCATCAGCCGAGTCTAAAGAAAAAACATCAACAATCCCTATATTTCATCCTCTCACTTTACTTTACTGATCAAAGGTGTCCAGCAATTTTGTGCCAGTCTACACACTATACATATACCGTATTTTCTTGAGTATAGTGCGCACCCATGTATAATGCGCACCCCCCTCTAGCGGGTTCAATATTTTGGAAAAAAAGAAATTTGAATATTATGCGCAGAATTTTTTTACACCGTACCCTTTCAGCGAAGTCCGGCAAACGAACGGGTGCTGAGAAACTTCGTCAGTACAAATTCGAAATTTGAGATAAAAAATCACCAGACATGTTTATTTACCGTTTAAATAGTATTTATTGTTCTGCTAGGCATTGGTTTATATTTAGGGATTAAGATTACCTTGCGTATTTTCTTGTAAACTAAGTTGGAAACAGCAATCAGCTGTACACACGTTTTCTTGGAATCGACCGGTGATTCGGTCAAGACACACCCAATGATATAACTTTATAAGATTTTTAATGCAAGGATCGGCAACAATTGTATCTGAAACTATTTTATTTATCAGGAATAATATATTCCATTATTTTCTTAATTATATGCAACCTTTACTAAACATATTTAAAATAATAATAACCCTAAGCGAAGCAGCTGACCGCTATTCCCGGGTATTATTTTTTACATGGAACATGTCTGACCAGTCACCGTCAAGGCTCACGCGCACGTGATCACGTGATCGCGAGAATTTCATGTTGACATAGAATCGTCAAACAAAAACAAATATGACTTTTAACGAGTCAAAGTATGTCATTTATGATATATGTATCAATTCTCTGTCAACTAAAGTTTGTTCAAAGGCGTCAATAGCGGTATTCTGACCGTGGTTGCTGTTAATAACGGTGAGTTGTGCGATCTTCCGATCGCTTCACACACGATTTCGCCGAAATTAATAAAAACAATATTATAAGGAATTTTGAATAAAATCAACGAAATAAGTTACAAATATAAGTCCAGATATACAAAGAACACTTTTTATAGCCAGACAGTGTAATTACATGATTATTTTGCGTACTTCAGTATGGATTTGTTGACATGGTATTTCCGGTGTTTCGTGCTCACGGTAATGTCTTTCCATGGGGGAAAAAACATCCAAACTCATAATTCGTGTATAATGCGCATCCCCTTCTACACAGCTGTGTTTTTTCGAAAAAAAGTGCGCACTATACTCAAGAAAATACGGTATTCCGTATTTCCTAGATAATAGCCCAAGACTAAGCCATTATTAATTTCAGTGTACTTACCTGACCCATATAAGAGGCCGGCATTTGTCATAAGTGCAGCCATTATTGCTGTTGTATCTGTGAAGGGTTGGCTTAGACGACTTTATGGTTAGAACTGCACAGTATTAATGGGATACTGGTATACCTCAATATGCTTTTTGAACGTTATGTATTGAAATATGTTTTTCCTCGTCCTTGTATAATGGGTGAGTGAGTGAGTGAGTTGGGTTTAACGCCACTTTTAACGGTATTCCAGTTATATCACGGCGTGTCAGCTTAATGTGGGAGGAAAGCCCGAAGTGATTCAGGTCTCTGACATTTACCACTTCAGTGAAACCCACGAGCACGGGTATGGTGCTGACAAACCTAGAAACATAATCGGGGTGAACCCGGGATTCGAACCCATGATCATAGGTTTCAGGCGTGCCCATAGGACGCAACTCTGCACAGCGAATTGCGGCACATTAGACTACTGGGCCATCCATGTCCCCTTGTATAATGGGTAAAAAAATAAAGTTTTGATAGTATTTGCACTTTAAAACCTGAAATCTACACCAAATTAATTTACAAATGATTGCCCTACAAAATTAATTGCCATAAAGCGGAAACATGGAATTGATTTTTCTCTCACAGTGTTATCTCCTGTATCCATGACAACAAAATGGCGGCAACTGACCATGCTGACTTTGTCATCTTAATATTTACTTTTAATAGCATGTTGTAGTGAGTGAGTGAGTGAGTGAGTTGGGTTTAACGCCGCTTTTAACAGTATTCCAGTTATATCACGGCATGTCAGCATAATGTGGGAGGAAAGCCCGAAGGGATGCAGGTCTCTGACGTTTACCACTTCGGTGAAACCCACGAGCACAGGTATGGTGCTGACAAACCTAGAAACATAATCGGGGCGAACCGGGATTCGAACCCACAATCATAGGTTTCTGGCGTGCCCAAGGGACGCAACTCTGCACAGCGAATCGCAGGGCCTTAGATGACTGGGCCACCTGTGCCCCCAATAGCATGTTGTAAATAGGATCTGCATGTACAATCAGTGTCAATCACTGTCAAACCCCTCAGGTTCCAATATGTGGCAATATGTATTGCAATACGGATCTCTGTACCCAATATATTGCAATACAATTTTGGGGTCAATCTGCAGCCTTATTATGGTATTCAAATGCTTTGAAAATCTTACTCTGAAACCTAGCCCTTTATAGAGTAGGGGGCACGGGTGGCCCAGTCGTCTAAGGCGCTGCGATTCGCTGTGCAGAGTTGCGTCCCTTGGACACGCCTGAAACCTATGATTGTGGGTTCGAATCCCGGTTCGCCCCGATTATGTTTCTAGGTTTGTCAGCACCATACCCGTGCTCGTGGGTTTCACCGAAGTGGTAAACGTCTGAGACCTGCATCACTTTGGGCTTTCCTCCCACATTAAGCTGGCACGCCGTGATATAACTGGAATACTGTTAAAAGCGGCGTTAAACCCAACTCACTCACTCACTCACTTTATAGAGTATGTGTCTAGATAGAGACAAGGTTCCTGTTAGGGGAAATAAGGTGCCATTTGATGCTACCCACCTTGATCCAGGGGTTCCGTGGACTTGGGTTCACCAGACTCTAGGATATCAAGGGGCGATGGTACTTCGGTCACGGTGATGAGGGGGGCGCTGGGGACGGTGTGGGACGACAGGGTGGTGTCAGACACTAGCTTTGGCTGTGCCCTTGTGAACAACAGCTTGGACAGTGTCGGGGCAGCTGAAGAATGAATGAAGGGGAGTGTGTACCACACAGCTATATGTCTGCAGTGTAATGTATTTCACAATACTGAGACAAAGATTACATGTTTTCAGATCGGTGGAAGTGAAATATTATTTAGAACCCTGAGCTTAAGCCTATAAAATTGCAGCACACATTTCCACCATTTTAGAAATTTCTTCAACCTTAAGCATGAATTTACAGGTGAGGGAGTTGCTTGACCACTGACCACATGATGGGGACGTTGGCAGGGATTCTGTGAGGGGGATATTCTGCACAACACTAGCTGCGATTTTCAGTTGTTGCTGGAGTTGCTGTTGTTGCTGGAGTTGCTGCTGTGCTTCCCTGGCTTGATTGACAGCTGCCTCCCTCGCCTGGCTCACAGCTGATTCAGCCGACTGCTGCAGCTGTAGTGCCAGCTGCTGGACCTGCTGGGCCTGTGTGAGAGCCTCGGCCTGCTCAGCCTCCTGAAACAGTTTGAGTGTTTGCTTGTTGGTTAACGCCACAATCAGCAATATTCCAGCTATATGATACCAGACAATCCAGTGATTGACATCATGAGCATCAATCCACGCAACTGGGATACAATGACATGTATTAACCAAGTCAGCAAGCCTGACCACCCGATCCCATTAGTCACCTCTTACGACAAGCAGAGAGTGAGTGAATGAGTGTGTGCACCATTGTTTCTAACAGCACTGACTGACAGGACACAGAAACATAGTGAAAAGTGCAATGCCTGGTATTGAGAAGGTGAGTAAGGAGGAAAGTGGCCAATTCCCCAACTGGACCAAGTCAGTGCCGAACAAACTGAGTATCGGTTTGTTTGTTATATTTAAGAAATATTAGTTAGTGAGTGAGTGAGTGTGGTTTTACGCCGCTTTTAGCAATATTCCATCAATATCACGGCGGGGGACACCAGAAATTGGCTTCACACATTGTACCCATGTCGGGAATCGAACCCGGGTCTTCGGCGTGACGAGCGAATGCTTTAACCACTAGGCTACCTGACCGCCCCTTAAGAAATATGAAGGGCTGACAGAACCCTCTCCCCCTCCAAACACTCTCAACAATCTTGCCACTGATTTACAGGGGTATATGGTTTCCGTGGTTGGTCGGAAAGACATTTTCTTATTTCGAAAGGGGGCGGTCGGGTAGCCTAGTGGTTAAAGCGTTCGCTCATCACGCCGAAGACCCGGGTTCGATTCCCGACATGGGTACAATGTGTGAAGCCCATTTCAGATGTCCCCTGCCATGATATTGCTGGAATATTGCTAAAAGTGGCGTAAAACCTTACTCACTCACTCACTTAGAAAGGCAGACTGGAATTTCAAAACATTTTGAAATGCCTTGGATAAAATGAAGAAAAGAACTTTCTTAGACAGCCATGTTTATAGCATATTATCACAAGAAAGAAAGCATTTCGATTGGCCGGAAGCTCAACGAGGTGAATGCATGTGTATGTGTGGCTGAAAGTTCTATTACCGGACCTGTAGTACTAGCACTCTATGATACCATGCTACAGATTAACATGTGTGATGAAAGAATGTGTTAAAGAAACAAATGTGACATCTCACATTCTTCAGCTGTTGCAGGCTGTTGGCAGACTTCAGTTTACTCTGTAATAGAGATGACAGAAGTGGGGAGGTTGGAGGAACAGCCTTAGTACGAGGTTCAGGCTGTTGTGCTGACACCCCCAACGGTGTTGTGGACAGATGTAGAGGTGGGTCGTCATCACTCATCTGAAACACACCATCAAACTTGGAATCAACATACCGACAATAATTTTACCATGGTTACATTCCAAATAATATTAAAAAAATCATCACTTTTAAAATAATCCAGTTGAAACACATCCGTGACCTCTTACCTTTGGAACCTCAAGCAGAGGGAATTCTGGGTAAGACTCCTGCGTGTCTTCCTGTTCTGACATACTGCTCTGTGACGTGACAGATGGACGCTTGGGGCCCAACACACGCTTGCACTGCTGGGCTGTGAACAACACAGACATGAACATCAGCTCATGCACCTTGATATAGACTGATGGTTGGTTTTGGTTGATTTGTTGTTTAACGCCGCACTCAGCAATATTCCAGCTATGTGACGGTGGTCTGTATATAATTGAGTCTGGACCAGACAATCCAGTGATTGACGTCATGCGCATCGATCCACGCAATTGGGATACAATGACATGCATCAACCAAGTCAGTGAGCCTGACCAACCGATCCCGTTAGTCGCCTTTTACGACATGCAAAGTCGCCTTTTACGGCAAGCATCAGTTGCTGAAGACCTATTCTACCCTGGATCTTCACGGGTATGATATAGACTGACAAAGATGTATATACATAACTACATGACCAGGCAAGCAAGGCCATTTCCATAATCGAACACAAACAATGTCACCCCTGTCTTGTTATGGGTCAAAGTGCCAGAGGAAAGGTTATATATTTTTAGTTTAATTTCAAACAGAACCAAGACGGTATTTTTTCCTGAAAAGGTTAATTCACTTCTTACTACTTGGCACTTTTAGAAAAAGTATGCCAGTGCCTTCTGATAACAAAACTAAACTTCAAAAGAATTTCTGATTTTTGTGGTTAAACGTGATCTAGTTTGACTGACCACTAAAACAGTAAACAGTAATTTCGATGATCCAATCTTCAATCATGACTTTATGATCAATTTCCAAATCTAGTCAACATGAGAAAAGGAAAAAAACATCTTCTGTCCTGGGGTCTAACAACATATTCTGTCCTGGTTGATAACAACACATTCTGTCCTGGGTAGTAACAACATATTCTGTCCTGGGTGGTAACAACATATTCTGTCCTGGTTGGTAACAACATATTCTGTCCTGGGTAGTAACAACAGATTCTGTCCTGGTTGGTAACAACACATTCTGTCCTGGTTGGTAACAACACATTCTGTCCTGGGTAGTAACAACATATTCTGTCCTGGGTAGTAACAACATATTCTGTCCTTGGTAGTAACAACATATTCTGTCCTTGGTGGTAACAACATATTCTGTCCTGGGTAGTAACAACACATTCTGTCCTGGTTGGCTATAACATATTCTGTCCTGGGTAGTAACAACATATTCTGTCCTTGGTAGTAACAACATATTCTGTCCTTGGTGGTAACAACATATTCTGTCCTGGTTAGTAACAACACATTCTGTCCTGGGTAGTAACAACATATTCTGTCCTGGGTAGTAACAACACATTCTGTCCTGGTTGGGAATAACATATTCTGTCCTGGGTAGTAACAACATATTCTGTCCTGGTTGGTAAAATATTCTGTCCTGGGTAGTAACATATTCTGTCCTGGGTAGTAACAACATATTCTGTCCTGGGTAGTAACAACATCTTCTGTCCTGGGTAGTAACAACACATTCTGTCCTTGGTTGGGAATAACATATTCTGTCCTGGGTAGTAACAACATATTCTGTCCTTGTTGGGAATAACATATTCTGTCCTGGGTAGTAACAACACATTCTGTCCTGGTTGGGAATAACATATTCTGTCCTGGGTAGTAACAACATATTCTGTCCTGGTTGGGAATAACATATTCTGTCCTGGGTAGTAACAACATATTCTGTCCTGGTTGGGAATAACATATTCTGTCCTGGGTAGTAACAACATATTCTGTCCTGGTTGATAACAACACATTCAGTCCTGGGTAGTTAAAACATATTCTGTCCTGGTTGGTAACATATTATGTCCTGGGTAGTAACATATTCTGTCCTGGGTAGTAACAACATATTCTGTCCTGGGTAGTAACAACATCTTCTGTCCTGGGTAGTAACAACACATTCTGTCCTTGGTTGGGAATAACATATTCTGTCCTGGGTAGTAACAACATATTCTGTCCTTGTTGGGAATAACATATTCTGTCCTGGGTAGTAACAACACATTCTGTCCTGGTTGGGAATAACATATTCTGTCCTGGGTAGTAACAACATATTCTGTCCTGGTTGGGAATAACATATTCTGTCCTGGGTAGTAACAACATATTCTGTCCTGGTTGGGAATAACATATTCTGTCCTGGGTAGTAACAACATATTCTGTCCTGGTTGATAACAACACATTCAGTCCTGGGTAGTAAAAACATATTCTGTCCTGGTTGGTAACATATTATGTCCTGGGTAGTAACATATTCTGTCCTGGGTAGTAACAACATATTCTGTCCTGGGTAGTAACAACATATTCTGTCCTGGGTAGTAACAACACATTCTGTCCTGGTTGGGAATAACATATTCTGTCCTGGGTAGTAACAACATATTCTGTCCTGGTTGATAACAACACATTCAGTCCTGGGTAGTAAAAACATATTCTGTCCTGGTTGGTAACATATTCTGTCCTGGGTAGTAACAACATATCCTGTCCTGGGTAGTAACAACATATTCTGTCACGGTTAGTAGTAAAAACATATTTAGTCCTCGTTGGTAACAACACATTCTGTCCCCCTTACCTTGGGCCTGAGCCCGGGCATCCTCCATTGCTTTCTTCTCTGCCTCCTTTGTGGCATCCTCTGCGGCCTTCTCTCTGCAACACCATCAACATCAACCAGCTGACAACAACATCGCTACATCACTTCCAAAAGTTAAAAACCTGATAACTTCGCTTCCCAGTCCTTGGCGAGACAACATCATGAACATCAACTAGCTGACAACAACATCACTTCCCAGTCACACACCTGACAACATCATGAACGTCAACCAGCTGACAACAACATCGCTTCCCAATCACACACAAGACATCATGAACATCAACCAGCTGACAACAACATCGCTTCCCAATCACACACAAGACATCATGAACATCAACCAGCTGACAACAACATCACTTCCCAATCACACACAAGACATCATGAACATCAACCAGCTGACAACAACATCACTTCCCAGTCACACACCTGACAACATCATGAACGTCAACCAGCTGACAACAACATCGCTTCCCAATCACACACAAGACATCATGAACATCAATCAGCTGATAACAACATCGCTTCCCAATCACACACAAGACATCATGAACATCAACCAGCTGACAACAACATCACTTCCCAATCACACACAAGACATCATGAACATCAACCAGCTGACAACAACATCGCTTCCCAATCACACACCTGACATCATGAACGTCAACCAGCTGACAACAACATCGCTTCCCAATCACACACAAGACATCATGAACGTCAACCAGCTGACAACAACATCGCTTCCCAGTCACACACAAGACATCATGAACGTCAACCAGCTGACAATAACATCACTTCCCAGTCACACACCTGACAACATCATGAAGTGAGGTGAAATTAGGTTTAACGTCGCGTCCAAGATTATTGCACTTATATAGCCACATGCGTGCATGTGTGTGTGTGTGTGGCTGCTTGTACTAGTCAGGACTGATGCCAATTTATAGTGCTAGCTCACTGAGATACCATGTCGCAGTTTAACATGAATATCCCACTCAGACACAGTATACTGACTCCGAGCCAACCAGTCCTTGTTTAAGCCCCTTAATGCCGAGTGCCAGACAGGATAACAACAAGTACCATCTTTTAACGTCTTTTGGTATGACGCGGCCGGGGATCGAACCCCGGACCTTCCGCTCTCCGGGTGGACGCTCTACCACAAGACCACGGAGGCGGCTCTCTGACATCATGAACATCTACCAGCTGACAACATTGCTTCCCAATCACACACAAGACAACATCCTACACATCACACCTCCATAAGGCACTCAGCACACATCACACATACAGTCCTGATCCCAGCTACAAGTACGTACACCTGCATCTGTTCCCACATCTCCGTCAGGCGGTCATCATATTGTCCGGACTTGATACACTCCACATCTTTCTTCAATTTTCTGAAATAAACAGAACATGCATAAATTCCTGCATAAACTGACATATTTCCATAGCATGTTATTAATGTGCATGAACATTTACACTTTATGCACACACTTTTCTCAACTACACAACTCACAGAAATTCACTTATACAAACATGTTCAAAGGCTAACAACTTGGCTACCATTGACTTTTCCAGTAGTATTTTCATTTCCATGCAAACTATGTTTAATAGAATACAATTCTTTATTTTAAATGGGCATGAGTTTTACAATTAGATAAAAACCAGTAATTTGAGCAAAATAATCCAAGAAATGTCAGATGCTGCTGCTGCTGTGGATGATGATGATGATGATGATGATATACTTTAAGCTCCTCCATTCTAATTTTCAGATTGGACAAATCACAAAAGGATACCATATTTGTTTCTTGTGATCAGAAAATTCAGGTAGTAAACAGAAATTTAGGCAGCATCACAACAAGCAGTTTCATGCACTGCAGCTAGCCCAACCTACTTGTATCTCTGCTGTTCCCCCAAGGCGATCTTACGAAGTTCCTCAATTCTCTCTGTCATCAGCTTACGGAAGATTTGGTCTGCAGGTGTGTCAGTCTCTCCTCCATCGCCCCGCTTCCGTCTGAGGGAATCAAACACATGATAATGCCATTCTCATGAGGAGAATATGGTTTGATGTACCCTCTGTGTACCCTGTGTACCCCGATGAGAAGGTACATCAAGCAGTATTCCTCATTGGATAAGCCTACAAAACATTTATTGTACCTCCATCTTAATCATTTATCCTAATTTGAAAACAAACAGATTTTTCCCATGATTTTCAGAAAATTTCAAGAAAATTTCCTAAATTGGAAATATAATTGTTCCAATTCATGATAAAATTGAAAACAGGTCTACTAATAAAAACAAGTCTCCAATGTTCAGTTTTACATTATTACATTGAATGTAATGCTGAAAGTTCAAAAACGATTCCAATTTTGAATAAAATCCAAAAAAAATCCAAATTTGCCTGCCAAAGGCACTTAACATAGTTTGAAATCCTAGACAAATTCCTGGTAATGTGATGCAAGTTTCTCTGTCAACTACAAACACAGTCCGTGACTTCAGCCACTAGTCAAATCCAAGTTTAGTAAAAATTTGGTCCGTCTAGTAAGCTATGCAAATAAAAATCCATACATTAACACTAAAAATAAGATGTACTGAAAATGATATCCAGGCAGAGGTCGGGCTAGAAGTCGCAAAATATTATCCCAGGCACCATCACATGTGTCTACAAATGTAACTGACTCACTTGGGTGTCTCCACCTTCTCCAGGAGATCGGAGTACTGCAAGGCACAGTTCTGAAGACAGAGGATACAGTTACTGTAGGGCAACAGTCACATGCTTATATTCAGGTACTCATATTTTGGCTGGTTGAGCAAAGATACCCACGTATTTGCACCCTCCCCTCATTGCGAAAACAATTGCATATTCCTTCTTTATTCATCATTTTCTGTTGTGTCGGACCTCAATAACTCGAATTATTTAAATTTATCTTCTAAGCACCAATTGCATGGAAAAAATTCACATTTTTGTCTGACCAACCCTAACTTGTCCGATGTTCTAACACACTCAGTACCTGTAACCTTTATGTACCTACTATATCACTAATCCCTTTGTTCTATGAAGTCTTCAGCATGTGTTTGCTGTAAAAAGAGACTATGCTTGTGGTAAGAGGTGACTATGCTTGTGGTAAGAGGCGACAAACGGGATTGGGTGGTCAGGCTCGCTGACTTGGTTGATGCAATCCAATTGCGTGGATCAATGCTCATAATGTCAATCACAGGATTTTCTAGTCCAGCCTCGATTATTTACAGACCGCTGTCATATAGCTCGAATATTGCTGAGTGCGGCGTTAAACAAGAAAAAAAAAAAAAAAAATGTTATATGTAATTCATGACACATGGCACAATCATCCGAGTTCTGAGATTGTACATATTTTTAGACTAGTTTTTGCATCTATGTTTTAACTTTAATAAAATTTTGGGACCAGGGTCCCACCCAATCTCATTAAAATAAGATCTAAGTTCTCGCTGCCGCTAAACAAAGATCTGAGGACATCCCATTACAGGTCACGTCAGAACGACCTTTCGCGAACTTTGACCGACCACTGAAATTACCAACAAGAAGTCGACATCAGCTACTTAGAAAGCAGCTTTCCCGAGCTTTACGGCACACGTTTCAACCTGGCGAATTCCATTTCAGACTAAGCTTGAAAAATATGTTGACACAGTTCTCGATTAAAATTTTGAAAACCGAACAAACGAACATTCCGGAATGTCTAATATATGGTTGAGATTGTATGGCAGCTCTTCCCACATACTGTTCAACACCTCCTCCTTTCAAATGTTTATCCCACAGAAGCAAGTCATAGACGATAATTTTGACGGAATCAGTCGTACAGGCCGTAACTGTCGTTCGGAATACCACGTGTTAACGTTTTCGAGGTTGCATGATTAGAAAACACATTCCGACTGTCACTTTCATGATCTGGTAAGTGACGCTTTGATTGGTCGGATGAAAGGTCGTTCTGACGTGACCCGTAATGGGATGTCCTCAGATCTTTGTTTAGCGATAGCGAGAACTAAGACCTGATTTTAATGAGATTGGGGTCCCACCTGGTTTTGTCTGGGGCAACTAAGTTTTCATGTCAACATGCACCTGTATGTCTTATTTCTATCCTGATAAGTACCCTGGTCACTTTCTACATAGCGGAAGTGACGTCAATATCTTAATCACGTTAGTGTCTATCATTGGAGATATTAGAGCTCATTTAAGTTATTTGATTGGTCAGCTATTCTTAGCTTTATGGCATTTATGAAAACAGAATCGAAGATGGACTGATGGATTGAAAGACAAAGGTCCATGACATGGGCTCACTTTGACGATGCCGTGAACTTTTTAAAGGAGTGATATTTCCTTACCTTCTGGGAGAACCAGTTTGCTGGTCGCTGGGTTTCCACATATGGCTTGATAGCCCTGCTTACTGACACCCTGCAGAATTAAGTGGATAGTCTAACTACAGTGTTCCGACTGGCTTTCAACATACGGCTTGATAGCCCTGCTTAATGACACCCTGCAGAATAAAGTGGATAGTCTAACTACAGTGTTCCGACTGGCTTTCCACATACGGCTCGATATCCCTGCTTAATGACACCCTGCAGAATAAAGTGGATAGTCTAACTACAGTGTTCCGACTGGATTTTGAAACTGCCAGTTCTTGTGGACTGGCAACTCTAAAAATGACCAGTTCACCTAATTCTTGTCAGTCCCAACTTTCAACAAATATAAAAACATATGAAAATAACCTGGTTTTAATTCTTTAAACATCATGTTCAATGCAATGACGTCATCTCTGAAGTAACGTAGCTAGATCTACATGTCATTCACACAAAGTTCAGTCACAATTGTCTCTGGGCTTTTTAAATATTTCGAGACTAGTTCCCAACAAACATATATTTAACCTTGAAGCAAAGCAATATCTTTTTTCCTTGCACTAAAAATAGACAAGGGGAAACCCTGATGGTAACAGACAAGCTGATTTGTTGGCAAATATACTTATATCATGTATATGAACATTGTAGATGTTTTGTTCAACAACAAAGATTTAACATTTACATTATTTGTCGGTCCACAGGGACTGGCAGTCACATGAATTACCAGTCCAAGTCTAATTGTACCGGTAAAAAATGGTAATTACAGGTAAACGGGAGCACTGCTTACTACATACATTACACACATTGTAGGCATCAGGAATACGGGAGCATAATCATTACCGGGAGACAGGTGAAAAAATGTCATGGTTTCCAGACAACTGTTACAATACACAGACAATAGAGAGAAGTGAAGAGGGATCCAAGCTCTTACCAGTTCTGGTCCCCACTCTTCATGACAGAGCAGGCCAGAGCCAGCTTCTCCCTCGTCGACCACGTGTCCACCGGTCCCTGGTGCAGCTTCATCTCTAGACAACAAAAGGTTCTAATCATGTTAAAAAATCCAAGGTTTATCACTGTATTATGCTTGTGACCTCTTCATATATTTATATTTGTGAGTATGTATGCAAATATGATTATGAAGTCAAAGTCAGATGTAAATAATTCTCCATTTAGAATAAATTAATACCAGATTTTATTACATCATCTCCGACCGACTTTCTCGAAAATCCCTGCCTATGCCCAATTTATTTGGAGTCTTTGTCACGCTTAATTCATCACCAATTGAAACATCTTGTTTCATTTGTATTTGAGGTGAGGTGAAATTGGGTTTAAAGGGGCACTGATCTAACGCAATTCCCCGGGACTGGTTGTTGCCTTTGTTATTGTTTTTTCCAAGTGAGTACCCGGATGTATAGCAGAAAATCTAGACTAGTTCGCGACCTCTGCTGCGCCATTCGTAAGCGCATTAGTCACTTGTATGGGTAGTAATATAGAGGGCGTATGGTCACATTGATCAACAAAATGAAATACAGTTTTGGAGATAAAAAGGAAATGTAGGTATCTTTGTGGTTAGCATCGGTAATGGTGACGAAGTTTTGATAAGTCACTTGCTTGGTAATTTTGTGATTCTCGTTTACACTATTTTGACTTGCAACACAAAGTAAATATTTCACCTGAGCATTGCTTTTTGATAGTGTGTATATTTTTTACTGTCAAAATGTGTAACATTTTCAAATATATTCAACGCCTAAATATTCAGTTATTTAACAAAGTGACTGAAAAACATTTCCATCTGTATTATTATGATAACGAATTCCAAACATTTTGATGTTTAATGTCATCACCAAGAGACTGAAAATGTTACGTTGAAAAGTACATTTCTATGTTGTTTGGCTTCTAATCCTACATAATAATCTGTTTAGCTGTTTGTAGGCCCTTTTGATAGCCTTAATCAATCTGGACAGATTTTTTAGTCAAAATGACTGAAATATTTACACATTTTATAAATTGCCTGAGGGAATTACATTTTATATACACGCTTACAAGGGAAAAGGCCTGTGAAAACAATGTCTATCGCGCATTGAAGAATTTCCCAACCAAGACGTAGAGAAACAAGGACGAATCGGTTAAATGCTACAGCAAATGAAGGAAAACAAAATGCAAATACCATAATTACAACCTACCAAATTTATGTGTATAAATTTTAGGCAGCTTCCTTTTTCGAGGAATGTATCTGTGAATATCCACACAAAGGAACAATATCCCACTCGTCTGCAGCTGTACAAAGAAACCTATTCGATGTCACGTGTCTCTGTAACCATGGTAACAATCACATATTTTAAAAGATATATATCGTTTCGGGATATTATAACCCGTGTTCGTTTCTCAACTGATCACTTGGATTGTTTCAGGTGTTTTACATAGGTGTCAAGTCTCAAGGGTCAGCTGAGAAAGCCCACGTGACAACTATTTTCATAACGTCCACGGTTCCTAAAAAATCCATTGAGTGATAGATAACAATGATCAATCAATCAACGTATTATCAGTTAACCCTTTGAACAAAGTATGTTGTTTTTACATCGGCACTTCACGCAAGGATATGTGTGTATTCCCTTTGTTTTAGTAAACCTAGACATGTAAACACTCACTTTTGACATATCCACTGTGCAAGATAACAGTGATTAATCAATCAACGTATTTTCTGTTAATCCTTTGATGACCAGGAACGATCTGTTGATTTACAAAAAAAAGTAAATCAACTGATCATTCACCTCTTGCTGGTCTGCCACGTGCATATTACATAACACACATTTCACCTCACTTCAACCCTGGATTTAGATTGAATAATTACCCCAGACACAATAAATGCCAAATGGGAACCTTTGTCAGGTAATCTATGTGGTGCTACCACTAATTGTACCTGTAATAAATTCATTAACTGAGCATCAAGTGAATGACGACAAATACACAAGTGTAGGGTTATGCGAGAAAACCTGGATGACAACAAGGAAGTAGTTATCGTATTATCGACGGAATCCGAAAACCGAAAATGCTTTCACTGCATGAATACTTTTTTTAGTGTTAACTATAACCATCTGGGGTATTTCCAAATGACGACATCCGATGAGCTCCGCCGTTCTTTTTGTCTGTTAGTTTAGGCTGAAGAAATTAATTAACGTGCGCCCTTTGTCCAAATCTTTTTAGATCACGGTTAACCAATCAGTGTTTATGCAAAAATGCGTAAAACAAATATTGCCTCCAGCCTCCAAGTTTATTTAGCTGTCCTTGCAGACGGTAGCCCAGTCTCTGGTCACGCTCAGTTGCGTTGCGTATCATCCGGGTACTCACGGGGGAAAAAACAATAACAAAGGCAACAACCAGTCCGGGGAATTGCGTTAGATCAGTGCCCCTTTAACCTCGCGTCCAAGATTATTGCACTTATATAGCGACGCGCATGCACGTGTATGTGTGTGTGTGGCTGCTTGTACTAGTCCGGACTGATGCCGATTTATAGTGCTAGCTCACTGAGATACCATACCGCAGTTTAACATGAATACCCCACTCAGACACAGTATACTGACTCCGAGCCGACCAGTCCTTGTTTTAGCCCCTTAATGCCGAGCGCCAGACAGGGTAATAACAAGTACAATCTTTTAACGTCTTTTTGTATGACGCGGCCCGGGATCGAACCCCGGACCTTCCGCTCTCCGGGCGGACGCTCTACCACTAGACCACGGAGGCGGTCCATTTGTATTTGATGTTCGGCTAGGTATTGTTTTATATTCAGAGATTAAGCAGTAAAGATGACTGTCTCATAAACTGAGCCGAAAATAGCAATCAGCTGACTGGCCATACATTCTCTCACAGATCTACTGGTAATTGGTAATGTAGTAAAAAAACACCCACTTATATAACATAAAAGTATTCTATTGCAATGATCAGGAAGACATTGTATCTGAAACTATTATTCTACAGAAAAAAGATGTTCCAATATCAGGTTGTATTAGTTGCAGCTTTTGCAAAATGTATTTAACCACGCTCACGGATATATTTTACGTATGGAACAGTTACTCTAAAGCTTCCAACAGGTGGGACAGTCTAAAACAAGTTTTCTAAATTCCATGTGCCGCCTCTTCACATTACCAAGCTGATTACAATGAACCGTAATATAATACCTCATAAATCCCCCCCCCCCCCCCTACGTAAGATTGTCCACAGTAGCAGTCATCCTACTCATGTATGCAATTGTTGTTACTGTTAATCGTGTTAACCCTATACTGTTAATCCTCCACCTACTATATATATTCTGAACTATGTCCCTCATTCAGTCTTGCTTGACAACGCTATAAGGATCTATACCAAAATGTTGCTTTTTACAGTATTAAAGAAGTTGTTATCCATAAAATTGTGTCTACCTTGTCCAACAAAACTGTCAGGCAGGTGACCCATAAGTGTTGCCTGCCCATCTTCAAAGTTACCTTCCCCCATTCAGTCATAATAAATATTTAAAAATCACCAACAGATCAGATAATAAAAGTGAATACGTAAGTAGATCTACATGCCATGGGCAGGTCTTTTGGACACTGCAAGTCTCTTAAGAAATTATTATTTAAAATAGTTCCTATTAGTTCCCCTTCACTCCAACCGTAACTGTTATTCAATAGCGACAAATAAAATAAGACAAGATTTTCCACAGATTAAGCACTTGGCCAGACAAGGTGATATTCAGAAGCAAGCACTGTTCACACCCCAAGGAAATGACCACCAAATATGCCTGTCAAGTGTCATTTGAACCTTAATATTATGGTGTTAGGATATTATAGATCATGTAGACTGTTTTATTAATGATGACTCTAGTGTATCCCAATGTAGATGTTGTTTATATCTCTCTGTTGTGTCTTTTCATAATGACATTGTTGTATATAGTTACTAATTTCTATCAAAATAATATTCCTCAGAGAAGAAGCAAGATATTCCTCTGAATACAGATTGCCGGCTAGTGAAGCTGGGGACAGTGTGTGGGAGTGGCATCGGAGAACCACTTGTTATCAAAACTGAAACTGACACAATCAAAGTTCTTTTGGGATAAGAAAGTACGATTTTATCATATTTGTATTAATGGTTAATATCAATAGAGCATCCCGGGGATTGGAAAATCCACACACATGCTTGTGTTGTCAACCAGGGTAAAGCTGATAATATGTTCATTGTTTGAAAGTAAATTCAGACCAATGTTATGACGGCCATAACCATGATAACAGGCAAGTTCGATACACAAGTGACATGACCAATTTGCCACAGCATACTGCGCTCTCTCTTTAGCCACAGCATACTGCGCTCTCTCTTTAGCCACAGCATACTGCGCTCTCTCTTTAGCCACAGCATACTGCGCTCTCTTTAGCATGTTTAGACTTCACCTATTTCATATTAACCCAGGCACAAAATCCGAGCTCAAATGAACTGAAATGCGGTGTTTGCACTGACAGTAAGCTGACAGGTTGATTTTCGATTGAAGCCGCATTATCAATGGACCACAACAAGAATACCATTCACGCAAAACACACACACACACACACACACACACACACACACACACACACACACACATCCCACCTGCGCACACATTTACCTTGTGTTTGTTGTCACTTCGAAAGTGTCCAGCAAAATTCGATCAAATGGCTGAAATGTTGATTCTCCGCGGATTCCCAGCGTATGAGAAGGCAAAAAGTTCCAACATTCAGATGTGTTGAGAAGGTATCCTAAAAGGTAAATGGGCGTGGCAAGTCTTCCATGTACATTTCAATCTTCAATTAAAACGCAAAGCAAAGCAATAGATGATGCTCTCTACAAAAGCACGTCAAGCTTGCCGCCATTGTTACATTTTCTACTCATTGTTGTAGGGATCGCTTAAACGTTACAGTAGATTATCACAGCGCTGCATTGAGTTTCTTACGATAGTTGCGCAGAATACTGAAATGTAGCGTCGCAGAAATTGTCACTCTAGAATTTACTAAATATATATGAAGAGAGACCACGGCAATTACCAAATAATGAAATACTATGAATTAATATTTGTACAGAATTTGTTCTAAACAACCGCATGTCGTACAATGCCATGTTCGCTACTTTCCATTGAGAACTCACTGCTACTAGTTTCAACACAACTAATTGTAGTAAATGTGCTGACTGATGACCTAAGTCAAACAAATGAATTGAAATGAAATGTAGACATCTTCGTGCATACAAGTATGGCTAAATTCCACAGATTCTTTGCAAATGTATTGAGCTTATTGAGATCTTACAAATTACAATTTCTGAAAAACATTTGTTTTGTGTGTGGCGAATGTGGTGCACATTTGAAACACATTCCGTTATAAGTATTTGGATTCATTTAGAAGTGATACACATAGCCTAAGAGAGAAAATTTATTATGAGGAACACAACGTTTCGGAGTATATGCTTATGATGAAGGAGTAAGCATATACTCCGAAAAGTTGTGTTGCTCATAATAAAGAAGCTGACATCCATATATTCCCTCTTTTATATACCGCCATTTTTCAGTAAACACAGGTCAAGTAATGCAGGCATCAATGGTACTTAGTTAGACTCCAGAATGTAGAGCATAGTAGCATTTTAATGAAGGGCAAAGAAAATATTTAACAGAATAGAAAAATATTCAAGCAATTTTTAAGTCCAGTCATTTAAATGGGAAACCATACAATCTATTTTTAATTTCAAACTTAAAAAGGCATCATTGTATGATAATCAGGGAAGAGTCTATTAACAAGACTACGTCCTAAACATACAAACTTTGTTTTATTGTATATTTATTTTATAAAGTTTTCAAAAATGACATATTCCTTCAAAATCAATGTCGCGTGAAACATGTCTTAAAATAGAATCTGTAAGTGTTTATCAGAATGGCACATGGTTAAACACAGCCACGTTGTATTTAACAGTTTGTAGGTTATATATCTCACGAAATAAGAACAAACAGTTTATCAAAACAATGATTATTCTGATTTAGCAATACGCCAACATATCACGATATTAGTCAACCAGAGACCATATATTATTGTTGTATATGAATAACATTGAAAAGACACTGTTTCCATTTCGGAACTTGTTTGCCATTAAACCTGTAAAAGGAGCATTGTTAGACCCGGCTTTTGTCCTGCTATCTGGTACTGTCCCCTATTGCTCATCTTGTCAGGGGGCGTGGGGTAGCCAAGTGGTTAAGCGATCGCTCGTCAAGATGAAGACCCGGGTTCGATTTTCCACATGGGGACAATGTGTGAAGATCATTTCTGGTGTTCCCCGACGTGATATTGCTGGAATATTGCTAAAGGGGCGTAAAAACATACTTATGGTGATATAAAACTGCCTCAGTTTTAGTCACGTTTGTCCCGCGAAATGTCGAAAGCAGTCCAAAGATATAGCAGAGAACGGCCCTAAAATTAAGATTTACGAAGACGGCCGCAAGGGTTGGTGAAAAACGACCCGATATGATAAATGTATAAATTCAAACAGATAAACGTAGCCATATGGAGGGGAAATACTATCAGTAAAACAACTTTCTTCACTAATTTGTATATATTCAGCAAAAATATTTAGACACATCAATTACTCAGGAACAGGTGGATGAACTATGTATGCTTTAATATAGTATCGAGATGATAGTGACCGCCTTGTGATAGTGCCCGGAGAGCGGAAGGTCTCGGGGTTTGATTCCCCGCTGCGTCATACCAAAAGATGTTAAAAGATGATGCTTGTTGTTACCCTGCCTGGCGCTCGGCATTATGAGGCTAAGACAAGAACTTGTCTGCTCGGAGTCAGTACACTGTGTCTGAGTGGGGTATTCATGTTAAACTCCGGCATGGGATCTCAGTGGCTTGAACTGAAAGATCGGCATTAATCTGGACTAGTACAAGCAGCCACGCACACACACACGCACGCACGCACGCACGCACGCACGCACGCACACACACACCATGCAAGCATGCACGTTGCTACATAAGTGCAATAACCATTTCACCTCGCCTCACCTCCAGATGATAGTATATTAGGAAATGCTATAGTTAGCATGGTTAGTGGCACCCCCCCCCCCCCCCCCCCCCCTCTCCTCCCCTCCCCTTCACTGAGGCCCGGGGACTTGTGTTGTCGTTTGTTTTGTCGTTTAAGTACCAGACACGTGCATAAATATTGTTGTATTGGCATCTTTAAATGATGACTAGATTCGTTGTCTATAGCATTGTTTTCGTTCTTATTATCTCATGTGTTGATAAAATAACAAATTTCAGGTGAATAAACTTCTTCTTTGAACCTTTGAAGAACGTATTACGAATTGTAAACAGACAGAAATGTCTTAGTGGGATTAAAGAATTAACAAACTATGTACGCGGAATGACGGATAATCTGTCGAGAATGAATGAATAGTGTCAACCCTAATCTGTTTCGAGTAGGTTATTCTATTGATATCTTTGTCATTTAAAGAGAGAAAGTTAAGAACGGAAGACGTGTTGTGAGTGAGTGAGTGGGTGGGGTTTAACACCGCTTGGGTATACCACTTCGGTGAAATCCAAGAGCACGGGTATGGTGCTGACAAACCTAGAAACATAATCGGGGCGAACCGGGATTCGAACCCACGATCATTGGTTTCTGGCGTGTCCAAGGGACGCAACTCTGCACAGCGAATCGCGGCGCCTTAGACGACTGGGCCAACAGTGTCCTCAAACACTACAGAAATATCCATTGATGTGATCTTATTGTTCGGGGGTTTGGGTTTGGTTGTTGGGCGGGGTGACCCATTCGTCTAAGGTGCCGCGTGGGTTCGAATCCCGGTTCGCCTCGATTATGTTTCTAGGTTTGTCAGCACCATACCCGTGCTCGTCGGTTTCACCGAAGTGGTAAACGTCTGAGACCTGCATCGCTTCGGGCTTTCCTCCCACATTAAGCTGTCACGCCGCATATAAATGGAATACTGTTAAAAGCGGCGTTAAACCCAACTCACTCACTATTCTACCCCGGATCTTCACGGGTCCGGCTCGGAGTCAGTATACATTTACTGGGTAAAGGTATCTCAATGGGCTGTCACTATAATTGGCCCTGACCGATACAAGCAGCTATAGTCTCTCATTATATTATATCATATAGGCCACTGGCCTCAAGTACAGCAAATAAAGAATTGAATTGAATTGAGAACAAGCAGCCACACAGAGACACCAACATGTACATTCACGTCCCTATATAAATGCAATAATCTTGAAGGAGGCGTTAACCACTTTGCCACACGTAAACGGATGGCGTGTATGTACATTTTACAGACCTGTGAAGATCCGGGTTATAATGCTTACCATGCTTGCTGTAAAAGGATACTATGATTGTCATAAGAGGCGACTAACGGGATCGGGTGGTCAGGCTCGCTGACTTGATTGATGCATGTCATCGTTTCCCAATTGCGTAGATCGATGCTCATGATGTCAATCACATGATTGTCTGGTCCAGACTCGAATATTTGCAGACCACCGTCATACAGCTGAATATTGCTGGGTGCGGCGTTAAACAACAATCAACAACATTTTACATCATTTTATTATTTTGTGACGTGAAACGCTAATAAAAAAACCTGTCTCAGATTATGAGTTAATCGGATTATTAGGTGAACCCATAATCTGTGGGTTTATTTATCTGTTAACGCAAGAGAGGTTTACTCAGGATCCTAGCCCAGTGTCTGCGTAAACTGGATTTGTCATCTCCTCGGCCTACTGGCCTCATCTTCAGTCTTCTTAACAAACACATTCGTATCATGTTTCTGATGTATATGAACAATGTTTGTAACATATCAGAAATATTTGACGATTTTCTTAAAATGGCCTAATTAACTATGATATTTTGTGAATGTTTAAGATACAGAGTGTCGTAGTTACAAATACATAATCTTCTACTTCTATCACACTCGTAGTCGTAATGCAAACATGTCCGTCACCCAAGATGAATTGGATATATATATTTTTCTATATCCTTCTAATTAAAATAGCTTTGGACACAAATTGCTCATATTCAAATAATAATTAAATTGTTGAATTGTTTGATAGGCATTACTTAAAGGTTGACGGATGACAAAGTAGACACATTTTAAGGAAAACAACTTCTTTAATTACGTAAAAGTCGCATTTTGGTAAAGATCCTTATACGTTGTCAAGCAAGACTGAATGATGAACATGACACAGAATATATATAGTAGGTGGAGGATTAACAGTAACAACAATTACATACATGATCGAGGGAGATTTACAAGAGTAGGAATTAAATTCTTCCCGAAAACCTACAAATTCATCCTGCGTACACTAATTTATTAGTCTTCTTTTTAACCATACCTTTTGTAATGTTAGATGTTTTAAATAATAAAATGCAAATGTTGAAATGGACAATGTCCACAGTTTTCATGCTTGTAAACAATGCGGACAACTTTCATAACAATTGCTAACAAATTTGCAAATTGTGTAGATTCTGGTGTCCAAAGAGGGTATTATAATATCATTCCTTGGCCTGTACCGAGGTGTGGATACCATGGCTTAGCATCATTTCACCATTGTGGCATTATTTACATTTAATAATTACATACACTATTCCTCGACTGCTTTCTGTAAACACAATCTCCGAAAGTTGTCGGTTGGAAAATAGCACAATACCTGAGTTTGTTGACACTTTTCCTGACAGCCAATCATGACCATTTTAACGGACATATTTCTGTGTCGATTTGCGTGATTGGTTCAAACTGAGTTCATGCACCTGTTCATCCAGGTGAATATCGCCAAAGATAACAACTTCTTCCTTGAAAGGATTACGAGATAATACTTTTGTGAAATATTTCTAGTCGTTGGAATATACGTGTTGGCGGAATTGATACGAGAATGGAGCCGAAAAAGAAAAACGCGATGGCTGTGACTTTGGTTTTAGGAATTTTGGGTGTTTCCCTTCTCATCGCTTCATTTGCGACCGACAACTGGGTGACATCGTCACCGGTACTTAAGCGATCCACTCAAACTCCTGGAAATGATACTGATGGAAGTGCTACAAAGTACACAGGCAATATCACATTCGGACTTTTTCGTGGACACCGTGTCCTGGATTACGGAATTGGCCCGAGGCCTCAGGATATAAATGGTAATTTCATTCGAGGCAACACCTGGTTTTGTGTGATCATAGTTCCAGATTTCGTCTTGCAGATATTCAACATGTCAAAAGCACCATAGAGAATGTTTCTTGTAGTGAATAAGGGTAATTTTAAGTCTTAGTGGAATCGGAGGTTTGAAAAGGGGAGGAGGTACGTGCGGGCAACTATATACACTGTCGTCTCTTAGAACGTGAACAAAAGGCACATATAGGAGGTGACATACCTCGATGGTAATGAAAGCACCTACTTATATATATGACCTTCAATGTCTAAGCCTGTGACAGACACAGGTTGACTTGCTAGATGTCTTAATGAGCCCATAATTGACGTCTAATTAAGCCTCTTAAGCCTCATATATATATATATATATATATATATATATATATATATATATATAATTTTAGTCTTGATAGCTTTCTCTGTTATTAACCCCTCCATGCTACAAAAGCATGGTCAATAACACTAAATAATACTAATCAGCATCTTTGATTTCTTACTGTCTGTTTATAGTATCTTTAGTATTTAGGCTCTTTGCATGTTGTGTATGCTACTACTATAATGTCTATATGGTGCATTTGATCTAAACTTTCTTTCTTGTAAATTCTTGCTCTCAACTTGCTTCTATATATTTTGTTTGTTTATGTTGATAGTATTTGTGTGTGTATTGATTTCATTCTCTATGATATTTGTTTTGTTTAATACTGGAAAAATCACATACGAAGAGGTTGACAGCTCTTACGCAACTGTTCAACACTGTATACAACACTGTTCAACACTATATGCGACACTGTACAACACTATACGTGACACTGTTCAACACTATATGCAACACTGTTCAACACTATACGTGACACTGTTCAACACTATATGCGACACTGTTCAACAATATGCGACACTGTTCAACACAATATGCGACACTGTTCAACACTATACGTGACACTGTTCAACACTATGCGACACTGTTCAACACTATATGCGACACTGTTCAAGACTATATGCGACACTGTTCAACACTGTATACAATACTGTTCAACACTGTGTACGACACTGTGCATCACTGTATACGACACTGTTCAACACTATATGCGACACTGTTCAACACTATGCGTGACACTGTTTAACACTATATGCGACACTGTTCAACACTATATGCGACACTGTTCAACACTGTATACAATACTGTTCAACACTATATGCGACACTGTTCAACACTATACGTGACACTGTTCAACACTATACGTGACACTGTTCAACTCTATATGCGACACTGTTCAACACTATATGCGACACTGTTCAACACTGTATACAATACTGTTCAACACTATATGTGACACTGTTCAACACTATTTGCGACACTGTTCAACACTATATACAACACTGTTCAACACTGTATACAACACTGTTCAGCACTGTATGCGACACTGTGCAACACTGTATACAATACTGTTCAACACTATATGTGACACTGTTCAACACTATATGCGACACTGTTCAACACTATATGTGACACTTTTCAACACTGTATACAACACTGATCAACACTATATGCGACACTGTTCAACACTGTATACAACACTGTTCAGCACTGTATGCGACACTGTTCAACACTATATGTGACACTTTTCAACACTGTATACAACACTGATCAACTCTATATGCAACACTGTTCAACACTATATGCGACACTGTTCAACACTATATGTGACACTTTTCAACACTGTATACAACACTGATCAACACCATATGCAACACTGTTCAACACTATACGTGACACTGTTCAACACTGTATACAACACTGTTCAGCACTGTACGCGACACTGTGCAACACTGTATGCAACACTGTTCAACACTGTACGCGACACTGTGCAACACTGTATACAACACTGTTCAGCACTGTACGCGACACTGTGCAACACTGTATGCAACACTGTTCAACACTATACGTGACACTGTTCAACACTATATGCAACACTGTGCATCACTGTATGCGACACTCTGCATCACTGTATATGACACTGTTCAACACAGTACATTCCAGTGTGGTAGAACAAGCATACTGCAGCAGTGCAACAATTTGTACACATCCACTTTTGTTTGGCATTTGGCGCCACACTCAGCAATATTCCAGCTATATGACAGCGGTCTGTAAATAATCAAATCTGGACCAGGTAGTCCAGTGATTGACAGCATGAGCATCGATCCATGCAAATGGGATATGATGACATGCATCAACCAAGTCAGCGAGCCTGACCAGCCGATCCCATTAGTCACCTTTTAGCATAAGCACAGTTGCCTTTTACGGCAAGCATGGGTTG
The DNA here is from genome assembly GCF_023055435.1 of Haliotis rufescens. Classification (NCBI taxonomy): domain Eukaryota; kingdom Metazoa; phylum Mollusca; class Gastropoda; order Lepetellida; family Haliotidae; genus Haliotis; species Haliotis rufescens. The sequence continues at coordinate 43,636,018 of NW_025963802.1, forward strand.
CTGAAGATCAATTCCATCCTGAGTCAACACTGTTTCATGGGTTTGGTGCACATCCAGTGTGGTAGATCATGCTCACTGTCAAAGTACGATCCTCAATGATACTGTGTTCATCCAACACATTCAGTGTAACAGTGGCTTATGCAGCTGTACAAAAATCTTCATGAGTCTTTGCCTTTTCTTGACTACAGTATCAACTCTCTTCTGTGTGATTTTTCAACACAATGCTGTTTTCTCCTATTTCAATGAATCAGATGTTTTACTTCAATTATCGACATCTATTGTAGGGTCCTAGGGTGGTAGAGTAAGAGGGGTGGCCATATGGTAGAGTAAGAGTGCTGGTGATATGGTAGAGTAAGAGGGGGTTGTGATATGGTGGGAGGGGGTGGGGAGATATGGTGGTAGAGTAGGAAGGGGTGCTGATATGGTAGGAGTGTGGTGGTAAGGTAGAGTAGGAAGAGGTGCTGATATGGTAGGAGTGTGGTGGTAAGGTAGAGTAGGAAGGGGTGCTGATATGGTAGGAGTGTGGTGGTAAGGTAGAGTAGGAAGGGGTGCTGATATGGTAGGAGTGTGGTGGTAAGGTAGAGTAGGAAGGGGTGCTGATATGGTAGGAGTGTGGTGGTAAGGTAGAGTAGGATGGAGGGGAGTGATGCCAGTGTTGGGCATGTTCAGTTGATCCCGAGACAGGAGAAGATAGCATTGTGTCTGCATGTTGTTTGTTTTTCTCAGTTGTGTGTAGTGGGTCAGATGGGGTGTGCGCCTGGTCAAACAGTTCTGACTCAGCGAAGCGAGCAGATTATATCAAGCGTGTTGTCAAATTTGTCAACATCAACAAGACTAATGGCACTGGTAATATTTTCTCAACCCACTCCAAATACCTACTACCCAATATACCTACCTGCAACACCTTCTCCTTACATATCAACTTTAACAACCCTGCCTGACATTCCTACCTATGAATATGATTACCCTGCCTGACATTCCTACCTATGAATATGATTACCCTGCCTGACATTCCTACCTATGAATATGATTACCCTGCCTGACATTCCTACCTATGAATATGATTACCCTGCCTGACATTCCTACCTATGAATATGGTTACCCTGCCTGACATTCCTACCTATGAATATGATTACCCTGCCTGACATTCCTACCTATTAATATAATGAATCTACCTGACATTCCTACCTATGAATATGATTACCCTGCCTGACATTCCTACTATTAATATAATGACCCTGCCTGACATTCCTACCTATAAGTATGATTACCCTGCCTGACATTCCTACCTATGAATATGATTACCCTGCCTGACATTCCTACCTATGAATATGATTACCCTGCCTGACATTCCTACCTATGAATATGATAACCCTGCCTGACATTCCTACCTATGAATATAATTACCCTGCCTGACATTCCTACCTATGAATATGATTACCCTGCCTGACATTCCTACCTATGAATATAATTACCCTGCCTGACATTCCTACCTATGAATATGATTACCCTGCCTGACATTCCTACCTATGAATATGATTACCCTGCCTGACATTCCTACCTATGAATATGATTACCCTGCCTGACATTCCTACCTATGAATATGATTACCCTGCCTGACATTCCTACCTATGAATATGATTACCCTGCCTGACATTCCTACCTATGAATATGATTACCCTGCCTGACATTCCTACCTATGAATATGATTACCCTGCCTGACAATACCTATTAATATAATGAATCTACCTGACATTCCTACCTATAAATATAATGACCCTACCTGACATACCTTTTCATGACAGCCCTACTTGACATACCCACCTGTAACGGCCGTACCTGATTTAACTGTCTCTAATGAATATACTTGACTTGACCATCTGACTACAGTCAGCAGGGTGAGTTGACATACCACCTGACTACAGTCAGCAGGGTGAGTCAATATACCACCTGACTACAGACAACATGGTGAGTCGATATACCACCTGACTACAGACAACATGGTGAGTTGACACACCACCTGACTACAGACAACAGGGTGAGTTGACATACCACCTGACTACAGACAACAGGGTGAGTTGACATACCACCTGACTACAGACAACAGGGTGAGTTGACATACTACCTGACTACAGACAACATGGTGAGTCGACATACCACCTGACTACAGTCAACAAGGGTGAGTTGATATACCACCTGACCACAGACAACAGGGTGAGTTGACACACCACCTGACCACAGACAACAGGGTGAGTCGACATACCACCTGACCACAGACAACATGGTGAGTCGACATACCACCTGACCACAGACAACATGGTGAGTCGACATACCACCTGACCACAGACAACATGGTGAGTCGACATACCACCTGACCACAGACAACATGGTGAGTCGACATACCACCTGACCACAGACAACATGGTGAGTCGACATACCACCTGACCACAGACAACATGGTGAGTCGACATACCACCTGACCACAGACAACATGGTGAGTCGACATACCACCTGACCACAGACAACAGGGTGAGTGGACATACCACCTGACTACAGACAACAGGGTGAGTCGACATACCACCTGACCACAGACAACAGGGTGAGTCGATATACCACCTGACTACAGACAACAGGGTGAGTCGACATACCACCTGACCACAGACAACAGGGTGAGTCGACATACCACCTGACCACAGACAACAGGGTGAGTCGACATACCACCTGACCACAGACAACAGCCTGTATACAGGGGAAAATTCAATTGTTGCCACAACTCTGATGTCAGTTAAACAATAAGAACCTGACTTGATCTAAATCTTTTCCGATTAATGTTTGGATTAAATGGTGTGAGGAAAAATGTCGTTTCAGGATTTAATATGTTAGGGATTGATTAAATATTATTTGAGATATCACCATATGAAAGCCTCTGAGCAAATATACACAGTCAACAATCAGGAGACCGTGCCACAGACAGAGAGGTCATGTCAATATCAGACTATGCTGCAGCATATTTCCTGCATAGCACACACCAGAGACTCTTTGACTTGCTGTAGCAGCTGCAGGATTATTTCTCAAGGACATGGCTTGTCTACAACTGACCAAGTACCTCTTTCTATTTCAGGAATGCAATAGATAGAAATTTCTACATAATTTGTACATAACATTAACATGTCATTGACGCTACTAGTAGTAGTAGTAGTGGTTTATTTCAGTCAATCAGGCCACAGGCCCATTTTACAATATATATTCAAGCATTCAAACATGTTGCACCACAAGTGCATGTAGTAATATCGATACTAATCAGTACAAGGGTATCTGAGACCATATACATATGATGGTAGAATTAGTAGTTTATATAATGGACAACTGCTTGCTCCTCATTTTAAGAGCAAAGAATGTAAACTTGGCAAGATTATTGATTGTGAAAGCATTACTGGTGGTAAATAAAACTTTACATTTATGCTCTGATGGAGATGACGCTACTGTAAATTTGTATACCAAAGCAATCTACGATGGGGCTTGAGGAACCTCCCCACTCCATCTCTTCCCCCCCTCCCCCACCCCTCTCCCTGTAACACAAATGTGTATTCAGTCCCGTCCCCCCCAAATTCATGACATAAGACTCTTGCATAATTTCTTAATTAATGACCACAAGCTGTGTTCGGATTCATTAACTTTTAACATATGTATGTATAAATTATTATATATATGTATAATGTATAAGATTGAATTGGCATCTGTTGTGTTAATATGTTCAAAGAAATGTGGTTCTAAAAAGCCCCTGCTTATCAAAATAGTTGTTTGGCTTCTGAGAATTAGCAATGACTGACTGAAGATGTTTAAGATGTTTGTGATGCCAGTAAGATTGTGATCATCTGAAGCTCACCTTCCACAATGTTTGTAGCTCACCTGGTTCTCTTGGTTTCAGTGAAGGATCTCATCGAATATGGTTTATTTAACTTTGGTCTGTGGGTGTCCACCATCGTTATGCTTGCCTTGGGCATAGTCTGGGGTTTGGTATCCCTCGGCTTCACCGCTTTCAACGTTGTCGGCAAACCCATCGAGACCATCACCGGCCCAGCAGGACTGTATCTTTGGAATGGACTGGCATGTAAGTGACTCAGACAATTTAAGTAAAATAAAACATTTCTTCAGAAACAAATCATGCAGCCAAATATGTTTAGTTTGTTTCAGTTTTATTATGTTTTATCATAAATGTAAATTATTAGCTCACTGTCCAAGGTCACCAGTCTTTAACATTGTTTAAGTACCGGCTGCCGTTTCCTGTGCCTTGTTCATGCCGATTGTATCCAGATGTTTACCATTGTTAACAGTGGGCATCAGGGCTGTAATGATTCACTGATACCTATGATGCCATCGATACTTAGGTACAGATAATACTTGAATCATCAGTTTGTGAGATCGCGATGTGCCATATATAGCACAGGAACTGATGGGAGTTACCGCCCTTACAGCGACATTAGCATCGCCTCCTGTAAACATGGTGGAAAACTCCTCAGAAGAAGGTTGTATACAGATTGTGTCGAGCAGTTATGTAGAAGCCAGAGGTTATGAAGTATGATTTCAGCGATTTCATCATTTCTTACTATTTGTTGTGGTGTATCTCGATACCAGTGGTATCATCAGTCTTTATCGTGACACATATCGTATCGCAAGATTGATGATGATGTTCATCTCTAGTGGGCATGGTGTGACAATGTTAGAATAGGTCTTCAGCAACCCATGCTTGCTGTAAAAGGCGACTAAGCTTGTTGTAAGAGGCGACTAACAGGATCGGGTGGTCAGGCTCGCTGACTTGGTTGATGCATGTCATCATATCTCAATTGCATAGATCAATGCTCATGATGTCAATCATTGGATTGTGGTCCAGATTGATTATTTACAGACCGCCGTCATATAGCTGGAATATTGCTGAGTGCGGTGTTAAACAAAAAACATTGTCACTGATTATGTTTCTAAGTTTGTCAGGGCCAGACCCATCCTCAGGTTTTCATCAAAGTGGTAAAGGTCTGAGACCTGCATCACTTCAGGCTTTCTCCCACATCAAGTGGACACGCCGCGATATGACTCAAATACTGTTCAAATCTGTATTAGATTAAACTCACTCACTCCAAATGCTTGCTGATTTCCTTGGTTGGTTGGATAAGATTATGTCAATTAACGAGTATGTCGGATAAACAAATTAGTATTATAAACATTTGTGATAAAAAATGACACAACTGCACGATATTTAACAACTATATATGTATGTGGTTATAAAGGAATTAGAATGAAAATGTTCATATTATATTGTTAGCGGAATGTGTTTTCTAATCATGTGAGCTCAAAAAAGTTAACACAGGATATTCCGTACAACATTTTGGGGTTGTACGATTAAAAATACTTTTCAAAGCGTAGTCGGGAGTCGTCAGTTTCAAAATAGTGCCATGAAGCTTGAGAAAGCTGTTTTCTTATTGGCTAATGTCGACTTCCTGTTAGTCATGTTAGTCATTTCATCGGTCGAACAGAGTTTGCGAAAGGTCATTCTGACATGACCTATTTTGGGATGACCTCAGATCTTTGTGTAGCGGTAGCAAGCACAGTGTTTATTGTAAAGCAAGTTTATCTCTGCAGCCATTGCAATATGCAGCCACTTGCCTACTCGTCTCGCATCAAAACGGGGCTGTGTACTTGCGAGAAGATGACCACGGAATAAGCTGATCACTGTGTCGGATAAATGAGACTGATTAATGAGTAATTTTGGCTGGATTAACGGGTCTAAATAGCACTGATTTAATTGGTTCCCATCGTTATTGTCAGATAAAGCTGACTGTCAGATTACGGCAATTATAGGCCGGGGATATATACTTATACCATGGAATATATACCAACTGTCCTTCTGAGAACATTTTTTGTGTGCGACCTATCACTTGAAAACTGCGTAGATTCTTTTCAAACTTGTTGAACACTTTTTATAACAATAGGAGAGGTGCAGTGCAAAGTTTGATTTTAATATTTGAATTTTTCAGAAAAAATACAGCTTTTTATCATTTTTTTATTTCGCAATAGAATCTATTTACTTAAAGATTAGTGTGACCTGTAACTTAAAAACTATTACATGGATTCTTTTCAAAGTTAGAGAACATTTTCCATACTAACAGAAGAGGTGTAGTGCAAAGTTTGATTTTGATATGTGGATTTTGTGTTAGAAAATATGAAATTTACATGTTTTGAACTTACCATGCTTACAATGTTCGTTTTACTGCAACGTTTGTGTGACCTATAACTTGAGGTCTACATCATGGATTCAGATTTTCAAACCTAAGGGACACTTTCTGTACTAATAGGAGAGATGCCGTGCAGAGTGGTATTTTAGTGTGTGTATTTTCTGAAAAAATATATATATATTTTTTTATGTTTTTTAAATATGTTGGAATTGAAGTCAAGCCCTGCTCACTATTCGCCTTGTTAGTGCTTTTTTTTGCTTGCGATGGGAAGGTTTACCGATTTCATTTTCTTTGTAATAAAATGCAGCAGGCGATGTATTTTCATGAAAACCTTACAATAATGACTACTAGAGACTGGTTGTCTAAGGCGCCGCGATTCGCTGTGCAGAATTATGTCCCTTGGGCACGCCAGAAACCTATGATTGTGGGTTCGAATCACGGTTCGCCCTGATTATGTTTCTAGGTATGTCAGCACAATACCAGTGTTCATGGGTTTCACCGAAGTGGTAAACGTCTGAGACCTGCATCACTTTGGGCTTTCCTCCCACATTAAGCTGACATGCCACGATATAACTGGAATACTGTTAAAAGCGGCGTTAAACCCAACTCACTCCCTCCCTCACAAGAAACTGATGCTGTATAGTAGGTGAGTGAGTATGGTTTTACGCTGCTTTTAGCAATATTACAGCAATAACACGGCGGGGGACAACAGAATGGACTTCACATATTGTACCCATGTCAGGAATCGAACCCGAGTCTTCGGCGTGACGAGCTAACGTTTTAACCACTAGGGTACATGACCGCCCCGTATAGTAGGTGAAACTGATGCTGTATCAGATATGCTTATGAAACGGTAGGTGAAACTGATGTTATATTGGTGAAATTGTGATGTTATGTATATATAGGTGAAACTAATGTTATATAGGTGAAACTGATGTTATATAGGTGAATCTATGATGTTTTATAAGTGAAACTGATGTTATGGAGGTGAAACTGTGATGTTATGTAAGTGAAACTGTGATGTTATGTAAGTGAAACTGATGTTATGTAGGTGAAAATGATGTTATGTAGGTGAAACTGTAATGTTATGTAGGCAAAACTGTGATGTTGTATAGGTGAAAATGATGTTTTGTAGGTGAAACTGTGATGTTATATGGGTGAAAATTATGTTATAAAGGTGAAATTGTGATGTTAGATTGGTGGAACTTATGTACATATAAACTGTGATGTTATGTAGGTGAAACTGTGTGATGTAAAGATGAAAGTGAGGTGTAACGTAGGTGAGCCTGCTGTAGAGAGGTAGAGTGGGTGGTTGCAAGATAAAGCTGTGTCAGTAGCCACCGGGAAGTAGGACAATCTCGAAGTAACACCAAGCTTAGTGTCTGGCGTGGTCAACATAAGGAACAAGGAACGTATGAGATTACCTTCTCTGAACCCCTATCTCAGGCATGTGAGTAACTGATAGCAGTCCTGTTGAAGCCAGTGAGGGCGTGGCTCACACTTGATCAATGTTTAAGGAGGCAGGTCACGCTAATTCCAATCAGCCTAGCATGTTTAGGGCCAGTAACAACAGGCCTTGTCACTATACCAGGGATTAACATGGGTTATTTACTTTGGGAGGCCCAGGGGACTCGAAGCCAGAGATATCCAAGATTAACTACAGTACTCCACCAGTGACCAGCAGAGGACGTAACATGTACATGATGTATGCTAGATGGGTCCCCCATAATGCGTACTTGTGTTATTTATTAAAATAATAAAACTTTAGTTAGTTATTGATAAATACACCAGTAAACAAATTACTTGAAAAAAAGTTAGAAAGAAAAAAATATGGGGTCAAATTTGGAGAGAAATGATGAAACGAAGTCCAAATTAGCCTTTTTTTCACAGCAATTTTCTCCTTTGTCATGTTTGTACATATTTTTCAGAAACATTAATTTGTCATGTAAGATTTCGTTCAGAGGCATTGTTTAACAATAGATATGGAACTCCCCACCGAAGTGAATCCATAACTTCTAGCGCTAGACCTAACAGAAGATCATTGAGGCATTGTTTAACAATAGATATGGAACTCCCCACCGAAGTGAATCCATAACTTCTAGCGCCAGACCTAACAGAAGATCATTGAGGCATTGTTTAACAATAGATATGGAACTCCCCACCGAAGTGAATCCATAACTTCTAGCGCCAGACCTAACAGAAGATCATTGAGGCATTGTTTAACAATAGATATGGAACTCCCCACCGAAGTGAATCCATAACTTCTAGCGCCAGACCTAATAGATCATTGAGGCATTGTTTAACAATAGATATGGAACTCCCCACCGAAGTGAATCCATAACTTCTAGCGCCAGACCTAACAGAAGATCATTGAGGCATTGTTTAACAATAGATATGGAACTCCCCACCGAAGTGAATCCATAACTTCTAGCGCCAGACCTAACAGAAGATCATTGAGGCATTGTTTAACAATAGATATGGAACTCCCCACCGAAGTGAATCCATAACTTCTAGCGCCAGACCTAATAGATCATTGAGGCATTGTTTAACAATAGATATGGAACTCCCCACCGAAGTGAATCCATAACTTCTAGCGCCAGACCTAACAGAAGATCATTGAGGCATTGTTTAACAATAGATATGGAACTCCCCACCGAAGTGAATCCATAACTTCTAGCGCCAGACCTAACAGAAGATCATTGAGGCATTGTTTAACAATAGATATGGAACTCCCCACCGAAGTGAATCCATAACTTCTAGCGCCAGACCTAACAGAAGATCATTGAGGCATTGTTTAACAATAGATATGGAACTCCCCACCGAAGTGAATCCATAACTTCTAGCGCTAGACCTAATAGATCATTGAGGCATTGTTTAACAATAGATATGGAACTCCCCACCGAAGTGAATCCATAACTTCTAGCGCCAGACCTAACAGAAGATCATTGAGGCATTGTTTAACAATAGATATGGAACTCCCCACCGAAGTGAATCCATAACTTCTAGCGCCAGACCTAATAGATCATTGAGGCATTGTTTAACAATAGATATGGAACTCCCCACCGAAGTGAATCCATAACTTCTAGCGCCAGACCTAACAGAAGATCATTGAGGCATTGTTTAACAATAGATATGGAACTCCCCGCCGAAGTGAATCCATAACTTCTAGCGCCAGACCTAATAGATCATTGAGGCATTGTTTAACAATAGATATGGAACTCCCCACCGAAGTGAATCCATAACTTCTAGCGCCAGACCTAATAGATCATTGAGGCATTGTTTAACAATAGATATGGAACTCCCCACCGAAGTGAATCCATAACTTCTAGCGCCAGACCTAACAGAAGATCATTGAGGCATTGTTTAACAATAGATATGGAACTCCCCACCGAAGTGAATCCATAACTTCTAGCGCCAGACCTAACAGAAGATCATTGGGGCATTGTTTAACAATAGATATGGAACTCCCCACCGAAGTGAATCCATAACTTCTAGCGCTAGACCTAACAGAAGATCATTGAGGCATTGTTTAACAATAGATATGGATCTCCCCACCGAAGTGAATCCATAACTTCTAGCGCCAGACCTAACAGAAGATCATTGAGGCATTGTTTAACAATAGATATGGAACTCCCCACCGAAGTGAATCCATAACTTCTAGCGCCAGACCTAACAGAAGATCATTGAGGCATTGTTTAACAATAGATATGGAACTCCCCACCGAAGTGAATCCATAACTTCTAGCGCCAGACCTAACAGAAGATCATTGAGGCATTGTTTAACAATAGATATGGAACTCCCCACCGAAGTGAATCCATAACTTCTAGCGCCAGACCTAACAGAAGATCATTGAGGCATTGTTTAACAATAGATATGGAACTCCCCACCGAAGTGAATCCATAACTTCTAGCGCCAGACCTAACAGAAGATCATTGAGGCATTGTTTAACAATAGATATGGAACTCCCCACCGAAGTGAATCCATAACTTCTAGCGCCAGACCTAATAGATCATTGAGGCATTGTTTAACAATAGATATGGAATTCCCCAGTGAAGTGAATCCATAACTTCTAGCGCTAGACCTAATAGAAGATCATCAAACATTTCACTATGTAGGGTGTATTTTAAATGCTTTGTATGGAAATTAATTTTAAGTGGTACCAAATTATGAAATAGTAGCATTCATCCCGAAACATGGACACCAATTTTCTGCAACCCAGTGGATGCTTTCAGTTTTTATAGGAATTTGTGTCTGGTAAATCCTGGCCACACAACTCAACCACTTTTGTTCAAAGTTGAATAAAATTTTGTGTTTGTTCAGATAGTAGTGAGATTCAGTGCCAGTTCCTATTTTTGTCAGTATTTAAGAGTTTGACTTGGTCTGACATTTGCTTTTGGACCACTTAACATGCTTGGTTTGTTGGTTTGTTGTTTAACGCCGCACTCAGCAATATTCCAGCTATATGACGGCTGTCTGTAAAATAATCGAGTCTGGACCAGAAAATCCAGTGATTAATATCATGAGCATCGATCCACGCAATTGGGATCGATGACATGCATCAACCAAGTCAGCGAGCCTGACCACCCGATCCCGTTAGTCGCCTTTTACGACAAGCATAGTCACCTTTTACGGCAAGCATGGGTTGCTGAAGACCTATTCTACCCCGGAATCTTCACGGGTCTAACATGCTTCAGGTCTCTCAAATGAATATTTCTTTGCAATGTAAACATTATCATATACAGGAAGCTGGTCGTGAAGAGTTTCATTTTTCAATCGCAGGAATCAAGTGGCTAACTTGTGGATTTCATAATTTCATTTCGACTTGTCACTTATATAAATTTTGCCAACAAGATGAAAATATGCAGGATTTTGAAAATTGCAAGATACCAGTATTTTCCAAACGCATTGCGATACATATTTATCATGTTTATTAGCATTTAATATTGTGGTACACCACTAATATGACACACCTCTTGTCCACACATTCGATGCTGATGGTGATGATAATGATTGGTCCATACAGTTAAAGAACCTGATGTAGATGATTGGTCCTTTCTGTTGGCGATATTGATGTAGATATTAATAACTGGTCCTTTCTGTTGGTGATACTGATGTAGATATCAATGATTGGTCCTTTCTGTTGGCGATATTGATGTAGATATTAATAACTGGTCCTTTCTGTTGGTGATACTGATGTAGATATCAATGATTGGTCCTTTCTGTTGGCGATATTGATGTAGATATTAATAACTGGTCCTTTCTGTTGGTGATACTGATGTAGATATCAATGATTGGTCCTTTCTGTTGGCGATATTGATGTAGATATTAATAACTGGTCCTTTCTGTTGGTGATACTGATGTAGATATCAATGATTGGTCCTTTCTGTTGGCGATATTGATGTAGATATTAATAACTGGTCCTTTCTGTTGGTGATACTGATGTAGATATCAATGATTGGTCCTTTCTGTTGGCGATATTGATGTAGATATTAATAACTGGTCCAGAGCTCCAGATAAGCTGCGTATCTGTGTAAAATACGCATCAGAAATGCAGAAATACTCAGTAAAATAAAATCCAAGTGTATCAAATACGCAACGAACATTACAGATACGCTACAAAAATAAAACTTGTGCGTATCATCAAAATATTGTGAAGTAACCCTGCGTATTCGATTAGCAAATGAGGAACATATTTTGAAATTATAAACAGGCATCCCGTCAACCTTGCCAAACTCCACGATGACAGTTACATCATGATCATTTGCCATCACACTTTCTTGTGGAAGTATCGGGGTGTTTTTGAGTCCTATAAAGCTCTCGAACCTACACGACACCAGTTTGCAGGGACTAGATGAATAGTGTTTTTAAATATTTAACTTAAATACCCACATGTGTAAAAACTAGTGGGTAACAGAAATTTGAATACCCAGATAGAATTACTGATACCCAATGATTTTAAAATGCATGGGTAAAATACCCACAACACCACAAGCTTATCTGGAGCTCTGCTGGTCCTTTCTGTTGGCGATACTGATGTAGATATTAATAACTGTTCCTTTCTGTTGCAGGCACCTTCTCATTACTAGGGGCACTTCTCTTCGTCGGTTTGTTCACCAAAGATTTGTCCTCTAATGTGTTACCTAAAGATGATGTGGAAGTTGGCTGGGTTTCGAAAGACCGCACAAGTTTGGACTACTCGTTCTATTTTGTGGTCGGAGCAGTCTTGTCCTTCATTGCCAGTAACGTCATCCTGTTGGTGTCCGGCCAGAAGTTGTCCTGCAGCTACAAACGGGCGGGGGAGAAGGAGCTGGACAATGGCATGATCCTCTACTAATTGTATTCATCTACAGCAGGACTCACAGCATGGCAGTGGTCAGTCAAGTGGGACTAAAGCTACCTAGTGTGACTCCTGGACCCAAGTGTGACTCCTGGACCCTAGTGTGACTCCTGGGACCTAGTGTGACTGGAGGGACCTAGTGTGACTCCTCAAACCTAGTGTGACTCCTGGAACCTAGTGTGACTCCTGGGACCAAGTGTGACACCTGGAACCTAGTGTGACTCCTGGAACCTAGTGTGACTCCTGGGACCTAGTGTGACTCCTGGAACCTAGTGTGACTCCTGGGACCTAGTGTGACTCCTGGAACCTAGTGTGACTCCTGGAACCTAGTGTGACTCCTGGAACCTAGTGTGACTCCTGGAACCTAGTGTGACTGGAGGGACCTAGTGTGTCTCCTGGAACCTAGTGTGACTCCTGGAACCTAGTGTGACTCCTGGGACCTAGTGTGACTCCTGGAACCTAGTGTGACACCTGGGACCTAGTGTGACTCCTGGGACCTAGTGTGACTCCTGGAACCTAGTGTGACTCCTGGAACCTAGTGTGACTCCTGGAACCTAGTGTGACACCTGGGACCTAGTGTGACTCCTGGGACCTAGTGTGACTCCTGGAACCTAGTGTGACTCCTGGAACCTAGTGTGACTCCTGGAACCTAGTGTGACTCCTGGGACCTAGTGTGACACCTGGAACCTAGTGTGACTTCTGGAACCTAGTGTGACTCCTGGGACCTAGTGTGACTCCTGGGACCTAGTGTGACACCTGGGACCTAGTGTGACTCCTGGAACCTAGTGTGACTGGAGGGACCTAGTGTGACTCCTGGGACCTAGTGTGACTCCTGGGACCTAGTGTGACACCTGGGACCTAGTGTGACTCCTGGGACCTAGTGTGACTCCTGGAACCTAGTGTGACTCCTGGGATCTAGTGTGACTCCTGGGACCTAGTGTGACACCTGGGACCTAGTGTGACTCCTGGAACCTAGTGTGACTCCTGGGACCTAGTGTGACTCCTGGAACCTAGTGTGACTCCTGGAACCTAGTGTGACTCGAGGAACCTAGTGTGTCTCCTGGAACCTAGTGTGACTGGAGGGACCTAGTGTGACTCCCGGAACCTAGTGTGACTCCTGGAACCTAGTGTGACTCGAGGAACCTAGTGTGTCTCCTGGAACCTAGTGTGACTCCTGGGACTTAGTGTGACTCCTGGAACCTAGTGTGACTCCTGGAACCTAGTGTGACTGGAGGGACCTAGTGTGTCTCCTGGGACCTAGTGTGACTCCTGGAACCTAGTGTGACTGGAGGGACCTAGTGTGACTGCTGGAACCTAGTGTGACTGGAGGGACCTAGTGTGACTCCTGGAACCTAGTGTGACTCCTGGAACCTAGTGTGACTGGAGGGACCTAGTGTGACTCCTGGAACCTAGTGTGACTGGAGGGACCTAGTGTGTCTTTTATTTTGGGAGGAGGGGATGACTCCCTGACTCCTGGTATCTTGTGAGACTACTGCCATGCTTCCCAATGCAGCTGAAGAATCACTAACACAGAGACAAACACACACACACACACACACACACACACACACACACACTGTATATACATGCACACACACACTGTTAATACACAGACTTACACACACAAACACACTGTACACACATATACACTGTAAATATCAAATGCTTGGTGCAAACAGTATGCCTTGTTATATCATGTTCACGATAAGAACCCATGTATATGTGTTTATACACAACATCCTCACCAAGACTGTATTCATTGATGTCAGTCCCAACTCTAGTCTCATACACAGTTAGTCAGAAGTATGTCCCTTCTCAGCATGAGAAGCCAACAACATCTATAATCAAACAGCAGTCAGGGTTGTTATTTATGTGCACCAGGATTCTCGTCTTGGTTGTACAGTTAGACCCATTAATCTGGCTTATCAACAGTCATTGTTTAGAATGTCTACAAATATACTATTTATACAAAAGGACATTTTTACATGTACATTCCTTTAACTTGTAAATTGGGGTGATTTCACCTTGAAGCTGTAGTATTATGATCATGATGATAAATGCAGAGCTCCAGATAAGCTGCGTATCTGCGTAAAATACGCATCTGAAATGCAGAAATACGCAGTAAAATCAAATCCAAGCATATCAAATACGCAACGAACATTACAGATACGCTACAAAAATAAAACTTGTGCATATCATCGAAATATTGTGAAGTAACCCTGCGTATTCGATTAGCAAATCAGCAACTTATTTTGAAATTATAAACGGGCATTCCATCAACCTTGCCAAATTCCACGATGACAGTTACATCATGATCATTTGCCATCACACTTTCTTGTGGAAGTATCGTGGTATTTTTGAGTCCTATAAAGCTCTCGAACCTACACGACACCAGTTTGCAGGGACTAGATGAATAGTGTTTTTAAATATTTAACTTAAATACCCACATGTGTAAAAACTAGTGGGTAACAGAAATTTGAATACCCAGATAGAATTACTGATACCCAATGTTTTAAAATGCATGGGTAAAATACCCACAACACCAAAAGCCTATCTGGAGCTCTGTAAATGGTAACCATCCTTGTTGTAGGTAATTACAAATTACCAGCTGTGATCCTGACCCTGTTGAAACTCTGGCATGCTTGATCCCATAAGAAGTATGCCTACTTCAGAAATAATTTGCCAAGACTTGTCACTACCTTCTGTTAATGTGGTTTGAACAGTTTGTGTGCATGGTAGGGGAGATAACTCTTACACACAAGTGCTTGTGCTAGCCTGTAAATAATATAGCATGGTTTATCTTTGTTGTCAGCATTTTGAGCTGTGCATTATACATGTTATATATTTGTATACTACTTTTATAACTATTTTGTTTGTTTGCAAATGAAACAGATACAATATATCATGATATATAATTTGATTGGATATGAAAATCCGAGAATGAAAGCACTGTGGCCCCACTATTTCCTTACTGTTGTTTGACTTATTGGGATTTGTTAAACTCAAGTATACATTTTGGTTTAGAGATTTCAGACATCCATGATGGTCTGGTGGTCAAGGCGCCAAAACAGCAGGTTCATGTCTTTGAGTGGCATTCTGGTAGTTGAGGAAGGAATCAATATGCAATGTAAATGGTAATCATTGATAATCATGATAATAATTATTAAACCTTTAATGCAACTCAAAGGATAGTTTTATTATTACGGTTGTGATATTTTGATACAAAATACCAAACTTCCTCCTTCATTGCGTTTGTGGCCATCTGAGATTAATCATGGATATGTGCGACACAGAACTGATAAGCTGCCACTGTTGAGGGTGCAAACCTTCTTTCATTATGTCGGATGCCGAGCCCTGTTAGGTGGTATTCCAGATGCCGAGGTGCAGTAAGCTGGATGCAGAGCCCTGTTAGGTGGTAGTCCAGTGTCCTACCCATGCATGTGGGCCCACCAAAGTGACAACCATCTAGTCTTAGTCATGATCACTTTCGGTTTTTATCAAATCAAAAACTGTCCACCTTGATCTGGCAGAAGTACTGTTTGAGGCAGCATTTAAACCAGGGGTGCAGCAATACGGAAGGCCACGATACCATACGTATCTCTATATGCCAGATAACACAAAGGCCATAAAATGAAATATGTTTCAGATTAGTGAGAAAATGGCAATAGACTATTTATTCTTGTGAACTGTTCCAAGTCCATCAGAAATAGTTATAGGGAAGCCAAATTGACACCAAACACCTGATTTTAAAGCTCATTAACCTTATTAATTAAGGTTATAATGTTTTGTTATGAAAGTTAAAAAGGCGTTATTTGTATAGTTGTATATCGCGATACATGTCCGTATGTATCTGGTAAGGTATTGAAGGCCATGTATTGCTGTGCATTAGAGTTTCAATGTGTCATTACACCCTCAGGTCGGGTGGTGATTTCACCCTCATCCACTCTTTGTGCATGGTGACACTCTTCTTAAGGTGAAGGTGAAATGGCCGGCAAGGATAAGATATGTGGGGAAAAACCACTTAAACATGGAATCTCTTACTTCCGATGTGATCCCCTTCTGCATGAAGATCTGACATGACTGTAGGAGATCCCTTTTGGTGAGCTTTCTAATCAGCCAATCGAACAAAGCGTTTAGGTATATAACACAAATGGACAGTTCTGAATGAAAATAATAAAGCTGAATTATGTTTGGGATATTTTATACACCTTTTTGTTTTGGAGTGGCATGAAGGGTTTGTGAGATGTTCAAGCAGAAAGTTATCACAATGGAGTAAAAGGTCTGATTTTAATTTTGTGTGTCTGAATACACTTATTGAAAAATGTGTTGTCCATCTTTTCAGCAGTGATGTATAACATTTACCCAAGATTATTCGAACTTATCACAGCGCTGTACAATTATTTGCCCTTTCGCTGCTGTCATTTACATACTTTGTGTTTTGTTGTTGTGATTTTGGCTTGAAGGTTTTGTTGTTTTTGTTGTTGTGGCATTGTGTTATCATTGAACTATATACCCACCCACCTCCCCTTCATCTACCATATGGACCTGTCCACACTTTTGTGTGGAGCATTTCATTATGAAATTTAGGGAATATATCAAAATGATTCTAGTCGATGATTACAAACTGATTGTTATGATTGTGTGAGTTTACTATTCCCTTGTCTGTGATGCTATGAAGTCATTGTTTCAGGGTTTTTGTGTTTTATTATGTCTTTGCTCAAATTGATCATTTTGAGCTTACTTTGTTGGCCTATATCAGCCCGTCTCTCTGGTGTGTTCTCACTTTGCCGGCAAGTATTGTTCTCATATGAAAATCCCCAGACCCAGATAATCCCTAGAACAATGGGGATTAAGACTGTAGCATATTCCAGACTCTAGTGAAGACTGCTGCAGGCACAGGGAGTGTAATTGTGTGGACATATTGTATCTGTAACATAAATAAAGTATTTTTCATTATTTACTTCATTTTGCTCACAAAATGAAATATTATTTCAGTTTTATTAAAGCGTTATTATATGTATTATCTTATGTAATATGGACAATACATTTACAGAATGCAGTTTTTGACACTTACTGGGAAAGATACAATATTTATATGAAATTTGAATACTGTGGTCCCTTTGTTTTTAAGTGAAATACATAGATTACTGATAAATGATCAATTTATGATATAACAGGTGAACACTTACTGAGCCCCATGGCAAAGTGAGAACAAACCTATCAAATGTTGATTTGGGCAAGGTCGACGTACCGGAACTCTCCAATAGTTACAGAAGAATCACTGTGAGATATTCAAATTAGTTTCTGTTTCCGAGTTGTGACATTGGAATATAAGAAGCTTTGTTGTGCAAGTTGACACGTTGCTGACAACTTGCTGATAATATGTGGACACAATGTTGACAACTTGTTGATGAAGTGTTGACACCATGTTGACAACTTGTAGATGAAGTGTTGACACTATGTTGACAACTTGTTGATGAAGTGTTGACACCATGTTGACAACTTGTCAATGAAGTGTTGACACTATGTTGACAACTTGTAGATGAAGTGTTGACACCATGTTGACAACTTGTTGATGAAGTGTTGACACCATGTTGACAACTTGTTGAAGTGTTGACACCATGTTGACAACTTGTTGATGAAGTTTTGACACCATGTTGACAACTTGTCGATGAAGTGTTGACACAATGTTGACAACTTGTTGATGAAGTGTTGACAATGTTGACAACTTATTGATGAAGTGTTGACACCATGTTGACAACTTGTTGATGAAGTGTTGACAACTTGCTGACGGAATGCTGATAATGTTGACAACTTGTTGATGAAGTGTTGACACTATGTCGACAACTTGTTGATGAAGTGTTGACACCATGTTGACAATTTGTTGATGAAGTGTTGACAACTTGCTGACGGAATGCTGATAATGTTGACAACTTGTTGATGAAGTGTTGACACTATGTCGACAACTTGTTGATGAAGTGTTGACACTATGTTGACAACTTGTAGATGAAGTGTTGACACCATGTTGACAACTTGTTTATGGAGTGTTGACACTATGTTGACTTGACATTTTAGATGTTTTCGAGACATTCCAATTCGTTAGTCTTACCAGTTATTGTTTGATACATAGATACATGTTTATACTTACTGTTGGATATATTTTGTAATTTATTTTAAAGAAGACATATCTTTATGTATATATCACCTCCATGTATAGACATCTGGAGCTTGCAGCATTAAACATTGTCCAATGCCTAATACTTACTTGTGGATGGGGCTTTGCAACATTGATGCCTTGTGTAGGTAAACTATGGATAAAACATTCAATTAACTGTATATCTTTGTCATTATAAAACTTTTGAGAAATTAGAAATGGCTCCTACTGATAATTCCCAGACACAAAAGCCAGGTTGAAGCATTATTTTCATGCCTTATTATTACATGATTAATTTACAGGCACTGCCACAGGATTCCAATTCTGATTGTGCTGATGATTGTATGGGTTTCTATGATCAAATACCTCTCCTCATGTTATTTTATATTGAGAGGGGTGTGTGATGGTAAAAATAAACTTAGCACTGGGCCCCGTTCCACAAATCGATCTCAGCGATTCGATGATTGTAAGCCTCTGTTAAAGTATGGGATCAAAGTTACGATCACCTTAGTGCTAAGATCGCTTTGTGGAACGTGGCCCTGTGGTGCAGGTGGCTGAAACTGTGTTTCTGTACCTCAAGACTCGTGATGCCTTCATT
Organism: Haliotis rufescens; assembly: GCF_023055435.1. Classification (NCBI taxonomy): domain Eukaryota; kingdom Metazoa; phylum Mollusca; class Gastropoda; order Lepetellida; family Haliotidae; genus Haliotis; species Haliotis rufescens. The sequence continues at coordinate 43,655,334 of NW_025963802.1, forward strand.
TGATGTAAGCCTATTGTAACACTACTACATACAGATATAATCACTTGTATCTTGTTACTATTGTTACCCAGACATGCTTACTTTATGCTTTACTTTATTTTGTTGTTGATGCAGATGCTTGTTTCCCCTTTGTCTCATGTTGCCAGGCAACCACCCCAGTATTGAACTGTCTACCCCAGTAATCTACTGTCTAGCCTTGTATTCAAGTGTCTACCCCAGTAATCAAATGTCTACCCGAGTATGCCACTATCTACCCAGGTTTCCTGCTGTCTACCCCAGTATTTCCGTTGACCCCAGTATTGCTTCCGAACTTCTAAGAAATGGCTCCACTATATAATTCCCTGCCACATGTTGGGGTAGGTTGTAGCATTATTTTAATGACTCCTTACTTGATGGCAGAGTCTATCTACTATCAACTATTTCCGTTGACCCCAGTATTGCTTCCGAACTTCTAAGAAATGGCTCCACTATATAATTCCCTGCCACATGTTGGGGTAGGTTGTAGCATTATTTTAATGACTCCTTACTTGATGGCAGAGTCTATCTACCCAGCATTCCAGTGTCTACCAAGTATTCTAGTGTCTACCCAGCATTCTCCTGTCTACCCCACTATTCATCCACCTGTAGCAAACACCCATCTACAAAGCATCCTTAAAGCTGAGTATCATGACTTCTAGGGCTGGGACGAGTCCAAATTTACTACCCGGGTACCCACCCACCTATTACCTGCCCCTGCCCGGGTACCCACTGTAGGTCCCAAGAGATAGGTACAAAATGTCAGATTGGGAATAGTTCGACAAGCCCTGGACAAAATGTATTTTGATACAAGTACAAATCGATCTGGTCATGCATACACTGAAGTTGACTGAAGTTATATCTTTATTCACACATATAAAAGTATGGATGCATAGTCAGAAAGAAATGCGAACATTAGTGACTTGTAGTGTAACCATATAGTTCTAGATCATTTGTCATTAAACAATATATCACATGACCAACCACGGGTCCAGGTAGTTCTGTGGGTACTTGGGTCATTCTTAGTAGAGGGTCCTGATGGGTGGGTCCCATAAGCAGTAAGCAGTAAAATTTAGGGTACTTTTTCATTAAGCTGTAATTTTTCTTCTTTTTCAATAAAATCGTCGCGAAAAATTCCTAAATCGGCCATGGAGGGACATGGGACTTTTAATTCTGCTTTCGTTTCATCCTGACAATTCATATTTTTAAAACCTGGTAAAATCTCAAATCGCTCAACATTCTAGACTGGTCCCCTGCGTCAGTTGCGCAGCCTGCTTTTTGTGGCGAAGCATTTGGGTCTTGAAGACAGACTGTTTTTGATCATTTTAATCATTTTACGATAAGCAGTAAATTATTTATTTAAGTAAAGCAGTTATGTTTTGGTATTTTACGATAAGCATTTACGATAAAAAAAAAGGATGAATTTAACGTTTACGATATTGTTTGAAAGGTGTTTTACGTTAAGCATTAAAACCCATCAGGACCCTCTACCCACTCGACCTGAGTATCAGAGTTACCCGTCCCAGCCTAATGACTCCTTACTACAACATTGACAACAGTCCTAGCTCTAAGATCATTTGTGGAATGGAGTCTTGTTGGATGTTTGTCATGGTGGTCCTCATCACTTGATCTCCTGTGTAGTCTGTTCATCATTAGATTTAGTCCAATTGTTCCTGCTTTGTGGTGATATGTATCAGGTCTGCTATTTTGTGTTGACTTATTGCTGTAGTGTGAGTTATTTTAACAAGGAGCATGTCTGGTTGTGAGTCCCTTGTCAATATTTCAGAGGTTTGTATGACCATGTTCCTCATCACAGTGGATACATATGACTATATATGGCTGCCTTATGGTGTAGAAGAAGTTGTGATGTATATTTTTAGGCAACTAATTAAGTAAGGCTGTTTATGAAATTCACCTCGTCTGAAGTCCCGCAATTCGATTTGCAGAGTTGCGTCCCTTGGGCATGCCAGAAACCTGTGAATGGGGTTCGAATCCTTAGTCGCACGATTATATTTCTAGGTTTGTCAGCACCATACTTGTGGGTTTCACGGAACAGGTCCATGTCTTTGACCTGCACCACTTTGGGCTTTCCTCCCACTTCAAGCTGACACTGTTCAAAGGGGTGTAAACCCAACCTATTCACTCTCTTGAGTAGCATAGATGCAGACAATGGCAGATGCAGGAGAAATACTGCTGTTTGTGAGATGTATGGCTGTCCATCGGTCTGCGTAGTCAGTTGTTTCCCTCTTGCTGGAATCAGGCCATGTCTTTATTTTTTGTTGAAAATGTCAAATACATTTCTGAGCATCTGTTTGTATTCACGGTGACGAGGAACACAGCAGTGAAGTACTGACGTCTCTTGTCTCACTGATGGAGTGCTGCGTCACTATTCCCTCCTCTGTAATGCCTGTCTCATGTGCTTTTTTTCTTATCGTTTACCAGAGCTCTGTCATGCTATTTAAACCAACAAAATATGTATCTTTAATTTATATGAGATTATATGTTAAGCAGGCAAAACATTATATATTTGCTTATTGATGAATAAAATGATTTTACTATTTGCAGTATTTGTGTTGTTTTTGTCATAATGCATTATCATATTCGCGTACAATAATTCCTGTGTGACTGATTTGTATTGGAATACAGTACACTATGGTTATAACGAACTCAAAGGGACTGCTAATTTTAGTTCGTTATGATCAGAATTCGTTATAAGCACATACACAGCACAGTCAGGAAATAGCCGGGACAAAAAAACCCAGTTCGTCCCCATCAGTTAGTTATAAACATAGTTTACAGTATTCTAAGGATTGAAACAGGCACGGGTGGCCCAGTAGTCTAAGGCGCCGCGATTCGCTGTGCAGAGTTACGTCCCTTGGGCACGCCCGAAACCTATGATTGTGGGTCCAAATCCCGGTTCGCCCCGATTATGTTTCTAGGTTTGTCAACACCATACCCGTGCTCGTGGGTTTCACGGAGGTGGTAAACGTCTGAGACCTACAACACTTCGGTCTTTCCTCCCACATTAAGCTGATATGCCGTGATATAACTGGAATACTGTTAAAAGCGGCGTTAAAGCTCACTAACTCACTGATAAACAAACACAAAATGCGTCGTCCTGCCCAAAATTCAAGCTTCATATGAATCGCACCCATCGACTGTTTTCTTAAACATATGTCTTGAAGTTTGTTTAAAAAAATATATAATTAATGACCTTGAGCCAACCGTATTATAAATAAAATTAATGAAATTCAGATAATTTCATTGTGGTCTAACCTAAAACAATGTGTTCCTGCTGCCGTGGTGTTCAAGAAAGGCGTTCTTTGGTTGATGCAGAGAATAGTTCTTTGGCAACCCATGCTTGCCGTAAAAGGAGACTATGCTTGTCGTAAGAGGCGACTAACGGGATGGGGTGGTCAGGCTCACTGACTTGGTTGAAGCATATCATCGATCACAATTGCGTGGATCGATGCTCATGATATCAATCACTGGGTTGTCTGGTCCAGACTCGATTATTTACAGACCGCCGTCATATAGCTGGAATATTGCTGAGTGCGGCGTAAAACAACAAACAAACCAACCATGGTACATTTTAAGACTTTTGAAATTCCCGGATCCTGCCCTGCGTACACTGTACGATTTGATTCCGTTCCATGGTTATTTACAGGCCGCCATCATGTGGAAACTTTGTTGATATCGGTGTAAAACAAAAAACAAACAAATTAAAGCGTTTTGCATCATATTCAAATCCGATGTGAAGACTGATGGCAATATGAGATACAAAAAAATATGAACCACATCATAGCATACTTTACATTGGTTTTATGAAAATAAAATATACCCATACAATATACAAAAAGGGAAATGTTTGGATACATCAAGTGAAAGTGCTTATTTCCTGCGATACCTCTATATTTTATGACCGCTTCATTCTCTTCCCTATGGTATCATAGAAGGGACATAACCAAAGCGCGACAATGCGACAAATGGCAAAATGTCGCGTTGTTGCATTGTAACATTGTCGCGCTTTGGTTAATGTTGACACATTTTGCTTTTTAAGGGCGGCAAAGCGACAACGCGACAATGCCCCCACTAGGATTCCATACTTCACTCATCGTCAAGTTGTGACGGTTGGATGCGGTATCGGATCTGGTTCATATATGTCCTGGGTGTCTCGTGTCACGTGCATATGCCCGGGGTGCGACACAACCCATGCACCTATCCTGGGTGTCTCGTGCATATACCCGGGGTGCGACAACAGCCTGTGAGCTTATCCTGGGTGTCACGTGCATATACCCGGGTTGCGACAACAACCCATGTACCTATCCTGGGTGTCTCGTGCATATACCCGGGTTGCGACAACAGCCTGTGAACTTATCCTGGGTGTCACGTGCATATACCCGGGTTGCGACAACAGCCTGTGAACTTATCCTTGGTGTCTCGTGCATATACTCGGCTTGCGACAACAGCCTGTGAACTTATCCTTGGTGTCTCGTGCATATACCCGGGTTGCGACAACAGCCTGTGAACTTATCCTTGGTGTCACGTGCATATACCCGAGGTGTGACACAACCCATGAACGTACCCCGGGTGTCCCGTGCATATACCCGGGGTGCAACACAACCCATGACCGTATGAATTGACATTCATTTAGTGACAGTAATGATCATCTTTACTCGCATGTCCTCAGTGTAATCTTTGAAATCGCCTAGTTTAGCCCCAGTGCTGTGTGCGATCTGTGATATTGATCAATAGTTGTTTATCAGAGTTTATATCTCACCAAATGATCATACTTTCTTCTTACATTGCATCGACATGTGGTTTGTGTTTTTGTTTTCATTTAAAAATAAATAATAATCCGTATACTGTCTATGATCATCAACTTACTTGTAAGTCTTGAAATGTGTGAGTGAGTATGGTTTTACGCCGCTTTTAGCAATATTCCAGCAACATCACGGCGGGGGACACCAGAAATGGGCTTCACACATTGTACCCATGTCGGGAAACGAACCCGGATCTTCGGCCTGACGAGCGAACGCTTTAACCACTAGGCTACCCGACCGCCCCCTTGTAATGTGTGAGAAAACACGTTTCAAACTTAAACCATATCGAAAATGAATATCACTTTTTGTTAATTTATCCAACTTATAGCCATCTGAGGCAAAGTTACATAAACTCTTAATTTTATATCTTTAAAAAATTCTGAAGTTTAATACACTACTGTCATCGCAAGACCCTATTATCAATATGAATACAGCAAAGTACTTGTTTTATGCCAAAGCTGTAAAAACACAAATACTCTTTGATAATATGGATTTATGTTAAAACTGCTTTTGTTAAAAAAAAGCAAAGACATGTGTTGTATTTTTATACTGTTTGCACCTAAATTGTATTTCGTTTGTACAAAAAGGCCCGTGGCCTGGAAGTACTGAATAAAGTGAAGAACCCACAACCATCCAATCAATGACCATTATTTTATGTACGACGACACTGGTTTAATAACAGATGCAAATACAGGCACACATGTACACAGACACAGTTTGATATGTGAAAGTGAGTTGTATTTTTGCGCCGCTTTTAGCAACATTCCAGCAATAGTACGGCGGAGGGACACCAGAAATGAGCTTCACACATTGTACCATGAGGGGAATCGAACCCGGGAGTTCGGCGTGACGCGCGAACGCTTTAACCACAAGGCCACCCCGCCGCCCCGATATGTGAAGAAGTTGCCTCGCTCTGAACGCCGTATCATGGCGGGTGGATGCAAGGAATGGGCTTCACACATTGTACCCCTGCGGGGAATCGAACCCGGGTGCTGTGCGTAAGGAGTCACAGCTTCAAGCACTGGTCTCACTGAATGTGAAATTGAACGAATATATAACAGCAAGTACAGATTGTGAGTCAAGTATGGCCGAACATTTCAGAGGTTTTCTGCTGAGCACGAAGTAATATCATGGTAGTATGTCCTGGGCTACCGTCGACGCTGTCGTTCACACCTGCACTGTGGCCACTGTTGATGAACACAATCATAGTTATATAATATCATGCTGTGGTATGTCCTGGGCCACCGTCGACGCCGTCGTCCACCACCTGCACTGTGGCCACTGCTGATGAACACAATCATAGTTATATGATATCATGCTGTGGTATGTCCTGGGCCACCGTCGACGCTGTCGTTCACACCTGCACTGTGGCCACTGTTGATGAACACAACCATAGTTATATAATATCATGAGGTGGTATGTCCTGGGCCACCGTCGACGATGTCGTTCACTTACTGCACTGTGGCCACTGTTGCGACCCTGGCTGAATTTCTGGCTTGGAGCCCAATTAGCTTAAAGAACGCATCCCTGAAGCGCTTGTGCAGCAGTGGGTAGAGGATGGGATTGATGGTGGAGTTTACCCACAGCATCCAGAAAGTGAACTCGAAGAAGACGGGGTTGATGCAGTCGGCACAGACGCTGGAGATGAGCGCACACACCTCGTAGGGCATCCAGCAGATGCCAAAGACCAACACAAGGATAAATAAGGAACGTGCTGCTTTCTTGTCCTTCGCTAGGGACGGTTTCGCTGGCCCTGACGTCTGTGTATTCTTTGTCGCTTCTCCCTGAACCTGCTTCATGGGCTCGACTTTGCTCTGTCCTAATATCCCCCTGGAGCGTTTACGGATGAGGATGAAGATCAGGATGTTGAAGGCCCCCACAACAGTGAATGGCATGACGAACTCGACCATGGACGCAAATATGGCGTACTCAAAGGTGTAGTAGTATGGCACGAAACACACTTTGTGGGGAATGGTATCGAGCCCAGTCCACAGCTCCCAGAACAGGATGGAAGGCAGGTACGTCAGCCCTGCGATGATCCACGGGATCAACATCATCACCATCCGCATCGTCGTGGTTTGTCTGGCTCTGTACTTGAAAGGGAAAGCTACCTGCAAGTAGCGGTCAATGCTGATAATGCAGATGTTGATGGTGGATGCAGCAGGGCATATATAGTCAAATAGAAGCCATATCTTGCAGAAGGCCCTGCCGGGCTCCCATACTCCTGTCAGCAGGTAGGGAATATAGGGAGGGATGCAGACACAACCAATCAGAAAGTCTGCCACGGCCAGGTTCAGGATGAAGTAGTCGGAGAACTTCCTCAAGGAACTGTTAGTGGCAAATGCCAGGAACACCATCAGGTTCTCTGCCGTCGTCAGGACACCCATGATGCTCGTGAACGTTGCTATGGTGATGGCAGCGGGAGTTCCCAACAGGAAGGGACCCGTCGAGTCGGTGATGTTAGACATCGTGGTATCTGAAACGTGAAACAAAAAGATATAATGTTGCTACATTGTTCAAATTGTTTGTTCATGGCAAACTGAGAGGCCTTTGATCCATAGTTCGATATTATAACAAAGTATGCGTGTTTCGTCTATGACTACTGAAACAAAGATCTGAGGACATCCTATTGAGGGTCACACCAGAACGCCATTTCCTAACCCGCCGATTTCGTCAGAACTTTTGCTCCCGGTAGCAAGAACTTAAATCTGATTTTAATAAGAATGCAATTTGGTGAGGTAGGGGTTTCACAATGCCTCGCCCAAACATAGAGAGAAACATGGCTGAAAGACATTTGACATTATGTGATAAATAGCGCGGTTCACTCCAAAATGGTATTCATGCGCGGCTTCTATTTCTACTTCTGTGAGTGAAATAACGTCGTAAACATCAATTATTCTGAAAAAGACATTAAATTATAAAGTTATTATCACCCTCGTGTGCTTCTGTATGGTAAATATCGTAAATTAGCAATAACAATTTTTATTCCAAAAAATAGGATATTTACGAATAAGAATCACGCGAGAGTAATAAATAACTATGTCTTGAGGCACCGATTTAAAATAAGATTGGTCCCTTATAGACAATCATATTTTGCCATTACTCATCCACATCTTCTCCAAAACCTACTTTTTTCTCATAAATGGCATTTGTCAAATCAATGCATAAATGATGTCTCTGTCAATAGTGAGTTTAAAATAACGCCGCTTTGAACATTATTTAAGTTATCACATCGTTTCAGATTGATGTAAGAGGAAAGTGATGCAGGTCTTGGATATTTACCACTTTGGTGAAACCCACAATCATGGGTAGGGTGCTGACAAACCTAGAAACATAATTTGGGAGAATCATTAACGGTATCATTTCTAAAATCTGAACTGTACTGGCACTTAGTCACCACTCAAAAAATATTTCTGAGTGGATATATTCTTTAAATATGATTTGACATAAAACTTGTTTAAGCCCCCAACCATAATAGGCAACTGCTGATTAGAACTATCTTCCTTTTGTGATATTGGAACATATGGAAATTGAAAATTATCCGATTTTCTGCCAATAATTGCTATCCTTTAACGTTTCGATCGCATGAAATATTTCTTGACATATCATTTGGGCATCAGTTCCTGAACAGACGTGGGTTGCCGGGCTATTCTGATAAATAATCGGGACCGATTCGCTACCAAAGTCTTTTGAATGATGCAAGGCTAAAACCTCCGTCCAATCAAGTAACGTCCATGAGCGAGAGAAAATCTGTGCTGATAGGCTAGATAGAGATCCTGACCTTAGTTTCGAAATGAAGCAATGATGGCGAACGGGTCCAAGGTATAAGGCACCCTGGTTACTCGAGGATGAGGATGCTGAGCCACTAACCTCCATTTCGAAAGTGTTCTGTCGATATGTGTGAGTACGAGGGGTCATTGGTATGTTCTGAGTCTCACGTCGAAAGGATTGAAAGACATTAAAGGGCAAGTTCACACGGAAATGAACCTATTTTTCTTGTACTTTTTCAACATTAAAAGTGTTAACATAGAAGTGTCATAGACAAAAATATAAAAATATCTCAATTAATTAACATATTTTTCGCATTAAAACGATTTATATTTTTCACATTTACCAAGTGTTCTATTTCCACAACAAAAACACCATGGCTTATGCCCCTTGCAATATGACGTCATTGGTGCCAATTGATAAACATTATGACGTCATCATGCTTTGTTAGAGCCGCCTCACGTGGTGTAGGTCCAGGTGTGTGATTCTAGCGTCTCAGATGCCAGCCAGCATAGTGTTATGCTGAGTCACCCCTGCGCCGGAGTGTGTCGTAGGCCATGTTGTTTTACCGCAAACTGGTACTTGATATCTTTTGCGTTAAGAATAGACAGGGACCCAGTTGAATTGGCACCAATTACGTCATAATCTAAGGGGGATAACTCAGGCCTGTTTAGCTCGAAAAACGAAGGCCTCATAACGGCATATCATTTTCACACTATTGTGAGCTTCCTACGTTCACTGTGAAAAAAATGAGTGTATATTTTCAAACACAGAAACTAATTAATTCTAAAATTGCGTTTTGTTTAGAAAAAGAAAGAAAGTGATTTTTGCGTGTACACTTCCCCTTTAAAAGGATTCACATTTCAACATAATCCCCTTCCATATTGATACACTTTTGCCAACGCTGTTTCAAAAAGTCCTCCTCTTGGCTGTCCAAGATTTCTCCAAAGCTGCCATGACGTTATCGTTCGATTTAAAATGGGTTCCGGCGAGAGCGTTCTTCATGTCTGGGAGGGGCGGTCGGGTGGCCTAGTGGTTAAAGCGTTCGCTCGTCACGCCGAAGACCCGGGTTCGATTCCCGACATGGGTACAATGTGTGAAGCCCATTTCTGGTGTCCCCCGCAGTGATATTGCTGGAATATTGCTAAAAGCGGCGTAAAACCATATTCACTCACTCATGTCTGGGAACGGTGTCTGACAGAACCATATCAGGAGAATTAGGTTGGTGCCAAAGACATTTAAAGAGTGGACCGTAGCCATGGCAATGACTGATTTTGTACTCGCACATTGTCCTGATGGAAGAGCACATCTTTTCTCAGCTTTCCACGTCCCTTAGTCTCAATTTCATCTCATGATAGGCTCAAAAGTGCAGCATAATATGCTCCGTCTTAACACTGGAAGATAGTTCCCCATAATGATCCCTTAACATCCCAGAACACGGAGGCCACAACCTTTCCGGAAATGTCTTTGCCCTTTAAGGTGTCGATGAGGTCAAATGTTTCCACTATTTTGATTGTTGTTTGGACTCAAGCTGGAAGTTGTGAATCCAGGTTCATCGACAATCAGAAATCGTTGCAAAAATATTCCTGGATCAGCTTCTAACTGAGCTAAAAATAACCAGTGACATGTTGGGCCTGGTGAGTATTTGATCAGATGTCAGAAGTTTTGGAACCCAGCGAGCTGATACTTTCATCACGTTTCTGTGATAATGGAATGTGCTCTCTCCAGGGAAATGCCTACTGAACAGTATAACGCTCATTCAATCGCTGGCCGGTCATCACCATATCAGGATTCTGTGGATCATTCCTGGATCATTCCTGGTGTTGCTGACGTCACAGGCCTTCCAGGACAGGGGTCGTCTTCAAGACTCTACCTACCATGCTTAAACGCTGCTGCAGGAGGCACGGGTGGCCCAGTCGTCTAAGGCGCCGCGATTCGCAGTGCACAGTTGCGTCCCTTGGGCACGCCAGAAACCTATGATTGTGGGTTCGAATCCCGGTTCGCCCCGATTATGTTTTTAGGTTTGTCAGCACCGTACCTGTGCTCGTGGGTTTCACGTCTGAGACCTGCATCACTTCGGGCTTTCCTCCCACATTAAGCTGACACGCCGTGATATAACTGGAATAATGTTAAAAGCGGCGTTAAACCCAACTCACTCACTCACTAAACGCTGCTGCTCATTTCTTTATAGTGGCATAGGAGTGAGTGAGTGTGGTTTTACGCCGCTTTTAACAGTATTCCAGTTATATCACGGCGTGTCAGCTTAATGTGGGAGGAAAGCCCGAAGTGATGCAGGCCTAAGACGTTTACCACTTCGGTGAAACCCACGAGCACGGGTAGGTGCTGACAAACCTAAAAACATAATCGGGGCGGGGGACACCAGAAATGGGCCTCACACATTTTACCCATGTCGGGAATCGAGCCCGGGTCTTCGGCGTGACGAGCGAACGCTTTAACCACTAGGCTACCCGGCCGACCAGTGGCATAGGAAGGGGCATCCTGCCCTAGTGTTATACTCTTAGCTTCATGGATGGCTTTTGGTGTTAAGCCCTTTTTCTGCAAGTACTTTACCACTGCATGTCCCTCAAGTTTATCCATTTTCCATAGCGTCTTATTATACTGCCACAGCGAAACAATTAGGAGCCAACTGACTGAAGCGTTTTGTGGGTATACCTCTTCGACATCATGTAATGTCTACGCAAATGATTTCGTTATTACGCAATTCCTAAGCATGTGAGTCTCAGAACTTCTCAATCAATCTTCACCTACCATGTTCGCATGTCTTGTTGTTTTCAATCATTTTTTATTTATTCCCTAAATATCTCCTGTAAGCTGTCGCCAATTACTATCACGTTTAGAGAACGCCTATCTCTGCTGGTGTTGTCCCATGCGAAAACAAATAAATGCATCAAGGCTTTGATTTAGAACTTGAATACATGACACTTGTATGGATAGCAACTTCTTTTGTTCTTTGTCACGACGTTTCAGAGCTACTTCTGGCTCCTCTCTCGGGTGAATGCGTCAAGAAGTAGCTCTGAAACGTCGTGATAAAGAACAAAAGAAGTTGCTATTGAAATAAGTGCATCACACACTTTGCAGCAAACATCGTTGAAGACGTGTCTTAGCGAATAACCTATTATATTTGTTTAGTGATCCATTCATATAATTTCCACAACTATTACCTTTTATCGGTGGATAACCGTGACTGTGTGTCTTAATATGCTTTGTGTGAAGCCCATTTCTGGTGTCCCCCGCCGTGATATTGCTGGAATATTGCTAAAAGCGGCGTAAAACCATATTCACTCACCCATTGTACTTGACGGGTATGACGTCCTGGGTACCTATTCGGACTGAGGAAACTAGCCTCAATCTTATACAGTCACCTTGTGTGAGTGAGTGAGTTTGTTTTAACGCCACTTTGAAAAGTATTTCAGGTATAGCAGGGCATGTCATCTTCATGTGGGGGAAAGCCTGAAGTGAAGTTCATAGTGAGTGAGTGAGTGAGTTGGGTTTAACGCCGCTTTGAAAAGTATTTCAGGTATAGCAGGGCATGGCATCCTCATGTGGGAGAAAGCCTGAAGTGAAGTTCATAGTGAGTGAGTGAGTTGGGTTTAACGCCGCTTTGAAAAGTATTTCAGGTATAGCAGGGCATGGCATCCTCATGTGGGAGAAAGCCTGAAGTGAAGTTCATAGTGAGTGAGTGAGTGAGTTGGGTTTAACGCCGCTTTGAAAAGTATTTCAGGTATAGCAGGGCATGGCATCCTCATGTGGGAGAAAGCCTGAAGTGAAGTTCATAGTGAGTGAGTGAGTGAGTTGGGTTTAACGCCGCTTTGAAAAGTATTTCAGGTATAGCAGGGCATGGCATCCTCATGTGGGAGAAAGCCTGAAGTGAAGTTCATAGTGAGTGAGTGAGTGAGTTGGGTTTAACGCCGCTTTGAAAAGTATTTCAGGTATAGCAGGGCATGGCATCCTCATGTGGGAGAAAGCCTGAAGTGAAGTTCATAGTGAGTGAGTGAGTGAGTTGGGTTTAACGCCGCTTTGAAAAGTATTTCAGGTATAGCAGGGCATGGCATCCTCATGTGGGAGAAAGCCTGAAGTGATGTTCTTGGATTGGTACCACTTTGGTGAAACCAAACGAGTGTGATGTTTACACACATTACGTCTTAAGTGACTAAGTAAGATGGGTTTTACGCCGATTTGAACTGTATACCAGTTCCATCACTGTCTGAGAGGAAAGCCCAACGTTTACCACTTTGGTGAAACTCACGGGCACGGGGATGGTGCTAACAAAACAAGAAACATCATCGTGGCGAACCGGGATTCGAACCCACTATCATAGATTTGGTGCGTGCCTAAGTGATGTAACTCTTTACAGCGAATGGCGTCTAAGTCGACTGGACCACCCGTGACCCCACCCACCCCCTCCACCCTTATGTTAGTTAAAGGACTAAAGGCCTCATATTATATATATAAAGCGTGTTAACCACTGAAGTCTATATTATAGTAAACCGTTTAAAAACCTTCACTAAACGAACGCTCGGGCTAATCCCATCTGATGTCCTAATTTGTTTCAACCTTATCAACATGGGGGCCTTTTGGAATATAATCTTGTGTTTCTTCGTCTCCACTAATACCGAAATACGATTCACCATGGTATGTATTAGAAAAAACCCAGCAGGATGCATGAATCATTGTATGTTGTTTCCTGGATTACCCTTGCCACAAATACGTTTTGTAATATAAGGAACGACCATTTGATAGAATAATCCAATTACCTGGAAATTACCTTGTTACTCGCACTGATGACATATTTGGGTAATTAATTAAAAAACAATTTCAAAGCACCCTTTAACTTACTTATATTTCACGCACCTCACATACCAGGATTAGTCAAGGTTGGTTAGTCAAGCAATAGTTACCTGTTTACCTTTCATGGAAAATGGAACGGACCAGAAAACACATATTTTGAGGAATTTACAGGATAGGTTTGTTCTGCACTTTTAAACATCAAATCATACAGAAACCACACATTTTGAAGTATTTACCAGAAATCAAATATTTAGAATTTATTAACAGGATATATTTATGCAACTTTAAAGTGGAACATATTTCACTTTTAGCACAGCGGAAATGTTTAAAGGTTTTCTTAATCTTTACTGAGTTTCTTTGAAAAGGAGGCAGGTGTCAGAAACCTCAAGGGTCAGACTATCCAAAAATACCAATCAAAACCTCGGTCAATAAAGGTATTCAAATGGACGATGTCATCATTGTTGAATTCACATTAAGCTATGTTTCAGTCTGTTCATTTGAGTAACGCCAACATCTTTGAGATATTTTCTAAATCAACTATTTGCAATATGTTACTGCAAACACGGCATCACATCAATACGGCCTGCAAGTCCATGTTAACAGTATAAGGTATAACAATATCAATGTACATGTATCAAGGTCGGCGAAGGCAAAGTCAACGTAGGCAAGATCGACCTTCCGTATCGGAACACGTACGCCATGGCCAAGCTAATCATCTTACGTGTATTTACCTATTCACGTTTTGTCCAAACGTATGGGTTCACTTGAATAGGTGTCAAAGTTGCTTTCAAATATATATTTTTTCAAGAGATGTTCTCGATATTCACTACTACTACTACTACTACTACAACTACTACTACCACTACTACTACTACTACTACTACTACTACTACCACTACTACTACTACTACTACTACTACTACTACTACTACTACTACTACTACTACCACTACTACTACTACTACTAATCGCGCGCGCGTGTGTGTAAATGTCTAGTTTCGCTCCATGTTGATTCATTCTGTCCACTTGAGCCCTGTTGAAGCGCTTGGCAAATTACTCGATGTTTATCTGATGTGGGACAATAAATGATTATCATGTGGTAACAATGAGTGACCTGGATCAGCATGAACGACATTCCAGTCAGACGTAGATCGCTGCTCATGCTCTCACGCATTAGTTTGCCTGTTACGTACTCGGTTATCTACAGGCCGCTGGGACATTGACACATGAAACACTACAGTACTTTTTAGGAGACTGTGCGAAACATGAGAAAGTTGGCACATGAAACACTACAGTACTTGTTAGGGGACTGTACGAAACATGAGAAAGTTGGCACATGAAACACTACAGTACTGGTTCGTAGAATGTACGAAACATGAGAAAGTTGACACATGAAACACTACAGTACTGGTTCGGAGACTGTACGAAACATGAGAAAGTTGACACATGGAACACTACAGTACTGGTTCGGAGACTGTACAAAACATGAGAAAGTTGACACATGGAACACTACAGTACTGGTTCGGAGACTGTACGAAACATGAAAAAGTTGGCACATGAAACACTACAGTACTGGTTCGTAGACTGTACGAAACATGAGAAAGTTGGCACATGAAACACTACACTACTGGTTCGTAGACTGTACGAAACATGAGAAAGTTGACACATGGAACACTACAGTACTGGTTCGGAGACTGTACGAAACATGAGAAAGTTGACACATTAAACACTAGAGTACAGTTCGGAGACTTTACTAAACATAAGAAAATTGGCACATGGAACAGAAGTGTACTAGTTCGGAGACTTTACTAAACGTAAGAAAGTTGACACATGAAACACTAGAGTACTGGTTCGTAGACTTTACTAAACATAAGAAAGTTGGCACATGAAGCAGGAGTGTACTAGCTCGGAGACTGTACTAAACATAAGAAAGTTGACACATGAAACAGAAGTGTACTAGTTCGGAGACTTTACTAAACATAAGAAAGTTGGCACATGGAACAGAAGTGTACTAGTTCGGAGACTTTACTAAACATAAGAAAGTTGACACATGAAACAGAAGTGTACTAGTTCGGAGACTTTACTAAACGTAAGAAAGTTGACACATGAAACACTAGAGTACTGGTTCGTAGACTTTACTAAACATAAGAAAGTTGGCACATGAAGCAGAAGTGTACTAGCTCGGAGACTTTACTAAACATAAGAAAGTTGACACATGAAACAGAACTGTACTAGTTCGGAGACTTTACTAAACATAAGAAAGTTGGCACATGGAACAGAAGTGTACTAGTTCGGAGACTGTACGAAACATAAGAAAGTTGGCACATGAAACAGAACTGTACTAGTTCGGAGACTTTACTAAACATAAGAAAGTTGACACATGAAACAGAACTGTACTAGTTCGGAGACTTTACTAAACATAAGAAAGTTGACATATGGAACAGAAGTGTACTAGTTCGGAGACTTTACTAAACATAAGAAAGTTGACACATGAAACAGAAGTGTACTAGTTCGGAGACAGTACGAAACATGAGAAAGTTGACACATGAAACAGAAGTGTACTAGTTCGGAGACTGTACGAAACATAAGAAAGTTGACACATGAGATACCACAGTACTAGTTCGGAGACTTTACTAAACATTAGAAAGTTGACACATGAAATATAACTGCACAATCTCTGAGATTTTACTAAACAGTAGAAAGTTGTCATATGAAAGAGAAGTGAACTAGTTCGAAGACTTTACTAAACATGAGATAGTTGACACATGAGATACCACAGTACTAGTTCGGAGACTTTACTAAACATTAGAAAGTTGACACATGAGATATAACTGCACAATCTCTGAGACTTTACTAAACAGTAGAAAGTTGTCATATGAAAGAGAGGTGAACTAGTTTGAAGACTTTACTAAACCTGAGATAGTTGACACATGAAACACAAGTGTAATAGGTCGATGACTTTACTGAAGATAAGAAAGTTGACACATGAAATACCACAGTACTAGTTCGGAGATTTTACTTAACATGAAAAAGGTGACACTTGAAACACAAGTGTACTAGTTCGGAGACTTTACTAAACATAAGAAAGTTGGCACATAAAAGAGAAGTGTACTAGTTCGGAGACTTTTCTAAACATAAGAAAGTTGGCACATGAAACAGAAGTGTACTATTTCGGAGAATGAACTAAACACAAGAAAGTTGACACATGAAACAATACAGTACTAGTTCGGAGACATGTGAAATAAACTTGCAGGATCTATAAAATTAAAATTTATATTATCACGCTGACACGTGAGCCACAGCTCAACAATCTCTGAGACTTTGGTGAACATTAAAACGCCAACAATTTACCTGTTTGTCTCACCTTTAAAAGTCGCCGAAGTCGTGCAGTTTGCCGCCTGCAACTTGTATACCGGTCGTCCAAGACGTTCGTTGTCCACAGTCTCACATCCCACCGTGCACGTGAAACAAACGCTTCTTACCTCTCCGTCGGAGATGTGGACGTGACATCAGCCTCCCAACGCTGGACCCTCCTCTCTAGGCGGGGTCATCGACCAAGTCTTAATGATACACAAAACATACAACTAATTACATTGCTAGAGACCGTGTATACCGGGGACACGGTTGGAGCTAATCTTGATTCATTAACGTCTCAGCATGTGTATTATAAGGTAGTAGTAGAAGACGTAGTCGACGCCGACGTCGTCCCTGAATGTACAGGCCATCATCTAAATGCGAAACGCAAGTTATTGTGAAAACGCATCACAAAAGGAGGATTATTTTCATAAAGGATATAAAACACCCTATTCAATCTCAGGGGTATTATTGAATCCGGTTATGTATTCATCAGGGCACTCAAATCCAACTGTGAAATCTCCACATCAGCGAGGATTGTAGGCAAGATATTTTTGTGTGAGTTTAACGCCGCATTGAATAGTAATACCGTATGAAACTCACGTACCCTGCAATATCCACCCTTTACAACATAGGCATGAGGACAACGGAAAAGTCCCTACATGGCAATGTCAACGCGTTAGAACGAACACAGGGAGAGACAACAGAAAAGCCCCTACATGATAGTGTCAATCCGATAGAGAGTAGGCATGAAAGCAACATAAAGGCCCCTAAACGTTAGTGTCAACCCGTTAGAGAGTTGGCATGGAGCCCGTTAGAGAGAAGGCATGGTGACAACAGAAAGGACCCTACATGATAGTGTCAACCCGTTGGAGAGTAGGCATGAAAGCAACATTAAGGCCCCTACACGTTAGTGTCAACCCGTTAGAGAGTAGACATATAACCTGTTAGAGAGTAGGCATGGATACAACAGAAAGGCCCCTACATAATAGTGTCAGCCCGTCATAGAGTAGACATAGAACCCATTAGAGAGTAGGCATGGAGACAACAGAAAGGCCCCTTCATGATAGTGTCAGCCCGTTAGAGAGTAGGCATAGAACCCGTTAGAGAGTAGGTATGAAAACAACATAACGGTCCCTACATGATAGTGTCAGCACGTTAGAGAGTAGGCATAGAACCCGTTAGAGAGTAGGTATGAAAACAACATAACGGTCCCTACATGATAGTGTCAGCCCGTTAGAGAGTAGGCATAGAACCCGTTAGAGAGTAGGCATGGAGACAACATAAAGGCCCCTACATGATAGTGTCAGCCCGTTAGAGAGTAGGCATAGAACCCGTTAGAGAGTAGGTATGGAGACAACAAAAAGGCCCCTACATGATAGTGTCAGCCCGTTAGAGAGTAGGCATAGAACCCGTTAGAGAGTAGGCATGGAGACAACATAACGGCCCCTACATGATAGTGTCAGCCCGTTATAGAGTAGACATAGAACCCATTAGAGAGTAGGCATGGAGACAACAGAAAGGCCCCTACATGATAGTGCCAGCACGTTAGAGAGAAGGCATAGAACCCGTTAGAGAGTAGGTATGAAAACAACATAACAGTCCCTACATGATAGTGTCAGCCCGTTAGAGAGTAGGCATAGAACCTGTTAGAGAGTAGGTATGAAAACAACATAACGGTCCCTACATGATAGTGACAACCCGTTAGAGAGTAGGCATAGAACCCGTTAGAGAGTAGGCATGGACACAACAGAAAGGCCCCTACATGATAGTGTCAGCCCGTTAGAGAGTAGGCATAGAACCCGTTAGAGAGTAGGCATGAAGACAACATAAAGGCCTCTACATGATAGTGTCAACCCGTTAGAGAGTAGGCATGAAAGCAACATAAAGGCCCCTACACGATAGTGTCAACCCGTTAGAGAGTAGGCATGAAAGCAACATAAAGGCCCCTACGTGGTAGTGTCAATCCGTTAGAGAGTAGGCACGAAAACAGCATAAAGGCCTCTACATGATAGTGTCAGCCCGTTAGAGAGTAGGCATGAAAGCAACATAAAGGCCCCTACATGATAGTGTCAACCCGTTAGAGAGTAGGCATGAAGACAATATAAAGGCCTCTACATGATAGTGTCAACCCGTTAGAGATTAGGCATAGAACCCGTTAGAGAGTAGGCATGAAGACAACATAAAGGCCTCGACATGATAGTGTCAACCAGTTAGTGAGTAGACATAGAACCCGTAAGAGAGTAGGCATGAAGACAACATAAAGGCCTCTACATGATAGTGTCAACCCGTTAGAGAGTAAGCATAGAACCCGTTAGAGAGTAGGCATGAAAGCAACATAAAGGCCCCTTCATGATAGTGTCAACCCGTTAGAGAGTAGGTATGAAGACAACATAAAGACCTCTACATGATAGTGACAACCCGTTAGAGAGTAGGCATGGAAGCAGTAAGAGAGTAGGCATGAAAGCAACATAAAGGCCCCTTCATGATAGTTTCAACCCGTTAGAGAGTAGGCATAGAACCCGTAAGAGAGTTGGCATGAAAGCAACATAAAGGCCTCTACATGATAGTGACAACCCGTTAGAGAGTAGGCATAGAACCCGTTAGAGAGTAGGCATGAAAGCAACATAAAGGCCCCTTCATGATAGTGTCAACCCGTTAGAGAGTAGGTATGAAGACAACATAAAGACCTCTACATGATAGTGACAACCCGTTAGAGAGTAGGCATGGAAGCAGTAAGAGAGTAGGCATGAAAGCAACATTAGGCCCCTTCATGATAGTCTCAAACCGTTAGTGAGTAGGCATAGAACCCGTAAGAGAGTAGGCATGAAAGCAACATAAAGGCCTCTACATGATAGTGACAACCCGTTAGAGAGTAGGCATAGAACCCGTTAGAGAGTAGGCATGAAAGCATCATACAGACCCCTCCATGATAGTGTCAACCCGTTAGAGATTAGGCATAGAACCCGTTAGAGAGTAGGCATGAAGACAACATAAAGGGCCCTACATGATAGTGTCAACCCGTTAGAGAGTAGGCATGAAGACAACATAAAGGGCCCTACATTTCAATGCCAACCCGTAGAGAGTAGGCATGGCCCCTACATGAAAACTGTCCACCTGTTCATCTCTTAACGGGTAGGCTTGGAGCCAATTCACCAGTTAGAGCGTAGACACAGACAACAGAGAGGATGCTGCATAATAACTTTCCCCGTTAGATAACTGAAATCAACCTTTGTGACAGTGAACACCCTTCAAAGTGTAGGCATAGTAAGAGAACTGACATACCCGCGTCACACGATACTCGATCTATCTGAGATATTGAGTACAATTTTGTATATTAACCCCACTGACCTGCACGGCACCGCCTTCAACCAACATCTAAGATGTCGTAAAGTACGTTTCGCTATTTTTCAATCGATGCATATGGAGGATCTGCCACAACGACACGATCAATTAATAAATATGACGTCTGAATGCCTGCAGTTTATTGTACAGGAATACGAACAAGTTGGAATGCAGTCCAATTCATTCTGTCGAGGGTTCTCCTTTGAATGCATTCATTGGTTATTCTTTGAAATCAGTGTTCTAGAACCACCAACGTCACCGCTAGAGTCCAGCAATGGAACGGTTATGAGGTATAGCGGAAGCGGATGAGTGATTTTAATCAATTTAGCGAGAACTGTCTAGTTGTCCTAGCTTTGTCCCCTTCAATAAGTTTCACTAAGTACGGATTTACGCTACATTAGACACATTTGCATACTGTGAGATTCAAAGCAAAGCATTTTTTATGCGATTTTTGCTGCTACGAACAATGTAGTTCGAGAAACATAACAATTAAAAATTAAATTGTCTAATTTCAGAAATGTTATTTTGATTTTCGTCAGATCTAATAGATAGGAAAAGAGCAATTAACAATATAAAGTGGGGGCGGGAGTTTTTAAGATTTCCAACAGGTTTTAATTATAGTAGTGTAAATAATTTCTTTATATTGATAGCGACAGTAAATAAGTTTCTTTAAACGTTTTACTTATTTCTGATCGGCGGAATAAAAAACCTCTGCTTTTAATTTTCTTTTCATAATGATTATTTTTGGAGTTTCGGGGATTCGTAAACCGTGTTTATAAAGAAGTAGGGGCGGTGGGGTAGCCTTGTGGGTAACGCGTTAGCTCGTCACGCCGAAGACCAAAGTTTGATTCCCGACATGGGTACAATGTGTGAAGCCCATTTCTGGTGTCACCCGCCGTGATATTGCTGGAATATTGCTAAAAGCGGCGTAATATCATACTCACTCACTCACTTATAAATAAGTTTCTTCTTATTATGTCCATGCATAGGTTTGAATGAAATAATACCATGAAAAGGTTAATAAAGTGATCCAACTTGTGTATTTTCAAACCATATAAATGACACCAATCATGTTAATATAAACCCTAACTATTGATCGTAGCTATCACAACGCAGCGCGGACACAGTCACAGGAAGGAACGTTCACGCACAGGATGCGTGGCTAATCACCACAAACATTGACGTAATATGAAAGCACTAATGGAATATGCAGTCTGCATTTATTCTGTTACCATAGTGACACAGGTAGGTTGAGGTTCCAGTGATCTATACAATCGTCCATTTAAAGAACATTTATTGCTATCAATAAGTCTCATTGTTGGAATGACAGTTGGATTTGTAATGTTAATGATTAAATATAAATGTTATTAAAAGTGGATTGTGATACAAACAGAGTGGGTGCTGATTGGATGAAAAGCATTGTTAAATGGAATTTGAAACCCTGAAATCTTTCGTGTGGATGAATCATTGTGTATACTTTTCTTGATAAGTATCATTTTTCTTTCAATACAGAATTTGACAAAAAGGTCATTCAGCTTGGCGAAATAGATACCATATAAGTTAAATATTATAGGAAATGATATAAAGTTTAATCAATATTTATCAGGACAACTTCGGTTTATTTTTTTCTTTGAACACCCTGCTAACCAGGCGATTTCAGTCATAACGGAATTAGTGACGTGGTCCATAGTATCATAACATCATATCTGTGTCACAAATGTGAGTGTTCACACAGAGCATCTTCCCGAGGCAAGTGAGTTAACTGACTGAAAAAATCCAGTTTTGACCCCTGTCGAACTGGGTTGGAATTTCTGGGCTCGATCTCGCCACCAGTAGCTATTACGAGTTATGTCCCTTCTACCCCCCCCCCCCCCCCCCCCCCCCACACACACACACACACATACACACACCCTATTGACCAATCAGATTGTACCTCTTAAATCACTTGCATTTTTGCTTCAAACAAAATGTCGGCGCCCAGTAAAGACGATCTGATAGATAATCAAAACCTATATTGTTATAAAACGGGATTTGTTAAAGTGTTAAAAACATGAAAACATCCGGAATATATCTGTTGACGCCGAGTTAGCGGTACACATGCTTTGCAAATACTGCAATCAAAGGAAATCTGCATGGCAATTTATTAACCGGATGTCGATATCGCTACGCGATTATTATTGGACTATTTATAGACTCGTTAGTCCAACCAATATATAACTCCATAATTCCAGCCAAGTTTGGCAAGTGTGGAAAATGGATTTTATAGACTTTTATAACTCTCTTGCCTCGGGAAGATAACATGGAGAGGAAAAGAAAATGATTGATGCATATTATGTTACAGTGTCGGTAACATGGCCGTCGGTTCCAAATGAAATTTGTTGGTTTCAAATATTCAATAACACCGGCAAATCTGAAAATACTAACCACATAATACTTATCTCCACATTATCTTTATGTTGGGGTTTTCTCATCCAGAATCGGGGAAACGGGTGGCCATGTCGTCTAAGGCGCCGCGATCCGCTGTGCAGAGTTGCGTCCCTTGGGCACGCCAGAAACCTATGATTGTGGGTTCGAATCCCGGTTCGCCCCGATTATGTTTCTAGGTTTGTCAGCACCATACCCGTGCTCGTGGGTTTCTCCGAAGTGGTAAACGTCTGAGACTTGCATCTTTTCGGGTTTTCCTCCCATATTAAGCTGACACAGGGTGATATAAATGGAATACTGTTAAAAGCGGCGTTAAACCCAACTCACTCACTCATCGAGAATCGTGTATGTAAGATGTGTCCAGAATGGCATGACACAACATCAATAAAGTCACATATTTCCCCCGATACAATTCTTCCTTCTGTCAAGAGCTAAACAACCCGTCATAGGAGATCACGATGACAAGCCACATGTTATAATATGCTTCGTTTGTCTGTGTCGTCTTTCTGGAACATACGAATACGAAGTGTCTTTCGCTGTGTTGGATACCCTTAAAGATCCGGGTAAGGATTGACCTTCACAAACCCATGCTTATCGTAAAATGCGAACGGGATCGGGTGGTCAGGCTCGCTGACTTGGTTGATACATGTCATCGTATCCCAATTGCGTGGATCGATGCTCATGGTGTCAATCACTGGATTGTGTGGCTCGATTATTTACAGACTACCGTCATTTGGCTGGACTATTGCCGAATGCGGTGTTAAACAACAAACAAAAAAACAAACACTGTGTTGCATAGAAAAATAAAAACCCTGTTATGCTGTAGTTCCAAGTCATATAATAAATATCACTATGTCCCGATTAACGAATGCAAGGTGTGGAACGGTACTTTGAATAATTCCCATAGGGACGAGGGTGTACGTGAAATTCAATCTAATTAAAATCTCACTTAATTCTGAACTTCCGCAACCCAAAGATCTGAAGACATCCCATTACAGGTCATGTCAGAACGACTTTTCATCCAACCAATCAGAGCGTTGCTTACGATATCACGAGGACATATCTTGTAGTAGCGGCAGCAAGCACTAAAATCTAGTTTAAATGAGATTGAGCTGAAATTAATTTCAGCATTAATAATTTTTGCTGAATGTTGATTGGCTAGCTCCTTCCAATTGTTTCATTTGTTGTGTTTGTGAATGAACTCATAGTAAGTGACGTCATGTAAATGCATTGACGTCATGCATTGTTGAAAACATCCCAAATGATTTAATGTGACGCCGTTCCAACAATACAATAAATGAGCTCATGTCTCCACTTAAGGGGCACTGATCTAAAGCAATTTCCCGGGACTGGTTGTTGCCTTTGTTATTGTTTTTTCCCAGTGAGTACCCGGATGTATAGCAGAAATCTAGACTAGTTCGCGACCTCTGCTGCGCCATTCGTAAGCGCATTAGTCACTTTTATGGGTAGTAATAAGGGCGTATGGTCACATTGATCAACAAAATGAAATACAGTTTTCGAGATAATAAGGAAATGTATGTATCTTTGTGGGTAGCATCGGTAATGGTGACGAAGTTTTGATAAGTCACTTGCTTGGTAATTTTGCGATTTTCGTTTATACTATTTTGACTTGCAACACAAAGTAAATATTTCACCTGAGCATTGCTGTTTTTATAGTGTGTATATTTTCTTACTGTTAAAATGTGTTACATTTTCAAAAAATTTTAACGCCTAAATATTCAGTTATTTTACAAAGTGACTGAAAAACATTTCCATCTGTATTATTATGATAACGACTTCCAAACATTTTGATGTTTAATGTCATCACCAAGAGACTGAAAATGTTACGTTGAAAAGTACATTTCTATGTAGTTTTGCTTCTAATCCTACATAATAATCTGCTTATGATGTTTTAGGCCCTTTTGATCGTCATTATCAATTTTAGTCAATCTGGACAGATTTTTCAGTCAAAATGACTGAGAATCACATTTTACAAATTGACGGTAATATATACACGCTTACAAAGGAAAAGACGTGTGAAAACAACGTCTATCGCGCATTGAAGAATTTCCCAACCAAGACGTAGCGGAACAAGAACGAATCGGTTCAATGCTACAGCAAATGAAGGAAAACAAAATGCAAATACCATAATTACAACCTGCCAAATTTATGTGTATAAATTTTAGGCAGCTTCCTTGTTCGAGGAATGTATCCGTGATATCCACACAAAGGAACAATATCCCACTCGTCTGCAGCTGTACAAAGAAACTTATTCGATGTCACTTGTCTCTGTAACAATCAAATATTTTAAAAGATATATATCGTTTCGGGATATTATAACCCGTGTTCGTTTCTCAACTGATCACTTGGATTGTTTCAGGTGTTTCACATAGGTGTCAAGTCTCAAGGGTCGGCTGAGAAAGCCCACGTGACAACTATTTTCATAACGTCCACGGTTCCTAAAAAATCCATTGAGTGATAGATAACAATGAGCAATCAATCAACGTATTATCAGTGAACCCTTTGAACAAGGTATGTTGTTTTTACATCGGCACTTCACGTCATGATATGAGTGTATTCCCTTTGTTTAAGTAAACCTAGACATGTAAACACTAACTGTTGACATATCCACTGTGCAAGATAACAGTGATTAATCAATCAACGTATTTTCTGTTAATCCTTTGATGACTACGAACGATCCGTTGATTTACCAAAAAAGAAAATCAACTGATCATTCACCTCTTGCTGGGCTGCCACGTGCATATTACATAACAGTGTCACACATTTCACCCCACTTCAAACCTGGATTTAGATTGAATAATTACCCCAGACACAATAAATGCCAAACGGGAACCTTTGTCAGGTAATCTAAGTGGTGCTACCATTAATTGTACCTGTAATAAATTCATTAACTGAGCATCAAGTGAATGACGACAAATACACAAGTGTAGGGTTATACCAGAAAACGTGGATGACAACAAGGGAGTAGTAATCGTATTATCGACGCAATCCGAAATCCGAAAATGCTTTCACTGCATGGATACTTTTTTATTATTATTAAACTATAACCATCTGGGGTATTTCCAAATGACCACATCCGGTGAGCTCCGCTGTTGTTTTGTCTGTTTGTTTAGACTGAAGAAATTAATTAACATGCGCCCTTTGTCGAAATCTTTATAGATTACAGTTAACCAATCAGTGTTCAAAAATGCGTAAAACAAATGTTGCCTCAACCCTCCAAGTTTATTTAGCTGTCCTTGCAGACGGTAGCCCAGTCTCTGGTCACGCTCAGTTGCGTTGCGTATCATCCGGGTACTCACGGGAAAAAACAATAACAAAGGCAACAACCAGTCCGGGGAATTGCGTTAGATCAGTGCCCCTTTAAGATGAGGCACAGAGAGAAAGGTGATCAGAGAAAAACACAATGGCTTCTATAAAGGACACCCCGCTACTCCGAATTACGGAATATCTGTTCCTCGCGAATTAATGTTGAAATCTACGTTTCGTTGTGAAGCCTTTCTTATAAAAAAACAACCTGAGAAATATCTTGTATGGTCTTATGTACATTCATTGAAATGTTTGACAACTACTAAGTTCAAAGTATTTAAATGCCTGTCTGCATTCATATTAATTGTATTTAATAAATTGAAATTAAAACACAACTCTACACAGCCATTTTGATATACACATACTATATATTTACTTTCGTACCATCGATGGTGGTTTTTGGAGAAACAATCTGAATCAGAAATAAGTAGTCGTTGCCATCAATATTTATCCAGAATTTTGTGGCGGTTGGGTAGCCTGGTGGTTAGAGCGTTCGCTCGTCACCCTGAAGACCCGGTTTCAATTCCCCACATAGGTATAATATGTGAAACCCTTTTCTGGTGTCCCCCGCCGTTATACTCCTGGAATTTTGCTAAAAGCGGCGTCAAACCATGCTTACTCACTCACTCATCCAGATTCTGGTGCTTCGGCCCCAACAAAGTCTATACTAAGAGGCTTTCACTGTTTACCCCGAAGAAAGGACAACTTGACCATGACCCAACGTTTTACTCACGTCATAATATCAGAGATCATTACATGATTTACGTTCAACACACTCTCATGTCTCTAGCTTTTGTTTGTGGATCGATACAATTGGCATTATTGACCTTATTCATGAACGTGGTGGTGTGGTCTTTGAACAGACACACTAGGGTGTGCAAGGTCACTGCTGTTTGACCTTGAAACCATGGATAGCCAGAAATGCTTCGAGCCATAATTACAATAAGTATACATTATTTATAAGCGGTCAATTTTTCTTTCCGTATGCGAGCCATTAACACTTATTGTGATAGAACCTGGTTGTGTTTGTCAGACGTATCTGAAAGCCGTTATTGTGTTCGACCCGCTCATTTCCGGGGACATCAATTTAGCGCTGCCAGGCTTGCATCTTAAAGGTTTCCGTTTGCCGATTTATAAAACGTCTCAATAATACTAAGATATATTGAATGCTGAAAAATGCAACCAACGGGAGTCGTGAGTGACGAGTCTTGTCCCAGGAGGCATAAGTATCACGACTAGCACCGGCAATGAGAACCGACACAACAAAAACCATCTCCATATTTTGCACCGCAGTGCGTCCCGAAGCAGTAATTTCCTTCTAATTGATACGGAGTTCCTCAATAAAGAGTGATATTAAATTATCATTTCCAGGAAGCTCATCAGTATTGTGATACTTTCATCAATTTGATATGTAAATCTGAATTGTATTTCGTAACCCACCATTGAAAAGGTGATTTTTGTAAGAGATTTTCGGCCACATATTCAGGACATGCTATTTTATTTTGTAAACGGAGGACATAAACCACAGTTTTAACACTTTTTGACAAGCGAAAACTTATTTTGTTTTGGTACAATCTGAAGCAAATTGTTTTGTTCTTGTTCTGGAACAAATTCTATTGTCAGAAAACACCACTCCGAATATCAAAAGGTTGGTCTCATAAAATACAACTGCCGAAATGAAGATAATTTGAGAAGAACAAACTAGAAAAGTGTACTACGCTGAAAGATTTCAAGTTATTACTTGCCCGTGAAGAGATCACCCGTTCAATAAACATACAGCTTTATTACACATTGTGTAATACCAAAGACGTGCTTATGTACTCTCGGAACACGTTTCACGAACAAATATTGAAAGCTCTCAACATCCCTTGGCGTATTCAACGACATTGTGTGTGGAGATGATAGATCACTGGGAGGAGCTTATGCACACTCGATGACCCCAGCAACCTTGTTGCTAGGCTGACGTCACATGGCATTGTTTCGCCGATGGATCTTGCAACAAAATTCCACAAATTACGTCATCGGGTATTGTGACGTGATTGTAAACTTTGAGGTGCAAGGCCCCGTTCCACAAGGCGATCGTACTCTAGCGCAACGACAGTCGTTAGTCTAAGTTAAATTATGTGAGTTGTGATAGCCTTAGCACTACGATAATTTTGTGGGACGAACGCCTGAATTCTAAAGGTGGACCATTGTATGATATTAAATTCATACGTTTCAACTTTTGACGTGTTTGAAGTATTATTCTGTTAAACTCAATTGGATTATGCCATGGATCGTGTAGGTGTCAGCCTATTTACACTCAACAGTATAATTTTAAAAACATTATAAATGACAAGTAATAAATAAAATACTAAACTCGCTCTCGTGTAAAACCAATTTTATGAAACTCGTGAATAGTTCTGGTATCTGACGAGCGAAAACGAGTCAGATACCAGAACTATTCACTCGTTTCATAAAATTGGTATTACACGGGAGCTCGTTTAGTATTCTATATATATATTACAGATGATAAAAAACACTTGTCAAAATCCTGTGATCTCTGGTGTGTCCTGTTATAGCTACCTCGTGCATTGGGTGGATCTGACAGGCAGAGGGTTATATTCTGACGTAATGAGAAGTAAAGCTATAGATTTGTTTGTTTGTTGTTTAACGCCGCACTCAGTAATATTTCAGCTATATGGCGGCGATCGGTATATCATCGACTCTGGATCAGACAACCCAATGACTGATATTACGAGCATCGATCTACGCAAATGGGACCATCGACACGCATCAACCAAGTCAGCGATCCTGACCACCCGATGCCGTTACGACAAGCATTGGTTGCCGAAGACAAATTCCCACCCGGATCTTCACGGGCCCGCTATGTCACATTCGAATTGATATTTGAATCATATGGGGCATAACTACCGCTTGAATATACATTTAGACATTATGAATGATATTTGATTGACAACTAGTCTCAATTCATAGTAAATACAGTATGGTGTGTAGCATGCTTAGTTCGTCTGTAACTCCAAAAAAAACCACCATTATTACACATACCACAGAAATACCGTGGCTAGGCAAATCCGTAATTTACATACGAAGCAAGTCAAGATCCCTCACGTCGGATGCAAGGGTAAACGTGGATCTATTCTATCCCGGAATACCCAACTGAAAGACCTTTGCGAGTAGTGATGTGTATATGAAGTTTCCCGAAACGAGTCGAGCATTTTCTTTGTGTAAATGTACGGTGGCCCATAAGGGACATGGAGTCTGCTTTTCAATATTTTGATATTTCACTTACTTTTATCATAATCTTTTGCAAATTAACACAATTTGTCATACAATTACGTGATAAATCATGTATAAAAACAACCGAAAACATGGAAAATGTTTTTGACATTTTCATTTTAGTTTTTGACATTTTCGCTTCACTTTTCAGCGATTCAATATCTTCTTTATACATGATTAATCACACATTTGTATGACAAATCGTGTTAATTTCCAAAAGGGTACGATAACAGTAAGTGAAATATCAAAATATTGAAAAACAGAACCCATGTCCCTTATGGGCCACCGTATAATAGTCTATATTGTTCAACGTTTTTTTGACCGCATAACGTTTCCTCACTATTGCCTTTCAGTGGGTTATGCGGCTAACCTAGGTGTACTTACACACATGAAGGGGGCACGGGTGGCCCAGTCGTCTAAGGCACCGCGATTCGACGTGCAGAGTTGCCTCCCTTGAACACGCCAGAAACATATGATTGTGGGTTCGAATTCTGGTTCGCCCCGATTGTGTTTCTAGGTTTGTCAGTACCATACCCGTGCTCGTGGATTTCACCGAAGTGGTAAACGTCTGAGACCTGCATCACTTCGGGCTTTCCTCCCACATTAAGCTGACACGCCGTGATATAATTGGAATACTGTTAAAAGCGGCGTTATACCCAACTCACTCACTCACTACACACATGCAACGTAGCATCTCGTTAATAGCTTTACTCTGTTTCGGTTTCTGGTACAAAAACCTTACTTGCCTTACACCACATTTGTAAACACTGCGTTGCCCGTTACCCGTGACAACAATAAAAGTGACCAAACCCTTTTCTCTAGCTATCAGAAATTTCTGCTAAAAGCTGAGTCGACTGTACGATCCTGACTGTATCATGTGCATGTGTTAACGAATCACTATGAAATTGTGTTGATACCGGGTGTTCGCGACAATGTGAGCATATCCTGCCCTACCTGTGGCACCGGTCACAAACACATGCAAGGTCAAGTCAACCGTTCTGCTGAAAAAACTCGGGTGCAAGTAGTACACGTTGAAATAGGGAATTCAATTGGTCATATTTTTGTTATTGACGCGTCAAATTTGGAAATTTCCACCACATGCATACCATACAACTTTTTGAAAAGCTTTGCTGAGGACTTAATTGAAAGTTGCAACCTTGATAAAATAACATTTGAGAAAGAGTTGTATGACGCTCTTTGAAATAACGACACTTTCACAGAACTTACATATGATATTGGGGGGTGGGTGTGGGGGGTTGGGGGTTGGGGTGTGGGGGGTGGGTGTGGGGGGGTGTATGGGTAGGTTCCTCGGCAAGATAAAGCTAACGGACGACAACAGTATCTTTTGGGGTCATATACGGATAGAATGCGAATATAAAATGTCAGGTAGGTACTACTTTCAGCGTTTACAAACAACCTTGGCACCGTCCTTGTTTATCGGCGATGGAATCGAATTAACAATCTGGACAAATTACTGAGGTAATTGTTATAATTATCAATATAATAATCTAACATACCGGAAATCGGTGCCGTAGCTGAGGCTCTGGGTCAACTTTAGGTACACACAGTGTGAAAAAATTTAACGAAGACACCAGGAGGATCACTTTCCATGTGTGCTTGTGTGACCCTCGGCTTGGGGTCTTTCACCAATATGAAACATTTGGATTTGACTGAAATATGTCAGAAATATAACCTTATTTTATTTTGTTACTCTTTGTATGTTTTCCATGCATTTACAACGCTGAGGACCGCCTCCGTGGTCTAGTGGTAGAGCGTCCGCCCGGAGAGCGGAAAGTCGGGTGTTCGATCCCGACCGCGTCATACCAAAAGACGTTAAAAGATGGTGCTTGTTGTTACCCTGTCTGGCACTTCGCATAAAGGGGCTACAACAAGGACTGGTCGGCTCGAAGTCAGTATACTGTGTCTGAGTGGGGTATTCATGTTAAACTGCGGCATGGCATCTCGGTGGTCTGGCACTATGAAATCGGCATCAGTCCGGACTAGTAAAAGAACACACACACACACTCGCATGATAACCAAAATTAATCCAATCTCAAGGATTTATATAGTAAGTCCTACGAAGGAGATAGTAATTCATACGTAGGAGATAATAAGCCCTAAGTAGGAGATACTTAGATAAAAAGAAATTCACCGTGGCCCTCCTACGCTTCCGTAGAAAACATTATCTGGTTCAAAAACAACAAATTTCCTGGACTTGAGAACATAATTGGAGAGTACCTCACAGTTTCAGCTTCTCCCATATCTAGAGATTGTTTGTATTATTAATTTTGAAAAGTGAGTATTCCCAGGAGACTGGTGTAGCGGAATAATCATTTCATCCCCAATAATACCACTTCCTGGTAACTAGCGAGCTGTTAGTGTATCGATTGTTTCAAGTAAAGCGTTTACCGGTATTTTGAGTTGAAATGGGGTTTAACGTCGCGTCCAAGATTATTGCACTTAAATAGCGACGTGCATGCACGTGTGTGTGTGTGTGTGGCTGCTTGTACTGGTCCGGACTGATGCCGATTCATAGTGCTAGCCCACTGAGATACCATGCCGCAGTTGAACATGAATACCCTACTCAGACACAGTATACTGACTCCGAGCCGACCAGTCCTTGTTTTAGCCCCTTAATGCCGAGCGCCAGACAGGGTAACAACAAGTACCATCTTTTAACGTCTTTTGGTATGACGCGGTCGGGGATCGAACCCCCGGACCTTCCGCTCTCCGGGCGGACGCTCTACCACCAGACCTCGGAGGCTGTCCCGGTATTCTGACGAAAGATGGGTACATGATATATTACGTCTTTGCGATGAAAACGGTAAAATATTCTCGATAAATTCCCTCAGAAATGTCTTCTAGATTAGGATTTGGTGACGCATTCGTATTTCAGGCGTGTGATAATCAAATTGAAGTTAATTCTGTGTTATCATGTTTCAAGGACAATTTCCAATAGGATTTGTACAGACATTTATGTCCCATAATGTCATACTATATCTTCAATTTCAATATTTTGTTAAATACGAGAATTATTTAAGATTTAAGGAATAAGGAATAAGCATATACCGTTGAGTTCCTCATAATAAAGAAGTTGACATCCATACAATCTCTTCCTTATGTGTATCACTTCTAAATTCCCTTCAAATAGGTAAGATTTATTACCACCAAACTTTCCAGAATATAATCTCTCCCCCCCCCCCCCCCCCCCCCCCCACACACACACACACACACACCTTCGGCGAATTTATACCGGTACAGTTCCGCCCCTCCCGAAATTAAACTCTCCCCCACCCTACGAAATAAACCCCCCCCCACCCCCAGAATATTTCCTCTTTATACTGAGGGGGGTGGGGGGTGGGGGGAGTTCGAAATATCCGCCCGGGGGAGATTTTATTTCAGAACAGATTCTCCGGAGGGAGAATCTGTACCGGTATAAAATCTCCGGGGGGAGAATCTGTACCGGTATAAAATCTCCGGGGGGAGAATTTGTACCGGTATAATATCTCCGGGCGGAGAATCTGTACCGGTATAAAATCTCCGGGGGGAGAATCTGTACCGGTATAAAATCTCCGGGGGGAGAATCTGTACCGGTATAATATCTCCGAGCGGAGAATCTGTACCGGTATAAAATCTCCGGGGGGAGAATCTGTACCGGTATAAAATCTCCGGGGGGAGAATCTGTACCGGTATAAAATCTCCGGGGGGAGAATTTGTACCGGTATAAAATCTCCGGGGGGAGAATTGGTACGGGGGAGAGTTTCTACCGGGACTCCGGGACAGTGACATGCTTTAGAAAAGGAAGCTGGTCGGAAGTTAATATACCGCATGTGTGAAGGAAATGTTTTTCACCTTCGTCGTTCTCGAGCCATCGACAACGAGCATAGGTTTATTGTATGTTCATTAATAATGACTTAATAAACAGCTATCTTAAATTACTATTCCACATAAATTCCAACATTCATAAAGTTATTTTTTGTTGGTGCCCTCAAATCAAGACTGCTTGTAAAAGTAATGTAAACATTGTTTTCAATAAAAAAAGTAAAGAACTTTGGTCCAATAAATCACTCTGAACTTCTGTAAACATCGAATTATCCCTATTGTGAATTAATAAGTAATAATCTTGCACGTTGATTATGAACGGAAGACTGTGGCCTGTATGCAATGAAATACAACATTGATTGACTCTTGTCTGTTCACACGAGGGGTTAGACTTTTGATCAATATGTCAATCCATTAGTACATGTAATAATCATAATCTATTTTCAGTAATAAATACATTTATATGATCGCAATTCCTTCTTTCTTACGCCTTTTCATCTTTATATGATTTTCGTATTCAATATGGAGTCATAATTAGATAGAAGAACCCCTTACAGTGGCGTAATTATCCTGTTGTCTCAGTGTGACTCCGACTATTGCGAACTGTTTGATTTGCTATTGAGTTTTCCTGTCGCAGAGAGCACGACCGCGTTTGGAAAATGATGTCGTCTTCGATGTGATAGAAAAACCAGACCTTGACCTTAATTTCCGAGTGCATCCGGTATGACAGGATATGCTGATCTGTTTCAGGAACTGTTAATGTGCTCCTTGAAAGGATTAAGGAGCTAAAACAAGGACTGGTCGGCTCGGAGTGAGTAAAGTGTCTGAGTGGGGTGTTCATGTTAAACTGCGGCATGGTATCTCAGTGGGCTAGCACGAAAACAATCCAGTCCGGACTAGTACAAGCAACCAAACACGCACACACACGCGCACATGCACGTCGCTATTACCCATATCGGTAGTATGATCGTGTGTAGTAAATTTTCCGATATTTGCGATTCCCAATGCTGATTGGTCAATTGACGCCATTGC
Source organism: Haliotis rufescens (assembly GCF_023055435.1). Lineage (NCBI taxonomy): Eukaryota > Metazoa > Mollusca > Gastropoda > Lepetellida > Haliotidae > Haliotis > Haliotis rufescens. The sequence continues at coordinate 43,689,332 of NW_025963802.1, forward strand.
TCCAATGTTGAGACATAGAGAAAACTACACTCATTCTCGTTAGATACCATTTTTACGAAACGAGTGGACTTTCTGGTATCTGACAGAGCGAAAGCGAGGTGAAACACCATAGAAAATTCATGAGTTTCGTAAAAAAGTATCTAACGAGAATGAGTGTGGTATTTTATTTATTACCAACGTGAAAGTAAGTGTAAATACATAACAACTTTTTTCGTTAACAAACCAAACCGAAACCGGTTGCAAATCTTGTTGCGCATGGATATTGATATATGCCCAAATATGGGCATTATTGACATGTCTATCCATACGCATTAACAACATGTTCCTGCTGTTTTGTGTGCAAACATGACAGCACCAATTCCCAAGACTTCGTTTTACAGATTTTCATCAACTTATGATAATTCAACCGCTTTGTTGTTAGTACGCAGGACAGCTGTAATGAAAGTTCAATCAATTAGCGCCGCACTTAAAATCTCGGACCAACACTCGGTCACTCTCACTGCTAGGGTGCAATCACTGTGCAATCAAAATGGTTCGGTTTCCTTGATCTACCAGCTGAATTTTTATACTGACCATACCATTTGGAAAGAGGTCAATCAGAATGCTCGCCAAAGACGTTTAGGTTAACTGTACGACCCTAACTGGAGACGTGGAAATCAAGTTGGCTTGCATTTCAGTGACAGCTTCGAACAAAGGGCAAGGTCACCATCGGAATAAGGACAACCGCGATCTACTCACAGCGATTAGTGAAGTTTCCCTGCAGACCCAGGCGTGCCAATTATAGTTAACGTTTTTTTCTGTTTTATCTCTTAAAATGTCATTTCCCTGTCTCATTTGTAGAAACATCCGAGCATTGCCTGACTGTTGGTGCTTTATTTTCAGGGTGTGGTCATAGCTACCACCGACCGCCCTAACTGTGCTAGCCACTGGGTGTGTCTGGTAGTGCCGACGCTCAATCTCTCTCTAGCAGGGCATAGGCATAATATAAGTTGTATCAGGATCACTAGCAGTACATTGAGTTTTATCCGTCTTGCGATAGGTTTTATACCACGACCGGAGGCGAGTAGTATAAAAGCTAACGAGGGACGCATTAAAAGCCCATGAACCCCAGGAGATGATGCTACAGCTTTATCTTTCCGAAATGGTTTAATATGACATCGCATAAGCATTAAAACAAATTCAAATGTGATAGAAAACAGCTGTTCGATTGAGCTGAGGCTAATTTGTGCCATGTCATGTGACTTTGACATTAGAAAAAGCTTGCGGCTGTTTGCTTCGAAGCAGGGTATTTATTCTGCCTCTCGGAAATCTACGTGCAGCCTGACTTGTTCGTGGAGGGGTATAAGGGATTTATTCTACCCCTGAGACATTTATTTCCCTCCAAGGCGGGATGCACGAAATTTTATCAAGATCACGTGGACCAATCAGATTTCATCATTCTGACATGGATAAATGTATTTACATTGTATCATGTGACAGGTATCTTGCCTGTGAAACAGTCAGTTCCGTATATGAACGAAACTGGGGCAATCACGAGGGACAGTTTTTCCGAGTTGTGAGGATTTTGTCCCCTGTGTTACACCCGTGGTATGTTTGGTTAAAGAATATAGAAACATGAGTGTTTGACGTCAAGTCCCACGATTGCTCTGATCCCGTCACATCCTTTTTTCCGAGCGCTCTTGAAAAGGGATTATCGGGATAAAATGCGCTTCATTAATCAATAATTTTTTGTTATATTATCGTCAACAATGGGAGGCGTCACCTTCAATGATTAGAGGCCAATCAAAACCAAACAGCAAGGGGCATGGATTAGCCAATCATCGTGAAGTAAAACTTAGCATAATTATTGTCGAAAAAACTGTTCCAACGCTCCTGCCAGTATGGGTCAAATTAACACTTACATATACCCAGAGACGACAGTAACTATTATCATGTCATATTTTGTGTCATCATGTGACCAGCCATGTGACTCTAGCTAAGTGTAATCAATATTCATGCAAGTCCACTACGTGGTGTCTTGGTGGGTTAGCTACCTTTGTGTGAAGGACGTTAAGTGGGCATTACAATCTGCGATGGCTATGGCGCAAATCTAAATAAATTGCAGCTGAAATTACAATACATTTAATTCAATTTATTTATGAGTTATTACTGGTCACATATGATGTACGAGGGGTGTTCATTAAAGATTTACCCTAAACCACTTAGGGTTATCATATTTGGTTGAAATTTCACATGTGTAATGATACATGTATCTATAGGTTATGTCTGAATTTGCAGCACCGAACTATTAATCTTACCACTTTTACAGGTGTTATGATCGAGTAGGGTGTTATAATTGAGCCAGTAGAATACCGAGCAGTGATTAGGTTTATATATTTGAAAGGTCGCACACTAAAAGAAACTTTCGATGAAATGAAAGCAACTTATGGGGAAGATGCCCCATCATATGATGTTGTTAAACACTGGCATCGCCAGTTCAAGTGTGGTCGGACATCTGTGGAAACAGCTGCCATTCCTGGTCGCCCCCATTCAGCCATTGATGAGGACACTATCCATCAAGTGGAGACCGCCATTTTGGCAGACCGACGTATAACTGTTCGCCAGTTAGCACAAGATGTCAAGATCAGTGTAAGGTCTGTGGAAAAAATCATCCATGACAATTTGAACATGCATAAGGTGTCTGCACGATGGATTCCCGATGGATTGCTCACACCTTTCCAAAAGCAGGAACGAGTCAATTGCTCAAAGGATCTTTTGGACATGTGCCAAAAAACCAGGCAAACTTTTTTGACAGACTTATCACAAAGGATGAAACATTGGTCCATCACTATGATCCTGAGACTAAAGTTCAGTCGAAGCAATGGAAGCATGTGGAGTCACCACCCCCAAAGAAGGCACATGTCCAACCCTCTGCAGGCAAGGTCATGCTCACGGTGTTTTAGGACCAGCACGGAGTAGTGATGATGGATTTCTTGGCAAAGGGTACCACAATTACAGGAGCTTATTATGCTTCACTGCTGCGGAAATTGCGGGACGCTATCAAGCTTAAGAGGCGTGGCATGCTGACCAAGGGTCCGTCTCCTGCAAGACAATGCTCCAGTACACAACTCTCATGTTGCCCAGACAGAAGCGCGGTCCTGTGGCTATGAAATCCTTCCACATCCTCCTTACTCTCCTGACCTTCCACCATCTGACTCCACCTCTTTCCAACCATGAAGTCATTTTTGAAGGGAAAACGTTTCACAGATGATGAAACAATGATTTCTGAAGTCAAGTCCTGGTTTGAGACGCAACATGAGGGCTTTTGCAAGCGAGGTCTCCATAGTTGCATAAAACGATGGGAGAAGTGTGTAACTCTTGGTGGTTCCTATGTGGAGAAAGAATAATCCCTATGCCAAGTTTCATTCCACTAGGTCCATCGGAAGTGGGTCAGGGGAAATCTTTAATGAACACCCCAATGAAGTGTGGCAAACATATTTGAAAGAATATTACTCAAAAATATTTTCTTTGCTTTGCAGACCTTTATATAAGTCATTGAGAATGTTTAACGACGCAATATCACGGCGATCGACACCAGGAATGGGCTTCACACATTGTACCTTTGTGGGACCTTTAAATTAGGCTGCAGATGGACCATATAGGCTTTTTAAAGATTCCAAATACAAATCAACCATAGCAATTTGCATTTTGTTCACAAGTTTAAAGTGAGATGTATTCTTATTCCCATAATCATTTTAGATTACCGCTGTTTCAACGACGTACTATACGATCACTGCATGTTCCCCAAGTCTGTTCTGACCACTACCCACTTTCTGACTTGTCAGAGGGAAACTATTCGCTTGATTGACTTCAGTTTTTGTGCATATACCTCTTTGACATCAGGCAATGTCCAAAGCAAAACAGGACCGCCTCCGTGGTCTTGTGGTAGAGCGTCCGCCCGGAGAGCGGAAGGTCCGAGGTTCGATCCCGGGCCGCGTCATACAAAAAGACGTTAAAAGATTGTTCTTGTTGTTACCCTGTCTGGCGCTCGGCATTAAGGGGCTAAAACAAGGACTGGTCGGCTCGGAGTCAGTATACTGTGTCTGAGTGGGGTATTCATGTTAAACTGCGGCATGGTATCTCAGTGAGCTAGCACTATAAATCGGCATCAGTCCGGACTAGTACAAGCAGCCACACACACACATACACGTGCATGCACGTCGCTATATAAGTGCAATAATCTTGGACGCGACGTTAAACCCAATTTCACCTCACCTCACCAAAGCAAAACATTTCACTATTTCGCCGTTACTTCTATATGACGTCACATAGACGAGTAGTTCGTTGTGTACAATGTTAGAAGATGGTAACTAAATACAGACAGGTAGCTGTACACGTAATTACCGAACAATGAGTTTGTACTCTGAGCTATTTTGAGATAGAGTACCATGTTTTGCTATTCTGTAATGTGTACATCAAGATCCCTGCCAAATGTACTTACTCCAGAAATACTATGTCCCATCATCATTAGGAAAATGTAATACTCATATTACTTCTAATGACACAGTTTTAAGAAATTTAGCAAACTTTATTTATCATGTAATGAATGTTAGAAAACTTATAGCATTATCTGCATGCCCTCCGCAGTGTTAAAGTGTATAACTGCACTGAGCTGTATATCGTATTATATAATGGACCATGTACCAATGGTCTACATCTGTTACTGAAATAAAGAATTGGAATAGAGAATACGTATATGACTTGGCCAACGCCCATATTATTGCCAAAATAACGAGAAGGAACATAAATATTTTTTGTCGTCCATCTCGTAGTATCAGTCCTTTCTCCGTGTATTTATTTATGTTCGTCCATTATGCATAAACAAGTTACGAGTGGGCGTGTCAGTAAAGTGTTTAATTGATTGTAGTTTCTGGAAGGTCATTGGTGCTTTTGAAGGTCAAGGTAATCAGAACGGAACTACTTATATCTATGTTTGAGTATTTTTGTAAGATAGTTTTGTTTTCTTAAATCGAGATGACGTAATCTAACTTTCCAATTTTATGATATGAGGTTTGTGTATATTCTGTTGAGCAACGCGCACATATTTACAACTGCGTAAAAAAGGAAATCACTCAACATCATTTTTCATAAAAAGTATAATAAATAATATTTATCTTTTCACTTGGTTGATGCATGTCATCGATGTCAATTGCGCGGATCGATGCACATAATATTAATCACTGGGTTGTCTGGACCAGACTCGATTATTTACAGACCGCCGTCATAAAGCTGGAATATTGCTGAGTGCGGCGTTAAACAACAAACAAACCAACAAACAAACAAAATATTGTAACCCCATGTAGATAAAACATTCATCTATAAATCCTAATTGTTAGTGTACATAGGTTTTAGTGAATAGTTAAAAAAGTGCGCCTCCCTTTTACAAATGCTGGATCCGCCCTTGGATTATGTTTCTAGGTTTGCCAGCATCAGACCCGTGCTCATGGGTTTCATCAAAGCGGTAAACGTCTAAAACCTGCATCACTTCGGGCTTTCCTCCTACATAAAGCTAACATGAGGTGCCTCTTACGGCAAGCATATGTTGCTGAAGACCTATTCTATCCCGGATCTTCACGGGCCCAATCACCAAAAAGTTGTGATGAACCGCCGCATGGTGGTTATAGGGAGGCTGCCCCATCATCTGTCATAACCAAACTTTGGGGGAAGCAATTCTAGCTGGGAGGGAAGAATTTGGTAGATGACCCCGCTCTGATCGATGCACCACCAGGACCACAAAACAAAGCTTCAATGCCGCAAACAACAGATACGAACAATTGTCGCATGACACTACATTAGTTAAAGGAGACCATCGTTTGTAGAAACATGTCTTCATAAACATCTACAGTAATCTACGGTTATAACGAACTCAAAGGGACTACTATTTTTAGTTCGTTATAACCGTAGTTCGTTATAAGCATATATACAGCATAACTACAGCAAATGGAAGGGACTAAAAAGTTAGTTCGTTATATCCGTCAGTTCGTTATAAGCGTGTTCGTTATAACCGTAGTTTACTGTACATCTGTCCAAAGGGTGTGCCCGATGGGTTCATGGAAATGCTCTTGGATGAATTGGAGGCCGCCACCTTTAACCAGATATATTTTCATCTTACTCTAGTGACAGGTGATGAGACCTGAATCCATCTGTATGGTCCCGAGAGCAAACGAGAATCTAGGAGCGGAAACACTTGGATGTCCCCAAACCAATAACTTTAAAGCAACCAATCCATATTGAATGTCGAGAGTTTCCATGAGGAACAAATATGATAGGTAAATATTATGCCAACTTATTGAAAAGAGTGCATCAGTCTATCTGGGAGAAGCGTCGAGGCAGACCTCAGCATGGTGTTCCTCTTCTGCACGTGTTCCCCCCAGCAGGAGGATGCTGTGTTGGGATGTGGATAACAGCTTCTACCTCATTCAGGCCAGATTGACTACCAGCATTTGCGATTGTTTGCTGCCGTGGGGGATGGTTGAAAGACTACAATTTGATCTTCCATCTGACCTTGAAGGCGACGTGCATGTACGTGTGTGTGTGGCTGTTTGTGCTACGACTGATGCCGATTTATAGTGCTAACTCACCATGATACCATGCTGCAGTTTAACATGAATACCCCACTCAGACACAGTATACTGACTCCGAGCCGACCAGTCCTTGTTTTAGCCCCTTAATGCCGAACACCAGACAGGGAAACAACAAGTACCATCTTTAACGTCTTTTGGTATGACGCGGCCGGGGATTGAACCCCGGACCTTCCGCTCTCCGGGCGGACGCTCTACCACTAGACCACGAAGACGGTCTGACCTTGAGGAGACATGGATAATTATTATAGGGGACTATGTTGAAGAGTACTTAAAACTCACGACAATGTTACTGTAATATGAACGCTAGGCTCAATCCGGTTTGACATCTCCTCCTGTGTGATATCGACCGCCTCCGTGGTCTAATGGTAGAGTGTCCGCCCGGAGAGCGAAAGGTCCGTCGCTATATTAGTGCAATAATCTTGGACGCGACGTTAAACCCTATTTCACCTCACCTTACCTTCTGTGTGATACATGTCCACAGGCTCCCAAAAGAGTTTCGCCTCTCACGCACCCCGGAGCTGTATATTCCTACTTGAAGAACACCAATAAGGCTGTGACACTTTTTCGACACTTTTTCATGGATTACAATTTCTATTTTCTTTGTAAACGACGTTTCAATGTAGTAAGATAACAATATAATGATGAAGCCAATTTGATTAATGGGAGTGAAACTAATCAAGTACATTAAAGCTGTCGTGACAGGGCTACGTGTGGAATAATACTGCAAAGTCTGTTGTGGAATCGAGCGACGCTCCCCCACTGTCGTACAATTGGCGGTGCCTAACCCATATTCCCATATACTGAAACATTCGGGGCAGCCTTCCTAAGACGGATAAACTTCATTACTCTGTTCTAGATCTGAACATCAGTTGCTGGCAGGGTATGAAAACGTCATACAGTAAACTACGGTTATAACGAACTCAAAGGGATTACAGTAAACTACGGTTATAACGAACACGGTTATAACGAACTAACGGATATAACGAACTAACTTTTTAGTCCCGACTATATGCTGTAGTTATGCTGTATATATGCTTATAACGAATTACGGTTATAACGAACTAAAATAAGTAGTCCCTTTGAGTTCGTTATAACCGTAGTTTACTGTACTTATTTTAGTTCGTTATAACCGTTATTCGTTATAAGCATATATACAGCATAACTACAGCATATAGTCGGTACTAAAAAGTTAGTTCGTTATATCCGTTAGTTCGTTATAACCGTGTTCGTTATAAGCGTAGTTTACTGTATAACTGTACCATAGGCCATTGTCGACCATACCATCGAGTCGCTTGTGTATGTATATGTGTTGTATCTCATTCGGCCAAGAACATTGAACTAGCCAGGAGATAAGCTAGTTTGTATTAATTAAAAAGACCTTGATCACAAGGCATCAACCTGCCCAGCGTGTACTCTTTTGTGCTAATTAACCGTTAATGGAAATCATAATTGCCTTTGGTATTAAATTGGTACTATGGTACAGATTAACCTATAGGGTTTTTATGTTGGTTGAAGAGAATTTAATCCATAACACAGGGAACTGGAATCAAAGTAGAGTAGCCTCGGCCTTTTCATTCCTACATCTAATGGTATAAAAAACACTATGTTTTTATCGTAAGCAAAGCGAGAAATATTTAAGAGTTTGGCAATGACAGGAAAAACTCGATTAACCGTCCAAATAGTATGTGTGGTACTGGTGGTGACAATCTTCCACTTTATTGTAATTTCAAATATGAATTAGGAGTGGAACAGTATATTATTTTAGATTTATGTTTACATGCTTTAGTTGGTTGTAGGCGTTGTGGCACCCATGCTGTGGAGACAGCTATGCAATTCTGACAGTTACTGACAGGATTTGTTTGACGTGTACTGACTGTGTGGAAGACGAATGTAACGCATTGTTACACTGTCCTAATTTTACTGAGGAATCCGCTAATTGATAAATTCTTGAGAACGTTTGGGTATCTTTACTGAGATTCAGAAAGTATGTTTTATTTTTTTCCGGCCATAGTATAATGGGGGCGGTCGGGTAGCCTAGTGGTTAAAGCATTCGCTCGTCACGCCGAAGACCCGGGTTCGATTCCCGACATGGGTACAATGTGTGAAGCCCATTTCTGGTGTGCCCCCGCCGTGATATTGCTGGAATATTGCTAAAAGCAGCGTAAAACCTTACTCACTCACTCACTCACTCACTCACCCATAGTATAATGATACTATGTGCCAAAGCCTGCAAGTCTATTTCAGAAAAGAGAAAAAACATGCTATATAAATAATTGTATGGTAACAGTGTACGATTTTAAAATGTTTTTAGGAATATTATGTGTTTTTAGCTTCGAGTATGATTGATTTTTATCTGTTTCTTAAGGTGCCTTTAGTACAATTTGTCTGTGATTGCACAAAACGTCTCTGATAACCAGTAATGTCGTAGGTGTTTCATACATGTGAACTGAACTTTTTATATGTGTTTTATAATGTAAATACGAGGTGAGACTGTAATAAAATATCTGTCTGTCCACAAACAAATTTGTATGTGGTCATTGCCTTCCAACTTCTAATATGCCTACCAAAGACGAATTGGCTCTCACCACGAAGCAAAATCAAATGTGCTGTTACTTCGGCAGATTATTCCCTTGACACACATACATTTGCTTGTTGTTTAACGGTGCAATAAGCAATATTCCAGCTATATGACGGCTGTCTGTAAATAATCGAGTCTGGACCAGACAATCCAGTGATTGATATCAGGAGAATCTATCCACGCAATTGGGATACGATGACATGCATCAACCAAGTCAGCGAGTCTGACCACCCGATCCTGTTAGTCGCCTCTTTCGACAAGCATGGGTTGCTGAAGACCAATTCTGTCGCGTACCGTAGGACAATACGTATCAAAATGTCAATACGACCTGGCAAAATGTATACCACGAGTTACTGCCTCATCTGTTTCATATTTAGATCTGCTCATAAACATTCCGAGGGACAGGTATCTCTCCACAAGAGGGGGCACGGGTGGCCCAGTCGTCTAAGGCGCCGCGATTCGCTGTGCGGGGTTGCGTCCCTTGGGCACGCCAGAAACCTATGATTGTGGGTTCGAATCCCGGTTCGCCCCGATTATGTTTCTAGGTTTGTCAGCACTATACCCGTGCTCGTGGGTTTCACCGAAGTGGTAAACGTCTGAGACTTGCATCACTTCGGGCTTTCCTCCCACATTAAGCTGACACGCCGCGATATAACTGGAATACTGTTAAAAGCGGCGTTAAACCCAACTCACTCACTCACTCTCCACAAGACTGAATGACAAGCGGGAGGACCTCAAGTTTCCTAAAATAACTCATCCCTTCATGATCCTTTATGTCGCGCAATATTTCAGCAGATCCTGCTTTTGGTGTCTATATTTCTCAATAAGTGAGGTACAATCAGGCATGCTCTGTCCAGAAAGAGTCTTACAACACTTGCTTAAAAGTTGTTTGATCAGGGACACAGTATTGAAGGCCTTAGTAAAAATATATAAAAAATTGTGGCAAACATGTGAAGGACAACCCCACATTTGACGCATTATTTGACTTATACCGTATGATCCCGTATTTGTTCAGAGGAACAATTGACTTGCCTTTGCATGTGTTTGTGACGTGTGCCTGGATACCTCACATTATTCGCGAAAACCTGATATCATCACTATTTGGTAGTGATTCACAAACACATGCTTATGATATACTCGGAATTGTACAATGAACTCTTCCTTTAGCAGCAATTACATATGATTATGGAAATGCTGTGTTTACATACGTCAATAGGCATACGGATGTGTATTTGGTTTTGATTCAATGGTCTTGTGCACCATGATAGCTAATGTCGAGGTCAGCGATCAGCTTGTAAAATCCCGTATCCCCGCTACTGACACTTGTAACGAGTTTATCATTCCGAGCTCAAACATTACATACAACTATTTCCGATGTAATATTTGTGTTTGATAATAAGATCGATCTTGTGACTGTCATCAGATGCGTAATTGTCAATCTATTTGCGACAATGGTACATTCACTCCACTACCTTGACTGTTTGCGAGAATGGTACCTACGTTCATCTACCTTGACTATTTGCGACAATGGTACCTACGTTCATCTACCTTGACTGTTTGCGACAATGGTACATTCACTCTTCTACGTTGACTATTTGCGAGAATGGTACATTCACTCTCGTACCTTGACTGTTTGCGACAATGGTACATTCACTCTTCTACGTTGACTGTTTGCGACAATGGTACATTCACTTTTCTACCTTGACTGTTTGCGACAATGGTACATTCACTCTCCTACCTTGGCTGTTTGCGACAATGGTACATTCACTCTCCTACCTTGACTGTTTGCGACAATGGTACCTCCGGTCTCCTAACTTGACGGTTTGCGACAATGGTACATTCACTCTCCTACCTTGACTATTTGCGACAATGGTACATTCACTCTCCTACCTTGACTGTTTATGACAATGATACATACAGTCTCCTACCTTGACTGTTTGCGACAATGTTACATTTACTCTCCTATCTTGACTGTTTGCGACAATGGTACATTCATTCTCGTACCTTGACTGTTTGCGAGAATGGTACATTCACTCTCGCACCTTGACTGTTTGCGACAATGGTATCTCCACTCTCCTACCTTGACTGTTTGCGACAATGGTACATTTACTCTCCTATCTTGACTGTTTGCGACAATGGTACCTCCGCTCTACTACCTTGATTGTTTGCGACAATGGTACCTCGTCTCTCCTACCTTGACTATTTGCGACAATGGTACATTCACTCTCCTACCTTGACCGTTTGTGACAAAGGTGCATTTACTCTCCTACTTTGACTGTTTGCGACAATGGTACATTAAATTTTTTCTATCCTACCTTGACTGTATGCGACAATGCTACCTCCAAACTCGTACCTTGACTGTTTGCGACAATGATACGTACACTCCCCCACCTTGACTGTATGCGACAATGCTACCTCCAAACTCCTACCCTGACTGTTTTTGACAATGGTACATAGACTCTCCTACCTTGACTGTTTGCGACAATAGTACATTTTCTTTCCTACCTTGACTGTTTGCGACAATAGTACATTAAAATCTTACTATCCTACCTTGACTGTATGCGACAATGCTACCTCCAAACTCCTACCTTGACTGTTTGCGACAATGATACATACACTCTCCTACCTTGACTGTTTGCGACAATGATACATACACTCCCCCACCTTGACTGTATGCGACAATGATACATACACTCCCCCACCTTGACTGTATGCGACAATGATACCTCCAATATCCTACCTTGACTGTATGCGACAATGCTACCTCCAAACTCCTACCTTGACTGTTTGCGACAATGATACATACACTCTCTTACCTTGACTGTTTGCGACAATGATACATACGCTCCCCCACCTTGACTGTATGCGACAATGATACATACACTCCCCCACCTTGACTGTATGCGACAATGATACCTCCAATATCCTACCTTGACTGTGATTGAGTTTTGTACTCCGTCACTGTGTTGGCTGACGCGGAACTAGGCGGAAATTAACAAACAGATGTAATGTAGAATGTTTGAATTGAACACATGCAATTGTTTAAAATACGACAGTAATGCATGACAGAGATCAGGTGTCAGCCACATGGACGTGTACCGGTGTGTACGGACTGCTCCGACCAAATACCTGCTCTGACGCGTATCCTTTGCAAAACTGCTTTAATCAATGGCTAATGGAGACAATCTATGAGCTTCGTGTGCACTGTGAGTTTGTGAGTTAACAGTATTCAAGTGAAAACACTTATTGAAATGATGGTGAGGTGAGCTGAAATAGGGTTTAACGTCGCGTCCAAGATTATCGAACTTATATAGCGACGTGCATGTTCGTGTGTGTATATAAACTAAGCGGGAAAAGAAAGTATAGGTTGGCAATTTGGAATTTTCTTAAAAACAGCGATAACTAGTGGAAAGTGGGTATTGGGAATATGACTGCCCAGGAACAGGTACCAAAAAACACCTCACCCGAACGCGCCAACTTTGACGGCGCTCGTGCGGTGACAAAAAAATAGTGAAACAGGTTTCCCGCCTGTGGCATAAACTGCACGTGCATGTTAGCTGTATAAATGCGTTCGTCTGCAGGCTATAACCACACGTGATGAAAGCACACAAAAGAAATGCCACGACTGTCACAGGAGCAGAGAGAGAGAGAGAGAGAGCCATCGGTATGGCCGAAATGGGGGTAACACAGGTCCAAATTGCCAGAAGGTTTGGTTGTACACCATTGACAGTAGCAAGGCTGATTCAACGGTACAGGCAGACAAGGAGGACACAGGACAGCATTGTTTTCACACTTGTTATAAAATGTCATGAGGGAAACAGGAAAGCAAAATGCACGTTCATTCGTAACTCGTGGTAGTGGTTATTAAAAGGCAAGCATAAGCCAATAATTTGTCATTCAGTTGTCAACATTTTTCATGTTCGAAAATGCCGAGACTCAGCGCTGCCCATCGGAACATCGCCCTAGGAAGTATCCAAAGAGGGGAATCGCAGTCTTCTGGTGCATGCCCTTCTGATTCCACCAGAGCATCATTAGCCGTCTTTCGGGCCGATATACACAGTTCAATTCAACTGCAAACCGTCCGAGAACCGTCCGACCAAGAGTTACTACCCCTGCACAGGATCGCTACATCCGACTGTCCCACCTACGTCATCGCAATGCCACTGCTACGGAGACTGCAGGACGCATCCCTGGTTGGAGGAGGATATCGGACCAGACTGTCAGGAACCATCTTCGCGAGACTGGAATCCGACCCAGAAGACCAGTTGTCATGGTGTGGGCGCCATATGCTACACCACGAGATCTGACTTGGTTGTGGTTCAGGGAAATTTGACAGTAAATCGCTACAAATTTATTTATTCATAGTTGGCCAAAAGTTACAAGCAGAATGGCGCAGAATTCCGCAGGACAGAATTCGTACACTTATCCAGTCAGTGTCGAGGAGATGCAGAGCCGTGATTGCTGCCTGGGGCGGTCACACGAGATATTGAGTTCAGCGCAACCTTGTGGCCTTCTGTGACACGACAATGAATTATTCTCAATGCTGTTGTACAACTACAACATGTGACTATCGAGCGCCAAAATTTCATATTTGTATCTATAATATTAAATTCAGTATATCGACTTTATTAGGTACAATAAATGTACTAAAAATCTTACTGTGCGTTTCTTTTTTTGAAGAGTGTAATGCTAGCCCACTGAGATACCATGCCGCAGTTTAATATGAATATCCCACTCAGACAAAGTATGCTGACTCCGAGTCGACCTGTCCTTGTTTAAGCCCCCATGACGAGCGCTAGGCAGGGTAACAACATGTACCATCTTTCAACGTCTTTTGGTATGAGACCGCCTCCGTGGTATTGTGGTAGAGCGTCCGCCCGGAGAGCGGAAGGTCCAGGGTTCGATCCCGGGCCGCGTCATACAAAAAGACGTTAAAAGATTGTACTTGTTGTTACCCTGTCTGGCGCTCGGCATTAAGGGGCTAAAACAAGGACTGGTCGGCTCGGAGTCAGTATACTGTGTCTGAGTGGGGTATTCATGTTAAACTGCGGCATGGTATCTCAGTGAGCTAGCACTATAAATCGGCATCAGTCCGGACTAGTACAAGCAGCCACACACACACATACACGTGCATGCACGTCGCTATATAAGTGCAATAATCTTGGACGCGACGTTAAACCCAATTTCACCTCACCTTTTGGTATGAAGCGGCCGGGGATCGAACCCCGATCTCCGGGCGCATGTTTTCACTGTACTAGTTAGTAGACACGCTCGTCTGTCAATGTATTTCCTTTGCTTTTATTTTTAACCCATGTATGTTAATGGATGGACGTGTGTGTCCATGTATTAACTGTGTTGACCTCTGTAGAACAACGTGTGCGACCATGTATTCAATGTGTTGACCTCTGTAGAAGCACGTGTGTGTCCATGTATTCAATGTGTTGATCTCTGTAGAAGCACGTGTGTGTCCATGTATTCAATGTATTGATCTCCGTAGAAGCACGTGTGTGTCCATGTATTCAATGTGTTGATCTCTGTAGAAGCACGTGTGTGACCATGTATTCAATGTGTTGATCTCTGTAGAAGCACGTGTGTGTCCATGTATTCAATGTGTTGATCTCTGTAGAAGCACGCGTGTGTCCATGTATTCAATTGGTTGATCTCTGTAGAAGCACGCGTGTGTTCATGTATTCAATGTGTTGATCTCCGTAGAAGCACGCGTGTGTCCATGTATCCAATGTGTTGATCTCTGTAGAAGCACGTGTGTGTCCATGTATTCAATGTGTTGATCTCTGTAGAAGCACGTGCGTGTTCATGTATTCAATGGGTTGATCTCTGTAGAAGCACGTGTGTGTCCATGTATTCAATGTGTTGATCTCTGTAGAAGCACGTGTGTGTCCATGTATTCAATGTGTTGATCTCTGTAGAAGCACGTGCGTGTTCATGTATTCAATGTGTTGATCTCTGTAGAAGCACGCGTGTGTTCATGTATTCAATGTGTTGATCTCTGTAGAAGCACGCGTGTGTCCATGTATTCAATGTGTTGATCTCTGTAGAAGCACGTGTGTGTCCATGTATTCAATGTGTTGATCTCTGTAGAAGCACGTGTGTGTCCACGTATTCAATGTGTTGATCTCTGTAGAAGCACGTGTGTGTTCATGTATTCAATGTGTTCATCTCTGTAGAAGCACGCGTGTGTTCATGTATTCAATGTGTTCATCTCTGTAGAAGCACGTGTGTGTCCACGTATTCAATGTGTTGATCGCTGTAGAAGCACGCGTGTGTCCACGTATTCAATGTGTTGATCTCTGTAGAAGCACGTGTGTGTCCATGTATTCAATGTGTTGATCTCTGTAGAAGCACGTGTGTGTCCATGTTTTCAATGTGTTGATCTCTGTAGAAGCAAGTGTGTGTCCATGTATTCAATGTGTTGATCTCTGTAGAAGCACGTGTGTGTCCATGTTTTCAATGTGTTGATCTCTGTAGAAGCACGTGTGTGTCCATGTATTCAATGTGTTGATCTCTGTAGAAGCACGCGTGTCCATGTATTCAATGTGTTGATCGCTGTAGAAGCACGTGTGTTCATGTATTCAATGTGTTGATCTCTGTAGAAGCACGTGTGTGTCCATGTATTCAATGTGTTGATCTCTGTAGAAGTATGTGTGTGTCCACGTATTCAATGTGTTGATCTCTGTAGAAGCACGCGTGTGTTCATGTATTCAATGTGTTGATCTCTGTAGAAGCACGTGTGTGTTCATGTATTCAATGTGTTCATCTCTGTAGAAGCACGTGTGTGTCCATGTATTCAATGTGTTGATCTCTGTAGAAGTATGTGTGTGTCCACGTATTCAATGTGTTGATCTCTGTAGAAGCACGTGTGTGTCCATGTATTCAATGTGTTGATCTCTGTAGAAGCACGCGTGTGTCCATGTATTCAATTGGTTGATCTCTGTAGAAGCACGCGTGTGTTCATGTATTCAATGTGTTGATCTCTGTAGAAGCACGCGTGTGTTCATGTATTCAATGTGTTCATCTCTGTAGGAGCACGCGGGTGTCCACGTATTCACTGTGCTAATATAGATTGATATGTGTATGTAGTCATGTTTAATATCATATGAACGGTAAGTGGATGTCCCTCGTGCATCTCGTCACGGCATCACCATTTAAATGACTATTATAATTAGTCTATATGATGATCAGTAGCAATAAGTATTCGAGACAGTGCAGCAAGAAAACATTATCACAAGGTTCGCAATACACACTGCACGCCACAAGTAGCATTCATTTGCGTTTAGCAAAATCTTTAAATTTATATGTGTGTGTTTTATCCTACTGTTTGTTTGTTTTTCTATCCTGATGGTTTTGTTGTCATGGCGATACCGAACAGCACACCCGCCACAGCCAAAGCGGACAAAACATTGAAATTAGGCGACACCGTCCTTCGGAGCAAATCAATTTTATTGATTTTATCATTAAATAAGCTTGCTTGACAATTGTCATTAATTGTGACTAACAATTGATCTATATCTGTATAATCAAGTGATTGAATCAATTTAGTGTGCGCCTCTTTCCGCAATATTCCACGCCTGAGTACCAACGAATGTCATTTACAATGTACCGCGTAGGGAATGAAACCCGGTTTTAAGGAGGGGTGAGAGAACACTTTAACCACAAGGCTATCAGCCAAATGGCTGCAATGATTCTTTCTGCTGTTGAAAATTGTCTCCAATGTTCCTTTCTTATGGATGAACATCACACATGCACTTTATCTTGCTAATGCACATAATACAGACACCTTGCCTTTTGGATAAACATAATACGTTCACGTTATCATGGTAATAAACAAGATGCATACACTATGTCTTGTGGGTTAACAAGATGTATACACTTTGTCTTGTGGGTTAACAAGATGTATACACTTTGTCGTATGGGTAAACAAGATGCAATCAGTTTGTCGTTTGGATAAATATAAGGCATAAACTTTGTCTGGTTAAATATACGTGTTGCACTTTGTCTTGCTGATGACACGTCGCTATATAAGTGCAATAATCTTGGACGCGACGTTAAACCCAATTTCACCTCACCTTGCTGATGAACATGATACATCGACTTTTTCTTGTGAGGAAACAGGATGCATACACTTTGTCTTATAGGAGAACAAGATGCATACACTTTCTCTTGTGGGAAAACAAGATGCATACACTATGCCTTGTGGGTTAACAAGATGTATACACTTTGTCGTATGGGTAAACAAGATGCAATCAGTTTGTCGTTTGGATAAATATGAAGCATAAACTTTGTCTGGTTAAATATACGTGTTGCACTTTGTCTTGCTGATGAACATGATACATCGACTTTTTCTTGTGAGGAAACAGGATGCATACACTTTGTCTTCTGGATAAACTTGGTACGGACACATTATCTTAAAAACAACATGATGCATTACCTTTCTGTTCCTGATCAACATGATGCATTACTTTTCTGTTCCTGATAAACATGATGCATAACCTTTATGTTCCTGATAAACATGATGCATTACCTTCCTGTTCCTGATAAACATGATGCATTACCTTTCTGTTCCTCATAAACATGATGCATTACCTTTATGTTCCTGATAAACATGATGCATTATTTTTATGGTCCTGATAAACATGATGCATTACCTTTATGTTCCTGATAAACATGATGCATTACCTTTATGTTCCTGATAAACATGATGCGTTACCTTTACGTTCCTGATAAACATGCTGCATTACCTTCCTGTTCCTCATAAACATGATGCATTACCTTTATGTTCCTGATAAACATGATGCATTACCATTCTGTTCCTGATAAACATAATGCATGTAACAGGCTAACATCATATTCGACAGTCAGTCATTTTTAGTAACACATTTTGATTTGACATACCAGTACTACCTTACTTAGATTACATGCGTATTTCCTGTCAGTGTGTGAGTTTGGTTTAAGGCCGCTTTTAACATTATTCCAGTTATATCACGGCGTGTCTGCTTAATGTGGAAGGAAAGCCCAATGTGATGCAGGTCTCAGACGTTTACCACCTCGGTGAAACCCACGAGCACGGGTATGGTGCTGATAGACCTAGAAACATAATTGGGGCGAACCGGGATTCGAACCCACAATCAGGTTTATGGCTTGCCCAAGGGACGCAACTCTACACAGCGAATCGCGGCTCCTCAGACGACTGGGCCACCCGTGCCCCCAGACAAAAGCCCATAGTGATGCAGGTCTCAGACGTTTACCACTTTGGTGAAACCCACGAGCACTGGTATGATGCTGACAAACCTGTGGAAGCTAGGAGCTAGTAGTAGATAAATCAGTGTTCGAACCCCCAATCATAGGTTTCTGGGATGCTTAAAGGACGCTGCCCCAATCCTAATCTTACATGTTTTGTGCCACCTTAAAATCAACTGCGGCCAACGTACCGCCATAAGAAAATCAACAGAGATGACATGGAATAAGGATTCATTTCAAAGATGCATTATACAAGTTAGAGACAAATGTGGTATAAGGGCATGAGCCAATACAAAAGGCCGTGTTATCAATGTACAAATATAGTATGCACATGTGATAAAGGTGATGTCACGGTTCGACATAAATGTGATATAACGGTTCGAGACGAAGGTGATATAAAGATACGAGCCAAAGGTCCAAAAATGTTCGACACTTACGTGGTACAAATGTATGAGAAAAGGGTGAGGTAAAGGTTCGACACAAAGGTGCTATAAAGGTTCGTGATAAGGGTCTATAAAGGTTCGACACAAAGGTGCTATAAAGGTTCGTGATTAGGGTCTGTAAAGGTTCGACACAAAGGTGGTACTAATGTATGAGACAAAAGTGATGTAAATGTTCGACACAAAGGTGCTACTAATGTATAGGACAAAGGTTGCATAAAGGTACAAGACATAGGTGATGTAAAGGTTCGAACGAAGGTGATATGAAGGTATGAGCCAAAGGTCTATAACGGTAGAGGTTCGAGACATGGGTCTATAAATGTACGAGACAAAGATGGTACAAAGGTACGAGACACGGGTCTATAAAGGTACGGGAAAAAGGTTTCAAAAAAGGATGGAGACAAAGGTGGTACAACCTTGCATGAGACAAAGTTGATACAAAGGTTCGAGACAAAGGTGGTCCAAATGTACGAGAGAAACGTGATATAAACAATTAAGGTTCGAGACAAAGGTGTTCAAAAGGTTCGAGACAAAGGTGGTACAAGGGCAGAGAAAAAGGTTATGCCTAAAGGCACGAGACGAAGATGTACAAGATTCGAGATAAAAACAAGATATAAAGGCAAGAAACAAAGGTGCTACAAATGTCATTTCAACTCGCGATATGTTAAATAAGATAGTATGAAGGCAATCGTCACGAAGAAAATCTCGTTTGACTGATCATATATATTTCTAAATTAGTATTAAGTATGTCACTATTAACACTGTACTTCATTGGGATGCTGGCTCAGTGCCCGCTGCAAACTGACAGCTAGCAAAGCCATTGTATCCATCTGTGGGTCAAGCCGCGGTGTGTGTCGTTCCGTCGTGTCTGGTCGGGACCTTGCTGCACCGGAGGAGCTGGATGAAAGCGCTCCTGAAGCGCCGGTGGAGAAGGGGGTAGAGGGCGGGGTTGACGGTGGAGTTGAGCCACAGGATCCAGAAACTAACCTCATACAACACAGGATCCACACAATCCCCACAGACACTCTTCACGAGAGCCAGGATTTCAAAGGGCAGCCAGCAGACGCCAAACACAAGCACTAGGATGAACAGAGAGCGCGCCGCCTTCTGATCTCGGGACACTGTCTGCGCATGAGCTGCGCGTATCTGCTGCTTGTTTCCGGGAGACACAGACCCGGATGTGGAGGAATGGGCAATCGGGGCAATCCTGTTCCTACCGGCAATGGAACGGGACTGTTTCCTCAGGCGTAGGACAATCAGTATGTTGAATGTACCAACAACAACAAAGGGAATAGTAAATTCCACCATGGACCCAAACACAGCGTATTCCATGTTATAGAAGTAGGGCACCATGCATTGCTTGATTGGAATAACGTCTTTGTTGATCCACATCTCCCAGAAAACAATGGCAGGGACGTACACTAACCCAGCTACCACCCACGGGGGAAGAATCATCACCAACAGAAGAGTTCTACTCTGTTTTGCTCTATATCGTAGGGGAAAAGCCACCTGTAGGTATCGGTCGATGCTGATGACGCACATATTAAGGGCAGATCCCGCAGGAGCGATGTAGTCCAATACGAGCCAGATCTTGCAGAAGGCCCTGCCGGGCTCCCATACTCCTGTCAGCAGGTAGGGAATATAGGGCGGGATGCAAACACAACCAATCAAAAGGTCCGCGACGGCCAGGTTCAGGATGAAATAGTCGGAGAACCTCCTCAAGGAACTGTTAGTGACAAAGGCCAGGATGACAAGAAGATTACCTCCCGTTGTAAGGACAGCCATGACGCCTGTTACTGTTGCTATGCCAACTATCTCTGTGGGGGTGAACACGGCTGCATCTCCATCGGTATTGTTGGACATCGTGGTAAACTGTTAACTCTGTCCTCTATAAGCCTACAGTTTCTCTTATACGCTACCCCACCTGCATTCATCAATGACAGCCAAATGACCACCTTGCACTTATTTAACCAGGTCAGTACCCTCCTCCTTTGGCCATGTGTAGACGCACTGCTCGACCCGGACTGTGATGACGGATAATGCCAAAACGAACAGCTTCTGAAACTCTTTCTTTACGTTCTCACAAAATGCGGTCCGAAAGATCCAGCGAATAAGTCATGTTTCACTACGTCTTCATAAAGAGAGCATCAATCGCTTGTCCTATTGGAAGAAACTCGCACCAGGACGCGGTGACGTCACCGTGAAGTATATAGCCATTAGTCCGTGTTTGTTTATACAGATCTTCAAGAGACTCGTCCGGGCATTTCGTCTTCCGTGGCTCTAATCAATTGGATAGCAGAACCTGCTTGAACCTCGTGTTCAGTGTCGTGTCAGTATTATACACAGGTGACCGATCATTTAAACAGAAGGCCCACAAGTCAGTTTCTGGAGGGTTTAATAAATACAGCCCTTGTGTTTACATATGGGTATGGCTGAAAGCACCCCATTGTCAACAGATTGGTCGGACGATGAAGGCCTTTTGAACATGAAACTCGGTAATACGATGTCCCTCCAGCAAACAACGCACCGAATACATCTGACGTGTGTCAGGTCCTTTTGATAGAAAACAAAGCGAGCCGTGATTGCTGAAACAAAGATGTCAGAAAATGTATTTTGTACAAGCGATGGTGTCGGAGAGGGGCTGGAGGCTGGGAGCTGGGGGAGGGGGAGGGGGGGAGGTTAGAATATCAAATGGTCGGTTTCCAAGGAAACACATTTCGGTGGCCTGTGCCAAAGATACAACACACGACTCAAGCTGAACAGTAAACGTATGTTTATATATTAAAAACGCGACAGACATGTTTAGCACTAACCTTGTTTAGGGCTGTGTTTTAAACTTTAAATTCAAACATGTTTATAATCTAAACACATTTAGAATTCTTACACGTTTAAAATGTGATTTGATTAGAATTTAGATACGCTCAAGAAAGATTGGGGAGTACACTTGATTGTGAGAATTCACATAGTGACGTTGATTTCGGGACTCAACAGGAAGAACCTAACAGTGTTCTACTGTCACTTCTTAGATGCTCCCCTAAAAGTTCAAAGAGCCGACGGTATTTTATCCTGCTAAAAAGTGCACTTTTTATCATACGTCAGCGTTACTTCAAAATGTGCCGACGTCATGACGCTGTTCAAATTACCACCCCCGAGATCTAACGTTCCATCATTCCTGTCAATCAAGGTGGCGCACTCACATCAGTTATCGATCGGTGAAATAGTTCGGCCTACAGTGAGTCTGATAAAACACATAATGGCAATGACAGTCGTGCGAAGGGAAGACATCCACTTATGTATACTGAACAACAAAACTTCCTGTGACATTGAATAAGATTTAATGCAAAGTTATGTTTTTTACCAAATCTGAAACAATTTCGGTTTGCAACAGGTAAAAGACTCCTGTAAGTGTTCAAATGGTTTAATTTGCCATACTGACTTCAGAAACAAACATGAACATGCCAAAATGGCATTTTACAAATCAATGGCGTGTGTGTCCACCTCTGGTTGCGATGCAAGCAACACATCTTCGTTTCATGGAATGGACCCGGCCTCAGCAAAGTCCTGTGGGATATCTGTCCATATCTGCTTGAGCATGTTTCGAAGTTCATGGAGTGTCTCAGGAACACGTGGTTGACGTCGTAGGCGCCGATCCATCTCATCCCACATGTGCTCGATTGGTGAGAGATCAGGGGAGCGAGTCGGCCAGGGGATGACAATCACGTTGTTTTGTTGAAGAGAATCCTGAACAAGTCGAGCAATATGACGCCGGACGTTGTCATGTTGAAAGGTAATCCCTTGGCCATGACGACGCAAAAACGGTAGAACAACAGGGCCGATGATCTCGTCGCGGTTGCGGTGTCCATTGAGATTTCCCTCTACCACTATCAAACGGGTCCTCTCTACCACTATAAAATGGGTCCTCTGTCTTGCTGTAATCCCACCCCATACCATAACGCTGCCGCCCCGCACCGATCTTCTTCCATGAGACAATGATTGACGTTAACGTTCACCTCGACGTCGGTACACTCGAATCCGTCCATCGCTGTGGCTGAGGTGAAAACGAAACTCGTCAGTGAATAGAACTTGTCCCCACTGCATGGCCGTCCAGCGTAGACGCTGTCTGCAGCACTGTAGACGTGGTTTCCTGACAAAATGGGACGTCTGGTGGGTCTTCTGGCGACAATTCCTGTTCATCTGAGGCAGCGACGTACGGTTTGTAAAGATATTCGTCGAAGGCCAGGGATGCTTCTTGCAGTCACTGTTGCTGGCTGGAATCGATTTCGTAGGTGTGTTGTTCGAATCCAGTTGTCTTGTTGATTATTATTGACTGCATTCGTCTGTTGCCAAGGTTGCCAAAAACACCAAATGGTGTATCTGTAGACGTTGAATTGTCTTGCAAGATCACGTTGACTCGATCCTGCTTCAAGCATACCAATGGCTCGCAGACGCTCATTTTCGCACAGGCGTGGCATTTCGTAATGTGGAATAATTGCGTAATTTTGTTGTTTTTCTGAGTGGTTGTTGTCAGCACGATGCTAAACAATGCATATGGAATCCCGTTAACACACATGTATTTATACCCATTCTTGGGTAGTGAGATGCATGGGGCTTGCATTAAAGTCAACGTTTGCATGGAATGCATGCTTTTCTGTAGCAGTTGCGTTTTTGTGACTTGATTCCATACATGTACTACAATATTGAAAACCAAACTTTACTTGTTTAAAAAAAATGCACTAAAATATTGGTGTCACAGGAAGTTTTGTTGTATAGGACACAAATGGTGACCATTTCCCGTGAAACGTTTACAGCGCTTGTTAAACGAAATCTAACAATAACGTTTCTTTCCGCGTCCCTTTTCGAATCCCAAGTGGGACTGTCGGGATTCTTATATCTAAAGCAAGGAGCCTTACATGGCTCCGCGACATGATTGTTTTTTCATGATGCCATCTTCCCACACCGCCTCACAACCACGCACATCTTTCACATCACCTCATACCCATGCACATCTTCCCACATTACCTAACATCCATGCACATCTTCCCACATCACCTAACATCCATGCACATCTTCCAACATCACCTAACATCCATGCACATCTTCCAACATCACCTAACATCCATGCACATCTTCCAACATCACCTAACACCCATGCACATCTTCCAACATCACCTAACATCCACGCACATCTTCCAACTTCACCTAACATCCATGCATATCTTCCAACATCACCTAACATCCACGCACATCTTCCCACATCACCTAACATCCATGCACATATTCCAACATCACCTAACATCCATGCACATCTTCCGCATCACCTAACATCCATGCACATCTTCCCACATCACCTAAAAACCAATACACATCTACCCACATCACTTCACCACCCGTCCCCTTTCGAATCCCAAGTGGGACTGTCGGTATTCTTATATCTAAAGCAAGGAGCCTTACATGGCTCCGCGACATGATTGTTTTTTCATGATGCCATCTTCCCACACCGCCTCACAACCACGCACATATTCCAACATCACCTCACACCCATGTACATCTTCCAACATCACCTAACATCCATGCACATCTTCCCACATCACCTAAAAACCCATACACATCTACCCACACCACCTAACATCCATGCACATCTTCCAACATCACCTTACATCCATGCACATCTTCCCATACCACCTCACACCCACGCACATCTTCCCACATCACCTAACATCCACGCACATCTTCCAACATCACCTAACATAAATGCACATCTTCCCACATCACCTAACATCCATGCACATCTTCCGCAGCACCTAACATCCATGCACATCGTCTCACATCACCTAACATAAATGCACATCTTCCCACTTCACCTAACATAAATGCACATCTTCCCACTTCACCTAACATCCATGCACATCTTCCCACATCACCTAACATCCATGCACATCGTCTCACATCACCTAACATAAATGCACATCTTCCCACATCACCTAACATCCATGCACATCTTCCCACATCACCTAACATCCATGCACATCTTCCCACATCACCTAACATCCATGCACATCTTCCAACATCACCTAACATCCATGCACGTCGTCTCACATCACCTAACATAAATGCACATCTTCCCATATCACCTAACATCCATGCACATCTTCCCACATCACCTAACATCCACGCACATCTTCCCACATCACCTAACATAAATGCACATCTTCCAACACACCTAACATCCATGCACGTCTTCCGCATCACTTAACACCCATGCACATCTTCCAACATCACCTTACATCCATGCACATCTTCCAACATCACCTAACATCCATGCACGTCTTCCCACATCACCTAACATAAATGCACATCTTCCAACATCACCTAACATCCATGCACATCTTCCGCAGCACCTAACATCCATGCACATCGTCTCACATCACCTAACATCCATGCACATCTTCCCACATCACCTAACATCCATGCACATCTTCCCACATCACCTAACATCCATGCACATATTCCAACATCACCTAACATCCATGCACATCTTCCGCATCACCTAACATCCACGCACATCTTCCCACATCACCTAACATCCATGCACATATTCCAACATCACCTAACATCCATGCACATCTTCCGCATCACCTAACATCCACGCACATCTTCCAACATCACCTAACATCCACGCACATCTTCCAACATCACCTAACATCCATGCACATCTTCCAACATCACCAAACACCAATGCACATCTTCCAACATCACCTAACATCCATGCACATCTTCCAACATCACCTAACATCCATGCACATCTTCCAACATCACCTAACATCCACGCACATCTTCCAACATCACCTAACATCCATGCACATCTTCCAACATCACCTAACATCCACGCACATATTCCCACATCACCTAACATCCACGCACATCTTCCAACTTCACCTAACATCCTTGCATATCTTCCAACATCACCTAACATCCACGCACATCTTCCGCATCACCCACATCACTTCACCACCCGTCCCCTTTCGAATCCCAAGTGGGACTGTCGGTATTCTTATATCTAAAGCAAGGAGCCTTACATGGCTCCGCGACATGATTGTTTTTTCATGATGCCATCTTCCCACACCGCCTCACAACCACGCACATCTTCCACATCACCTCACACCCATGCACATCTTCCAACATCACCTAACATCCATGCACATCTTCCCACATCACCTAAAAACCCATACACATCTACCCACACCACCTAACATCCATGCACATCTTCCCACATCACCTAACATCCACGCACATCTTCCCCCACCACCTCACACCCACGCACATCTTCCCACATCACCTAACATCCACGCACATCTTCCAACATCACCTAACATCCATGCACATCTTCCCACATCACCTGACACCCACGCACATCTTCCCACATCACCTAACATCCACGCACATCTTCCAACATCACCTAACATCCATGCACATCTTCCCACATCACCTGACACCCACGCACATCTTCCCACATCACCTAACATCCACGCACATCTTCCCACATCACCTAACATCCATGCACATCTTCCCACATCACCTAACATCCACGCAAATCTTCCAACATCACCTAACATCCATGCACATCTTCCCACATCACCTGACACCCACGCACATCTTCCCACATCACCTAACATCCACGCACATCTTCCCACATCACCTGACACCCACGCACATCTTCCCACATCACCAAACACCAATGCACATCTTCCCACATCACCTGACACCCACGCACATCTTCCAACATCACCTAACATCCACGCACATCTTCCAACATCACCTAACATCCATGCACATCTTCCAACATCACCTGACATCCATGCACATATCCCCACATCACCTGACATCCACGCACATCTTCCCACATCACCTAACATCCATGCACATATTCCCACATCACCTAACATCCACGCACATCTTCCCACATCACCTGACAACCATGCACATCTTCCCACATCACCTAACATCCATGCACATATTCCCACATCACCTAACATCCATGCACATCTTCCCACATCACCTAACATCCACGCACATCTTCCCACATCACCTGACATCCATGCACATCTTCCACATCACCTTACACCAATGCTCATCTTCCAACATCACCTAACATCCACGCACATATTCCCACATCACCTGACATCCATGCACATCTTCCCACATCACCTAACATCCATGCACATATTCCCACATCACCTAACATCCATGCACATCTTCCCACATCACCTAACATCCACGCACATCTTCCCACATCACCTGACATCCATGCACATCTTCCACATCACCTTACACCAATGCTCATCTTCCAACATCACCTAACATCCACGCACATATTCCCACATCACCTGACATCCATGCACATCTTCCCACATCACCTAACATCCATGCACATCTTCCCACATCACCTAAAAACCCAAACACATCTACCCACACCACCTAACATCCATGCATATCTTCCGCATCACCTAACTTCCATGCACATCTTCCCACATCACCTAATAACCATACACATCATCCCACATCACTTCACCACCCGTTCACTATCCGTGTTATGCTGTGTACATGCCTGTTTCAAAGAATTTTGTATTTCGTATTTATCATTGACGTCCTCTCCATATTCCGGGTCGTACCATGGATGGACCTCGGTGTGAAAACCACAAGCATTGCGAAGACGGATATAAAATGATCGAGCCACTCCATCATGTCGCTTTAGATGCAGTGTTTGTGGGCATTCACAGACAGTGTTTACATTTAATATTTCGGTTTGATACACAATCATACAGTTACGGTTTCGAGTGGGAAGTGGCTTGTTCTGAACAGCAAACGGAATGCCTTCTGTTTCACTTTTCAGGCCAGCCGACTTCATCCAAGCGAAGGACTGTGCAGGGTTGCTGTTCCTCTCAACACACTGCACATAAATTGTTGTGATTTACCTGATTTTATTAATTGTTTTGGCATGAACTGTAGATGCTGCGTCTGCAACGCTCATGGCGTCTACGGGCAAATGGCATGCTGGAAACTGGAAACAGGCAGCTTGGAGCGTGCAGCGGCCAATACGTTCAATGTCCTGTGTCCGCGATTAGTAGACCATGGAACTGGAACATGGAAATGCTGACGATCAGGGTGTCCCAGGTCAACGGCAAGAGTAGAGGATCGAATGATCCTGAGAACCAGGCCCAACGAAATCGAGCTCAACCGGCGAATCAAACTATTGTGCAAACTTTCTTCAGGTTCTACTACACCAAATCAGTACCAGTTTGGAGAGTGCGGTTTTCGTAGGGAGCCTCCAGTACAGATCGAGAGATATCTGCAGGCTGTGATTGGAGGATATTCTGTAAGATTTTTATGTCTTTCAAATGTACATCCATCCAGTTAGTAAAACTGACCATGTTTTTCTATATTTAGTACTGTCATTTTCAACATGATGACTTATGCTGAATGTGACCACAGCTATTTTCAAGTAGGTGACATTTGGTGCGAAACTGGGGGTGTTGTGTTTAGCTTCCGGTACTCGGAAAAGGAGCTGACTAAGCTAGTCATTTTTTTTTTTATTGCTGCTCTAAGGTCAAACTGTGCACACACGTACAGGTAATAGCTGTTGAATGCTTAGTTATTTTAAAAAAAATATAACGTTACTATAGAAGTCTATGGGAAAACATTTGGTTGTGTGTAACCTTCAGGCCACTGGAGAACGAGTTACGGGTCAGACGATTAGAAATCGTCTACATGCAGCTCATCGCCGTGCTCAACCGCCACGTCTTGTGCTACCCCTTACACATCGCAATATTACCAACAGACGTGAATAGTGTACACAATGTCCAAACTTGAGTAATCGTCGCAGATCACGAGTCATGTGTTCAGATGTAATCTTATGTAATCTATTGCACTGCTACATGAAAAACGTTTACGCAACCACCAATAAGGTCAGGTGTACCGGGAAGTTTCTATGAGGAGGTGTCGTACTGTGCTGATAACGGATGTCGTGCTGGGAATCCCTGCTAAATTCACCCTTTGGTTCGGGACATTCTGTGACTAGGGTTTTTTGCCGCTTGTAGCAATATTCACAGACCGCTTTCCATGTCCATCCGCACACCATCCTCCCACTCCATCCGCACACCATCCTCCCACTCCATCCGCACACCACCCTCCCACTCCATCCGCACACCATCCTCCCACTCCATCCGCACACCATCCTCCCACTCCATCCGCACAGCATCCTCCATCCGCACACCATCCTCCCACTCCATCCGCACACCATCCTCCCACACCATCCTCCCACACCATCCCCAAACCATCCTCCCACACCATCCGCACACCGTCCTCCCACACCATCCTCCCACTCCATCCCCAAACCATCCTCCCACACCATCCGCACACCATCCTCCCACACCATCCGCACACCATCCTCCCACACCATCCTCCCACACCATCCCCAAACCATCCTCCCACACCATCCGCACACCATCCTCCCACACCATCCGCACACCATCCTCCCACACCATCCGCACACCATCCTCCCACACCATCCTCCCACACCATCCCCAAACCATCCTCCCACACCATCCGCACACCATCCGCACACCATCCTCCCACACCATCCCCAAACCATCCTCCCACACCATCTGCACACCATCCTCCCACCCCATCCCCACACCATCCTCCCACTCCATTATCCACTACGAATCCCTTTTTGTTTGGACCTATAATTTGGTTACGTGACGGGGGCGGTGGGGTAGCCGAGTGGTTAAAATCGTTTGCTCGTCACGCCAAAGACCCGGGTTCGATTCCCCTCATGAGTACGATGTGTGAAGCCAATTTCTGGTGTCCTCAGCCGTGATATTGCCGGAGTATTTCTAAAAGCGGCGTAAAAACAAACTCACTCACTCACTATTTATGTGACGGATTTACTTGTTGGATTGGGCTTACCAATGAAGTCATATTACTTGACATTGCTGATAAGCATTGCAACTGATTTAACATATCATCTAGTCCGTCTGTGCAAGGCGCACATGACAGAAGTCCCTTAACGCGGGGATAGACAACAAGCAGATCACATGCTTTGACATTAGCTAAGAGGAGTACAAGGAATCAGTTGACAGTAAGTCCTTTATATTTTAGCCGAGCGCGAGGTGAAATGGGGATTAAGATTTATATACTTGTATAGCGATGTGTTTGTGTGTGTGTGTGCGTGTGTGTGTGTGTGTGTGTGTGTGTGTGTGTGTGCGTGCGTGCGTGTGCGCGCGCGCGCGTGTGCGTGTGTGTGTGTGTGTGAGAGAGTGAGTGTTTCTAGTTGAGGGTCGGGGAGGGTTTGTGTTCCTACTTGTGTGTGTGCGTGTGTGTGCGTGTGTGTGTGTGTGTGCGTGCGTGTGTGTGCGTGCGTGCGTGCGTGCGTGCGCGTGTGTGTGTGTGTGTGTGTGTGTGTGTGTGTGTGTGTGTGTGTGTGTGTGTGTGTGTGTGTGTGTGTGTGTGTGTGTGTGTGTGTGTGTGTGTGTGTTCCTAGTTGGGGGTAGAGTCAGTATTTGTGTTCCTACTTGGATGCATGTGTTAGAATTGTCTTTTTTCTTTGCAGCATGAATATGAAACTAGTGCGTCATGTTGAGGTTGTGACAATAATGGCAATCTACATGTGGACGCGTGCAGGTGAGTGTATGTCCTGAAGACACATAGCTCCCCGATTACAAATTACTTCCCTGATAACACATGGTCTGATTGATGACAAATGACCTGATTGATGACAAATGACCTGATTGATGACGAATGACCTGATTGATGACACATGACCTGATTGATGACACATGACCTGATTGATGACACATGACCTGATTGATGACAAATGAACTGATTGATGACAGATGACCTCCCTCATGACACCAACACATGACCTGCCTGATGGCAAATGACCTTCTTGCAGATATATGACCTCTCTGGTGTCTCCTGACTTCCCCACTGGGCTAGTGTATGACCTATATTTGTCTTACAAGACGCTTATACATGTCCTATGTCTTCTATGTATGTACAAGACGCGAAAGCATCTTGTTTCAAATATCCCATTCTTTTTCGATATCAGATTCACCCTAGGCTTTGATCATAGGAGTTTCAGCACCATGTCACAGTCATAAGCTCTTACGCAGGGCTAGGTGAACGCACTGAATCAGTTCAGTGAGTGAGTGAGTTGGGTTTAACGCCGCTTTTAACAGTATTCCGGTTATATCGCGGCATGTCAGCTTAATGTGGGAGGAAAGCCCACTTCGGTAAAAACCACGAGCACGGGTATGGTGCTGACAAACCTAGAAACATTATCGAGGCGAACCGGGATTCGAACCCAAAATCACAGGTTTCTGGCGTGCCAAAGGGACGCAACTCTGCACAGCGAATCGCAGCGCCTTAGAAATCTGGGCCACCGGTGCCCCCTTAATAAGTACAGACTTTCCTCGCAATGAAATAACGTTATACGCGGCAGTATGGCAGTCTCTGCATCACTGACATGTTTCTTCTGTTGTTTCCTCAGATACGATGTACACCTATATGTTTGCCGTTCCCGGGAACTGTTTCTCCATACTGGCTGCCGACGGACGCACACACGTTAATATCTCATCCAAGCAATCCTACTCATTCAACCTGAGACAGAACCATCTATGGGTAAATAAGAACTGTAACTTTTCCTACAACCTACAAGTCACCACCATCACCACAGACAACCCCGTCATCGTCAACGGTATGTCGGACAGAAGAAGACGCAACTATCAGGTCCTGCCATCTCATCTCCTGGAAAATGTGTACACTGTCGTCACATATTCGCCCGTGGAGAACACGAAGTGGTACAATATACTGATTCTGTCAAACCAATCCCAAACAATCACTGTGGTATTCAGAAACAGAAGGCCAACCTCATGTTTTGAACATGGGTCTCCAGGCTTGAGAACAAGTGTCAGTATAGGTTTTCGGAGAATTTACAACGTTACGTCATTGGAACTATTTCAGCTGACCTGTGCAGGGGATATAACGGGGTCAGAAGTTCGAGGGGAAGACGTTCTAGCTTTGTTCTCGGGCTATTCCACGCCCTGGCGCGATATCTGGTGTACACAAGTCCCACCTCCGCACAATCTTGGCTTTTCTTACATCCTGCCTCGTCTTCCAGTCATCACTGACAGCTCTGTGCGGATAGTAGCTGTCCGCAACAGAGGAGACTACAGCACAAATATCACCTACAGAGCGTACGGTGGGCACAACAGGACAGTTCCTGCTTTGGCTGGGGGGTACTTCGACCTGAACGTCACCGGTAAAAACTTTGTTGTTCTGAGCGACAAGCTACCCTTGATCGTCATGTTGTCCGGCGCTCTAAGGTCCAATACCACTCTCCACTACTTTACAATGCTGTTACCTTCAGTGGGTCAGTTTAGCAGACAGGTTGTGGTGAAGCCTGTTCGGGGAAAACCCAATAATTACGGTGCGGCCAT
The DNA here is from genome assembly GCF_023055435.1 of Haliotis rufescens. Lineage (NCBI taxonomy): Eukaryota > Metazoa > Mollusca > Gastropoda > Lepetellida > Haliotidae > Haliotis > Haliotis rufescens. The sequence continues at coordinate 43,721,724 of NW_025963802.1, forward strand.
CATCGAAAGACATCAGGAGAATTCGAGGGGAGCGAATGACCTCGCAGCTAGATACATGATTATACCTCTTGACACTGTGAACATCAATGATGTACTGGCACGCGGGACCGGGGAACGACTTGTTTACGTCACGTATGGCGTCGATAAGCGTTGGGGCGGATGCGCCTATGCCACGGTACAAGTAAACCATATGCAGTTGCAAAACACAATTCCTATTTTTACACCAGCTGAAACAACAAAAGCTATACCGATAGCAGCTGCAGCAACAACAAACACGTCGACATTAACAGCAGCAACAACAACCATGTCAACATCAGCAGCAACAACAACCATGTCAACAACAACAACAACCAAGTCAGCATCACCAGCAGCGTCAACAGCCATGCCAACATCAACAGCAGCGACAACCATGTCAGCATCAACTGCAGCAACATCCATACCGACATCAACAGCAGCGACAACAACCATGTCAACATCAGCAGCAACAACAACCATGTCAAAAACAACAGCAGCAACAAAATCCATGTCGACATCAACAGGATCGACAACAACCATGTCGACACCAACACCAGCAACAACATTGTCAACATCAACTGCAGCGACACCAGCCATGCAAGCATCAACAGCAGCGACAACCATGTCAGCATCAACTGCAGCGACATCCATACCGACATCAACAGCAGCAACAACAGCCATGCTGACATCAACAGCAGCGACAACAGCCATGCTGACATCAACAGCAGCGTCAACCATGTCATCAACTGCAGCGACAACCGTACCGACATCAACAGCAGCAACAACAGCCTTGCCGACATCAACATCAGCGACAACGACCATGCCAACATCAACAGCAGCGACGACCATACCGACATCAACAGCAGATACAACAACCACACCGACATCAACAGCACTTACAACAACCATGCCGACGTCAACAGCAGCGACAACAGCCATACCAACATCAACATCAGGAACAAAGACCTTGCCAACATCAACAGCAGCGACAACCATACCGACATCAACAGCAGCCTCAACAACAATGCCGACATCGACAGCAGCAACAACAGCTATGTCGACATCAACAGCAACGACAACAGCCACGCCGGCATCAACATTAGCAACAAGAACCACGTCGACATCACAACCAGCAACAACAACCGTGTCAACATCAGCAGCAGCAACAACAACAGGAGCGACAACTATGCCGAGACCAGCAGCAGCAACAACATTGTCAACATCAACAACAACCAAGTCAGCATCAACAGCAGCGACAACAGCCATGCCAACATCAACAGCAGCGACAACCATGTCAGCATCAACAGCAGCAACAACAGCCATGCTGACATCAGTAGCAGCGACAACAGCCATGCTGACATCAACAGCAGCATCAACCATGTCATCAACAACAGCGAAAACCATATCGACATCAAAAGCAGCAACAACAGCCTTGCCGACACTCGCAACAGTTACAACGACCATGCCAACATCAACAGCAGCGACAACCATACCGACATCAACAGCAGCCTCAACAATCATGCCGACATCAACAACAGCTATGTCGACATCAACAGCAGCGACAACATCCATTCCGACATCAACAGCAGCGACAACAGGCATGCAGGCATCAACATCAGCAACAACAACCGTGTCAACATCAGCAGCAGCAAAAACAACCATGACAACAACAACAGGAGAGACAACAACTATGCCGAGACCAGCAGCAGCAACAACAGTGTCAACATCAACAACAACAACCAAGTCAGCATCAACCGCAGCGACAACCATACCGACATCAACAGCAGCAACAACAGCCATGCTGACATCAGTAGCAGCGACAACAGCCATGCTGACATCAACAGCAGCGTCAACCATGTCATCAACAACAGCGAAAACATCCATTCCGACATCAACAGCAGCGGCAACAGCCATGCAGGCATCAACATCAGCAACAACAACCGTGTCAACATCAGCAGCAGCAAAAACAACCATGACAACAACAACAGGAGAGACAACAACTATGCCGAGACCAGCAGCAGCAACAACAGTGTCAACATCAACAACAACAACCAAGTCAGCATCAACCGCAGCGACAACCATACCGACATCAACAGCAGCAACAACAGCCTTGCCGACATCAACATCAGCGACAACGACCATGCCGACATCAACATCAGCCATGCCATCAACAGCAGCTACAAACATGTCTACATCAGCAGGAACAGAAACAGCAACAACATCAATCATGCTGGAAGCAGCAGCAACATCGGTAACTACAGGGCTCCAGAGGACTCCGAGCACGTCTTCATCAATAACAACAATGACACAACAAATTGCAACCAATGAGACCATACATACACAAGAAGGTATACACATTCACTGAAACATATCACCAATGAGTCAGCTCATCTCAGATTATGTGGATTTGAGTTAAACCAACGTGAAGTGAAATAAGTTGGTGTTTTTGTCCTTATAGGAACATCAGCTCCAACGAAAGGGATTCCAATCTACGCATCAGTCTCTGTTGCCATAGTGCTACTGGCCATCCTCCTTGGTGTAGCCAAGCTCATCGGTAAGAGTGAGTGAGTGAGTTTGGATTAGCGCCGCTTTAAATATTATATAGTGAGTGAGTATGGTTTTACGCCGCTTTTAGCAATATTCCAGCAATATCACGGCGGGGGACACCAGAAATGGGCTTCACACATTGGACCCATGTCGGGAATCGAACCCGGGTCTTCGGCGTGACGAGCGAACGCTTTAACCACTAGGCTACCCGACCGCCCCAATATTATATAGTAAATTATATTACAACGTGTCACATTGAAGTTAGAAAGCAACGCGTGATGCATATTTTAGGCGTTTGCCACTTTTGTGGTAAGCAACGACCACGCCTCTGACAAACATCACCAGGGCGAATCTGGAAATCGAATCACGATCACCGGATCAATACGACTGATGACGCAACTTAGGCCACTGTGATGAACATGGTCAATTTGGCGTTACATACACACCAGAGTCCATATGATCGAATCTAGCAGCCAAAAGCACCGTGTCCCGTGAACGCTCCGGGTAAGAAGAGGTTTTCAGCAGCCCATGCTTGTCGCAAGACGCGACTAAAGGGATCGGGTGGTCAGGCTTGCTGACTTGGTTGATGCATGTCATCGTATCCCAATTGTGTGGATCGATGCTCATGATGTCAATCCCTGGCTAGTTATGTACAAACCGCCGTCATATAGCTGGAATACTGCTGAGTGCAAACAAACAAACAATCAAAATCATTGTGAATAGTCAATGAAACGTAACGGTACACATCTGTCCAGAGCACTCGTATCATTCGACTACGTGATCGTATATTTCTATCAACGACCCACCCTACTCTATGTGTACTATACATGACCTTAAGACGTTTGGTTACATTGCAATACATGCAGGTCACGTGAGAGACTCAAAGAGAAAAACGGAGGTTACCAACCCATCGGGGGACTCCTCAACACTTATTGAAATGACATCAATTGCAAAAACTGGATCAGGTAAATCACATCGTTTATGGGAGTGGCGTGTGCTGTGCTGTGCTGTTTGTGTGTGTATGTGTGCGTGCGTGCGCACTTATTGCATCATGTCTTGTATTCAACATATTCAAACCTATTGGTCAGTCATTTAATTCAGAATAATGATATTCATCAAAATTGGTTCCAACAAGGGAAACATTTAGGTGGCAATGAGTGGCCAACATGCGGATTAAAATGTCTTTTCAATAAAGAAATAAGGATTAAAATACAATCTGATATGTTTTAGCATCTTTGTGTGTGAAAACAAAAGAAAAATCATATGTGTCTATTGACATACTCCACATAATGATATATTATAACACAGATCCCGTGGTCACCAATAGCAAAACGGATTTTGGCACGAAGAGTTCCAATACATCTACAGTGCGGTCCTCAGGTAACTTGTAGTCACGTGTCCTTAGAAAACCTACACGGCCTGCAGTCAATTGTCAAAAACAAAGGTCTGAGCAGAGATCATTTGCCTACAATGCTCCAGCTCCATGGAACCATCTCCCACGACATGTGAAAGAAGCAAAAATTCTAACAGTTTTCGAGTTCCATCTCAAGACATTCCTGTTCAGACTTTCAACAAATCTAAAATCAACACCAACTGCCAAATCAATGGCCTTTTATTTAGCAGAGTTTTCCCTATTTTAAGAGCAGTCACCTAGTGTACATATTATTATTATTATTATTATTAAATTTGTATATGTCCTGTAGTCAAGCGTCTAAATGTTACCTACGTGTCAAGTAGTCAGTTACCCTCACTGCTACCTACATAATGCATGTCATAAATTTATTCAACAGGTTCTTATGATCTAGAACACGATGGATCAAGTTCAGCAGATTCGAACAACAGTGGTTCGTTAACATCAAGCATCGTCAAGACTGGATCCAAGTAGTTCGTCATCTCCTGTAACACACAGATCAAGACTGTATTTCAGTTATTCGTCATCTTCTGTAACACACAGATCAAGGCTGTATTTCAGTTATTCGTCATCTTCTGTAACACACAGATCAAGACTGTATTTCAGTGATTCGCCATCTTCTGTAACACACAGATCAGGACTGTATTCAACTGATTCGTCATCTTCTGTAACACACAGATCAAGACTGTATTTCAGTGGTTCGTCATCTCCTGTAACACACAGATCAAGACTGTATTCCAGTTATTCGTCATCTTCTGTAACACACAGATCAAGACTGTATTCCAGTTATTCGTCATCTCCTGTAACACACAGATCAAGACTGTATTCCAGTTATTCGTCATCTTCTGTAACACACAGATCAAGACTGTATTTCAGTGATTCGCCATCTTCTGTAACACACAGATCAAGACTGTATTTCAGTTATTCGTCATCTTCTGTAACACACAGATCAAGACTGTATTCCAGTTATTCGTCATCTCCTGTAACACACAGATCAAGACTGTATTCCAGTTATTCGTCATCTTCTGTAACACACAGATCAAGACTGTATTTCAGTGATTCGTCATCTTCTGTAACACACAGATCAAGACTGTATTTCAGTTATTCGTCATCTTCTGTAACACACAGATCAAGACTGTATTTCAGTTATTCGTCATCTCCTGTAACACACAGATCAAGACTGTATTCCAGTTATTCGTCATCTTCTGTAACACACAGATCAAGACTGTATTTCAGTGATTCGCCATCTTCTGTAACACACAGATCAGGACTGTATTCCAGTGATTCGCCATCTTCTGTAACACACAGATCAAGACTGTATTCCAGTGATTCGCCATCTTCTGTAACACACAGATCAAGACTGTTCTTCAGTGATTCGCCATCTTCTGTAACACACAGATCAGGACTGTATTCAACTGATTCGCCATCTTCTGTAACACACAGATCAGGACTATATTCAACTGATTCGTCATCTTCTGTAACACACAGATCAAGACTTTATTCAACTGATTCGTCATCTTCTGTAACACACAAATCAAGACTGTATTCCAGTGGTTCGTCATCTTCTGTTAAACACATATCTAGACTGTATTCCAGTGGTTCGTCATCTCCTGTAACACACAGATCAAGACGGCATTCCAGTGATTCGTCGTCCTCTGTAAATAAAATTGTCAAGGAAAGAGAATAACCAATCTAGATTATCCGCCGAAACAGATTCCATTGGGCGGAAAGTGCAAAAGAGATGGGAAGTTATATGGATTGACCACAGAAAATCAGTGATGACACCAAGTGTTTGCGAAAAGTGTAAGCATGTCCTGCTCTACCGGTAGCACCCACCATTCACATAGTTTACAAAAGAAAGTAAGTATTTATTACCTGACGCCGCACAGCTGTACTCCTGCCATGCGACGGCGACCTGTAACCAAACCAGACAATCATGATTGATGAACCTAAACATCTAGTGACACGATAGTGCATTTACTGATTTTGTGGAGACCAATAAAATATATTTGTTAATTTTGTATAACGACAGTTGTGTACAAGTGCAGAGAATCTACTGCTTGTAAGTAAAGAAAAACGTTGTTATAAGAAGTTGTAATGTATTCGTTTTGCAACAGAGATAGGGGAAGTTTTAATTTAGTGTCTCGGGCCAAACATTTCTTTGGTAGTTGACTCAGCATAGATAAAGCTACTGAGCTTATGGGGAAACTCGGGGACTTCAGTACACGCAGTACATACGTACATACACTCATGTCACCTTTCCTTTGGGGAACTATTTTTTCCGCGATACAGATGGTTGTTGTATGTCTGTCAGTGGAAACAAATAAAAATCTAGCGCTACATCCCTCGAGGTACAAAATTGTGATATAAAAACTCCGGCGTCCATACAGACTGACCCTCACTCTATGAAAGTTCATACTCTAATGAACTCATACAAAGTGAAAGTCAATTCTTAAATAATCCCCAGACGACTTTATGATAAGTGGGATGACTTCAACTTTCTCTTTATGTTGAGCAATATTTCGGCAGCTAAAGGCAATCAAGCCAAGTACAATCGAGCATCCCCTTTCTCCGAAGATTTCAAAGAACTTCACACGATGCTTTCTCAAAAGTTGTTTGATCAGGGACACAGCATTCAAGACCTCAGTAAAGCTTTCAAATTGTGGAGGACATTTCCTAATTTTACGCAACAGTGACAAAAATGATGTTCATGATGCAAACACGCTGATTGTCATTGAACCATTCATTACATTTTCACAGCTTTTTTGCCTTCACGCCCAATGGAATCTGTTTCAGCAGATAATCGAGACTGAATATTCCCTGGCCTTGACGTTTCATATTTATGATTATGTCGCTTTTATTTTCATGATGACATCAAACGTCTTTATCAGAAATTCAAAGGTATCCAAGAAAAGCCTTTAAGACAAGCATGCATGTGGTTAATATCTGTCAATGTCAACACCAGGCTCAGGTAATTTGTTGTCATATGAAATAGCCTTTGACCTGGTTTTCATTTTATTGGCTGGTTATTTAACTTGACCTATATTTTAAGACAGATTATGTATTTATCTATAGCTATTGTCATGTGAACTTTGACGTTTTCACCGCTGACGTAGTTTTCTCGTTATAGAACTTATTTACAGCAGGAACCTTGTCAATATCAAATTTGGTTAATATTCATCTTTATTTCTCAAAGTTAACAAACAACATTAGTACTCTCAGGCCAAGTCAAGACCGATTCCTATGACTAACTCATCGATAATACTGAATATCGATATTGTTCAATGAAGGTTTCAATGCACCGAATCTGAGGGAGAAATGAATGATCGTCCTCAATGTTGGGTCAATATCCCCAAGAAATCTGATCGCAAGTTGTGAATACCAATACAGCCAACTACGGTTATAACGAATTCAAAGGGACCACTAATTTTAGTTCGTTATAACCGTAGTTCGTTATAAGCATATATACAACAAATATACAGCAAATGGACCGGATCAAAACACATTTCGTTATATCCGTCAGTTTGTTATAAGCGTGTTCGTTATAAACGTAGTTTACTGTACCTCGAGCTAAACGTAAAGCACCGTTTTTTCCAAGGTGCAGATAACCCAGAATGGTGATGTGTACAATAGATAACATGACAAGGTGACTGTTATGTACAACAGGTCAGAATTTCGACTTGTAACGATTATATAACACAACCCCACAGAGTAACGTCGGTGTAGAACTGATTTAACGCTGATAAGATGTTTGAATATCCAGGGTAGGCTGTCTATGTTCAGTGAATGGACCTGGTTTAACGCCGCTTTGAACAGTATTCCAGTATTGCCTCGTGTCAGTTTAATGTGAGAGGATATCCCGAAGTGATGCAGGTCTCAGACCTTTACTTCTTTGAGAAACCCACGAGCACGGGTATGGTACTGAGTGAGTGAGTGAGTAAGTTGGGTTTAACGCCGCTTTTTACAGTATTCCAGTTATATCGCGGCGTGTCAGCTTCATGTGGAAGGAAAGTCCGAAGTGATGCAGGTCTCAGACGTTTACAACTTCGGTGAAACCCACGAGCACGGGTACGGTGCTGACAAACCTAGAAACATAATCGGGGCGAACCGGGATTCGAACCCACAATCACAGGTTTCTGGCGTGTTCAAGGGACGCAACTCTGCACAGCGAATCGCAGCGCCTTGGACGACTGGGTCACCGTATGGTGCTGACAAACCTGGAAACATAATCAGGCCAAATCTGGGATTCGAACACACGATAGGTCTCTGGCTTGCCTACACGGCACAAAAATGTGTTTAGACCCTAAACATACACCATTCGCGTTCCTTGTCCCGTAAGTCTTACGCGTTTAGGATTTAAACGATTCCTAAATATGCTTAGATCTAAAAATCTCTTGTATGTGTTTACATTCTAAACACATAGGTAACTGGCCCATACGATCGCCTGTAAGAACAGTGGTACACATGTTGACAAATGTCAGTCAAGTGCATCATCATGAAGACATCATAATCGTCATTAACGAAAACAATTCCAGTCACCATGTCTCTTGATGTTTTTACGACCTACGGACAACACGTCCAACATTATAGATTTTCCAGTTTTTGTTTTGTTCTATTTCGATCACCGACCCTTTCTTAACCAGGAAGTGAATTAATGTCGTCAGCAAAAGTCTAACTCTAAACGTCACGTGAACAATGATCAAGGTCCACCGAGTCATACGAGGGGTATTGAACACTTGGGACCAATTCGACTCGGATATCCGACAGGTTTAGCCATATGAGGACCATTGATTCAAGTTCGATTCCTGGAAGACCGCCACCGTGGTCTAGTGGTAGAGCGTCCAGCCGGAGAGCGGAAGGTCAAGGGTTCGATCCCCGGCCGCGTCATACCAAAATACGTTGATAGATGGTACTTGTTGTTACCCTGTCTGGCGCTCGGCATTAAGAGGCTAAAACAAGGACTGGTCGGCTCGGAGTCAGTATACTGTGTCTGAGTGGGGTATTCATTTTAAACTGCGGCATGGTATCACAGTGTGCTAGCACTATAAATCGGCATCAGTCCGGACTAGTACAAGCAGCCACACACACACACATGCATGCACGTCGCAATATAAGTGCAATAATCTTGGACGCGACGTTAAACCCCCTTTCACCTCACCTCATCTCACCCCGATTCTTGGATTTATAATGATGACCCTTGGTGCCGAGCCAAAGCTTTAACCACTAGACCTTCTCTGGAACACGTTGCGACAGGGACCAACGATCACTGCTCAAATACACTTGTTTCAGATACAGTACGTTGCCGAAAACATCATTATTTCATACATTGGATATGTTCTGTGAATTACAGACAACAACGCGGTGGTCATCCCTTCATGCCGAAATCAACCATTTCGTAGGTCCAGATTCGATTTTTTTACAGACCGCCGTCATATAGCTGGAATATTGCTGAGTGCGGCGTTAAACAACAAACAAACAAACATCACCAATGAATAGCCATTTCTTTTTTGTTTCATTATTAGCCATTATCAAACATGAGAGTATGTTATCTTTTGCCCAGCGGTTTAGTGAGATACAACACAAAATGTCACCTACATCCAAAACAAGAAGTGGAAAAAACAACAACAAAAAACTCGTTTATGTGAGGGATAAAACACGACAGGAGGTTCTGGTAAAACCCGTGGGAAGCAGTTACTGAGCCAGTAAAACTGAGGGGGCCCGAAGGTTTTACTATGACAACCAAAACCGGAGGAGTGTTTTATCCGACTTATGAACTGTCGAAACAACATTTATGAATAGCTGTTTCATATTATGTGTAAAAGTGGGTTACTGTTATGTCTAAAGAAACGCTCGTAAAATATATACGGTCAGGACATTTTCGCTAAACGTGGTATCTTCTAATTTCAACCAGTTCTGTAGTTGAATGGTCACAACGCCTGCTCACTGATCAGGCGGTTGTGAGTGAGTGAGTGTGTTTTACGCCGCTTTGCGCAATATTCCAGCAATATCACGGCGTAGAATCTACTCAGCCTTGAGGCGAAATGTCAGAATACCACACGATCTGATTGTTTAACATAATTCTTAAAGGACTGGCATAAAAACTGTACAGCGGTAAAAGTGTACAAGATCTGGTTGCAAGTGGTTTACTTTTAGTCTGAAAACTATTACGATTTATTACTGGTGTTTTGTACACGATTTAAATGGTATCCAAAGATGGGTTGATAAAAGTCATTGCTTGAGTGAGTATGGCTCTACGCCGCTTTTATCAATATTCCAGTAATACCACAGCGTGGGACACCAGAAATGGGCTTCACACATTGCACCCATGTCGGGAATCGAACCCGGGTCTTCGGCGTGACGAGCGAACGCTTTAACCACCAGGCAACCCGACCCCCCCCCCCCCCCCCCCTCCCCCTCAGGCGGTTATGAATTCCTTTCCCGGCATTAATGTAAAGATCCGGGGTAGAATAGGTCTTCAGCAACCCATGCTTGTCCTAAAAGGCGACTATGCTTGATGTAAGAGGCTACTAACGGGATCGGATGGTCAGGCTCTCTGGTTTAGTTCATGCATGTCATCGTATCCCAATTGCGTGGATCGATGCTCATGGTGTCAATCTCTGGATTTTCTGGTCCAGACTCGATTATTTACAGTGCGCCGTCATATAGCTGGAATATTGCTGAGTGCGGCGTTAAACAACAAACCAAACCCGGCATCTATAATTGAAAGGTTTCAATTCTTGTCTTCGATCTTAGAACACTGGACGTTTGAAATACCAGGTCCAAACTTCATCTGCTTCCCAACACATCAGATCTTACTGCTAGCGGGGGAAAGTAAAACCCCACACCCGGTCTTACTGGGAAAAGGTAAAACCTTACACCCGGGATGAAGTGTTACTAGGAAAAGTAAAACCTCCTAAAATGTTATTACGAAAAAACAACTTTCCGAAGCAGTGGTCCATATTCGTGGTAGGCATATAAGGACGACGGAGGATTTGCGACATTTCAGGTCAGGTGTGATTTTCTGTAAACCGACCTCCATATTATACGAACTATATGCGGATAATTCAGTCACTGTTCGTTTTACAGTAAATACAATGTGTGATGCCCATTTCTGGGGTCCCCCGCCGTGATATTGCTGAAACATTGCTAAAAGCGGCGTAAAACCATACTCATTCACTCACTTTTACAGTAATATCATGCACGCCATTGACACGCGCAATAGTACGTAGGTAACGGATTTAACCGAGTGGAGCCGAATGCATTGAAGAAGTACATCCGATCAATGTGGAAATATCATGAAATCGTCCAATAACAAAATTACGAAAAGAATGAAGCACAACTAAAATCTCCACTGCGTCTTTCTTACCAGACAATGATAAGAAATGGTACCCCTCCTCTTTGTTTGGTGTTTAACGCCGCACTCTGCAATATTCCAGCTATGTGACGGCGGTCTGTAAATAATCCAGTCTGGGCCAGACAATCCAGTGATTGACATCATGAGCATCGATACACGCAACTGGGATACGATGTCATGCATCAACCAGGTCAGCGAGCCTGACCACCCGATCCCGTTAGTCGCCTCTTACAGCAAGCATGGGTTGCTGAAGACCTATTCTCTACCCGGAACTTCACATGTACCCGTCCTTAATGATCTAATGTCTGGTATCTTCATTTTAGAAGTTGGATAAAAAATATCCATTGCAACTTGATGCAACCGTGGACGGTGTTACCTTCGTGACAGGGATGTGACCGACACGGATCCGTCAAGAAATTGACAGAAAAAGGAAAATTAATGTGACATACAGTAAACTACGTTTATAACGAACACGCTTATAACGAACTGACGGATATGACGAACTTATTTTTTAGTCCCGGCCATTTGGTGTATATATGCTGTTTATATGCTTATAACGAACTACGGTTATTACGAACTAAAATTAGTGGTCTCTTTGAGTTCGTTATAACCGTAGTTTACTGTATTAGAAAATGAGGACACATTTTGGTAACGTGAAAAATCTGACAAAGTTCAAATTCTTGTCATAAATATTCAACCTGTATGATATGTATGATGCTCATGATATCAATCACTGGATTGTCTGGTCTAGACTCGATTATTTACAGACCGCCGTCGTATAGCTGGCATATTAGCTGGCAAACAAACATTAAATTGCCTCAGTGCAATATCACAACATATTTTATTGACGTCGTTTCTCAACTCATTACATTGTCGACGATAGTAGTTTCTCAACCAAACACATTACAATGTTGCATTGTTACAGCACAACATATTTTATTGAAGTTTTTCACAAGCAGATAAAGCAGGGAGGACCAACAATTATAAGCATTAAAAGCAAAAGGCACTATTCCACAGCGATAAAATGAAGCCATATAATGTTGATACACACATAGGTAATCATTTAGATAACACCCGACCCGTGAAGATTCGGGGTAGAAAAGGTCTTCAGCAACCCATGCTTGCCGTAGAGGCGCATATGCTTGTCGCAAGAGGCGACTAATGGGATCGGGTGGTCAGGCTCGCTGGCTTGGTTGATGCATGTCATCGATCCCAGTTGCGTGGATCGATGCTTATGTGATCAATGGATTGTCTCGGCCAGACTCGATTATTTACAGACCGCCGTCATATAGCTAGAATATTGCTGAGAGCGGCGTTAAACAACAAACAAACAAACAAACAAGATAACACCCTAGGTCTTCTTGGATTTTGTTCCAAACAGAATAACCTCAAGGTTTACAATTTCGAAACTTGCACTATGTCGAGTAAATGCCTTTTTTGTGTGTGACAACCTCGAGACATATTTTTCCATCATTTTCAAGGGAAAAACCCTCAATATCCCTCCTAACCCATGGGCTGTCATATACGGTAAATTTGTCGCCACAGAAACAAGAAACAACTTTGTCTTCTAGCTTTCGGCTATCAAGCGGATCCCCAAGTTGCACGCAGCAGAAGAGCTTTAACGTGGGTGATGGTACCATGACAAGCGATGACGTCGTGTGCCGTCAGTGCTGCATGTACACAACTTCTGGGAGGTTGTTGCCGACGCGGTTCAGAAACAAGGAGCACACCTCGCCTTCGTGATGCCACGCAGCACACAACCAATCCGCCATGCAGATGTGCAGACACTGGTAGATGGTGCTCGTCGTCAGCGTCTCCAGGCAACTCAGCGTAAGTCCGGATGTCGACTTGCGCACGAAGTTGGTCACGTTGTAGTCGCAAGGGGCGTGGATTTTGGCGTCGATGTCTTGTGCCCAATGTGCTGCAGCAACTGAAAGTGACAAGTTTCTAAAGGGTAATGTTTGAGAAATAGCGAATCTCACCGGAGTGTCTTTGATATCAAATATATCAACACAAGTTGATACAATGGGAAAAACTCCGAGCCTTGCCGAGCAGTTTTTTCCACTTTTATCAACGAGTGTTGTTATATTTGATATCAAAAGACACGAGGGTGAGATTTCATTTATCATCCTACATCATTCTTCCAACTTTTTCAGTTTGTAGACAGTAATAAGTAATAAGTGTAAGACGTGCTGCTAACAGCTTCAGTAGCAGAGCCATTAGTGATGTCATTTGATTGTGATGTCATGGTAACAATGACGTCATAATGGTCTGCAAAGCATTGTGATGCAATTTCATTGCAGCGATATCTACAATGTAGATATCGCTTTATCTCCCCCAAGCGATATCTCCCGTGGGAGCCAGTTTGGGATGATAAATAAGAATGGACATTTGGAGGAATTCAAACATATGATTTAATTACCGGTAAACAACATCATCCCTCCTTTGTTTGTTATATATCCGTTCGCTGGAATATGAGACGTCTCAGATTTATTCAGGCTGATGGAGGAAAACCAATTCTCTGATTTTGTTTGTTTTTGGCCTTACGCCGCACTCAGCAATATTCCAGCTATAAAATGGAGTCAGGACATAATGAGCATCGATCTACGGAATTTGGATACAATGACATGCATCGACCAAGTCAGCCGATCCCGTTAGTCGCCTCTTACGACATTCATGGGTTGCTGAAGACCAATTCTTCGATGGATCTTCCCAGGGGAATTTTCTGAATGATGGGCCATATACAGTTGGATTGGTTGGTTGGTTTCTTGTTTAAAGCCGCACAGTTTTTCACTAATTGTGTAACTTATTTTTGAAATTGAAAGATGTTTGTTTGTTTGTTTATTTGTTGTTTTACGCCGCACTCTGCAATATTCCAGAAATATGACGACGGTCTGTAAATAATCGAGTCTGGACCAGACAATCCAGTGATTGACATCATGAGCATCGATCCACGCAATTGGGATATAATGACATGCATCAACCAAGTCAGCGAGCCTGACCACCCGATCCGGTTAGTCGCCTCTTACTGGACCATATACAGAGATACAATGTATACAGAGATACAATATATATATACTTCCCATTTCATAATTGTATTTTTTGTTTGTTTGTTGTTTAACGCCGCGCTCTACAACAGTCCAGCTATATGACGGCGCCCTAAATAATCCAGTGATTGATAACATAAGCATGGGTTTGCTAAAGATCTATTCTAACCCGGAACTTCACGGTCCCATCCGTATTTGACCGAGGTCAGGGTGGAGTGTCGTTGAACCCCCTTCTTGTCTGATTGAGACCAGCGTATAGAACCTCACCTGTCCATGTGGCATTGAATCCCCTTGCTACCTCATTCACGTCTGTGTGGAAATGGAGGTGGTAGTACCGAGAAGGCTCGATAGCATACCAATCCTTGTCGCCCGTCAGTTCACCCAGAAGATTGTCGGAGGCATCATACACCTTTATCACAAAAATACCGTTGCTAAAATATAACTGACACTAAAAATGAGGTTATCCCTGAGCTGGTTTTTAAAAAGTAATATAAGAAAAACCTTGAAACAAAACATAGGCCAAAGGTTGAGCTGGATGTTTTGTAATATAAATACATCGTTTCCTCTTTTGGTTTGGTTTGTTTAACGCCGCGCTCAGCAATGTTCGAGCTGTATGACGGCGGTCTGTAAGTAATCGAGTCTGGACCAGACAATCCAGTGATTGAAATCATGAACATCGATCCACGCAATTGGAATCGATGACAAGCATCAACCAAGTCAGCAAGCCTGACTACCCGATCCCGTTAATAGCCTCGTACGACAGTTGCCTTTTACGGCAAGCATGAGTTGCCGAAGACCTATTCTACCCCGGATCTTCAAGGGTTTGATTTTTTATCTACCCACAGACAGTACGTCAAGGATTTATCTACCCCCACACTATTTATTATTGCTTTATCTCACCACACACTATGCAAATATGCTATACCTACCCACACAGAAAAAATCAGTGTTTTATCTACCAACACACAATACATCAGTGCTTTATCTACCAACACATAATACATCGGTGTTTTATCTACCAACATGCAATACATTAATGCCACTGTTTCTGTTTCCATGCCAACGCCCCGCCTCATTCTTGTCTGTGTGCTTACCGATACATAGTCGCAGCACGTCTCTATGACGAAGTCCACAAAGACAAGGCGGATCAGTGTCGTGCCGGCGTCGATGTTGTAGTCGCAGTCAAGGTTGTCAGTGTAGTTGTTTGGGTAGCCAGGAGAAGTTACTGTGCCAGAAGATCCTGTTTTGTTCTCGCCACATCCTCCATAAACAAAGCATATTTGTAATGGTTCACCCAAGAGAGGACACTGCAATGCCAGTATAGAAGGGCGTGGAGTCATCCCTCAGAGGACATCCTTAACTAAGCAGCTTTCTGTTGACCTAGTCTATTGAGTGCTCTTTGTAAATTTAGAATCTCTCTCCATAACTTCCATGTCAATAAATGTCTTAGAACCAAGGATATTGATTCTGTTAATTATATTTGTACCACCTGAAGCAACCAGGAGAATGAAGAACTTCATGTTTTTTGTTTGTGAAAGAAATGGGACTTTTAGGTCAAATTTTCTATCTAATAATTACACACAAGGACATCAATTAATTATAAATATGTTGAATTGCAACAATGAAGATGTTATCAAATCTTTAGCAAAGTATTTACACTAAGGTGAAAATCGCGGAAAAAATAGTTCCTCAAAACGAGAGGTGACATGAACGTATGTATGCTCAACATGCTCTACTGGAACAACTTTTGTAGTTTCTTTACAACACATGTTTTCAAATAATATCCTCATTAGATGAGAAATGTATGACTTCAGAGCTACCTCAGTAAATCGGACACAATGTCAGCGCGTCGTAAGACATTTACATCAAGTACAAGACGTCAAAATGGCCGACAGGGTGAACGTGACGGGAGAGATTTCAGAAGCTGTTAATGAACCTATGGCGGTTACATGTTTTAAGTCACCATTGATCAATTGGCCGATCATTGAAAGGTGACTAAAGATGTGTTAATTGGACGCTAAGGTAAATTCATAGATTGCTGTAGACTGTCACTGCCAGCCTAGACACGGATCGAGTCGATACTACGATAGTTTGGATGTGCATTTCTTCGTTTTGTTCACTATGGGTTCGGTCGTAACAAGGATAGTCGCAAACGATCATGCAGTCAAACTCTCTGACGTTGCTCAATGTATACTGAAATGCTGAGTTTAAGATTAAAGGGTCTTTATGATCAGAAAGAACGCTTCTGTATATATTCGTTCAAGGGAGTGAATGAGTATGCTTTTAGCAATATTCCAGCAATATCACGGCGGGGGACACCAGAAATGGGCTTCACACATTGTACCCATGTCGGGAATCGAACCCCCGGGTCTTCGGCGTGACGAGCGAATTCGTTTAAGGGAACTCCCAGGGGTTTCCCCAGGAATGTGGAAGTAGTCCGTCAGTGTTTACGTCATTTAAGAACATGGTCTCGTGAAAAACGTATGAATTGTCAAATAATGTCGCTCATACACTTATGAACGTCAATTTTGTGGTCATGTGACCGATCTCTCGTCCAATGGAAAAGCCGTATATCGTGTAAACTTCAAATTAATAAATTGTATGTATTTAAACTCTAATAAATGGTTGTGTCATCTTTTAGGATCGAACATGTCACCAGAAGTAAGCCCTGGACTTAAATACGGAACATATGCAAACACGACTCCATATAATTCAATTTTTATGAATCATCTCTTTCCAAATTCAAAAGTACAATAAAACAAAACACTGATTCGTTACTAGAACACCAAACGTTCGTCACTAGAACACCAAAAGTTCGTCACTAGAGCACCAAAAGCGCATGAAATTCAATCGAGGAGACCAATGCTTGACGTAAGAGGCAACTAACGGGATCGTGTGGTCAAACTCGCTGACTTGGTTGATGCATGTCATCGTATCTAAGTTGCATGGATCGATGCTCATGATTTCAATCACTGGATTGTCTGGTCCAGACTCGATTATTTACACAGACCAACGTCATATAGCTGGAATATTGCTGAGTGCGGCGTTAAACAACAAACAACAAAACGTCATGCATTGCAGACATTGCGACAACAGATTTTTTTACACGGGTACATTGTCCTAGTGGAACAACATACCTTCAGTGTGTTTTCCACGACGTTTAGCCTTGATATTCACAAACATGAGAATAAACTTGACTATTAATGGTCCGACCTTTCGGGAGGTAGTCCACCAAAAGAATTCCTTTTGGAATCCAAGAAAACCGAAGACATCACCTTGCAAGCTGATGAGACAGACTTTGCCCTCTTCAGTGGAGACGTCAGATGTTTTTTGACAAATGTTTTCGATAAATTTGTAGAATAAGAGGTAAGTAATGTACCATTGACAATATATTCATATATTCATCGTTGATTATCATATGCAAAAGAAAGAAAAGGAGAAAAGTCTAGCCTTATTTGCATTCGATAAAAATGACGTTTCTCAAAAAAAAGGAGTGGAAATATTAACATGAGATCAATATAATGTATCATAGAACGTTCACGGGCAGTGCCAGTAATGTATTTTCTGATCTGTTTGACCACGACCTCGGTGTACGACAAGGGTGTGTTCTCTGCTCTTATCTGTTTTCATTCTGTATAAATTAGATCTGGAAAACTCAGCTTAATCCAGAGATTACAGCATTGCTTTCATTGTTATTTGCAAACTTTTATGATGTTCCCATTTTCCAGAATAAGTATATATGACAAATGAACTGTCAGGTTTAAGTTCGACTTTGTGAAAGAAGGTTGTTATCTTTGAGGGGTATTCATCTTGAATTAAAAAATGGTATGTGCATGAAGGTGACTGCCTGGATTGTGTGCCTTTATGTAACATTTAGTAAAACACGTTGAGCTCGACCACTGTGCTGGTGTTAAGTATCCTGAGGTTATTGTATACATGACCCACTCAAGTGAAGCAATAATTTATTTCAAAAAGGTATTTGATACTAAAGTGGTACAGGTGGAGATCTTCAGATTTGGCCAAAATCTTGCATTTTCGGACGTTCTGCATTTTTAACAAACAGACGTTCATAAGCGTAAAAAAGATATTTTGGCTTACGTACGTTTTGTACGAGACTATTCTTGAAATGACGTAAATACTGTGGGGCCACTTCTGCGTTCCTGTAGAAACCCCTGGTAATTCCCTAGAACTAATAAATACAGAAGCATCGTTGCTGATCATTTAGACTCTTTAATATTAAACTCAGACTTTTATCATATCTTGGGAACAACTAGAGAATGTGACTGGATGCCTGTGCACGAATATTCTCGCTACGACCCATCCTAGTGAACAAAACGAAGAAAATGAACACCCGAACTATTGACTCGATCCGTGTCTACAGCAATCTATGAATTTACCTTTGTATCTATTTGACACATCTATATGTTCAATGATCGGTAAAACGATGCATGCTGGCTAACACTAATAAAGTCTTGTAATCACCACAGGTTCTTTAACAACTTCGGAAATCTCTCCCGTCACATTGATCGTGTCGGCCAATTTGACGTCCTGTATTTGATGTCAATGTATTACGACGCAATGTCATTGCGACTCACCTACTGAGATAGTCCTTAATAGACGTTTTCTCATCTGATATTATTTGAATTTATATGGTGTAGCCAAACTACAAAAGAGCAATTTGAGCATACACACGCTGTCATGGCTTCTTTTGAGGAACTATTTTATTCCGCGATGCAGCTGGTTGCTGTATGTCTGTCACTCTAAACAAGAAGTCGTACGAAATGAAATTGTTCCTGTATCCTTCGAGTTTTGATCATAAGGAGCTCCGAATTTCATACAGTCTGACCCTGATACTCCAATGAACGCACAAAAAGTGAACGTCAGTCCTTTATTACTGAAAATTACGGAAATTTTAATGCTTTTCTCCCAAGAATCATGTATGAGTATATCTGTCTTTAATGATGTTAAATAAAAAGTACATATTTCTATCTAGAATATACAGACATTAAGACAATGCTCCCACCTGTCACACAGCAGATGTAAGCAGTAAGGCACAGACATCTGTACACAATCGCCAGGTGTGTGAGTCGAGAGGCTGCCATTGTTCTGGTCTGGTTCACGTCCTTGTACACCGGCTCTTCCTAGACTCTGAGATCAGAGAACTTCTAAAGGGGTTTCTATCAAAAGAGGAGGTGGGTGAAATAAAAACCATATAAAATACAGTTTTTCACTAATTGTGTAACTAATTTATGAAATTGAAAGATGTTTGTTTGTTTTTTATTTGTTGTTTAACGCCGCACTCTGCAATATTTCAGCTATATGACGGCTGGCTGTAAATAATCGAGTCTGGACCAGACAATCCAGTGATTGACATCATGAGCATCGATCAACACAATTTGGATACGATGACATGCATCAACCAAGTCAGCGAGCCTGACAATCCGATCCCGTTAGTCGTCTTTTACGGCAAGCATGGGTTGCTGAAGACCTGTTCTACCCCGGGTCTTCATGGTGAGACAACATGGTAATAGTCTTTAAATTAATTTATGATGTAGATCTTGTCGCTTAACTTCGGAATTTGAAAAAAATATAGCTGAAGAAAGATCAAGGTGACCTGGGCTTTCTATGATTGTGCAATGGCAAGAGTATTTTTTATCACATCAGGAAATAAATTTCCATAGCGGCGGGCGATAGATGAGAAACATAGAAATATATTCGGACAGTCTGAGTGAGGCTTCAACTGTAAATAATGTTACAGTGTTGCTTTTAACGGGATCAAGCGAGTATAGGTTTCAACTATATACGATGTTACAGTTTTGCTTCACTGGGATACAGCGTTTACAGCGTTGCTTCACTATATTTGAACGTCAATTCAGCAATAGGCAATGTTTCAAACCTCCCCGTGACTGTAACACGACTGTAACCCATGTTACAACCCTTAATGTAAAAATTACTCTTAATGTAACCCTTAATGTAAAAAAATACATTAAGAATAACAACCCGCAACCCTTAATGTAAAGAATATTTTTTTTACATTGAGGGTAAATATCGTACATATCGCCCCTTAAGGTAAACTATTCTTATAAACAAAGTTTGATTGGAAATATAGGATACTTTTTGCTATTTTCCTGTTTTTTATTGTTTTTGCTCGGTTTCTTGCAATTATTCGTCATAAGCGACAGCGTGAGAAACTGACTTTGCTCAGATCTGAGAACAAGAGGGACTATTATAAGAATGGCAGGCTCGTTGTTGAGGACATGCCAGCCACTACTCTGGAAGGTGATGAGCATCAGTTGTCGGCTTCAGTCGCAGATCGCGACTCAAGTGGAACATCGTCAACTGTGGATCAGGAGCGGGTACTGCCGTCAAGGTCGAAGGTTATGCAAAAGCATATCTTACATTGCAAGGAATATAGAAGATTTAACCATCAAACTGTCCGACATTGGCTTTGTTTCTTTTGTACCTGAACAAGACATTATTGCTTGATATAAAACATAGTCAATAGAAAATAACTTTAGTGACATTCTTCGAGAATATGAACTTTTTGGTTTACCAGCCACAAAAAGGTTCAAGTTCGGGGTGTATTTGGGAGGAATACTTTTGATAAAATAATCACTGTAAGATATGTTATTGATGTTCGATACAGAGAACATGCTGTTGCTATTCTGTTGGATAAAATTATGTTTGGTTTCAGTAGAGCTACATTATATGTGTTTACATATATTCAGCCGGAGAGATCGATCTGGTATGATTACAAAGATAGACAAAATAGGGTAGATATTTTGCTGTATTTTTTATTGGGTACACTGGAAGAGTACCTAGCTGTTTCTATCATTGTAGTCGGATTTGTTTGTTTGTTGTTTAACGCCGCTCTCAGCAATATTCCAGCTATATGACGGCGGTCTGTAAATAATTGAGTCTGGACCCGACAATCCAGTGATCGATATCATGAGCATCGCTCCACGCGTTTGGGATATGATGACATGCATCATCCAAGTCAGCGAGTCTGACAACCCGATCCCGTTAGTCGCCTCTTACGACAAGCATACCGAGAACTGACTATCAAATCGGTGACTGTACATTTATTGGGCATTTAGTGAGTGAGTGAGTTGGGTTTAACGCCACTTTTAACAGTATCCCAGTTAAATCACGGCGTGTCAGCTTAATGTGGGAGGAAAGCCCGAAGTGATGCAGGTCTCAGACGTTTACCACTTCGGTGAAACCCAAGAGCACGGGTATTCTGCTGACAAACCTAGCAACATAATCGGGGCGAACCGGGATTCGAACCCACAATTATAGGTTTCTGGCGTGCCCAAGGGACGCAACTCTGCACAGCGACGCCTTAGACGACTGGGCCACCCGTGCCCCTTATTGGGTATTTAGGGTGTAGTGTGATAGATTATGGTTAAACATCCAGTGACATATTCCCCGATGATGACGAATGTCTCTGTAAAAAACATGAACGGTGCCATTATTTAAATGGGTCCACAAGAAACTAAAGATAACTTATACCTTGTTAAGTGTAACAAAGTTTGCAATGAATACAGATAAATGTGTGGAATCAAGAAGGACCAGTTTGCACAATGTAAAAGGAATGACCTAGAAAATGCAAAAAGCGGTAGACTCAAAACGTTACTGGAACATCATAAAGCGTGTGTTTGGACGATCTCAACGACCCAACGACCTATTGATATACAAGAGTGGGAGGTGGTGGTGGGTGTGGGGTGGGGGGGGGGGGGGGGGGGGGTGTGGGGGTGTGGGGGGGTGGGGTGGGGGTGGGGGTGGGGTGGGGTGGGGTGGGGGGGGGTGCTATTTCCCGTCGCTGAATTCTGAACCAATGGGTATTCAGGATAATGTTGGTGAAATGGATGACATAGTGACATGTCAAGGTTATGTGCAAGAACTGACAATTGACGTATTAGAATCCCCAATCACCAGGTCCGAACTTTTAGAAAGCATTTGTGCCAAGAAACATAAAAAATCAGCTGGCCTTGACGACATCTATGGAAGCCGTTGTACAAACATGGTTTGAGGGCTAAAATGGGTAAAATGTTACAATCCATCTACAGTAATGTAAAGGCTTGTGCTCGTTCAAACAACAGAGTATCTGGTATATTTGTTGCTTCATGGGTTTGAGGCAAGGGTGTATGCTTTGTCCCTTTTTGCTTCAGGTTTTTTTATAAACGAATTTATTACTGAAATTGAACAAAATTGTCGTTTTGTTATTAATTACATCCGGAATTTATTCATATTTTTCTACTTCTATTTGCGGAAGACCTTATTGTGTTTGGCAATACTGTCAACAACGTGCAAATGAAGTCGAATATCTTGCATGATGACTGCTGTAAATGGGAAATGTCATTCAATCTATCGAAAACAAAAAATAGTTGTTTTTCAAAAATGGGGGAGGTTTATCTCGTTATGAAAAAATGGTATTATGATGGAAATAGGCGTGAAACAGTTACTAGACACGGTTATCTTGGCTTGTATCTTAGCAATAGAATTCTGAGGTCGAATGCTTAAATAATATTGCAAATCAGGCAAGAAAGGTGTCCCGTTAATTAGTATACATTCCTTGAAAACATAGTCGCCTCACTTTTACTTTAAATGTTTTGATACAAAGATAACACCAATACTTTTATACGAGGCTGAAATTTGGGGGTTCAGGGACACGCTGATTTGAAATGTGTCAAATATTGGCTGTCTCTATATAATATGCAGGAATCTCGTTTCTCCCAAAAATGTTACAATATGTTGCGGTTGTTCGATGAACAAGGCCACTTAAATTTGGTAACGAAACTTAAAACTGTTATTTTCCGATTAGGATTTGGTGATGTCTGGTTCTTTCAAACCTGTGGTAAAGAACCGCATTTTTAAATATGTTACGTCAGCGGTTAAAACTTTTTTCAGGTTTGGCACACTGATCTATGCGAAAGCCCCCTAATGGCTTATTATGCACACTCAGTTTAAAACATCCATTTCATGTGAGAACCATTTGAGTAGTAGAACAGTAAATAAATTCAGGACCACAATGACTCATTTTCGGCTCAGTTCTCACAATTTAGAAATTGAACGTGGACGACATTTCATTATTCATCGTGAATTTAGAAAATGTAAAGTTTGTAACCTAGACCATATCGAAAATGAATATCATGTTTTGTTCAGTTTTCTATGTTATAGCCATCTAAGGCAATTTGTTACATCTTTCCAAATATTCTGAAGTTTCATACATTACTGTGATCGCAAGACCCTATTATCAATATGAATACAGAAAAGTACTTGTTTTACGTCAATGCTGTAAGGACACAAATACTCCAACTTTGATAATATGCAATTATGTTAAAACTGCTTTTTTTAAAAGAAAATGCCTTGTATTTGATACTGTTTGCACCTAAATTGTATTTCGTTTGTGCAAAAAAAGCTCGTGGCCTACAAGTACTGAATAAAGTGAAGACGAATTATTCGTAATAGAATATATTCTTCCTAGATTGAACCCTTAATGTAAAAAAAATACATTTAGAGTATTTTTTACA
The DNA here is from genome assembly GCF_023055435.1 of Haliotis rufescens. Classification (NCBI taxonomy): domain Eukaryota; kingdom Metazoa; phylum Mollusca; class Gastropoda; order Lepetellida; family Haliotidae; genus Haliotis; species Haliotis rufescens. The sequence continues at coordinate 43,745,631 of NW_025963802.1, forward strand.
TTAAGAGTTGTAACAAGGGTGAACCCGCAACCCTTAATGAAAAATATGTTGCATGAAGAGTAATTTTTACATTAAGGGTTGTAAGAAACCAACACTCTAACTAACTGTAACACGGCTCAAATCACAACTTACTGTGACAGTCACACGGCTCTAATCACAACTTACTGTGACAGTCACACCATGTCGTCATTTACAGACCGTCGTCATATACCTCTAATTACAACTTACCCTAACTGTCAAACGGCTCTAATCAAAACTTACCGTGACAGTCACACGACTCTTGTGACAACATACCGTGACTGTCACACGACTCTTGTTACAACATACCGTGACTGTCACACGACTCTTGTCAGTTTTGACTGCTACACGGCTCTAATCAAAACTTACCGTGACAGTCACACGACTCTAAACACAACTTACCGTGACTGTCACACGACTCTTGTGACAACATACCGTGACTGTCACACGACTCTTGTGACAACATACCGTGACTGTCACACGACTCTTGTCACAACATACCGTGACTGCTACACGGCTCTAATCACAACTTACCGTGACTGTCACACGACTCTTGTCACAACATACCGTGACTGCTACACGGCTCTAATCAAAACTTACCGTGACAGTCACACGACTCTAAACACAACTTACCGTGACTGTCACACGACTCTTGTGACAACATACCGTGACTGTCACACGACTCTTGTCACAACATACCGTGACTGTCACACGACTCTTGTCACAACATACCGTGACTGCTACACGGCTCTAATCACAACTTACCGTGACTGTCACACGACTCTTGTCACAACATACCGTGACTGCTACACGGCTCTAATCAAAACTTACCGTGACAGTCACACGACTCTAAACACAACTTACCGTGACTGTCACACGACTCTTGTGACAACATACCGTGACTGTCACACGACTCTTGTCACAACATACCGTGACTGTCACACGACTCTTGTCACAACATACCGTGACTGCTACACGGCTCTAATCACAACTTACCGTGACTGCCACAACGTCTAAACAGACTTCCACAAGACTTCCTTATTGAAGAGGCAATTCTTCCTGACAACTTTACCAAGATTTCATGTAGGCAAAATACGAACTTCCAAGCAAATTGGACATAACTTCAAGAGCATTTGACAACAGCTTCGTCAACATATTGCAATACTTTTCACGTTTGTGTCCAGACAGTCCTTAAACACAGACCTACACTTCAGCAGATACCAACGGAATTCACACAAACTATTAAAATACGATCAATCAACTAGCGTGAAACTTTTAACTGGACCTACCAAGTCTTTAACACATCTTCCCTGTGGACAGTCTCCTGCACAGTGCGCCGTCAACACTTCTGAAAGATTGACAACTTCATACTGGTGCTCCCAAACAACCTAATGTGATGAAGAATGGTACAACTCATCGATCGCCTATGTTGTCAAGTGGCTCTGTGATCAACGTAACAGTCTTTCCATCCCTTGGTAGATGATCAACCTCGCGTTGTGTGTATAATCTAGCGTTCTTAAAACATCACATTGAGTTCTTCCCAAACTTTGTTGTTTAACGCCACACTCCGCATTATTCCGGTCTGTAAATAATCGAGTCTGGACCAGACAATCCAGCGATGGACATAAGCATCGACCCACGCAATTGGGATACGATGAAATGCAACAACCGAGTCAGCTAGCCTTACCACCCGATCCCGTTAGTCGCCTTTTACGACAAGCATAGTCGCCTTTTATGGTAAGCATGAGTTTTTGAAGACCTATTCTACCCTTCCTCGCGTGTCTCTTGCAGAACTCCAAGAAGCGGTTTGTAGATAGGATTCTTCTTATTGTCATACATAATATGTGAACGAAAGAATTATGTAAGCGAATATAGCGTCGTAACGAGTAATGTCAAATACTTCATTCATTGACGTAAATACATATTTCTGACCCGTGAAGATCCGGGGTAGAATAAGTCTTCAGCATCCCATGTTTGCCGTAAGAGGCGACTATGCTTGTCGTAAGAGGCGACTAACGGGATCGGGTGGTCAGCATCGCTGATGTGTTTAATGCATGTCATCGTATCCCAATTTAGTGGAGACCCGTGAAGATCCGGGGTAGAATAGGTCTTCAGCAACCCATGCTTGCCGTAAAAGGCGACTATGCTTGTCGTAAAAGGCGACTAACGTTATGGGGTGGTCAGGATCGCGGACTTGGTTGATGCATGTCATCGTATTGTATTGCGTGGATCGATGCTCATGATATCAATCACTGGATTGTCTGATGCAGACTTGATTATTTACAGACCGCCGGGATATAGCTGGAATAATGCTGCGTTCGTCGTTACGCAACAAACAAACCATCAAACAAAAAATAGTTATTTTTGCTCTAAGGATGTGGGATATTGCAAAGCGCAGACAGGCATGTTCAAACTGATATCAGAGCAAGTCTCCTCTTAAAGTATGGCTCGATCTTTAAACTGACAGGCCGGGTCGCCTCCATGGCCTAGTAGATACAGCGTCTGCACCAATAGACCTTGCGAGATGGTACTTATTGTTACCCAGTCTGACGCTCGGTGTAGATACAAGGTCTCGGCTCGGATTCAGTATACTGTACCTGAGTGAGATACCCATGTTAAACTCCGGCATTGTATATATCAGATGGGTAGCACAGGCACCCATGCACCCACGCGCACGCACGCAAACACACACACACACACACACACACACATGACACACACACACACACACGACACACATATACGGCGTTAAACCCCATTTCACCTCACCTCACTGACACTCCATGACATAACTGAAATACTGTTCATAGCATCGTTAAACCTCACTTACTCACACCTTCGTACAACTATCTGTGATATTGTTTCGTACAAACGCTGACATTCACAAACGTGCCCACTTTAACTTTAGAAAGATGGCATTTTCAGATACAAGGTCGCATATGAACAGCAAGCATGTCTTATTAGGGAACAATATATGCTTAGCACAAGACAACTTCTTAAACTGCGAGCATGAGACATGTTCTCAACGAAGGTTGATAATGGCAGCGACTTGAGCTCGTTATGGGCGAGAGTCCCCAACACGGGGTACCTGTCGCGTGACACGCCCTTCTCACTGCCTGGGGGACCAACACTATCTACAAAGATGTTTGCCGACTGAGTGATGTGAAGGAAATTCTCAAGTGGCGACAATTGGTATATTTTCCTCGACCTCCACGTTATGCACGTGCCGAAGTATCAATGCACGTGCAAACTGTAGCGGTGATGCTGGTGGGCGCTGCAGGGGGTCCTAGTTTGGCGGCTGCGCAGCAGGAAGTGGGTCGGGGAAGACGTCAGTTCCGCGGTGAATAGAAGTGACTCTTCTAATTGCTTGTTTTGTTTCATGGGGATCTTTTGTTTAGGTGAAGAAAATGTTTGACGGTTGTTTGCACTTATTAAATCTCTGCTGTAATTAAAATCCCCCTTCAAGCCTTTCTGAAACCGGTCTTCCGGTGTTTACATGCTTGTCTCCGTGATGAGGAAGACGGACTTTAATTGGATTGGTATGAAGAGCACACATGATAACGACCACGTGGCGGGCGGGCGGGTAGGTTGACGTTTGTGTGATGTCACTGAAGAATGACCGGAGAAAATTATTCTATCAATTCAAACAATTGAAAATATATGTAAAATGTACACCACGCTCCAAAATCAACCATAGGCCATATTGTCAAACAAAGTTATCACCTGTGTTGGATGTTGGCTTAAAATGAAACAAACAAGAAATGGTTATTCAATTGTAAAGTATATGATACTGGTGTCAGAATTGTGTTTTGGTACTTTAGTGAGCAGTCTGCGGCGACTGTTTCCAGCTTATTAACGTTTTGAATTTTTTTGTATGGTTTTGGTCAAATCCAATTATCAAGTGTATACTTTCTTTTGCCCGACAGAAACCCCACCTTCAGAAAAAAACTATTCCAGATATAATGGAATGTGAATTACCACATTTAGATCATACGTCAATATAAACATTTGTTATTCCGGGAGATATTGCTAGAATATTGATACCAGCGGCGTAAATCATAATCACTCACTTACTGACTACTGTTTGTTTGTTTGTTTGTTTGTTTGTTGTTTAACGCCGCACTATTCCAGCTACATGACGGCGGTCAGTAAATTATCGAATCTGGACCAGACAATTTAGTGATCGATATCAAGAGCATCGATCTACGCAATCGGGACAAGATGACATGCTGTTTGATTGTTTGTTTATTTGTTGTTTAACGCAGCACTAAGCAATATTCCAACTATATGACGGCGGTCTGTAATTAATCGGGTCTGTACAAGACAATCCAGTGATTAATATCATGAGCATCGATCCACGCAATTGGGATCGATGAGATGCATCAACCAAGTCAGCGAGCCTGACCACCCTATCCCGTTAGTCGCCTCTTACGACAAGCATGGGTTGCTACTGAATATAGGAACATTAAGTGTTAGATTTAATGTTGATCCCGATGTTGTGGTTGACAGGTGGCATCTGATGACAGATTCATATTTTGACGAAAATCACGAAACCACGTGAGTCTGGAAGTATACTTACACAGAAAATTCACACGACCCTGAAGCAATTCATTCATTGCAGGTTTACATTAACAGTTTAAACCGGGATTCGAACCCATGTGTTTCTTGCATAGTCGCCTTTTATGGTAAGCATGAGTTTTTGAAGACCTATTCTACCCTTCCTCGCGTGTCTCTTGCAGAACTCCAAGAAGCGGTTTGTAGATAGGATTCTTCTTATTGTCATACATAATATGTGAACGAAAGAATTATGTAAGCGAATATAGCGTCGTAACGAGTAATGTCAAATACTTCATTCATTGACGTAAATACATATTTCTGACCCGTGAAGATTCCGGGGTAGATTAGGTCTTCAGCAACCCATACTTGCCGTAAAAGGCGGCTATGCTTGTCGTAAAAGGCGAATAACGGGATCGGGTGGTCAGGCTCGATAAATGTCATCGATCCCAATTGCGTAGATCGATGCTCATGATGTCAATCACTGGATTGTCGGGTCCAGACTCGATTATTTTACAGACCGCCAGGATATAGCTGGAACATTGCTGAGTGCGGCGTTAAACAACAAACAAACAAACAAACATAACAAAATTGGGCTTTTGTTGGATGTCAACTCTGAGCGTCGGAACGCGCGCTTTACTTAAGAATGTCAAAACAAAACCTTCCAAAATCAATTTTAAATAGAGATGATTTATAATATTCAACTCCGTCAAGTTTTATTTAATCTCAATCTCTATAATAAACAAGGCTGATTAATTAACTGTGTAAATATATCTATCAGGAACACCATGTACAAGTACACAGAAAATATCAATTAAGTCAAGTATCGCGGGAACACCATCAGTGAAATGACGACACACCGTCGGAACAAAGCGATTTCATTAATTACCTCCCCTGTCGAAAAGTCTCTCCTCTCGGCAGCGCCAATCAGCGATCGTCATCGCTCCTCCACACACCACGTCTCAGCAGCTCCTCACACCGCCGGTGCCAATGAGAGCCACATAAGAGATAGGGGCAGGAGAGGGAAGTCGAGGGGACACGTGACTCGCGCTCACCCCCCGGGGAGTGGGGAGGAGAGATAGGCGCCTGGGGGTGGAGGTACATGGTGACGATAGTGTCAGGCTTCTCACTACCCGGGGCTGTGTTCTTGTTTGGCGTTTACTCATTCATCGTCTTCCGACCGGACGGGCTGAGGCGCTGGTGTTTGGCTCAAGAGACAATAATTGGCCTGTTATGACGGTTTGACTTCTGATCTAGTCACGATACAATACTGTCTCTTGCCCTAGTACAACTCAAGTGTGAAAGCGAGATCTAGACCAGTTGCTCGTGGCCATTGCTCCTACCCGAAGAGGAAGACCAGCCGAAACACCGAGAAAATACACGCCCCTCGCGACATCAATGTACTAAAAGAAGTTTTTATGAATGTGTTTTCCAGTTTAGTGACATGTGTATTCTCAAAATTTCAAAGGGTGATAGTGTTGCGTTTATCACGTGACCTACCGTGTGACGACCGCAGGAATTCCTTCATAGCGATATTTTAAAAATATATTTTATGTTTGTTCAAGTCTTTGAAAGGCATTTAGAAGCGATACACAGACGGAAGAGAATTTTTAAAGGCATTTAGAAGTTAAGTTTCGACCTTTTGTTATCTTATTTCGCCTATCAGAGCCCATTATCTGTTGGTTTTCTTGTTAAGTTTACACCTTTTGTTATCTTATTACTTTCGTATTTTTACATGAACATATATATGCTCTCTGACTCATAGCATTCATTCAACTGATGAAGGAGTAAGCATATACTCCGAAACGTTGTGTTCCTCATAATAAAGAAGTTGACATCCATAAATTCTCTTCCTTTATGTTTCTTGTTCGACCCCAGTCGGCACTATTCCAGCTACGTCACGACGTTCTTTCAATAATTGCATCTTGGACAGACAAACCAGTGGTTGATATTATGAGCATCAACCTATGTGGTAGCATGTCCTGCCTAACCAGTAGTACCCCAACACTCACATTTTGCACAAAAAAGAGTCTGATTGTTGCCTGAAGCCACATGGAACTCTTTTTTTTATTATTTATTATTTTACTATTTCTTTTTTGGAGTATAGAAACAATAAGTTTACAGTATATAGTTTACATGAATCTTAAACACATACAAGTTACAAAGCATATGTATTAATAATAACAAACAAAGCTTTTTCTGTCAGGATCTTTGTTGGATTATGTAAGTTCGTGGGTTTAGTCGAACAGATGGTGACTGAGTGACAGATTTTGTAAACTGTGTATTTACATTGTGAAAATGATATATTTCTGTCGATGTAATATGAGTTGGTTATTTCTTGTTTAATGTGTTGGATATTTGGTAGGGAGTCGGAAATGTTTGATCTGAATATGTTTTGTTTTGTTACAGTTATAATATGATTTGAAACATCATTTCGTTTTGCTTGATATCCTAATAAAATTGTCAATTTTGGAAATTTTAGTTCTATTCCTGTTTTGTCTTTGATCCATTTTGCAAGGTTGTTGCAGACATGTTTTACAATTTCCAACTCAAAGAACATGTGCATTAAGGTTTGTTTTTCTCGTTTACAAAAAATACAAAGAAATTATTCTTTATTTCCCATTTTGTACAGTAACTGGTTTGTATAAATCTATGAGGACACGTTATATCTGTGGGGACTACGATTAATCATTTGCCAATCCGTCATGTTAAGGGCAAGATCTAGTTCCACCTGGCAGAACTCATGCCACACGACGGATGGCCCCCCAAAAAGTCTTGACTAGACAATCCCGCATCATGACAGCGCATCTACTGATCCTGTTGAGGGAGTGAGTGATTTAATGAATGAGTATGGTTTTACGCCGTTCTCTGCAATATTCATGCTATATCACAGTGGGGGACACCAGAAATGGGCTTCACACATTGTATCCATGTGGGGAATCGGTGAACGCTTTTGTCACTAGGCTATCCACCGCCTGGTTGATTCTACTGAGAAAAAAATGTTAATTTTGAATGACGTATGCTGTATACACGTGCAGAGATTTGGGACAGTTTTAAAGTCTCGGCCCAAACATTTCTTTCGTAGAAACGTTACAAGTATGTTAGTAATGGCCCGTAACCTCTAATGAATAACAACTTCATTTATGTATTGACAGTGTTCAGATGAACCCACCACCCCCCCAACCCCAATCATTACAGTTTAAAGACGCGGCAACCCAGTGGCGGAATTGAAGATAACCTAAAAAATGAAATATACAACGGACGCATCATTCTCCTCATATAGACGTGAAATTTAACCCCAAAAATAATCACACAAAACTAAAGTGTTTGGTTTGTGTATTGAATAATGTCGCATTCAATTGTTGTTTAAGCAATTATCCAAAGTGTCATTGTGGACAGTTATATGCAAATGTGTGTCAATTATTTTTTTGCATGTAAATATTTTATGTACAATGTATATAGAATACAGGAAGTAGAACAAATTGTTAATGACAATGCTTGTTGATTTAATTTGTTATTACGTGGTAACGCAGAGGTAACAATGAAATAAATAAACATATATTCAAGGCAGTACACGATTTGATTGAGTCGTTATTGTAAATATGTCTTCTTATTTTATGCAATCCCTCTGTTTTCTACTTCCTTATTTATTGATGTAACTATATTGTTTGTAAATGTGATTGGAAGAAGGGTTTTCTAAGTTGTCACATCTGGTGCCCAATCCTTTTCATGCTTTTGTGAATATAATATGTTTTAACTAAACTATCCCATGAGAATGGCATGGCCGATGTTTTCTGATAACCGTAAAATCTCGCCTCCAACAATGCCTTAAAGTGTCACCATCTCGTCTTCGATAAAGCCTTATTGTGTCACCATCTCGCCTTCAACAATGCCTTACAGTGTCACCATCTCGCCTTCAACAATGCCTGACTATGTCACTATCTCGCCTTCAACAATGCCTGACTATGTCACCATCACGCCTTCAACAATGCCTGGCTATGTCACCATCTCGCCTTCAACAATGCCTGACTATGTCACCATCTCGCCTTCAACAATGCCTGACTATGTCACCATCTCGCCTTCAACAATGCCTGACTATGTCACCATCACGCCTTCAACAATGCCTGACTATGTCAAGATCTCGCCTTCAACAATGCCTGACTATGTCACCATCTCGCCTTCAACAATGCCTGACTATGTCACCATCTCGCCTTCAACAATGCCTTACTATGTCAAGATCTCGCCTTCAACAATGCCTGGTTATGTCACCATCTCGCCTTCAACAATGCCTTACTATGTCAAGATCTCGCCTTCAACAATGCCTGGTTATGTCACCATCTCGCCTTCAACAATGCCTTACTATGTCACCATCTCGCCTTCAACAATGCCTTACTATGTCAAGATCTCGCCTTCAACAATGCCTGGTTATGTCACCATCTCGCCTTCAACAATGCCTTACTATGTCACTATCTCGTTGCGCCATGACAGAATTTTACACACCATTTTGTCTTCGACAATACTGTATGCCTGACTATACCACCACCCAGCTGACTTTACATGATTGTATACCCCAACAGCCTTTAACAAAGCCTTTCTTTGTCATTATCTTGTCTCCAAGAAGGAGTTACCTCGTCAACACATCGCTGCCTTTAGAATATTGTGTACACTGTAACATATGCTTCAATATGTTTAACTTCCTATGCAGCATTCAACAATGAGCTACTGTTACTATGTAGCTATCGTCAGAGAGTATGTACACACATCCGCACAGATATTGATCGTGAGAGATGACTGGCGGGGATGAAATCTCGCGTGACTTCACCTTGCCGTGGGACATGTTTCTCCTGCTTTATGTTACGAAAGACATAACATGAGAAATGTCTAAAACGAATTAACAATCAAATTGGTTATCAACTAATTCTGTATTAGTGAATCCAAAGTATTGCACAGACAGGCCGTATGTCATCGAGGAAGGTGACAACATTTGTTTAGGCTTAATAAAGATTGCTTATTTCCAAAGGGTAATGTTACATTCTAATGCTCTTCCAACCTTTTCTATCGCTTTAAGTTAACTTAACGATCTATTTATCTCTGTCTGTTAACAATATATCTTGTTGGCGGTATATCACAGATAGTCATGCACTTTTTGTCAGAGTTCGCACGCTCTTGCTCTCGGCGGCCTTTCACCCCCCTGTTCTCGGCGGTCTGTCACACTCCTGTCCTCGGCGGTCTGTCATACTCCTGTTCCCGGCGGTCTGACACGCTCCTGTTCTCGATGGTCTGTCACGCTCCTGTTCTCGGCGGTCTGTCACGCTCCTGTTCTCGGCGGTCTGTCACGCTCTTGTTCTCGGCGGTCTGTCATACTCCTGTTCTCGGCGGTCTGTCATACTCCTGTTCTCGGCGGTCTGTCACGCTCCTGTTCTCGGCGGTCTGTCACGCTCCTGTTCTCGGCGGTCTGTCACGCTCTTGGTCTCGGCGGTCTGTCACGCTCCTGTTCTCGGCGGTCTGTCACGCTCTTGGTCTCGGCGGTCTGTCATACTCCTGTTCTCGGCAGTCTGACACGCTCCTGTTCTCGGTGGTCTGTCACGCTCCTGTTCTCGGCGGTCTGTCATACTCCTGTTCTCGGCGGTCTGTCGCGCTCCTGTTCTCGGCGGTCTGACGCGCTCCTGTTCTCGGCGGTCTGTCATACTTCTGTTCTCGGCGGTCTGTCGCGCTCTTTGTCTCGGCGGTCTGTCGCGCTCCTGTTCTCGGCGGTCTGTCACGCTCCTGTTCTCGGTGGTCTGTCACGCTCCTGTTCTCGGCGGTCTGTCACGCTCCTGTTCTCGGCGGTCTGTCGCGCTCAAGTTCTCGGCGGTCTGACACGCTCCTGTTCTCGGCGGTCTGTCATACCCCTGTTCTCGGCGGTCTGTCGCGCTCCTGTTCTCGGCGATCTGTCGCGCTCTTGGTCTCGGCGGTCTGTCGCGCTCCTGTTCTCGGCGGTCTGTCACGCTCCTGTTCTCGGCGGTCTGTCACGCTCCAGTTCTCGGCGGTCTGTCACGCTCCTGTTCTCGGCGGTCTGTCATGCTCCTGTTCTCGGCGGTCTGTCACGCTCTTGGTCTCGGCGGTCTGTCATACTCCTGTTCTCGGCGGTCTGTCACGCTCTTGGTCTCGGCGGTCTGTCATACTCCTGTTCTCGGCAGCCTGACACGCTCCTGTTCTCGGTGGCCTGTCACGCTCTTGTTCTCGGCGGTCTGTCACGCTCCTGTTCTCGGCGGTCTGTCACGCTCCTGTTCTCGGCGGTCTGTCACGCTCCTGTTCTCGGCGGTCTGTCACGCTCCTGTTCTCGGCGGTCTGTCACGCTCCTGTTCTCGGCGATCTGTCACACTCCTGTTCTCGGCGGTCTGTCACGCTCCTGTTCTCGGCGGTCTGTCATACTCCTGTTCTCGGCGGTCTGTCGCGCTCCAGTTCTCGGCGGTCTGACAGGCTCCTGTTCTCGGCGGTCTGTCATACTCCTGTTCTCGGCGGTCTGTCGCGCTCTTGGTCTCGGCGGTCTGTCGCGCTCCTGTTCTCGGCGATATGACACGCTCGTGTTCTCGGCGGTCTGTCACGGTCCTTTTGTCAGCATCTATCACAGAGAAGCACCTTACTTAAAGCTTCTCTCCTGAACAGCTTTGCAACAATGTTAAATTTGACGTTGATACGAAACTGTATTCTTGAAATGGCGTAAACACTGACTGACTTCTTTCTCATTCCTAGGAAACCTCCAGGGAATGCCCTTACATGACTAAATACAGAAGCGTTGTTTCTGATCATTCGGCGTTTTAGTATACTTTAGTCACAGAGTTCGACTGAATGTTCGTGCACGAATATCCTCGCTGCGACCCATCCTAAAGAACAAAACGATGAAATGAACATCCAAACTTTCGACTCGATCCCTGCCTACACTAAGAGTGATAGTCTACAGTAATCTATTAATTTACCTCAGTATCTATGTGTCTCATCCTTATAATCACCTTTCAGTGATCGGCCAACTGACCAATGATGACAACAAATTCAGTAAGAACTTCGGAAATCCAATCTCCGACGTTAATTCAGTTTGGACCTCACTCTATGAAGGTTCACACTCCAATGAACTCACACAAAGTGAAAGTAAATTCTTAATTGTCTTTTTGATAAGTTATGATGAAATATCCGTTTATTGTCATGCTCAAACAGATTTGTGTGTTTGTTTGTTTAACGCAGTAATCCAATGTTTAACATCATGAGCATCGATCTAGGCAATTGGGATACGATGACATGCATCAACCAAGTCAGTGAGCCTGACCCTCCGATCCCGTTAGTCGCCTCTTACAACAAGCATAGTCACGTTACGACAGCATGGGTTACTGAAGATCTACTATAAACCGGATCTTAATGGGTCCAGAGAGATGCACAGTACCTATGTCGCCTTTCACTGCTCCATTCGAGGGTACGGCAGTGTGGAACGGAAAATGTGAGGTGTGACTAACACTGTGATATCTATTTTGAAAAATGCTTGTTAGTTCAGTTAGAAGACTGTCAAACTTTAAAACCAATTGGTCCATATCATATCATAATTATTATTAGTATTCATTTATCGTTATATCTATATGAGCAATGCTAGTTTTCCTTGAAGTATATGACATCACGAGACATACAGAAATTGTCCACAGAAGTTCTGGTCACTTAAAAATATTTCTTAGTTTATATATTTGAGAAACATTCATCATCTCAGTGTTCAATTAACATCTCCAGCAATGAGGACTGATTCATTGTTGATGTGAGTGTGTTATTTAAATCGAACAAAAGGACACTGGACCTTTTTAATATTTATTTTACATCCAGCTGTTGACTTTTCAGCCAAAATTGAGTTAAGATGAAGTACAAATTCTAACTTTGACAATTTCAACACAAATACTGATTTTAAGCCAGATACGGGAAGACCAGATTAATCAGATATAGAGGGTTGTTCAAAAGCCGGATTTTAAGAATTATTCGTTGTTGTTTTTTGTGGGCAATATGGACACCTTAAAAGTGGTATTCATGTTTTATTCAGGATTATTTACATTGACATTTTTAACAGAAAGTTTCACAAAGAACAACATCTAGCTTATAAAGGCTTTGTTGATCATATGTAATGTAAAATGAAATATATGGATATTCATAATATATCCTTCTGGTGAGATGGTTCGCTGGAGTATCGCTGCTAATGCTGACGAACTGCTTTGTGTATGAGAAGAACGCTTGAAGACATGAAGAACGGTTGGATTTTTAAATATGTCAGAACATATATTGCATGTTTATATTTAGTAAAATATTACCTTGTTCTATCTATGTACATACGATCTGAGACCATATAATTCGTATGTACATAGATAGCACAAGGTAATATTTTACCTAATATTAACATGCAATATATGTTCTGACATATTTAAAAATCCAACCATTGTATCTATTATATGGTCTCTGATACGATGTACTGTAAACCTACACGAGACAGTGACGGAACGTGATGGGAGAGCGAACTTGTGAGAAAAAGGTATAGATTTTTCATTGATTGTGTAAACCATTCGAATACATCGGAAACTCGTTTAATCTTGAGACATTCATTGTATTTATCTGCCTGTATTACCTAAAAACATCACTATTTCTTTTGTTTTGCACAAATGCATTCATTTAACCATTTTACTTGTCTATTCGTAGTTGGCAGGGGTTAGGTACTCATCTTAGATGACTTCCTGAAAGGTAATACTATTATCATTTCACAGCATTCACACATTCATACTAAAGGTTAAATTCAAAAGGTTACCGCCCGTTTTAAAACAATACTGATCACTCAATACGTACACTGGCAGCACTTTTGTATTACAGTATGCCGAGCATTTGGGCAAGAAAAAACAAGAAGACTCGAATCGTTGTTATAATCAGCACCAAAAATGACTGCAACGACAAACACCAATGTAAAGTTGATTGCAACCAAGTTTTCCCAACATGTAACCATCCTATATCCGATGTAAAGATGCTTTGGAAAACAATGAAGCTCTGAACCTCTGAAACAAGATTACGGTATTATTTCTGTCATATTTCCATCCCCTTCCCACAACCTTCCCCTCAAAATGATAGAAAGAAAATGGAAATGCTTGGCCCGAAGCGCAACTACAGACACTACGGAGCTATCGATCAATGGATGACTTAATGTCAGTTACAGGTTCATTGGTCAAATGTAAATAGGTTAACCATAACCCTCGCGATATTTTGGTGTGTTTGGCAGGGTTTCTTGAAGTAATAAAAAAATTGTTTTAGTAAAATATTCCTTTCTGAAACCCGCTGCTTTTATATTTTTATCCATTTCAAGCCAAATGCGTCGTCACTTTCTAAAATAACCCCCATGACAGCAGCAAGAAAAAATCCCTAAAATTATTAGGGACATTCTTTTTATAAATACAAATATAAAATATTGTTCTAAATGGGAGATACAAGACCACTGTTTAGAAGAGAGTTGAATAAAACGTGTTGGTATGGCACATAAATAGTATAGTAGTTTTCGGGGAACATATCCGATGCCACTGTCGATGGTGAGTTGTCTGATTCCAAATTGCTGATTTTGGCCTTATGATCTTCGGAAACATATAAAAATAACAACTTGGTACGTGTAATACAATCATGCCGACTTTTCATTTATAATTACTCAAAAAGAGGTTTTCGATTCTCGATTGAGTTAACCGATTATCACCATACGCATCAAGGGACGTATCCGTGAATATATGAGGTTTAAGTCCACAAATATCCTCACAATCTCTCGTAAGAATAAGAACATTAACCGCCATCCACTAATATATATTTTTCGTATCAGAGGAGAAACAGGTTTAAGGTTTGAGATATGTATTCGGTTTTTTTACGTTAAATCATTCATTTTGTGTAATAGGCCCATATTTATATAAATATGATGTGTGTATACCGAAATAAAGAGAATGTGTATAGGCCATAAACCTTCATTCAATATTTTGGTTGTCTTTTTGCAGTGGGTGTTGGCTATGAGAATGGCTACTCATTCTAAGATGACCTCCAGAAAGGGAATGTTTTTTTCTGTTTCAAAACATAGAAATAGTTGTTTGCATCATTATTAACAACAGTGTGTAAGTTGCTGACTTCAACATTCACTTCGTCAGAATGCAATTGTAGAATTGTTGACTTCCATTACCGCTTTGTTAATATCGAATTACAGATTCCTCTCTTACTATTATCAATATTAATATTCCATATTTATGCAATTGGGTCCAACAAGCTTGTGGAGGTTGCGGGTCAGGGATTTTTGTTTGAAAATAATTTGTTTCAGAAAACGATTGTCCTCAAGCTTTAATCCCCCCACCCCCATCCCCCCAAAAAATAAAAATAAATAAATAAATAATAATAATAATAATAATAATAATAATAATTATGATAATAATAATAATAATAACAAAAACAACAATAATAATAATAATTTGCACTTTGGATATGCTAGTGATTCTAAAACGTTGTTGTCAAAATAAAAACAAAAACATCGGTTCGACCATTCTGTAAAACAAATATCCTATCTCTATCCGCCCGTTCCCCTTACCCCTTATATTAAATCCCTAAATATTTAAATATTTCTCATCCTCAAGTTAACTTTCTGCCAGACCATCAAAGACGTTAAAATCTCAACATATGTGATACGCGGGCCGGGTTTTAATAGACATTAGGAAGTTAATACAATCGTGTCTTATCCTAAATTTCATCATAGTCGAATCACAACAAAATTACTTAAACCCCTGTAAATCGCCAGTACTGTGATTTAAACCTGATAGGATATGTTTGGGTGTTCAATCTGTGAATTGCTGGATTAACACAAATTAAAATGTGTGAAATAGCCAAAGACTCTTTAGGTGAAAGGTTCATTAATCGCCAAAATAGCCCGACAAATGTTGATATGTTGATGGTAGCCTGATAAAGCATGCAGAGGAGGTAGATTTACCTGCCGCCCTCCCCCGTCTCGGGTACCGCCCGTGTGTCCCCGACCCCAGTGTCACCGCCACGCCCCCATCCCCCGTGCACCCGTGTATCTGATTCCTGTGATAGGCCACCCTGAAGAGTAATAATCCTCTTGAATGCCTTCAATGGTGGTAATAGAGTGTCTGTCCACATGTTTACTTCCTAGCATGTGTTGTGAACAACATCGCCCTTCGCGCGCAACACGTGCGCGCACGTGTGGACGTCGTCACGAGTTCGTCAAAGTGTGTAATTTGTCTTGAGAAGCATAAGAAACCGTATCATCTACAAAAAGCCAGGCGCTGTGACAGCTCTGTGATGTTGAAAGTCATCGACTCATTTCGTGGGGTTGTAAATTCAGCACCGTATTCCATATATGGCTTCTCAGACGACACGCTGCCAAGATGGCTTGTGTTCAGTTTCAAAGTGATTTCCTCGCTTTTTCTTGGATTCGCCCCATCAACCAATCAGAAGTGTCGTTTGTGGCTTCTCCAATCTCATTAGCCAATAAGCTGGTAATGAAAGCCTCCAGAGAACCCACAAGCTTCCCTTGCTGCAGATTGAGGAGGCACAAATAAAAAGATGGCGAAACCTTAGATCTGCACATGCGCGCTATAACCCTGCGGCGGACGGCGATAGCTTTTAAATCACTGTCGTCTCAATTTTCGATGTGTACCAGGTATTGATGACTGGCCGTCTTATTTAAACACCACACTCAATTAAAAGATGGACTCATTTGCAAGACGTTACTTTGGCCGGTCAGCACACCAAACCAAGGTAAGGCCACCGTTTCACATGTGTTTGTAAAGTTCGTATTTCTTTCATAAATCTAGTTCCAAAAATCGGCTACAAAAATTGTTAAACGGCTATACACTGATAGCTTGCAATTCAAATGCCAAACATATTTAAAGACACATGTACTGATATTTGACAAATTTAAGTTCGCTAACCATCGAATATGCGTGGCTGAATTTAGAAATAGTTTGATTAAATTTTTCAACAGTTCACAAATCCTTTCGCACCCTTCTTCGGTGATATCAGCCGTTGAACGTCCTTAATTTAGTGATTTTAAAAATTGAATGTTTATTCTTAATTCTTACGGCAACTCACAAAGTATTTACAAATTATATTCAACATTCCACACAAAAATACCTGTACTAACAGGAGTGTCTCAATATAGAGAGGGTTAAGATAGTGAAATGATACTGTTTTACGTATTTATAAATTTTACTGTTTAGTAATATTTGAACTCTTAGCAGTGTCAGTAAGATTTAAAATATTTTCATATTGATGTACTTTCAATTGTTGAATATATTTTTTTCAGAATTTCAATGGAACCGGCATATGTGACCACCTCTAACTATTCCGATGTTTGGCGATCTAGTCCGAGCAGGCACTCGGTATCCCCCGAGTCCCCCCGATCATTCACGGAGTTGAATATGAACACCCTGTCCATGCCATCGTTTGAGTTCGACCAGTTTCCCAATGTGTTTTCATTTTCGCCCTGTCCACCTGGCTACAAGTAGGTACACTTATCGATACATTATCGATACCTCATCAATACCTCATCGATACCTCGTCCTTTTCAGAAATATGATCAAAGTTTAAGAGAAGCATTACTATTTATGAATAGTTTCAATCAATATAAAAATGTTTTTGCAATGAAGTATATGGTAGCTGTGTGAAATGTGAATATGGGTATAAAAATATATATTATATCATAAACTAATAAAACCAATGATGATACATATAGTAGGTTTATTAAACTTGTTTGGTTACAAAACTATAAATCTCCTCCACACATGGAAAGACTTCGGGAATACCAGTAGTCTTTAAACTTAGTACTCTGAAATTCTTGAACAATTTTTTTAATTGCAATGTGCACATCGCTACAGAATATCTTACATTTGAATTATTTAGATTATATTTTATGATATAGTCCTGTGAATGACTAAAGTGTCGGTTGTCCGTTGCCAGCATTCTGTACCGTCGATGATTAAATGATCGCAGGTGTTTTACTGTTTGATACAAATAACATATCATTTGTTAGTTATATTTGCAATTTACTGCGTCATAGTTTAATGCAGAAAATATCCTCTACAACGGAAAGCTGTGAAATGATACTTTTATTTTTGAAACATCATCTGGACGCGCAGGTGCGCTGCTTGTAGCGCGTCATTGTAAAAAACAACCTGAATCAGTTTTACAAATATATACGCTGTTTTCGAATTTCAATTTCATGGCTATTTTTAAATTGTGCTTTAAGTTTATCTAGTTATTTCCCTACCTTATGTGTCAAGCATATATATAAATATAATCCCGGGAGACGCACTGATTGTTGATAATTTGCTCTTCAGTATACAGTCTTAGAATACCAACCAGGTTCACAGAACCTCTATAAAAAGAGAACAATAATTCCTTTCGAAGTTGGTACATGTGGATATGTTAAAAAATAATTATCCCCCCCCCCCCCCCCCCCCCCCCCCCCACGAAAAAAACCCAAAACAACAACAAACAAACAAACAACAAAACACAATAAAAACAACAACAAAACACATCCTAAACTAATATCGACAGTCCTGATATGTATTACTTTATAAAGATAGATATTTATGTTATATTTTATTTGGAATAAAAGAGTAGGTTTTTTTTGTTATAACGAACGTAACGAGATGGTGACCTTGCGACGTCATTGTCTAGAGAAATTAAAAAAACCGAAGTATTTATTGTATCTATTTTAAATGTGGTTTATATTTTTGTTGGGTTTAGCATTTACCGTTCCTTATTTTTGTTTAAAGAAATTACCCATTTTTCATCCGTTGTTTCATAAAACAAATTAATATGTTCTTCGCGCAGAACAACTATCAGTCTCTGAAATGGTTTTGAAAATATATATTTTAATTTTTAACACTCGTGCTATATTATACTACAGGGGACATGCGTGACGGCATCTTGTCTTCATGCTCGGCGCAATACATATACTCCCCTAGTATATGTTCAAATATAATATCCACGGTAAAAGTTCAGATATTCATTATAACATAGAGGCAATGAATATTGGGTAAATATCCACCTTATAACTTATAGTCTACGATTGAAGTATTTTGAGCTAATCACATGTGCCCACTTCCTGTTGTATTGTTGACCTTATAAAATATTGTTGGTTCGTTTGAATAATGTATCCAAGGCTACAATTCTATATATCATCTTATCTGATCGTGAAAATGTCTACATTATTTTCCCGAAAAGATAAACCAGAAGAATATATAATTGATAATTGTTTAACAAAGAAATCTATCCGGATATTGACAGCGTCTAATATTGTGTTGCATTTTCTTCTTAAATGCGAAAACGGCCATAGAATATGTATTTTGCACAAGCAAACAATTATATGTATACGTAATAAAGCAGGCATTATCAAGTAATAATCATAAAGCAATGAAATAATGCTGACACCCCATATTGGTTGTCCTGTCCATATATTGAATTATTATTGATATTGTATTTAGCACATTAATTTTACTCGCCATTAAACTAGCAGTAGCTACATTCTCCACATACATTATCCGAGAAAAACGTCGTTTTTGTATTTGTATGAAGTACATTTCAATTGTGAAAGGCTCAAATGCATATTTAGCGCGTTGAAGGCTCCTGTGCCCACCAAAACGACAAGAACGTTGCTCCAACCATTGCCGTGTTGTATCACAGACGGGTTGAACACGACTCAATGTTCCAATCTAGTTTGCGATTTTGAAATAGGAGAGACGAGAATACGTTTGTTTATAAAGAGATCTTACTGTCCTCTCATAGATAAATCCTTCCATCTTTATCGAAACAATCCTTCTATTGCGTATTGCCAAAAATCAAGGGGATATATAGCTAGTGTGCCTCTATCTAATATATTTATTATTAATAATATACATGTTATACGGACAGAGTGTGAATAATAATATTGTGATGTCATAATACTTTATTATTGTATGTTATAAAATATATATGTGTGTGTTATACGGATACAGTGTTGAATGATACATATTGTAATGGCATATTCATTTTTATAATACGATGTTATTCATATGTTATAATATTAATATTTATACGTTATCATTTTATAATACATAAGCTATACACAGGTTAAAATGTTACACACGTGCCATATTGTTGGACGCATGTTTACCATCATACACAGTTTATGATGTTACACGTTATTCTTTTCTATACACATGTTACAATTTTATACACATATACGTGTTATAATAGTATATTCATAATTAATATATGTCATAATATTATTGATAGTTACACAGATGCAAGATGAATTATTTAATAAAACATATGCAAGATTACATTATACACGCGCAAGATGCACACTATTACATTATACAGATGCAAGATGCAAAATATTAAAGTAGACAGATGCAAGATGCAAAATATTACAGTAGACAGATGCAAATGCGGAATGTTACAGTAGACAGAGCATCAAACAGCACATATACAAGCAGCATAGAAACCGATTCCTTGACGGGAGCTAAAATTTGACAAAACAACAATCTCAGCGTTAGTCTAAACTTGTTATACTACTGTTTATGGCGGATCCTGCCATGTTTATATAATAAACGTAAGCAACTAAGTTGCTATTAACAGCAGTGGGTTACAGTAGCATTTAGGAAGGGAAGTATAACAGTAATCGTTGATTATGTCCCGTCTTTTGTCGACAATGTTTACCAACAGAGGAGTACGGAGTTCTCGGCCAGTGTTTACACAGGGACTCGACACTTCCCGCGAGTGCTTTAAGTGGTTCCCTATTGTAAGCTGGATGTATGTAGCAAGCACTTCATTCACAAATCACAATGTTTAGTCAAATTCTTTAAGTCACTTTCCCTCGGGGAGAATGCTTCAAAACTGTGGGGAATTACCCGTGCTTACGTTCGGGCAGGGTTCTAGCATGGCGAGTTTGTTGAGCGGTTTAGCGCTTGTGCTGTGTTGGTGGGTGGGTTGTTGTCAGGTTGTGGGTATGGCATGTGATTTCCTTACTCAATGTATATTCTTCAAACACCGCATGTGTACCAGTGTATCGTATAGCATGTTGTTGAGGTGTCACTCCGAGATTTAATGACTGTCGTCTGCTGCCTATAATTCTCGTCTGCTAAAAATTGACCTCCTCCTTCCCCTACCGCGTTGTAGCAGCTGAGCTGACCACGCCTGATTAGCTCGGGCTCATTTCGGCCAATTTGCCTCGCCCCGGTCAGACTCGGACATGGTGTATTCATACGGTACGGATTTCACACCTTACTGCGTACGAGTTTGAATAAACAACGTAAATTTTAATTCTAAATATCAAGTGTTTTGAACTTGGATTTACTTTCAGAGACCTGACGGTGTTTAAGGAGAAAGCCCCCCACGACATCGCAGATGCTTTGCTGTCGTTGAAACACGCGGTCGTCCATCCTCAGTTCAGTGGTCAGCTGTCGCCGCTCTCGCCACCACCGTCCATGACACACCTCGGACACGGCCAAATGATGAACCCAGGACCACTGACCCATCAGAACCACCAGGGTCTAGGATACCCCGTCAGCCACCAGGGACCAATGTTCCATAACTCCTACCCGGCCCCGCCTCCGTCACAGTACGCCAGTCAGTACCCGGATCCCGGGCCTAGTACTTCCGGTCAGCCGACGCCTCAAACTAACGTCCACTTCCCGTCGATGAGCGTTAACGTTTCCATGAGTATGAACGTCGGCATGCCGCCGGGCCTCGGTAACACCCAGTACAGCCCGGTACCCCCTCAACAGTGGCCCCCACAGCCGCAGAGCCCCACCCTGGGGCAGTACCACCCAGGCCACCCCCACTCCCAGAGCCTACAACCCCAGTATGGGGGTTACAACGCCCAACCCTACCCCCCAACTTACAGCTTCACGTCAGACTTCAGGCCCATGGCAGACGGCAGGGGTGGTATCTATTACAAGCATTCCGAAAGTTTCAAAGACGCCGCAAGGTTTTGCACCATGGGTCATCTGAAACGGTCCAAGTTCCTCCCAGACAAGACTCCCCCTCCACCCCCGGGGATGGATCCCAACTCACTGAAGACTAACATGTGCAGGATCTGCGGCAAGACGTATGCAAGACCTAGCACCCTGAAAACCCACCTGAGAACACACTCGGGGGAAAAGCCATACAAGTGTACAACATGTAACAAGTCTTTCTCTCAGGCCGCAAACCTCACAGCGCACATCAGAACGCATAGTGGCGAGAAACCATTCCGATGTCCCATCTGTGATCGTCGCTTCTCACAGAGCTCTTCTGTGACCACCCACATGCGAACCCACTCCGGAGAACGCCCCTATCGGTGTCGCCTGTGTAAGAAGGCTTTTTCGGACAGCTCCACCCTGACTAAACACCTCCGGATACACAGCGGAGAAAAACCCTACCAATGCAAGCTATGCCTCTTGCGCTTCTCCCAGTCAGGCAATCTCAACAGACATATGCGTGTGCACACGAACACCGGATGAATACAGTGCACCTATCTGCGCTGCATGTACGTGCATTTTGTGCGTGAAGCATTTACAGGGCAATGTGCTTGATTGAAACAGCTTCTCAAATTTACACGTGCATTCAAATTGTAATAGAAGCCGAACACGTACGTATGTGCGTTGTGCAAAAGGACACGTATGTCACAGCTGCATCTGTTTTGACAATATTTGGACCATTCAGTGACTGGTGATAGATCACGCTCGAATACAACTGTGACTGTTTGTTATTTGTGAAGCTGGAAGTGAAGTATGACGTTTATACCGTGAAACCTTGTTTATCCAAACTACACTGTTTCGAATCAAATCCGGATTAAATATATTCCGACCAACTATCGGTGTCAACGGCAAGCTTGATTGTCATCGCCGAAACCAGACAACCGCAACTACATTCAAACGTGTTCTTTTTTTAAATGAAAAATCTGAATTTTAAAAGGGTCAAGCTTGAAAGGGGGCTATTCAAGTCGTCTGTGTACTTACTGTCTGCCATATCCTCTCCGGGTTGCCCTGACAGCGGAGTGAAATATTCCACACGATAACGGCAACAAAACCTTTCTCTCTGTCGATGTGCCGGACAACGGTTACTTTGCTGGTGGTGTGTGTATAAATGTGTGTGCAAATTATTAACATGGAATTACCATCGTTCATTTACACTACATTCGTCAAGTTTTGTCCGTTTTATTACCACCCTGAAAACTATAGTTAGAATTTGTTCAAACCATTGGAATACAGTCGTACACACCAAAGGCCGCGGATATTCGTTTGTTTGTGTTTCAAAAATCAAGAGTGTATTATGTTGTCTGTTTAAGCCTTAGAAGCGGCCGAAACAGACGGGGATGCGCTATTTCGTTTGTCAATCGTTGATGTGGATATGAAACTCTAGAATAAGCTATCATGTTACATATCAATATTTCCACTTCTCACGGACGTTTATTCGCTGTGAGGAAATGTCAGTGATTTTAATCCCGGTTTCGCGTATGAGTATATAGTCAAGGACTATTTGCTTCTACATTTAAATATGGTGGTTTCTAGTGTGGTAAGCTTGTCGAGTGAACCAGCTTTGAAAAGTGCTACAATATTTCCTGATTAGCATATCTGGATGTACACAGTAAGTAACAATAATATATATAGTATATGTTTTACACTAATGTGCATTGTGTATGAAAGTACTGGCGTGTATAGTGTATGTTAGTTAACACTGCCGTGTATACTACCGTGTACAAATATATGTTAACAGTACCTTACATTGTGTAAGTTTACAGTGAGTGATGCATTATATTTACAATTGTCGTTATGTTTAGTTTATATTTGTTTATGCTATTTAATGCAAACATTCAGATAATCCGTGTTATTTACCAGCTGAACATCAAATTAGTTCGTCTCGAAAATGCGTTATAGGAATTTTATAGATATGAAAAAACCCACATTGAAATAAAATTAGATTTATCAAATTATGTTGTGTTGTCGAATATAATATTGCATGCAGAATGCGTAGGACGCAATGGAACTGCTTATTAGGAATCGTCCGTGGGATATTAAAAGATGGCGTGAGTAGTTTGGTGACTGTGATTTTAGAAGAAAAATAATTGCTCTTGCAAATACAGGGACGAAATAATTTTGCCACATGTTAAAACAAATATAGTTAAAATAGTTCTGATAATACATATGTAGTGTATAAGAAAAAGATCGGCCCCTCTTTTTTGAGAAAATCATTGTGTGTTTTGACGTATTCACCGAAAATAGCCCTACCGTTCTCAGTTATACGTGGATGTATACATGTTTAGCGTTATTTAGGACAGTTTTTGGAGAACAGTAAAAGTAGTGCCATGTATATGTTTTTTATCACACGCTGATTCAGAAGAAGAAATAAACACATTAGTTAATAGCTAATAGAATAAAATAAGTACGTCCAGATAAAATGGTTTGAGAACATATTGTCGGGCAAAGGAAATTCTACACTTGAAAAATGGATTTGACTATAAAATTACAAAAGTTATCGAAACGTTTTAGGCTGAAAACAGTCGCCGAAAAACTGCACAACTATGATACCCGTATCAAATACATCACAATCGAATAACCATTTTTTGTTTGTTTCATTTTCAGCCACCATTAGGGCGTGATATGTTTTTTTTAAAGTATAGATGTTTTTTTATTTGTATGTACAAATGGGTGAGACAAAAATAAATAACAAATTCTCTTGTGAGAAAAAGAATTATTGGCAAAAAAGAGGATGTTTGTCTTTCCTCGACCAGATAAAAAATATCAAGGATGACATCACGGTGAGATGTTATTTGACAAGTAAATACAATCATCCTCTATTTATCCTCTATTTTTCGCACTACAAACACATGCTAATCCAGCTCAAAGTATACATCCATGTTTGATGGTGGCTAAAAGTGAAACAAACTAGAGATGGTGATGTATTTGATAAGAGTACGGGCATCATAGTGTTTTGGGCCTTAAGTTTGCAGGTTTTCGGTGACTGTTTTGATAACGTGTCTAATGGTATGGTCAAATCCAGCTTTTGAGTATATACTTTCTTCTGCCCGGCAGTTTTTGTAGACACATGCAGTTGTCATATTTTATGGAGCTTGAGCATCGGGGCCGAAACACATCCTCACTGGTCTGCAGGTTCTCACTTACAGACAGACGCTTAGTGTCATACAGACCCTAAAAGAAATATATCTAATATAGCCATTGCAAGTCTATAATGTTTGGCAAGTCTAGATTACTGCAGTATCAGGTATCTGAAAATGAAGAAATTCTCTGGGCTCTTTTTTATTATATTCTATAACTATAATTTAACAACTGTAATATATGTTCATTTCAGAGACCAGATGTTAGTCTAACAGGCACTTAAAGTTTTACCTTATTCACAGCAATGTTATATATGTTAAACATAGTATAGATATACACAATTCAATTATGTAGAATTATGAGAAACTAATTATAGCCATAGTAAAAAAATGAATTCTTCAAGCTCAAACGATAATGTCAACAGGCTAGTTTTAGAATTATTACACCAAATAATGTGTGTGAATCGAGACACAATACTGTGTGTGTATCACACGACGGCGAGAAAACATAAGCTGGGGAGGTTTTTACAACAAGAACACAAATATTTTCATGAATCATAAGTCACATAAAAAACAACTTTTATTAATAGGTTTAAAAGAAGCCAATGTGTCAAGATTAAAATGTACATGAGTGTGCATGGGACAAATATTTTCATGAGTCATAAGTCACATAAAAACAACTTTTATTAATAGGTTTAAAAAAAACCCAATGTGTCAAGATTAAAATGTACATGAGTGTGCATGGGACAAATGATTGAAACACTCGTCTTTATGCAGTTCCTCAACCTGCAAATGTTCACCCGTGTCCAGTCGGATTTATTTACAGGTGAGGATGACGAAGACCTACACTTATATATCTATACCTACCTTTTCTGATATATAGTGGGGGTTACTGCACACAATTTCTGACCGGTAGCATGTGGGTTCATTTTCTGGGGATAACAAATGCAAAACCTACGAGAAAAAGCATAAAGCTAATTCTCTCGTGTGTACATTGGTATACTGGTTCAATAACATATTTTTTTGTTTTCCTTGTTTCACAAAATTGAAATTGAAAGGGAAATCCTATTCATATTCAAAAGAGTTGATTGCACGATTCCGACTATATCATAAGCCAAAAGCAGATCACCAAGCGTAATACTTTTAAATGAGATTTAATTTGTTATGATACCAACAGTTCAAATTGTATGACTATTTTCATTTTCAATTTTGGATGAATCTATACTATGAAGCGTTAAAAGGTATAACGATAACTATAAACTGACGTCCAAAAGAAACTTTACCAACATCAAAAAAGAAATTTTGAAAGTTTTAAAACACAAGTTCAAACTAAATCAATGCCAAACACATCGTCCAATCACGACAATACTCATTGTGCAGAAAATGATGCACATCCACGGCACGTTACGTTTTTTTGTGTGTAGAAAATGCGTGAAAAACACGTGCCGCTTGGACAGCCGAAACTACACGTGCAATATAGGCATATAAATTATACGGGACTTCATGTCAGACACTCACACTTATAAAACACACACCACAGAAATGCCACGACTGACATCCGAACAAAGCGACTGAGCCCTGGGTGTGATACATATTGCTAGAACTTTTGGTTGCTTCCGTATTGACGTAACTAACATGATGCAACGTTACAGACAGACTGGGCAGACATCAGACAGGTATCGATTCCTGATTGTGGTGTCATCAGTGACGAATGCATCGGGGCACATGGTTTAGTAGAATTACAGGGGCCAGGCGACTCAGGGATCAAGGAATAAGGGATTACATACTTTACATGGGACCATTATTGAAAGCGCAACATCGTCGTCAGATATTGGGAGGGGACCGCACGTACGTAGTTGGTAGCGACGTGACTACCAGCCCCCTTCTGTAATGCAAAAGCTCTGAATAAATCTAAGCCTGAACCTCACTGGGGTGCCCTTTTCAATTTAAATAGGGCTATTTGTTTCCATCAAACTTATATATTTTCAGAGACTAAGCGTTAGTCTAGTTCTGTCTGTTCAGAGCTGATCGAAGACGGCGACTTTACGGCCGAAGGAGAGAACGAACGGCGGTATGCTGCTTTGTGAAGGCCGTGCCGTATGATTGAGGGGGTGTTACGGTGTGGGGAGGAATTTGTGGCCGGAGAGAACACCACTGGTCATCGTTAACGGAAATATGACATAGATACATTTTTAGTCCGATTTTCCTGCCACTTCTACAACAGCTGCAACATGGTGTCCTTTATCAGCATGACAACGCCGGACTCCACACAGCCCGAATCGTACAGAACTTCATTGCCGCCAACAACGTCAACGTGTTGCCGTGGCCTGCACGCTCCCCAGCATAGTCAACAGCGACCACAACCTCCAGCCAACCGACAAGAACTGATCCAGGCCCTCCAAGAAGAATGGCGACGTACCCCTCCAGAAACATCGTAGACCTGCCCGTGTAGGATAAGTAAAGAATAAGAGAGGGTTGAATATGTGTATGATAAACAAAGACCAGATGTAAAATATAATACAGTAAACAAGCAATATTCTTTATCTTCTATCTTTATATTCTTTATATCTAACATTTCAGAAATATTTTCTGAGAAAAAAATGTTCTGTGCTACCCCAGCAGGTAAACAAATACAATATAATATATATTTATTTCTGAAAATAACACTTATAAGTGTTCTGTACCGCAGCAGCTGATAAATGCCTATCAAAGAAGCTGATAAACATTATAATTTATTTCTGAAACCTAACACTCGGGTTTCTGTACAGTTGAACCAAGTTGACAACGGTATTTGGAGCTATAATGTCGAAACGTCGCTATTGTTGTAAGGAAGTTGTCGTCCATAACCTTTGTCTGCTTTGTCATCCTTCAACTTCTAAGAAATGCCATTCAAGCAATTCAAGTTGAACTCAACGCATATTCTGAATAAAAGACTTATATACCTTCAGTTTAAATTGTAAGTTACTAAAACACATCTGATAATTAGCTGACTCAGCATTTATTATTTTTATTGCTTACTCAAAGGCAAGAAGTTAGTTAATCCATGGCCATGAACCCCTGTAAGTGTAAATAAATAATCGTTTGGTTGTGAGTAGTAAGCCAGGTATTCAACATGATCAGTGGTTTAATGTTTTTATACTAAAATAAGACAAGAGAGACAACTCAGGAGAAATGAGAAGCTTCTTGTTGTTTAGTATTTCCTCATATTAGGCTTTTCCTGAGCAGGATATCATAAATTATTCGACTTTATTTGAAGTTTTAATTGTATTAAGTTTTTGGTCGCTAGTATTATGGAGTTTGGAGTTATGGGGTAGCCACACAATCACATGTATGAGCATCGCTATGCAAGTGAAAATTCTTGACCACGATGTTAAATCCCATTTCACTTAACTTGTTCAATTATAGCTAGTTCAATAATAGTGGTGTATCTTCTGTTTAGTTACAGTGCACACATGAGTTCTTCAATGTTTCAAAATGACAACTGACGCGTTCTCGTGTCAACAGGAAAATATCCGGCATCCATGTCATGCTCTGAAAAACTGTAGTGACCTCGAAATAAATGTTCTTTTCTACTCTGAAAATAATCTCAAACGAAACATTGTACCAAATCGGAATGTTTAAAAAACAAATCCTTTTATTCATGTCAAGGGATACATTATATTGTAGTCCCTAATCGGAATATGGCGACAGTAGAATGGTACATGTGTTTGTACGTATCCATGAAATTTGCGTTGTGTCGTTGAACTATTACACATACATACGAGAGTTGAGTGATAAGTTCGGAGCCTCAATTTAAAAGACTTGACCAAATGACATTAAATGATTCAACACTTTTGTCAACGGTTTTGGAGAGCTTTCATCAGGTTTGTGAACAGATGAACGTCAGGCGGAGCCAGACCAGTAGAATAAGGTTGGTGCTAAAGGAGTTCAATTTGCTTAATTGACTCAAGTTTTTGTGGATATAACTCTTTGGTATTCATAGCACTTTCAGGGCGGCCATTGTACATGGTATGTCTTTTTTAATCATAGATGCTTTTATATTTGTATGCGCAAAAATTAATATGTTTTCTCGCTCTCTCTGCCCTTTAGCCCCACCCCTCTCCTTCATCATCAACATCATCAGCATCAGCATCAGCATCAGCATCAACATGATGATGATGATGATGAAGATGATGATAATGATGATGATGATGATGATGATGATGATGATGAGCTTGGTGGAATCAGTTTCGGTGGACAGTCGAGACTTGTTATTCCCTAGCGATGACGTTTTATATTTAGTGTAATACCCCAAAACATTTGTCCTTTTCTTCTTATTCAGTGAAAATTGACATGGCCTCAGTTTTTGTCTTAACGCGACTGTAGCGCCTAATGGATAGAATCGTTGTTCTTTTGGCACACAACCTATGGGTGTCTCGGATGAATCCACAACAAAAAAGCCCCGGGTCCTGTCACACATATCGATCTCAGCGCTGAGACATTCTTACATCCAACACTTAACCATGACTAACGACATTCGTAGCAATAAGATCGCTTTGTGGACTTTTATCCTTATACAGTAAACTACGGTTGTGCCGAACTCAAAGGGACTACTAATTTTAGTTCGTTATAACCGTACTTCGTTATAAGCATACATACAGCATAACTACAGCAAATAGTCGGGACTAAAAAGTAAGTTCGTTATATCCGTCAGTTCGTTATAAGCGTGTTCGTTATAACCGTAGTTTACTGTATTGTAAAGCTGAAACGCGGTGATCTTGTACTGTAAAACACTATAAAATACAACAAAACGGAAATACATGAAACATAATGATACACTCAGATAATTTCATTTTTCAATGTGACAATGGACCATAATAATTATAAGCTTGTTCAGTTCATTCCGATGCAGCACTTTCGACGCTCACCTGTACATGAAGCATTACAGCTTCATCTGTTTACAACGCAATGGCTTTTTCCGGTATTTAATTAACCAACAAATATCAACTGAAACGGTCTTAAACGGTCTTACGTGACCCATGAGGAGTAGGAAAATTAACAGTTAAATACGCATCTCAACCGTCCATTTTCCCATTCGCTGACTGGTGATCAGAGGCTTAAATATATTAAGTTTGTCATGTCACAAAATGTTGCGAAAATGCATTTTTATACAACTAGTGTTAAAACTAAATGACTTTACATCAATTATACATGCGCCTCATCATTTATAACAAAAATATCCTCAACACATTAATTTAATTACAGGTAGTATGTGTCATTGGGTTCAGGGACGGTGCCTGTTAGAAATCAAAATTATATCAAGAGTTATAATTTCGTAATTATGGTTTATCATCAAGTCATATACGCTAGTAATAATTTACAGGGGACAATTTATATTGGAAAGTGTTGACCTCCAGACCTCCCCAGACTTCAGTTTATCACAACAATATACAAATATTAACCTTTACTAATCCAACATATTTAGGAAACAATATTTTAAATGATTTAAATGTTGCATATTTCAGAGGATTTTTATGTACCTAGGATTATATGTACATAAATCATTATTTCTTAAATTCATCCCTGGAAAGACCTGGTCCATGCAAAACGACATGGCCGCACCGACTTGAAATTTAAAATTTAAACAAGAAATTTACTACATATTATACAAATTACATTTATAATGTTGAAATATTCCGATTCCCCTCAAAATCCGTATATTTCTAATCACAAACAATAAACTATCAAACGAACGGGGTGAAATATAGGAGAGTGTAAACAAAAGCAAGACACCATGTTAAATGTGAGTGGTCGATTAAATTCTTAATCTTTGCAGCATGACATCAGCGTAGATCGCATTTCTGTCCCGCTGGCCCAAGACCACTTCACGGGATTGACTAGTCCAAACTCGGTTATTTACAGACCGTCGTTATAGAGCTGGAATATTGCTGAGTGTGGCTGTAAACAAGAACATTCTTCGCTCGGAGATCAAACACTTTTGCCGACAATTTCGAAGTTAGCAAATCAACCCAATAGTTTATGTCCCTAAGTAGATGACACATTATCAAATCGATATATACAAAGCCACATTTTATCATTATGCGTTTGCATTAATCATGAACTTGCATGTAGGAAATAATTTCTCGGGCAAAAGAAGCTATACACTTCACAATTTGATTTGATCAAAATTTAACATACGTTATCGAAACGTTACTATGCTAGCGCCGAAAACAGTCGCCGAAACACTGCAAACTTAATGTCCAAAACAGTATGGTATCCTTATCAAATATCACCATCGAACAAATATTTCCAGTTTGTTTCAGTCCAGCTATCATCATAACATTTATAGTAGTTGTATAGGGAGTTGTTCCAGATAATAATAATAATAATAAGAAGAAGAAGAAGAAGAAGAAGAAGAAGAAGAAGAAGTAGAAGAAGGCCAAACTTCGGGCAGAGTACAAATGTAGACTTCAGAAATTCAAGAGTTCACAGCTGAACGCTCGCAATAAAGTTAAAGCCACAAATACTTATGCTGTACCCGTCTTTTCATATTCTTGTGGTGTTGTTGATTGGACGAAACAAGAAATTCAGGGTACTGACACCCTCACACGAAGAATCTTGGCAGACAATGGGCCCACCACCCTCGCTCTTCCCTCAATCGCTTATATTTACCAATCATGATGGGAGGACGTGGTTTGATTAACGTTGGGGCTCTTCATGATAAAATTGTTTTGTGCACTTTTGCACACATTTATTTGTCTGATGATTCTCTTGTGAAGCATGTCAAGACTCCTGATGAAAACAGGGCATTCCATATTTTTCTTAAACGAGCCAAGGGTGTGGGACATAATCTCATTGTCAGTGCTTGGCGGTACAGAAATGAGTGTTAACCAAGCGAAGTGCAATATCAAATCGGCACAGACTCAGTTTTTCAAGGAGAGGCTATCTGAACGACCACTGCATCGAGTTTATGTGCAGTGTGTTAAAAAGTTCAGCAACCCTACATAGTCCTTCGCTTGGATGAGGTTGGCTGGCCTGAAAAGTTAAACAGAAGGCTTTCTGTTTGCTGCTCAGGACCAGTCACTTCCCACTCGAAACCTTCAGTGTGTGATTTTGCATCAACATGTAAATATGAAATGTAGATTATGTAATGAATTTAATGAAACTGTCCAACACATTGTCAGTGGATGCCAAGCTATTGCACAAACACAGTATCTTAAGCGACATGATGGAGTGGCTCGATCATTTTATTACCGTCTTCGCAATGCTTGTGGTTTTGACACAGGGGTCCATCCATGGTACGACCCGGAATATGTAAAGGGTGTCATGGAAAATGATCAATACAAAATTCTTTGGAATAGGCCCGTATACAGCCTCAGACGTATCCAGACCAACAAACCTGATCTTGTCCTTTTTTATAAATCCATTGAAATCATTTATATTATTGATTTTTCTGTCCCTTTTGACACCAATGTGATTGACAAGATTCAGGAAAAAAATGGCAAATATGTGGAACTCGCTTTCGAAATGTCACGTTTGCATCCCAAGTACCAAGTTGTCAGACTCCCTATTGTTCTGTGTGCCTTAGGTTTGGCACCTCCCAATCTGTTACCTGACATTGGGAGAGTACCCAGGCTTTGCTACCAGGAATACAGCCCTTCTGACAATCTGGGTAATGCAGAAGGCTGCCCTACTAGTGTTGGGGAGTCTTCACATTTTCCGAAAAGTTCTGTGTGGGTTTGACTAGGCAGCGCTTCCTGGGAGAAGCCCCATTCACTGTCTGGGCTGCATGTAGAGGGGCAAGGGCCCTGAGCTGATGATGAGCCTTACCAGCCTGACTGTGCAAGGATCACCCAAACCCCAAATCCTCTTTGCTGCATTTTTTATTTCTATCTGTACATCATCAAAATAAAAATAATAATAATAATAATAATAATAATAATAATAATAATGATAATAATGATAATAGATTATAAGTTTGGGGGTTGTTATATTTCCAGTGGTAGATCATTCCCCAGTGAGGCAGCTGCATATTTGAAGGATCTTTTCCCAGAAGTTGTTACAGCTTGTGTTGTAGAGATGGGCATTTTGTCTCTGGATCGTAGCGAACACGTTAGTCGCATATATTTAATAAAACAGCCACCCCCATTCCATTCTACCCCTCATCCTCTTCTCAACTCTATCAGCACTGATGCGATCAAGAGGCTACAAGTACAAGCAATACTGTCGAGAACATGTATAGTGACGGACTTTTTTCAAAACGGGTAAACAGCAGCTATTAGACAACCCAGGTGTAGTCAGAGATGATTGACTTTGCTACGTAGACAATGTAGGCATGTGGATCAATCCACTTTACTGTGAACAGGGATGCACGATATTAAAACAAAAAGACAAATTTTCAGCGTTCACGGCAAGCATAAGATTCAACAATTATTCCATATAGGCACTTCACTGTTTACGACAAACATAGTAAAGTTCTAAACGGCCCGGGTTGTAATCGTCTCTAATCATAAGAAACTTGAGGATTCCTTGATAAACAGGTGCTCCCTTACATAATAATAGTTATTTAACCTTACACATAACCATGTTTCAGGGACTATTTGTTAGTCTAAATATTCAGGGCTTTTTGTTATCATGCCATCATAAATGTACTAAGTAAAATATGGTTCTTCTTATTTCTAATACATATTTATTTGTGCATATAAATTAATTACTTTTATGAAGAAACTGCAAAGAAGGAAATTGCTTTGATAAAGTATATGAATAACATATCTTGGTGTGTTTGGATTAATGTATTTCCTTCAGTATAACGCGTGTCATGCTTCTTAGAAGACACGAACTTGAATGGATAAATGCATGACGAGCAGTATTGCAACATCCTGATGTTTCTGAGACTCAGTATTTCCATAAGCGTTACCAGTCCTCTGCACGCCACTGGCACTAAGCTCAGTC
This sequence comes from Haliotis rufescens, assembly GCF_023055435.1. Lineage (NCBI taxonomy): Eukaryota > Metazoa > Mollusca > Gastropoda > Lepetellida > Haliotidae > Haliotis > Haliotis rufescens. Next base: position 43,779,244 of record NW_025963802.1, read on the forward strand.
TCACGTCCTCTCAGAAACCCGCCTCATCGATTAAGGAATCAGAAATTCAAAATGGACGCCCTGTCGTCTGCTCAAGCCTGCCGCACGCGCTTGCCGGGGGCCGTGCTTTCACAAACAAGGGTCGGGTGTCATGCTTGACAGGGAGCACGGCAGGGGGCAGGCAAGCAAGCAGCCTACCTGAAAACATGTGTAATTTAAGACCCGTCAACAAATTACAAGCCAATTGTGGCGGGAACATGGCAGCAAAATATTTATCTGTTGTCGGAGTACCCGATCCGCCCAATTAATGGCAGGTAACTCCTGCACGGGGAATAGGACAATGCAAATATGTTATTTGACGGAAACCTGAAACATCATAACAAAAGATTTGTTTCAGGTTAACGTGTTGATAGCGATCTATCGCAGGTATACGGCTGAAGTTGCGAGACAAGCCCGCGGTATGTACTACGATAGCCGCATATTACACTCCGGGATCGACACATCTCTTGTTGCAGCGATAGAAGTTTGATGTCTTCTCTCGGAAACAACAGTGTTTAGAAATTGAATTTGTGATGATTGATTCATAAAAACTTATTGTTACACCAGCCTTTCGAAATGAAATTAGTGATAATTGATTCGTAAAAACCTCTTGTCAATCGATACGGTGTGTTCCAGAGGAAATAGTCCGGCTGCAATGTGTCCTAATGTTGGTTCGTCTTACATCAGGATCATGTTCCAAGACATTGTCCCATCCTAGATATTGAAGCATCAGTTTGGAGAATGTGATTATGATCCATCTCAGGATCCTAACTAATAATGTAAATTATAAGGAAAGCATTAATTGATTTTGAGGGCAAGTACTTTATACAATTAATTGTGACGTTTCGAGGCTGCTTTCTGACACTTAATCGGTTGAAAGACTGCATTGGTTACATGGTCAGTTAAATGCCATATTATTTTGTAGATGCGAGACATACCGTATTCGACGTAATAAGCGCCCCGCTCTAATAAGCGCCCACGGCGATATTTGCTAATATATTGGCTAGTGAACAATCCATATAAGCATCCCTTCCGATTGATAAATGTACACAAGACTATTCATTCGTGCAAAGTACGTTTGGTATATGCACCCTTAATTATGGGCAATTAATTTCTGGAAAAATGATATCTGTCGTATATAAACGTTTCAGGCTGTTAGCATAAACCACGAAATTTACGATCTTTCAACTCTGTTGTTTTTCACCAAAATAATATTCTAATAAGAGCCCCCTATTTCTGATTTTGGGAGCGCCCCGGGCGCTTATTATGTCGAATACGGTATTCGTGTTTTCTTAATAATCAAGCGGGAAAGACTTTTCATAACCAGGAGAAATCTCGGCTAAAAGTAGAGTCCATTGTACGATACCGATTATGTCAATCCATCAGTTAGTGAGGACACCAGGTGTTCCCGAAAAAGTAAGCGTGCTCTGCCCAATCTGTGGCACCCGTCACAAACACACGCAAATGCAAGTCACATCTTTACCTGTAAAACTCGGGACAAGTTAAAATGGGGAATTGCAACAGACATCGTTTTTGTCACTGATGCGTCAGATCTGACTGACTGACTGACTGAGTATGGTTTTACGACGCTTTTAGCACTATTCCAGCAATATCACGGCGGGGGACACCAGAAATGGGCTTCACACATTGTACCCATGTCGGGAATCGAACCCGGGTCTTCGGCGTGACGAGCGAACGCTTTAACCACTTGGCTACCCGACCGCCCCCGTCAGATTTGAAAATGTCTACCATATTTTTTAGGCTTTACCGAGGCCTTAAGATACTGTAACCCTGATCAAACAACGTTTCGAGGAAGAGTCGTAAGAAATCGGTGCATTGGTGAAAACAGTCAAATTGTATCGGTCTTCCATTTTAACTGAATGACAATTCACTAATAAAACATCGGACTTATTTATTTTTGGAACCACTATCAGATACTTTGTATAAACTCTTTCTAAACCAGAATCGTAGTGAAACTATGGATTCGGGATATATATCCGATTATGAATCGAGGCAGAGGATGTAGACAAGGTGAACAATTATCACAATGCCTTTTCATTGTTTTTTCAGAGCTTTTCGCGTTTGCAATAAAGCGTGACCAAAGCATCAGTGGTATAGAAATGCAGAAATTTAGATAATGTATCTGTCTTTAACCTGACGAGACAACCTTTCCTCTTAATGACTTAAAAATCCATAAAATCAGACATTTTTAGCATTCCATAAAAATAAGAAGTTATTTGTTCAGATTTTAAATTAAAGAGTGATAAGAGTTCAGCTTTTACGATCGGCTCGGAGAAGGACGCCGATAAAACAATTTGTCTGCACATTCTATTACAATGGATGTGCTTAGATTAAGTACAATCTTATTACTTAACCTCAAGAACTAAACATTTTTTTCAAAATATCTTTGTTGAACTATCATATTGTTAATCAAGCACTTGATAAAATCATGTCATCTTTATTTATGTCTGTTACCACCGCCGGTCGGTTTTCGCAAACACCTGATGTCATCACTGATTTTGATACAATTTTCATTCATTCATATAATGTTCGCCGCTGAATCTAGTCGCTGAAATGAGCAAAAGTTTACGGGGAAAACAATTGTTAAATTATCATAATGAAATATAAATATAATAAACAGGAGCCAATTAAGTGACTTTCCTCCGAAACTGCAGTAATCTAGGCTTGACAAATACTTTAGACATGTATGGGCTGTTTTGGATATATTTGTTTCAGGGTCTACTATTATAAGCACCCACTGGAATTTGTTTCGGCGGATAATCGACACTGGTTATTCTCTGTCGTTGGCTTTTTTATGTACGAGAACAAAGCGGGTCGGTTTGAAAACTTTTTCTAAAGCGAATCGGTTTAAGAAAAAACCCATTATTCATGTGTCCAGCGGTGTTTGAACGAAAAATAGACAGCATATCACATCACAATATAATGGAATACAACGCTCGGCTGATTAGAGCCTACTAGAAACTAATAACCGTATTAGGTTAAAAATACTAAAAGCACTATTAGTGCTAAAATACTACAAGACATATGTACCTGTATATAGTCTGACCCCATATTATCGCGGGCTTTATCGTTCAGTGTTAAAAACCCACACACCCTGTCGGCCGTTTACTAGTGTAAATCTAAGCACGATATTTTATCGCTTTATCGAAAACTGGACTCGTTGCGGAATACTCGTAAGTAACCATATGAACTTTTTGTAATAGTTTCTGAATTGTTTATTGAAGTAGAATTATCCCTACACCTGTTCGAAATTGGTTAGAAAAGAACCCATTTGTTTTAACGATGTCCGTTGACCCAACCTAGGTCGTATGCATATGATTATGCATAATTCATAACAGGAAGTGTTGCAAAGCACATAGTCCACACGTATCACACCACAAAATAGACATACCGCGATAAAATAGAGTTGCCCGCCCTTGAGTAACTATTGGCAGATACTTTGTTTACCGATCTCGCTGAAGAAAATCAGCATCGATCATTCCTAATTTATGTCATATAGGTTGAACAAATAACTAGAAACTTTTCCGTATGAAATATTCAATAGGTTTGTAAGCATGCACCATTACGATCCATTACAAATTAACTCCCAAGATAATATAGCGTACCATGCTACTTGATATGTGTTATATAAAATAGTATTCAATTAGAAAGAAACAACATAAGATGTTAAAGGCAATAGAAGTGTGTCTTAAAATTTACGTTTGAAGAAGATAAATATTCACCCTGCATATTGATTACGGTCTGGTCTAAATGAGATAAAGATGTGACACTTTGGTTAATAGACGAGGCACGGTTCAAAAGATGTATTCTTTAGTCCGAATAACGATTACAATTGATAAGAAAATTCACTTTGTCTACAATAACGTGAACATTACAGTTTTCACATGTACGATTTTCTATTGTTACGAGTCACATGCAAATTTGCCAGAATACTGCATTGCCACACCTTAAGAAGGTTAATGATCCATTTGGATGAAGCCGGTGATTAATCAGCAGTTTGTATTTCTCGCGCAAAAGATAGGGGTAAATATATGCTGATACACCCGATATACATGTGCAATGGTCTCATTATTGTCCACAATGAATGAATGAATGAATGAACGAACGAACGAACGAACGAACGAACGAACGAACGAACGAATGAATGAATGAATGAATGAATGAATGAAGGAATGAATGAATGGATGGATAAATGAATGGATGGATGAATGAATGAATGAATGAATGAATGAATGAATGAATGAATGAATGAATGAATGTTTTATGCCACAGGGATTCTTGTTGAATGCACACATTCTTTATATTAGAGCTGAAGGTTTTCCGTTTCCGTGAACGGGACATTTTCTGAGAGGTTATTATCACAGTGGAACGTCAAGTAGAATGTAATGCTATTTCATAAACAGAAATGCACGCATGTCCTTATCATTGGTCGTTTCAGCCTCGTAAAGCTTTTGACAACCTTTGTAATGTTTTTGTCAAATCCAAATAATAATTTCGCCCGTCAGGTTAGCTACAGGGCTCCCTTAGACTCACATCTAGTCTCTGAAATGAACATATCGTACAGAAAAAAAAGTTGTTAAGTTATCCTTATAATAAAAACGAGCCCAGTGACTCTCTTCATTTTCAGATACTGATACTGAAGTAATGTAGACTTGCCAAACATTATAGACTTGCATGGGCTGTATTTGATATATATTTGTATCAGGGTCTGTAAGACAGACTAGGCTTCCCTCACTACAAACACCTATTCTTCATTGGGATAAGGTCTTGTTTTTATATTAAGAACTTGCGAGCATTTGCAGTCACAGGGAGTCTGTCATACAGACCCTCAAACAAATACATCCAATACAGCCCATGCAAGACTTTAATAGTAGGCAAGTCTAGATTACTGCAGTATCCGAAAATGAAGAGAGTCTCTCTGCTACTTTGTATTATATTTTTATAAAGATAATTTAACAACTGTTTGTTTCTGTAAGATATGTTCATTTCAGAGACAAGGTGTTAGTCTGAAAATGAAGAGTCTCTGGGCTCCTTTTTATTATATTTTTTTATTAAGATAATTTAACAACTGTTTGTTTCTGTAAGATATGTTCATTTCAGAGACAAGGTGTTAGTCTGAAAATGAAGAGTCTCTGGGCTCCTTTTTATTATATTTTTTTATAAAGATAATTTAACAACTGTTTGTTTCTGTAAGATATGTTCATTTCAGAGACTAGGTGTTAGTCTGAAAATGAAGAGTCTCTGGGCTCCCCTTTTATTATATTTTTATTAAGATAATTTAACAACTGTTTGTTTCTGTAAGATATGCTCATTTCAGAGACTAGGTGTTAGTCTGAAAATGAAGAGTCTCTGGGCTCCTTTTTATTATATTTTTTATTAGGATAATTTAACAACTGTTTGTTTCTGTAAGATATGTTCATTTCAGAGACTAGGTGTTAGTCTGAAAATGAAGAGTATATGGGCTCCTTTTTATTATATTATCATTAATATAACTTAACAACTGTTTGTTTCTGTAAGATATGTTCATTTCAGAGACTAGGTGTTAGTCTGAAAATGAAGAGTCTCTGGGCTCCCCTTTTATTATATTTTTATTAAGATAATTTAACAACTGTTTGTTTCTGTAAGATATGTTCATTTCAGAGACTAGGTGTTAGTCTGAAAATGAAGAGTCTCTGGGCTCCCCTTTTATTATATTTTTATTAAGATAATTTAACAACTGTTTGTTTCTGTAAGATATGCTCATTTCAGAGACTAGGTGTTAGTCTGAAAATGAAGAGTCTCTGGGCTCCTTTTTATTATATTTTTTATTAGGATAATTTAACAACTGTTTGTTTCTGTAAGATATGTTCATTTCAGAGACTAGGTGTTAGTCTGAAAATGAAGAGTATATGGGCTCCTTTTTATTATATTATCATTAATATAACTTAACAACTGTTTGTTTCTGTATGATATGTTCATTTCAGAGACAAGGTGTTAATCTAAATCACATACACTGATTCCTGATATTGGAATGTCCCATGCCGCACGCAATAATACTTCTTGTGATGCAGAAGGATGATGTCTTTGCCGTCCCCGAGATTCTACGACACACGTTTAACACTGCAAATCCGTCACATTATCTTATCTAAGGATAAAATCAGCCCTGCTTAATCTTTACTACTCTGATCCTGAAGTGGCCATAAGGCTATCGGCGCCTTATCAGTGCAAGCCTGGTCGACACGAGACGCGGGATAAGCTACACCCTCAAGCGCTCACGCTGCAGCGAGACGGCCATATGTCAACACTGCACTTACAGTCAACGCATGCGTTCAATCGTCTTCCGGGTCAAGGGGTCGTTCTCATCATCAGGTGAAGCCTATAATTAGCCGTGATTGTGAGATTGTAAATATATCGTATTCCCGTCCACACATAACAGATCCCCGCGACTAGTCGATGCTCCAAGCTATTGCTCTCTTGGCGATACAGAATCGAGATTTTGACAGGCATTTAATGGCATCTTAGTTAGTTGTGCACGTGCGTTTTGTTGCTGAGCGACGGCGGCCATTCCATACGGGATTCCGTAAGCTGCCGTACAGATGTCGTAAATGTGAATTAAAGAGCGGGCATATGTCGTAAAATTTGAGAGGAATGACACATTATCTCTTGATTAGCTTTTATGAGGCTCAGGTCATTATTAAGAATAGCTAGAGCCTAATATGGCATAGGTGAAACCTGTCGAACGCAGCATGACACTTTAGACCGAATAGCTAGGTCATGCTAGGACTATGCTATAAGTAATTGCTGATCATGAAAATCAACTCTTTCAAGATTTATTTCCAGGTATTTCAAAGAGGGTGGGTGAGTTTGGTATAACGCCGCTTTTTAACAGTATTCCAGCTATATCACGGCGTGTCAGCTTAATGTGGGAGGAAAGCCTGAATAGATGCAGGTCTTAGACGTTTACTACTTCGGTGAAACCCACGAGCACGGGTATGGTGCGGACAAACCTAAAAACATAATCGGGGCGAACCGGGATTCGAACCCACAATCATAGGTTTCTGGCGTACCCAAGGGACGCAACTCTGCACAGCGAATCGCGGCGCCTTGGACGACTGGGCCACCCGTGCCCCCCATTTCAAAGAGAAGCTGTCGAGTGACCCCAGGGGACACAACATTGTTTCATAAAAATTCCTTCTGGTTAATTGAAGGGACCGTCGCACTTTACTTGGCGCACTTTCAGTTCTTTAAAGGAATCTATATCTATTTTGATAATCAGGCCAGTAGAAACAGGGTGCCACTTTGTCCTGCCAAATATTTTTTTCATCAACAAATTTTCAATGCTTTTTCTCTACCATCCCACCCGTTGGCAACCACCTCCGTGGTCTAGTGGTAGAGCGTTCGTACGCAGAGCGGAAGGTCCGGGGTTCGATTCCAGGCCGCGTCATACCCAAAGACGTTAAAAGATGGTACTTGTTGTGACCCTGTCTGGCGCTTGGCATAAAGGGGCTAAAACAAGGACCGGTCGGCTCGGAGTCAGCATACTTTGTCTGAGTGGGGTATTCATGTTAAACTGCGGCAAGGTATGTCAGTGGGCTAGCTAGTCCGGAAGTAGTACAAGCAGAGCAGACACACACACACACACACACACACACGCACACACACGCACGCACGCACGCACACACGCTATATAAGTGCAATAATCTTGGCGAACATCTGCATACATACAGAGTACTTTCGGCGAAACCGAATTTAAAAGCAATAAAATTATATCATTTTATACAAATGTTTAGATTACATAATATGCATTCTATTGTCATAAGTGACATGGGACAGCAGATGCCCAACAGATGCCTCTAACAGACAACGTAGTTTCAATTCCAACAAAAGAGAAATAAAAAGATTAACACAAATATGTCTACTCGTCTTTTCATAATAAATCTGTAATAATTCAAAACCTAACATTAAAATTTCAAATTAAATCTGAATTGTTTAATGGTATTTAAACGAGCATGAAATTTGGTTTCTACTTTTCATTTCATTTGCAGTTTAAGTATAAGGAATATTTCTATTTAATCTTGCATGTGTGGTTCCGCTGATTACAGCAGGGAGGCTTCGTCAATTCATAATCACACACTTCAGGGCCTGGAACAAGTGATGAATGTCGCGCGTGACAGGGAGGCCGGATGGTGGTCAGAGGGGCTGCAGAGAGGGTCGGGGTCGTTGATCTTGGGGACAGATCATTAAGATCATATTACTGTGCATGACGAGTAATTATGTCGTGTTGTCCGCCGTCTGTCCGTCGACCCGCCTGTCGGTAAGTTTGCATGTTCGACATTTCCTCTGAAACTGTAAGGCTTATAGTCTGTCAAATATATCCAACAGAGCCTATGCAAGTATATAATGTTTGACAAGTTTACTGCTGTGTCTGAAAATGAAGAAAGTCTCTTGTCTCCATTTTATTAGATTTTTATGAAGATAATTTAACAATTTGTCTGTAAGATATGTTCATTTCAGAGACTAGATGTTAGTCTACAAGGCCAAAGGAACTGAAACTTGCTTGAATGACAACTAAAACATGTTAATAATGTCATTTTGGGCCGTTACGTTGCCATTTCAGCCTGTATCCTTATTAAATTTGACATGAAGCAAGTATGTACGATCAGGAATAACATATATTATGCATGTTTATGCATTATTTTGCATGTTTTAATATTTGATCCATCTACGGCCTTGACTTTCGCATGGATCCGTTTTTCTACTGGTAATGTAATTTCGAATATCATATAAGCTCAATGAAAATAATGATGTATATTTCAAAAGACATCTGCCTTTATAATGTACCATAAATATTGTTTGGAGAAGGAGTTATATTTGTCACCTGTCCATGTGCAAAAGTTTTATCTTAAATATTGTACTCTTGGCATTTGAGGGGGAATACACTTCTTTTGTTCCAAACAAAGGTAGATGTGTCATAACACTAATTTTTCATCAGCTCTACTTTTCAAAAATAACTATATGTTTAACGTCAGCATTGAGAAAAGGATGGTGCTACTATTTTCTAAGAGTGAGTGAGTGTGTTCTTACGCCGCTTTTAGCAATATTCCAGCAATATCACGGCGGGGGACACCGGAAATGGGCTTCACCCATTGTACCCATGTCGGGAATCGAACCCGGGTAATCGGCGTGACGAGCGATCGCTTTAACCACTAGGCTACTGGACCGCCCCTATATTCTGATAAAAGAACATATTTATAAGCACCGACATAAAAGGTAGTGGTTAATTTTCAAAGATTTCCCATTTCAACCGTCAAATGATTCATCACACGCATGTGGTGCGTGTCCTTCTCGCGAACACTCATTTTAGGTAATCAATTCATATAACTGTCACCGCTATTTTGTATTTAATGGCACTTTTGGACTGACGCTGTTTTTTATCAATGTTGAGAAGATTCACAGTATATGCTCTGAAATACTAAAACCTGATTTGTTTGTTCGTTGTTTAACGCCGCACTCAACAATATTCCCGCTCTATGACGGCGGTCTGCAAATAATCGAGTCTGGACCAGACAATCCAATGATTGTCATCATGAGCGTCGATCCACGCAATTGGGATACGATGACATGCATCAACCAAGTCAGCGAGCCTGACCACCCGATCACCTTAAGCCTCAGTCACACAGACAATGCGACCGCGATGCAGCCTCTTGGCGACCAAAATATTTGACAATCGCAATGAGGTTTCAGTTATCTCTGAAAGGTTTCACTGAGATCGCTGCAAGGTTTCAGAGATTTTGCAAAACCCTTTCGGTCGCAACAAGTCTTTTGAACATGCACAAAAGACTGACTGCGACCGATTTGGTCGCTCGGAGGTTTCATTGGTCTCCTAGAGGTCCCCAAGTGGTGTTATTTTAATCGCAGATTGGTTTCCACTGTGTGGCAAAGACTAGTCACCGATCGGCTCAACCAGTTGCAAACATTTCGGCGAATCTGCTGTGAACAGTTGCCGATCAATCACTGACAAGTTGCAAAACCTATCGCTGATTGATCGGCGATCATACCCCAATTCCAAATATGGGCAGAAGTAGTTGCACCGGTCTGAGCGATCGCCAGTCTCCAAGAGGTTGAAGTTTGCCTGTGTGGCTGTAGCATTAGTCGCCTCTTACGACAATCATAGGCGCCTTAACGACAAGCATAGGCGCCTTTACGACAAGCATAGGCGCCTTTACGACAAGCACAGGCGCCTTTACGACAAGCACAGGCGCCTTTACGACAAGCATAGGCGCCTTTACGGCAAGCATAGGCACCTTTACGACAAGCATAGGCGCCTTTACGGCAAGCATAGGCGCCTTTTACGACAAGCATAGGCGCCTTTACGGCAAGCATAGGCACCTTTACGACAAGCATAGGCGCCTTTACGGCAAGCATAGGCGCCTTTACGACAAGCATAGGCGCCTTTACGACAAGCATAGGCCCCTTTACGACAAGCATAGGCGCCTTTACGACAAGCATAGGCGCCTTTACGACAAGCATAGGCGCCTTTACGGCAAACATAGGCGCCTTTACGACAAGCACAGGCGCCTTTACGACAAGCACAGGCGCCTTTACGACAAGCACAGGCGCCTTTACGACAAGCATAGGCGCCTTTACGACAAGCATAGGCCCCTTTACGACAAGCATAGGCGCCTTTACGACAAGCAGAGGCGCCTTTACGACAAGCATAGGCGCCTTTACGACAAGCAGAGGCCCCTTTACGACAAGCATAGGCGCCTTTACGACAAGCATAGGCGCCTTTACGGCAAGCGTGGCCCTTCACGGGTCACTAAAAGCTGAAATTTCCAGAGGGTATTCCGTCAAATCAGTAGATCGTGTGAAGAATCCCCAAATATAAATAAATTATTAAAACCCATAAAGAGTAGCCCATTCGCCTTAGGCTCTTAAAAGTGGATTGAGACCGCTCACTCACTCACTCTCTCACTCACTCACTAACTCACTCACTCACTCACAGAAATCTTATGATTATGAACCTGGTTTTGTCGTATTTGTTGTAAATAGTTGGTTTTATCACAATATAGATCTTGACTCGACTTGACTGGGTTCCGCTATTCTGTTTCAAGCAAATTCAAGTGATGCGAGAGGTGGAATATGATTGGTCCATAGGAGAGGCATAGAAGGGACATACATCGTAATAGCCTCTGGTGGCTATACGGTCGAGCCCAGGAATTCCAGCATCGGTCGGCAAGGGTGGAAACTGGACTTTTGCAGTCAGTTAACTCTCCAGCCTCGGGAAGATAGATGGCAACATACTGTGAGTCTGTTTTTTGTAGAGATTTTATGTGCGCTTCACATCGAAACAATAAAATTGATTTTTAACGTCGAGTTCATGATACACTGAGATACCATGTCACAGTTTAACACTCAGACACAGTGTACTGACTCCGACCGACCGGTCGTTTAGCCCCTTTAGCCCCTAAATGCCGAGCGCCAGGCACGGTACAACGAGTACCTTGTTTTCGTATTTCGGTATGTCGCATCCGATGATCGAATCACCGATCTTCCGTTCTCCGCGGACCCTCTATTGTTGCTCATGCTATTAATCATTGGTTTTGCTTGTGTGCCTGTGTGTGTGCGTGCATGCGTTCGTGCGTGCGTCGTGGGTGGGTGCGTGTTTGCGTGTGTGCGTAGCTGCTTGTGCTAGTCCCGGCTTATGCCAGTTTTATAGTTCTAGCTCACTGAGATACCATGCCGCAGTTTAACACATTATACTGGATCCAAGCCGACTAGTCCTTGTTGAATTCGAACAACTGACCTTCCACTCTCCGGGCAGACGCTCTATCCACTAGCCAGTGTCTCGGTCGGTGTTTTTTGGGCCTGACGTCATGCGTTGGTTCTCATGCTATTAATCACTGGTTTGCTGGTCGTGTGCGTACGCGGGTACGATGATTGATGTGAAATAACTGGGAGAGACAGAATGTTTAGTTTTGGATCATTTGAAATTCGATCGATTCAATCAGTTTTATTTTTTTACCAATCAAAACAAATGTTGTAAGTCATTTCCCACGGATGCACATTGGACAACAAGTTTGAGGTGTCTTATTACACCCGTAACCAAGGATATGCGACATTCGTCCAATATTTGTCCTTGATTGCATGAGAACTGTTTCCCCGAGACAAGATATAAATGTTAATGGTCCATTGGGCAGCTAATCCCCTGCCTGTTCCCTTCATTCCGAAGTGGACTAGTCTTCAAACATACAATTACAAAAACAATACAATAATTGGAATAGAATGATGTTTGAATGAGTCAAAAGATTTTTGTATTAACATATAACAAGCCATACATGTCAAATCGACCCGTGAAGATCCGGGGATAAAGGCGACTATGCGTGTAAGAGGCGACTAACGGGATCGAGTTGTCAGGCTCGCTGACTTGGTTGATGCCTGTCATCGTATCCCAATTGCGTAAATCGTAAATTCAGGCAAATTGGGATACTATGATATGTATCGACCAAGTCAGCGAGCCTGACCACCCGATCCCGTTAGTCGCCTCTTATGACAAGCATGGTCACCTGTTACGGCAAGCATGGGTTGCTGAAGACCTATTCTACCCCGGATCTTCACGGGCCTTTGATGTTATAACTGAGTGTAGTGATTATGGCATATTGTTGTTTTGGGAGGCAACCTCATCACCTCCTACCTTCTCAACACCAGAGGGGGCGGTCGGGTAGCCTAGTGGTTAAAGCGTTAGATCGTCGCGCCGAAGACCAGGGTTCGATTCCCGACTTGGGAACAATGTGTGAAGCCCATTTGTGGTGCCCCCAGAATATTTGAATAATGCTGGAATATTGCTAAAAGCGGCGTAAAACCATATTCACCCACTCACTCACTCAACACCAGATGATCCTTTTCAAGCTCCTACCTGCTCAACACCTTCGGGACTTTCCTATTGTAACTCTCTGCCTTCATATGGATGAAGTCAATAATGTCACACATCCTGGATAGCAATTCTATTGTCGTCTCGCCCACCCAATATCTTAATTAGTTCTCTGTTGACCTCCTAGACTAACATCTAGTCTCTGAAATGAACGTATTTTACAGAAAATAGTTGTTATCTTTATAAAAGGAGACAAGAGACTTTCTTCATTTCAATCTAGACCTGCCAGATATTATAGACTTGCATGGGCTATATTTGTTTCAGGGTCTGAATGACAGTCTAAGTCTACTATTTGCCTTTAGCGCCCAAGCGAATCTATTTCGGAGGATAATCGAAACCGGTTATTCATTGGCGTTGACGGGTTTTTTTTATTTGCGAATATCATATATACAAATATCAAATCTTTGAAACTAAGGCATAGATATGTATATATTAGTCTTATATTGGAGCTGAGCTGAACTGAGCACCCGGATGAGGTCTATAACACCTGGATGACTTTTTGTCTGAAATTGTGTCATATTAACACTGCGATGTCTTTTCTCGCGTACATAGTCATATGTTATTCGCAAACTGAGAAAGCAGATGTATGGACTTCAGAGGTGACAAAAATTCTCAATGCATATGGCACAATTACGTCAAAGGATTGAGGCATGTCACCTGTTGTTATTATATTGTATATTGTTTGTCTGAAATTGTGTTATACCTACATTGCGATGTCTATTCTTGCGTACTTAGTCATATGTTATTTAAACTGAGAAAGCAGATGTTCTGACTTAGTCAGTTTGCCTACAATGACAACGAAGATATAGATATAAGAGTGGACAAACAGCATATATAAATAGCACAATAACATCAAAGCATTGAGGCATGTCATCTGAAGGTACTCAGTAATGCTAACTGGGGATTGGATGGCCGTACGTATATCCTTACTTTGTTATGCTGTACTATTGGAATCAGAAATAGCCAGTGAGAGTTCCTGTTGTTATCATATTGTAGAGATATGCATCCCCATCCAGGACCTAAGTATTCAGACTTAAGTTTTGTTCATATCAATAAATGTAGCTTACAAGGTAAAATCGAATTAATCGATGCTGAATTGATATGGTATGTGTTTCTGAAACCTGGCTGCATGGTGGGTTTGGGGACGAGGACATTTCACTGCCTGGTTATCCTCGGCCTCTACGCAAGGACCGCCCCACCAGAGGACCTGGAGTTACAGTTTATGTCAGGGATATTTTACACTTATTGCGCAAGACTGACTTAGGACTGCCAGGACTTGAAGCGGTTTGGGTTCAAGTTACATGACGTAACCAAAAATTGTTAATCGGTTCGTCTTATAGTGAGTGAGTGAGTTGGGTTTAACGCCGCCTTTAACCGTATTCCAGTTATATCACGGAGTGTCAGCTTATTGTGGGAGGAAATCCCGAAGTGATGCGGGTCTCAGACGTTTATCACCTCGGTGAAACCCACGAGCACGGGTATGATGCTAACACTATAAACATAATCGGGGCGAACCGGGATTCGAAGCCACAATCATAGGTTTCTGGCTTGCCCAAGGGACGCAAATCGGCACAGCGAATCGCTTCGACCTACATTATTGGGACCTGATTGACCAGTCGGTCTCTCTAGCTGTTGATGATGATACTAAAGTAGACTGAACCGCAAAAGAATGTCACCATGGATAGATATGAGAAACCTTATTTGTCCAAACACTGTAAACATACTTTGAGACATATTATAAAGATGAAAGTTTGCAAAACTGATCATCAAGGTTGAAATTAAAGTGTCAAATGTTCTTAAAGTGAAACACAACACTAGTCTCTGAGAAAATGGCATCACAAGTAAGTATCTCGTGTGTCCGCCATGTGCATTGATGACTGCCGTGCAACGTAGATACGTGGAGTGAGTGAGTTGGGTTTAACGCCGCTTTTAACAGTGTTCCAGTTATATCACGGCGTCATGGAATGGATGAGGCGGTTGATGAAGGCCATGGGCACTGGAGCCCACTTTCTGAGGAAAGCCTGACGCAGTTCAGCTGCAGTTGTCGGCCTTGGTCGGACGTCATTCACCCGTTTTGAATCTCGTCCCACGGGTGCTAAATGGGATTTAAATCGGGACTGAGGACAGGCCATTGCATGGTTCTGATGCCATTCTGCTGAAGGAAGTCTCTTGTTGCTCTCGCAGTGTGGGCACGGGTGTTATCATACTGAAACTCGTGATTGCGGCGACGTGCCAAATGAGGTATGGCGTGTGCTCTAAAAACTTGATCAATGTACCGAGCTGCTGTACAAGCATCCGAATAACGTTCCCCACGGGGTCGCCCCTTTCTCACTGCAATCTGCTGTTGAGATACAGTAACGGCTCTCGTCTGAGAAGAGGACTCTTCTCCACTGCTTGTGGCGCCAAAGCTGGTGCTGTGTTGCCAACTGAAGACGGTCCCGGCGATGACGTGATGTCAGAATGGGTCCTCGGTGTGGCCTGTGACAGTGGAGGTGTCTGCTCGTCAATCGTCGACGCACGGTATTCGCTGGTGTGTCCCCATGGTCGGTTGAGCAGTTACAAAGTAATCTTGAAGATGCTGTCGCACAATCTGACGATCCTGACGTCGGGCGGTGACCCTTGGTCTTCCACTACGTGGTCGGTCATCTGTAGTGGACTTGAAATGCATTGGCTACTTGCCGGAGGGTTTGTCAAGCTTGCAATCGTCCAAGGGTGTTGATCGCTGATTTCTTGTCAATCTTGGCATGTGGTAGCAATTCAAGAACGAATGTATGTTATCCGATCTGGGTGGATTTTTATAGGGAAAGAAATGGGGGAACGCATGTGCATTTCAGTTTGCACGGAACTCACGTGCACACGGGTTACCATGGCCGTTCCCTTGATGCCTTTGTGCGATCGGTTTTATAATCATCTGCTTTGTTTTTTTATCATCAAATTTCATTTTTCCAGACAAGGTAATGTTAAATTTTAGAAACTTTGACAAAAAATGGCCAGATATTTTAATGACAACTTTTCATGCAATGTTACTTGGGGTGTCGTTTCTTTTTTGCGGTTCAGTATAGTTGCCTTGGGAGACTTTAATGACAACTTTCTCAGTGACACTGACATACATATCGATAATTTGAAAAGGCTTCAACATGGATAATCAGTATGTCGTTTACACTTATTGACCTTATATTTGTCTCATTCCCAGACCTGTCAGCATGTCAGGAGTTTGCCCGTCAAGATCCGGGGTAGAATAGGTCTTCAGCAACCCCATTCGTCACAATTCACCCCTTTCCGTAACCTGTATTCGGCTTGTCCCGGAATAACACGAGTTGGTCACGAATGCAGCTACCACATTCGTGACCAACTCGTGTTATTCCGGGACAAGCCGAATAGCGACTCGTGCCCCTCTCGTGGCCATTTTTGCGACCGGGTTCCGTCTTAGCGCAAACGGGCATACCTAAAACAATTGTCAATTCGTTGCGTAATGGTTCACATATATTTCCCCAAATATTATATATATTTCAGATGCAATTTAAAGCACATCGGGACGTGCGGAATTATACAGTATGACATTTAACTGTGTATTGGGTATATCATTAGATGCAAGACATATGTAAAATCAAAAATTATTTCTGAGGGATTCTTTGACGAAGTACTTGAAATCATACTCGCATTCTGATTGGTTTGTCGTATTTTCGCACATAACATTCATCGATAGGGGGACGAGTCTTCTTGCAGGTTACGGAATGGGGCGAGTGGTGACGAATGGCAGCTACCAATGCTTGCCGAACAAGGCGACTATGCTTGTCGTAAGAGGCGACTAACGGGATCGGGTGGTCAGGCTCGCTGACTTGGTTGACGCATGCCATCGTATCCCAATCGCGTGGATCGATGATCATTATATCAATCACTGGATTGTCTGGTCCAGACTCGATTATTTACAGATGTCTTCGCTTGACACTGATTGAACGTGCCACAATGATTAGTATGATTACTAAATCATAATTAATTACTGAGATGTGGTCATGGTGAACATACTAATCCTATGTTAAAACATACTAATCCTTTACGTAAACAGATTAAAACTTCAAATCATTACCGCATGTCGCTCTCGCGTTCAGTCTAAAAATTCAAATGTCGCTCTGGAGTGACGACACCACCACCGTCATATAGCTGGAATATTGCTGAGAGCGGCGTTAAACAACAAACAAACCAAACCAACAATACAGATAGAGCAAAAACCAATTCCACCCCGGATCTCCAAGGGTCCACTGCAAGTAAGTAATCTAACGGAGTGTAAGGCGAACTTATCGCTGTTGCTGGCATGATGTTATTGACGCGTCAAGATACACCTGCTGTCGATGAACAAAACACGATCTATTTATTGCTCAGCTATATTAACACCTTATAAAATGACTCAGTTGGGGGCACGGATGGCCCAGTCGCCTAAGGCGCCGCGATTCGCTGTGCAGAGTTGCGTCCTTTGGGCATGCCAGAAACCTATGATTGTGGGTTCGAATCCCGGTTAGCCCCGATTATGTTTCTAGGTTTGTCAGCACCATACCAGTGCTCGTGGGTTTCACCGAAGTGGTAAACGTCTAAAACCTGCATCACTTCGGGCTTTCCTCCCACATTAAGCTGACACGCCTCGATATGACTGGAATAATGTTAAAAGCGGCGTTAAACCCAACTCACTCACTCACTCATGACTCAGTGCGTGTTCCGTGTGAACAAGATGACGCATGCGGAGGATCGTGTCAGCACAAACAGTTGGAAAGTCCGTTTAACACTGAATGGAATAGTATTTAACACAACAGCTTCCTCATTTGAGGGGGCGGTCGGGTAGCCTAGTGGTTAAAGCGTTCGCTCGTCACGCCGAAGACCCGGGTTCGATTCCCGACATGGGTACAATGTGTGAAGCCCATTTCTGGTGTCCCCCGCCGTGATATTGCTGGAATATTGCTAAAAGCGGCGTAAAACCATACTCACTCACTCACTCACTCCTCATGTGTGGCCAACTCGTGTTATTCCGGGACAAGCCGAATGTAGGCTCGTGCCCGTGCCCCTCTCGAAGGTTTCCGTGTATTGGCGTATGAACACGAGAACTACTTTAAACAAGAACGATAACTCTTATCCTACCCACGTCTTACAGTAAAATTGAGGTTGTTTGTTTGTTGTTTAGCGCCTCCCTAAGCAATATTCCAGCTACATGACGGCGGTCTGTAAATAATCGAGTCTGGACCAGACAATTCAGTGATTGACATCATGATCATCGATCCACGCAATTGGGATACGGTGACATGCATCAACCAAGTCAGCGAGCCTGATCACGCTTGTCGTAAGAGGCGACTAACGGGATCGGGTGGTCAGGCTCGCTGATTGGTTGATGCATGTCATCGTATCCGCATTGCGTTGATCGATGCTCATGATGTAGGCGTTACAGCAGCGCTGCTAGCTTATCCCTGTTGTAAAAGTATTGAACCTCTCTGATATAAATACTATTTTATTCTTTTGTACAAAAGTATCTTGTAAAGGCATTCAACTCTTTCTCCGCTGTTCGTCTTTTATTTGCAAATTATTTTATTTTGTTTTAAATACGATATTAAAATTAGATGAAGAATACTGCCAAGACAAATTAAGTTTTTTTTCGGATTTAAGCAATTTCAACAACGAATTTCTCAGACATAGTCACTTGAGCTTGGCAAATATACATTGTCTTTTCAATGCTTGAAACGACATTTTTAAAACTCATTTATTTCATGACTGAATCCGTCCTTTCATGGACCGAGTGAGTAAGGTTTCACGCCGCTTTTAGCAATATTCCAGCAATATAACGGCGGGGGACACCAGAAATGGGCTTCACACATTGTACTCATGTCGGGAATCGAACCCGGGTCCTCGGCGTGACGAGCGAACGCTTGACCACTAGGCTGCCCGACCGCCCCTCCTTTCATGGACATCATTAACAAAAAGATACACACATTTTATATGAATTATTACAATAAATTTATGAAAGAATGCCATACCCACCATGTCAAAGAGATGTGTAGAATTGTTTCTGAACATTATACCAGCAAGATAGTGAGGCCATGTTAATATTCAAAACCCATGGCGATTCCCAAATAGCGTTATACTTGTTGAAACAGGCGACTTTATGTATGGGATGGTAATAACTTGGTTGACTGGTGCCATCGTACCTCGACCACGTGGATCGTTGCTTCAAATATCAATTACTTATTTGCCTGGTGATGTCTCCATTATGTACGAATATTCAAATCTCGTTCAAATTTAAGGTGTTAAGAAATAGGAAGACTTACAATCTCACCAACTAATGTAAAACATGTTGATTTAGATAAGATGTTTAGTGGTTATAGTTAATTTACAAGTAGTGCAAAAGGAAACAGTAGTTTCGGAAGAAAGTCTAGGGGAATTCGTGACACGTTGGCTCAACATTTTCGAAGAATTTACGATCACTGGACTGTAGATTTTTCATTGTCAACACAAATCACAAAGAGTGAGTGAGTATGGTTTCACGCCGCTTTTAGCAATATTCCAGCAATATCACGGCGGGGGACACCAGAAATGGGCTTCACACATTGTACCCATGTCGGGAATCGAACCCGGGTCTTCGGCGTGAAGAGCGAACGCTTTAACCACTAGGCTACCCGACCGCCCCAAATCACAAAGAACAGAAGTTAATTGTTGGGTTCCTTTACATACACCCAGAATGTTCGCCTAAATATAACAGTTCTAAAGAGACGGGTATTGAAATGTTAGAAAATAACTTACTGCAAATAATATTTGATTTTGGAGAAAATGTATAATTTATTCTGTGTGAGGATTTTAACTCCAGAACTAGTGACCTACCAGATTTCATTATGGACGACAACAGTCAATATCTACCAGTCTATGACTACAGTGAGGACCCATTTGATCTCCCGAGAGTGAATTGTGACCCAGAAACAAACAGATATGGAAGACAACTTTTAGATGTTTGTAAACATATGGAAATTCATATCGTAAATGGAAGAATGAAGGGAGACAATCCAAATAATTTACCTACGTAATCGATTTTTTTTATTGTTTCTAGTAACATTTTCCATTGTATTGCAGACCTTTCGGTCGATACTATTACATGTCCTGATCATCTGCCAGTACTATGTTCCTTCGAAAAGTTATTTTGTGACACCACTACATTCATAACTGAAGAAATAATATTTCAACCTGTCCCTCGAATCAGACAATTACGTGAGAACAAGGAACGACTTGAACAACTGACGGCTCAAGATAGCTTCAACAAAATTGTGGATGACTTTACAACTGCTTTGGAAACCGATATTAATCTACCTGTTAAAGTTAAAGGACATCGCCCTGTTTTGTGCATCAGAAATGGGAAAGATATCAACAAGTAAATCTTGACCTCGAGAGCAACCTCCATAGTTTGACACACAGTGTGAAGATCTTAAGGTACAGAAAAGCCGGAAAATAACAAAGTTTAGAAAGTTTTCCTGCAGTGAAAATAGACTGGAATATATTGAAGCAAAGGACAAGTTCAAGAAATGTTGTAAAGAGAAGAAAATCGCTCATGAGAAGAAAATAGCTTCTGATATTTCTGAGGCCGCTGTAGGTGAAGACTGTAAAACATTTTGGACAGCATTGAAACATGCTCTCGGCAAACATTCTTCAAACTCAAACATTTCTCCAGACAAATGGTTGTCTTATTTCAAAAACTTATTAAATCCGGAATTAAGTGTAACATGTGAATTTGGGACTATAGTTACAGACTTCATTGAAAATCACACTTTTGAAAACTGCGAACACTTCCCATTTACTGACCAGTTGCTGTCAAGTGTTATCACAGAAACAGATCACTGATGCTATCTCAGGCTTAAAACAAGGCAAAAGTCCAGACGAAGATGGTATTCCTAACTCCTTCTATAAACTGTCACAGCCATATTTTACACCGTACTTGAACATTTTATTCAATAAGATATTTGATACAGGAATATTTCCTGATAATTGGAATATAGGCATGATTATCCCGTTATATAAATCTGGAAATACGAAGGACACATCAAATTATAGAGGAATATCCTTTAAAAAGGCCTTTGACTATGTCGACAGAAAAAAACTACTATATGCCCTACTCCAGAAAGACTGTCATGGTAAAATGTATGTTATTCTTAAAACTAGTTTAGTTCTGTGAAAGCATGTGTTAAAGTAGATTCTGGATAAACAGATTTGTTCGCAACAACGGTGGGTGTTAGACAGGGCTGTATGTTGAGCCCGATATTATTTATTTTGTTTATAAATGATTTTGTCACTGAAATGTAAAAAAATTGTCAAAATGGTATATTTATTTCTCAAGATATTGAGTATTTGATGCTGTTGCTTTTTGCGGATGATGTTGTACTCTTTGCTTATAATGTTGTAAGTCTTCAGAGGCAATTAGATATTTTAGAAAGTTTGTGTAAGTGGGGTTTCCAGATAAACTTTAAAAAATTAGAAATTGTATTTTTTAGAAATGGGGGTATTTCAAATTGCTTTGAAAAATGGTACTATAACGGCCGTTTATTAAAAACAGTTTCATATTATAAATATCTGGGGGTAATATTTTCTTCTAGACTGATTTGGACGAAATCATGTGAGAACCTGGCAGCTCAGGCTGTTAAGGCATGCATCCCTGTTTATAAACTATTCCAAAAAAAAATCATTCTTATCATTCTCCACAGCTTGTAAAATATTTGATTGTAAAATAAGTCCTATACTTTTATATGGTGCAGAAATTTTGGGGCTAAGGTATTTTGCATGTATAGAGAAAGTTCAAACTTCATATTTTAAATATTTTCTTGGTGTAGGTAAATATGCCTCAAACACAGCTATCTTAGGGGAAACTGGCCGCCCCTATATGTTTGTCCAGAGTCAGATCAGAGCTATAAAATATTGGCTAAAACTATTGCACATGGGATCAAATAGATATCCTGTACAATGTTATTACTTCCTTAAAAAACTAGATGAGAAAGGTAAGCATAGTTGGGTGACAGATCTTAAAAATTGTTTATATGTTAATGGGTTTTTTTATATGTCTGGGACTACCAAAATGTTGGTGATGTAAATATTTTTTTTGTATCAATTTCAGGAAAGACTAAAAGATGTTGCCTCTCAAAATTGGTTTGCAAAATTGTCTGCTTCCAAATATTAATCTCATTATTCAAATGTTAAATCTTTGCTGAATGTAGAAAAATATATTGATTCTTTGCAGGATAAATCTCTCAGAAGAACCTTTTGTAAATTTAGGATTAGCTTACATAATTTAATGTTCATTTTCTACGTAAAAACCCCTCAGATAATGAAAATAGTGTATGTAGATATTGTAACAAGGGTTGTATTGAAAATGAAGATCATGTCTTTTTCACTTGTGATTATTACCAGACTCTACGGAAACATTATATTACTCAACTACAAGATATGTATGACGGTTTCCTTGTCATTTCCAAATATTCTTAACTGCAAAAATGTCAATGTAATAAAACTGACTTTTGTATACCTGTATAAGATATTTAAATCTAGAAAAACGTGACTAAATTTATATTGTACTGACATTGTAATATAGGCCATATGGCCCACATTACCGAATACATCTGTCTGTAAAACATGTAGAGGAGAACAAACTATGCCCTAGATATAACATAAATAGCCAATACATGTAGACTAAAATGTCCGCAACACACACACACACACACACACACACACACACACACACACACACACACACACACACACCAACACACTGACATGGCCCTGCAAGTTACAACAACAATTGATATAACACAATTTTGTTTTCCATATACATTGCATTGTGGAGCCGACAATCTACATTTTCCCACATTTTGTAATCAAAAGCTGGGTTTTATTGATCGAAGTACATATGTCCTGACGCGCCTTCTGATGATCTTGTGCCGTTTCGGCGGGAGAACATTCCGCACCACTAACTCCTTTCCGTAACCTGCAAGATGACTTGTCCCCCTATCGATGAATTTTATGTGCGAAAATAAGACAAAGCAATCAGAATGCGTGTATTATTTTAAGTTCTTAGTCAAAGAATCCCTCAGAAATATGTTTTGTTTTTACATATGTCTTGCATCTAAAATATACCCAAGACACAATTAAATGTGTTCAATCACATTGTATAATTTCGCATATCCCGATGTGCTTTAAATTGCATCTGAAATATATATAATATATGATGAAATATATCTGAACCATTACCCAACGAGTTGACAATTGTTTTACGTATGCCCGTTTGCGCTAAGACAGAACCCGGTCGCAAAAATGGCCATGAGAGGGGCACGAGTCGCTATTCGGCTTGTCCCGGAATAACACGAGTTGGTCACGAATGGAGGGAGAAGAGCCTTGTTGTTGGTTACGGACACATGCGCGTGGTGACGAATGCCTCTCGTCGCCATTTTGCCGACTGGGTTCCGTCAAAGCGCAAACACGCCTATCTAAAAGATTTGTCAACTCGTTGCGTAATATATCACGTGTATTTCCCCCCATGTCACATAATATTCCAGATGCTATTAAAAACACATCGGGACTTACGGTATTATACAGAATGATAGAACACATTTAACTGTGTCTTGGGTATATTTTTAGATGCAAGACATATATAAAGTAAAAAAATATTCCTGAGGGATACTTTGACCGAAGTACTTGAAGTCATGCGAGTATTCAGATTGGTTTGTCGTATTTTCGCACATGACATATTCATCGATAGGGGGACGAGTCTTCCTACAGGTAACGGAAAGGGGCGAGTGGTGCCGAATGCAGCTTCTGTGGGAAAAGTGGACTCGGGTGTCCCAGTCGGCAATTCACCGCGCAGAGTTGCGCCCCTTAGTCGTTTTGGGGGCGTTGGTATAGCCTATTGGTTAAGGCGGTACCTTGTCACTCCGAAGGCCCGGGATCGATTCCCCACATGGGTGCAATGTGTGAAGGCCATTTCCAGCGTCCCCCGTCGTGATATTGCTGGAATGTTGCCAAAAGCGGCGTAAAACGTTACTCTCTCACTATTTGGATCCCATATCTGCTGTTTGTTATAATTGATTTGTGTGCCCCGTACCCGCTGTAAATATTTACATAACCTCGGGTGTTCCTCTCACGTTTAGCAAACATGCCGTGCAATAACTGAGCAGACACTGAAAACGTATAATATCCTGAATGCGTTCAAAATCAGCTCGCTCACTCATGAGGGAGGTATCCGAATCACCCAGGGCCCGGTTTCACAAAACGATTATTGCGCTTCGTCCATACTCTCAAATAGATAACGACAGCCGTACTGCCAATTCCGCTTAGTGAATCGTGGCCGTGGGTGCCGTTGTACAAAACAGCCTTAGCACTACTGCAGTACGTCGATGTTAAAGCATGGAATTTACGATCACTTTAGTGCTAAAATCTCTTTGTGCAACCGAACCATGGTCCTCGGCGTGACAATCCATCTATTTACTTCTCGACAAGTTTTATTCAAAACTGATTATCCCTACTACAAACAATAAGTTGAAACGTTTATCATAGTGTTTATTTGTTATGGAACACACAATTATACAATAGTAAAATATTTTAACACGAAACATATAACGACGATTTTGTTAGCACTAAGACAGTAGTTTACATCGTGGCGCTCACAATGCTGCCATCGCGTCTCTCTTCTCACCTCCGCCTGATAACGTTAATAGTAGGGATCTGTCACAAACACTGCCTATAATAGTTAGACACGCTTGTTTCTCACGCCCATCGTATGGACGAGGTGACTGTTTAGTTGTTTGTGTCGTCGTCTTCCGTTAGAATCTGTCACGGTTTTTCCCCAACTGATGAATCAGACAATGTCTTCAAAACACACCCCACGCCGCTCCACGCAATTCCGCTTGACGCCACACCAAGAAAAATCGCTCAACACATCTTCTTCCCAGAGATGTTCATTCCTCCTACGTGCCGCCTGTGACGTAATCCTCCATCCTCCATCCTAGGACAAGTCCCCATGATAGTTTGGGAGGCTGTAGCATGGCGCGTGACTCGAGTTGGCGGGGATGGGTAGTGGGTAGTTGCTTGGGTGGGGATGCGTGAGAGATACCTCTGGGCTGAGGAAGTAACGGGCGGGGTACATGAAGGGGGGCAGGGGACAGAGTCCGCCGACCGCCGGAGTGGTTTGGTGGTGAAAGGGTCGATACAGGGGAGATAACCCGGCATTCTGGACGACATTACACATGAAACCAGTTCCCCGTGCAGACGCTGAAAAAACAAAAGACCTGAAGATATAACATTGGCGCCCACCTGTCGTATATATTAACCATCGACTATATTTCCCGAATAAATATTGTTTACTTATTCGATTTACTCCGATACTCAGCACCCCCCCTCAGGGCAACATCCTGAATCAATTAATCCAATGATACGACTATCATTAATAGGGGTCATTAAACCAATATTAATTGAGGCAAACATCGACCAATATTTGTTTTTAGTCTAACTAATAAACCTCTTCTGACGTCAGCTTATTGTTGTAACGGGACCTCCATCATAACCTCTCAGATAGGATGTTTTCTAGAATATCCGTTTGTGCCAGGTATATTCTTTATAAAAGCACCTCCGACCCAGTGATGTTCTATAGAAAGTCCCCCTGTCTCTGGCATGTTCTACAGAAAGTTCCCCTGTCTCTGGCATGTTCTACAGAAAGTCCCCCTGTCTCTGGCATGCTCTACAGAAAGTCCCTCTGTCTCTGGCATGTTCTGCAGAAAGTCCCTCTGTCTCTGGCATGTTCTACAGAAAGTCCCTCTGTCTCTGGCATGCTCTACAGAAAGTCCCTCTGTCTCTGGCATGCTCTACAGAAAGTCCCTCTGTCTCTGGCATGTTCTACAGAAAGTCCCTCTGTCTCTGGTATGCTCTACAGAAAGTCCCCCTGTCTCTGGCATGCTCTACAGAAAATCACCCTGTCTCTGGTCTGCTCTACATAAAGTCCCCATGTCTCTGGGATGCTCTACAGAAAGTCCCTCTGTCCCAGGCATTTTCTCTGGCATGTCCCTAGTTATCGGAGTGCGATGACACGTAATCAACCAAATCACCATGCTGACCACCAAACCAATAACTCCCGTCGTGCGACAATTATAGCAAAGATTGCTAGAGACCAATAACATATATTTTCTTAACACCACGGGATTGGAACCAACGTTTCATACCGAAAGGGGTTACATTCAGTGTATGTTCCGAACAGGAAACAGGGCTACTCACGGAACATATCACACCCATAGGGAGTTACTCGATCCATCACCAGCGGATTCGTCCCTGACATTGCTTGGCCCACACTGTTGAACCCGCCTGTTAGACCTGTGTGGTCCTTAATGAGAGCAGCCGCATCCTCCTTTGAATCACGTTTGCGCTTCCTGTTCCGCTGGGACGTGTCCTGGTACCCTGGAGATATATACACACAATAAAGATGAGACCTTGCGTCAGGGTCCATAGCTAGACTGATCCCAGTGGGATTGTAGATCTAGACTTGCTTCAATCAGAGATAGAACATTATTATGATTAGTCTGTCTCACAATCCCTGAATCATATTTTTCCATAATCTCCAGAATATGGATGTATACTTTCTTTTGCCCAGCAGTTTAATACAAATTTGGAACCTCCGTCGAAAGCTAAATCAGACGTTTGAAATGTAAAAACAAATGCTCGGGTTTCAAATACTCATTGACACCCGTAAAACGTTGCACATGTTTATCAACAGATTGGGGTTTTGCACCTACCGTCAGGAAGAGACCACGCAGCGCTCCTAGATCGTTTCTGGTAGTTTCTGAAGAAAATAAAGAATATCAACATCAGTGCCAAGTACGAGGCCTGCACAACTGGACTAACTTTCAACTGTGGGCCTTAACAAAGTGAACTCGGTCCATAGAGACCAGGTCGACGTTTACCAATTTTGTGAAACCCACGGGAATTGTGCTGACAATCAGATATAATAATTAGAGTGAATCCGGGAATCGAACCCACGATCAAAGTGAGAGGGTGAGTGAGTATGGATTTACACCGCTTTTAGCAATATGCCAATATTATGAAGCCGTGGGACACCAAAAACAGGCTTCACACATTGTGCCCATGTGGGAAATCGAAACCGGGTCTTCGGCGTGACGAGCGAACGCTTTAACCACTAGGCTACCCCACTGACCCCCCTTCCACTGTCATAGGATTCGGACGTGTCTTATTCTGGTGGTAAAACGTTAAACATGACTAAATAAAGATACTGATATTTCTTCACGCACAAGAACCATGAAAATAAACGCTTGTGGTCAGAGTCTGTAACGCCAGGGGCATGTGTCCATGATTGTCTTCCATTATCAAAAGGCCGTGAGTAAATAGAAGAACACATAAAACAACATGACATACCTCCCAATATGCTTGTCCCTGAAGGCTTTCGCGAAAGGATTGTTGTGGATCTTCAGCTTGGTGATGTGGTTGTTCTGGTATGCCGTGACGGCCATAAACGTTGTCTCCGGGAACGTGAACGTCTTAGGCACTGTGGCGTTGACGTCCTTCCCCGTCTCGCTGATAAGAATCCGGACCATGTATTTGTGCATTGACCGCAGCATAACCTGCGCATGCGTGTACAATAAGAACATTGAAAACAAGCCTTATTTGATGATATAGTATATATACGTTTTAGCGATCTTTGCACAGGTAATTTCAAAGGCCATTTCATCAAACCATTCAAAACCCGTTGCGTTTATGTACAAAAATATTTTCGATATGACTCAAGTAGTTAATTATTAATGATATTAATATACTCATATTAAGTTACTCATATCATACATAGCCAACTTCCTGGTTTCTTGGCCCTGAGGGGTCAGCCATTAATTTGTCCCTCACTAACTCAGTCAATTCTTATATTTTTGCATCTGGTATATGAAGAGTAGTAAGGCATGATTTGTTCTAGGAGATGCTATAATAACTTATCAGTGTCTGCTTCCAGACCATTTATGTATATTCATATACCTACAAAAAATGTTATCAAGGTATCCGGTGAACAAGTCACTTTTTGGTGAAAACGCTCTTTCCACTAGACCACGGATGCTGTGTATGTTATCCAGGATGGAAGGATTGTAGGTAAACAGAAAGAGGCTATCCTCGAACTGGGCCATTGAAGCAGGACTTAACACCTGTACATCTGTATATTTTATTGTCAGCTCATGAAGCCCATACTCACGTTTCCCTCCGCAGAATCTCGATTGTTCGTGAGTTTGAGGCGTGCAAAGGAAATTTTCTTCTGCATCCAGAACGCTCCTGTGTTTGGCGAGTCCAGATGGAGGTAGGGCGGGTATCCAGAACTTGGGTCGGCAGGGCTGACGGGAAGCCACTCACCCTGAATGTACTTAAACCTTCTTCCGTCTGCAGGCAGGATTTCAAGCCAGACGTTGTAGAGCCCGGATGGGGTTAAACCGGAAGTAGACACTGTCACGTGCGGGAACATTCGTCTAAACATATCACATGAATGCTAATATTTTATGTTTGTGGCATATGCATAGATCATACCTTAATAACAGAACTTATGTAAAGGGTGAGTGAATGAATTTGGTTTCATAGTGCTTTGAACATTATTCCCATTATGTCAAGCGTGTCAGTTTGATCAAGGGAAGCCCGAGTGATGCGGGTCTTTACAGTTTTGGTGAATGGGTATGGTGCTGACAACCTGGAACCATTATCAGGACGAATCGGGATTCCAACCCACGGATATGTGTTGTGGGGGTGTAGGCGTGTTTGGTGGGGGTGGGGTGCGGGGTTGGGACAGGGTGTGTGAGAGTTTGTCCTAAGGACTGCAACATTATGTTGACCTTCCCCTATTTAGGTAACATGTTTAAATGACCCCCTTTCCGTCGATTGCAGGACAAAACATGTGAGGATGCAGTATACCATTTGATACCACTTTTATCCTGCCGAGAAAACTTCCCACTATATGATATAATTGATAAAATATTGATATTGATATACAGTATTATCACACGTGAAATCTGTACCTTCCATTCCTATTGATGATCATTTCTGTACCATTGAGGCTGAATGCCTCCCATATATGGGCATCTAGGAGAGACACGCCTACTTCCCCCTCATGCCGGGTGACACAAGGACTGACGGCGGTGTCCGCTATCAGGCCAGAGGCGTCATTAAAAGGAGGCGGAGAATCGCTGGTCACCACGTCATTGTCGTCGCCGGAAGTGACATCATCGCCCACGGAACTTTTTCTGACGCTCAAGTCTAGAGGAAGCTGTGGACAAATATATTTGTTTGAATTGATTATAAGCACAAAATGTGTGGCAGTAACGTGTTCTAAATCTCTTACCACAAGGACTCAAATCCGTCCTATACTTCTTGTTTGCAGCAAAAACAACGGCGTCAGTGATTTTTTTTCATTTTGATAGCAACCCCACACAAAAGCAGCATGTAAACAGACATCAATTTTTTCCCCAACGCCCAAAAAGTGATTTATGCTGCTTGTCTTGGATGGTTGTTTTACATTCATTTTCACATCATTATAAATATATTTTCACAAATTCTCACATATTCTTACGCATTTCCCTATTCATGACGTGTGGCAAAGTTCTCAGTGACATACAACATAACCTTCCAATAAAACCGATTTACATTACCTCCATTTTTTAAAAATATTTTTACTCTGCTGCTAATTCGGAATCAAACCCGGGCCTTCGGCGTGACTGGCGAACGAGGTTACCACTAGGCATTCCCACCGCCCCAGTCACCGTGTACGTCTACGTTGACACTGTCGGGACTGGAGAAATACATGGAATGTTACCTTGGCTAGATTAAAGCTGAAATATGTAGGAAGATAAAATTATAATTTGATGTTTATTGGATTTCCTGAATTCACAATTGTGTTTAATGAAAACAAAATGACGAAGCATGTCACATTGGGTTACGTCAAAATGTCTATGCAAAGTCAAGTTTAGCTTGCAAAATGTTTTCATGATCGATTTGTGACAGAAACTATGAAATTTATTTCTTTTGACCAGGGTTCAGGTACCAAAGCTTTCAAAAAGTTTTATGGAAGCAATGTTGAAAACATTTTCAAAGTGACCAAAATTATGTCCGATGTAATTCTATATTTGGACTTGTACCTTGAGTACCTGTGTTTTTTCAGGCGAACAATTGACTTGCCTTTGCAGGTACCACCGGAGGGGCAGGATACGCTCACCTTTTCGCGAACACCTCACTATTTGAAAGTGTTTCACAAACACATGCTTCTGATATAGTCGGAATCGTACAAATGGTTTTTGTCGTTTATTTTTTCAGAAGGCCTTATTGTAATTTGACAGGGGGCAAGGGTGGCCAAGTCGTCTTTGGCGCCGCATTTCGCTGTGTAGACTTGCGTCCCTTGGGCACGACAGAAACATATGGTTATGGGTTTGAATCCCAGTTCGCCAAGATTATGTTTCAAGGTTTGTCAGCACCATAGCCGTGCTCATGGGTTTCGCTGAAGTGGTAAACATCTAAGACTTGCATCACTTCGGGCTTTCCTCCCACATTAAGCTGACACGCCGCGATATAGTTGGATTACTGTTAATAGCGGCGTTAAACCCAACTCACTCACTCAAACACAATGTCTATTATGTTCATGAGGTTGAAAATTTGAGTGAATATCGAGACGGTACTAGCAGAGACTTTTGATAAGTCTTAATAGCTGATATCACTTGCGGGCGTTTACCCTTCTCTTTCTGGAGACGTTTCTGAGCTGTCCAAAACTCTTTGGCAATCCTGAACAGTCAGTCGCTTTTCCAAATTCATATCAGCTGAACTCATGGGTCATTACATGAAAACGGTTCGAAAAAACAATAATTTTCTTTTTAGCACTAAAGTTACTCTTCGCTTGATAACAAAATAACAAAATAACTGTACATGTACCCACCCAGTGACTGCAATGCATCCTTTGACTGTCCATGTGCACTTAGACTGTGCATATACCCAGCGGTTGCCACACATCCCAGTGACTGTACCATATAGTACACAGCTAATCTTAACCACCTAATCTGCAATCTCCTTCAACAATACCCCTCGTCAATACAACATGAAACAATATCGTCAAATAGTACTTAAGAGAATAAGATAAAAAAATAAACAAATGTTATTCCACGTACCTCCATGTTTATAAACAGACCACTGTCGAGGAATGATAGATCTAGTCCACTCTGCAAGTATTGCTGCCACAAGTGACACGCCCTTTACGAAAGGTGACATAAATATGTCATCGGTCGCGACTGTCCGCCAATCAGAGACGACGATACAGACAACTGCGACTGTTCGCGTAAACATCAAGATATCCGCCCAGCTGTGCTGTGAATGTTGTGTGATATGCTATATATCAAACCGTCAGAACGCTATATGTCACACCAGTGTGTCATACGTTCACAGTTTAACTCCAAGAGGTATCCCGCCCCTCCCATATGTCGAGCAGAAAAGGTGTGTATCCATCACCTTTGAGTTTTTATAATTAAACAGTGAAAACCATTGCCACCATCCCACCCCCCTGTGGTCACCGTCATTAAGAGAAGGTTGACACCTGACAATAATTGTCATTCAGTTCGATCTGGTGTACATCTTTAGTAGGGCATAAAAACATGTGAAATTTTGAATTTAATGTTTAATTTAAGAGAAATTAAAAACTTTTCATTCATTGAATGTTCTTTGAATTACAGGATTTAAGGGCAATATGGTGATTAACAATATGTCAGGTTTCTTTTTGTTTGTTTGTTTGTTGTTTAACGCTGCACTCAGCAATATTCAAGCTATATGACGGCGGTCTGTAAATAAACATGTATGGACCAGAAAATCCAGTGATTGGGCATCGATCTACGCAACTGGGATACGACCGTTCCCACCTTTGGTTTGTTGAAAATCAATTCTAACCCGGATATTCCAGGGGCAGTTTCCTTTTTGAGTTTACTAAGGTTGACACAAGTGGTGAAGTAACATTCGCTTCTCTCTTCTCTGATGACAAAATTGGTCATTCCATGTAGAAATGTTGAAACAAAGTTTCGCAAATGGTTTATGTTTAATGGTTTAAATGGTTTATGGTTTAAACTACATAAACATGGTGGTGCAGTCAGTCTGTCGGTCTGTTTGCTTGTACTAGCCTGGACTAATGCCGATTTTGATAGAGTTCGCCAACGAAAACCCCATACCGCAATTTAACATGGATACCCCACTCAGACACAGTACTGTGACTCCGACGAGACCAGACCTTGTTTCATCCCCTAAATGCCGACAACAGGCAGGGTGACAACAAATACCATCATTTAACGCATTTTGGTGTGACGGGTCTGGGGATCGAACCTGCGACCTCCGCTCTCCGGACAGACACTATATCCACTAGACCACAGAGGCGCGCTTCTATAATAACTTCATGAGATCAGTTCGATCATCGTTAAGGAGGTGTTGGGTTTGACGACACTCAGTGTTTCATAACTGCACACGTGTTACTCGGTTGTCAAGGCAAATTGCGGAGATGATAATTAGTGTTAGCTTCACGCCTGGCGTCTGTATTGTCGCTCTTTATCACGAGCTCTATTGTTAGGGTTTAACGCGTGTACGACAATATAATGGATTCCTATCACCTTGTCATCCTCTCGATGGTGTCAGTGTTGAACATGACGTCCGTCAGACCATGCAGCGTGTGTTTTGTCGCACATTAAATGTAGGTATCTTATTGGTCAATAACGTTTTACTTTCAATGTACCCTGCTACAACTACATAGCTGTAAAAATATATAATATAATATAATATAATATACCCCGCCATGGCGACAGATATTTTCCGCGCTCCGTCCAACCTCTATAATCTCGGCAATTCAAGCTCCTTATTGAAAAAGGGCGTGATCGGTTTCAGGTCCCGAGATGACACAAACATGATATTGACAAGAAAGGTCAAATATTCTATTTATAATGTATTTCCTAACTGATCTTCGGGATCTTTTACTGATCTTTTACTGATCCTAACTGATCTTCGGGACCTTTTACTGAATACAAATGTTGTCAAAGAAGCAAAAAGGACGTAATTCCAGTGTAAAGTGTTACCAGAGACAGTAGAGTAAATGGTCTCTGGTGTTACATAACACGAGCGAAAAATCTATTTTATTTGTGCAGATACATCCAGTATTTCATCACTAAATAAATACTCACCTACAAGGACACGCGAATACCATATTTATTGGTTAACATATGAAGAATAATTATTCATATTCAAGGGATATTGGATTGGTTTGATGCACAAACGAACATACTGGTATGTTGTGTGAACCGACGTATACCAATGCATCTTATGTGACGTCATAGATCCATGACTCGAGATGCACCATTTGTCTCGTGCAGGATTAGCGTGTGAAGTTGTGCAGCATATCGCGATAAGAATGAAGACACTTTGGGTAACATTCGACTGATTGTTAGTTTTGTCATTAAGTGGTACACATTGGAAACATCTCTTCTTAACGTACATACTTCTCTATATGTTTCTATGTTTCGCGTTTCTTTTGGCGGTGAGTCTGTAATAAAAGTGCACATCCTCCGCGCAGTGATGCCACAAGATAATTTGCATATCACGTGACCGAAC
This sequence comes from Haliotis rufescens, assembly GCF_023055435.1. Taxonomy (NCBI): domain Eukaryota; kingdom Metazoa; phylum Mollusca; class Gastropoda; order Lepetellida; family Haliotidae; genus Haliotis; species Haliotis rufescens. Next base: position 43,812,839 of record NW_025963802.1, read on the forward strand.
TTTTTTCTTGTTTGTAAACATCGCGCTTATTCTAAGTATTCGGTGTGTGACAATAATAATATCTTTAAACTGTAGCATCACAGTGAAAGTGTTGCTAGCTCTCCGTAGTGATTCGATGTCTGCACGTGGCACCGTATAACCAATGTTAACAAAGAATAAATGCGCAAAAATAAATTGTTTGTTACGTTTTAGGATATTTGCTCAATGGAAGTTATCTTTTTCATGACACATGTTTATCTAACTGTGCAGACGTTTGAAAATACAAAAGATGAAATGTGTTGAATGGACTGTGTATACACAATCGAGCATTTCTACCAAGATTTCAAAGAACGTCACACGTCTCTTGCTCAGAAGTTGTTTGATGAAGGTTACAACAAATATTCAAGGCGTCAGTAAAGCTTTCAAAGTTTTATGGTAGACATGTGGATGACATTTCCAAATTGGAAGCATCAGTGACAAAAATTATTTCCGATGCAATTCCCTATTTTGACTTTTACCATATGTTGTTTTTTTCTGGTAAACAGTTTACTTGCCTTTGCATGAGTTTGTGACCGGTGCCACCGGTGGGGCAGGATACGCTGACCCTTTCGCGAACACCCGGTGGCATCGCTGTTTCATAGTGATTCATAAGCTCATGGTCATGATATAGTCGGAATCGTACAATCGACTGTGCTCTTAGCAGACATTTCTCTTGACTATGGAAATGGTTTTGTCGCATTTATGAATAACATGTCATGTATCGTCCAACTCTAGCCTGTGACAGAAGAACTAGGCAGGTGGCAGCGAACTCTGGATAGGAGTGTGAAACAAATCCAGATGGCTTTACCATGTCCAAAAGCGTGAAATACGCATACGGAGATAGAGGAAAAGGTTTTAGGTGAGATGGAGTGGTGGTGGTGGTAGTTACATATTGTTCCAAAATGTCGGGCGTTACAAACAAGCATAGTGAAGGATTTAAGTAGGATATGTTGTCATACTGAAGAACTAAGGAAGGATATGTTATATTTATAAAGAATCCAGGTAAATATGGTGTC